>NC_137350.1:3929905-4579692 GCF_965287045.1 Carcharhinus amblyrhynchos
CCAGTTTCATTCTGAGTGCAGCCGGGTAAGAAACACAGCGGTCGTCAGGCTGAATTCTTTCAATACAACAGAAAGGCAGTTTCTTTCAGCGACACGAAAACAAGTTTAATCACAGGCCTGAGATGTAAGGGGATGGATTCGTTCATGTGTGGCAATGCACGAGAAGTCTCGCAATCTGATAAGGAGAATGACTCCTTTTGCCAATTAAGATTTGCAGCTGCACGCAGTGGCCTTTGTTATCAGCATTGATGAAGGTTAGGTTTCCTAGATAACGGGGGAGGAACTTACAGGGGCAGTGAGCTAATGATCTCCTATTCCTGCGGACAGATGGAACATTATTGGTTAAGGTAATAATCTGTAATGTTGTGATTGGATTCTCCAGTCTGATTGACAAGGTTGGGCGGGTTATTGAAATGTTCAGAATAAAAAATAATTTTACAATTGCGAGACTAGAGAATTAAGGGTTATGGGGAGAAAGCGGGAAAGTGGAACTGATCCACTTCAGATCAGCCATGATCTTATTGAATGGCGGGGCAGGCTCGAAGGGCTAGATGGCCTACTCCTGCTCCTATTTCTTATGTAACTAACTGAGAAAGGAGAGTCAATCCTTATTGACTGTGTCTTTCTCCTGATGCATGAATTAACAAATAAATTCCTTTTCATTCTTTAACTATGTACTGTTTTTCGCAATCTATGGATTGGCTGAATGAGGTCAACTCAATACAGAGCACCCCAGGGGGACACCACAGAAAATTACTCTGGCCTCCCTCCTGTCTCTATTGATCCCAATACAGAGTGGCAGTGGGACTCCCCACCGGGACCATTCACTCTCTAGGCCCTGCATCAAACCATGCCCCCTAGGCCCCGCTCCTCAATTTATCCTGCCGCTTTGGCACTGACCCATGTCACTTGGACAGTGCCAAGATGTTCCCAGGGCATTGGCATTTTTCGCCATGGGCAGTGCCCCAGGCATACTCTCTTCCATCTTCTGAGATCCCCTCTCATTCGTCTGAACTCCAGCGAAAACAATCCTAACCTGGTCAATCTCTCCTCGTACATCAGTCCCGCCATCCCCGGAATCAGCCTGGGAAACCTTCACTGCACTCCCTCGAGAGCAAGAACATCCTTCCGCAGAGAAGGAGACCAAAACTGCACACAATACTCTAGGTGTGGTCTCACCAGGCCCTGTATGATTACAACAATACATTCCAGCTCCTGTACTCGAAACCTCTCGCAATGAAGGCCAACAGACCATTTGTCTTCTTTATCGCCTGCTGTACCTGCACGCTTACCGTCAGTGGCTGGTGCACAAGGACACCCAGATCCCTCTGCACACTCCCCTCTCCCAATTTACAGCCATTCTGCTCTGGTGTTTTTGCTTCCAAAGTGAATAAGCTCACATTTGTCCAAATTATAAATCCCCCCCTTCAGAATGATCTGGATAGGTTGGGCGAGTGGGTGAATCAATGGCAGATGCAGTATAATTTTGATAAATGTGAGCTTATTCACTTTGGAAGCAAAAACAAGAAGGCAGATTATGACCTGAATGGCTGTAAAAGAAGGGGGCAGTGAGACAAAAAGAAAAAAGCAACTGCCACCTGTCAGAGATAACATCTGGAGAGAGAGAATCGCTGGCTCGCAAAGCTTCATCTATGCCTTAGAGAAAGTACCATCCAGATAGCATAGGTAACAAAGAAGAAAGAAGTTCCAGACAGAAGAATCAATAGAGAAGGCCCAGAATATTCCAGAAAACACGAAACCTGGTTTTAATTTAGAGAGTGACTAAATTCTGCTTTGGTTAATGAATGGGAATTGTATTTATTGAGCATTAGAATCTTGTTTTATTTGGGAATAGTTAATAGTTTGAAGGGAGTTATTTAATTTGTTAATAGTTTAGGTAATTTCTCACTGTTAAATAAATAAATGGTAACGTATTAATTTTAGAGAAATTTTAAGGATTTATTTTGTACTTAATCGCTAGAAGTTGCTGAGGGGAGATTATAAGGCGAGATACTCCTCTTTGGGTATCTTGGTGTTAGTTCTCTGAAGGCGGGATCAACCTTCGCTTTGTAACAGTAGTCAGGAAGGCAAGTGCAATGCTAGCATCCATTTCGAGAGGATTAGAATACAAAGGCAGGATGGACTGCTGAGCCTTTATAAAGCTCGGGTCAGCCTACATTTCGAATATTGTGAGCACCTTTGGGCCCCATATCTGGGGAAGGATGTGCTGGTGTTGTAGAGGATCCAGAAGAGTCCACTTTGGTACGAATAATGGTAGGAAGGACTATTACTTACGTGGCGAAAAACTGCAGCAGGCGACGGTGCAGAGGGACCTCGGGGTCCTTGTGCATGAGTCGCAAAAACCCAGCTTGCAGGTGCAGCAGGTGGTCAGGAAGGCGAATGGGATGCTGGCCTTCATAGCGAGGGGGATTGAATATAAAAGTAGGGAGGTCTTGCTGCGGCTGTATAGGGCATTGGTGAGGCCGCAGCTGGAGTACTGTGTGCAGTTTTGGGCGCCGCACCTGCGCAAGGATATTTTGGCCTTGGAGGGAGTGCAGAGGAGGTTTACTAGGCTGATACCGGAGTTGAGGGGATTGAGCTATGAGGAGAGGCTGAATAAACTAGGCTTGTACTCGTTAGAGTTTAGAAGAATGAGGGGAGATCTCATTGAGACGTATAAGATGATGAATGGGATGGATAGGATAGAGGTGGAGAGACTCTTCCCACTCAAAAAAGACAGTAGGACTAGGGGGCACAGCCTCAAGATAAAGGGGAGGCGGTTTAGAACGGAGTTGAGGAGGAACTTCTTCACTCAAAGGGTGGTGAATCTCTGGAATTCTCTGCCCGTTGAAGTGGTGGAGGCTGCCTCGCTAAATATTTTTAAGTCACGGGTAGATAGGTTTCTGATAGACAAGGGAATTAAGGGTTATGGGGAGAAAGCGGGAAAGTGGAACTGAGCCACAACAGATCAGCCATGATCTTATTGAATGGCGGGGCAGGCTCGAAGGGCTGGATGGCCTACTCCTGCTCCTATTTCTTATGTTCTTATATTCTTATGTTCTTATGTTCTTAAGAGTTTCACAAGAACGATCCTGGGAATGAAAAGCTTGATGTCTGAGGAGTGTCTGAGGACTCTGGGTCTGTACTCAATAGAGTTTAGAAGAATGAGGGAGGGGGGGGGAATCTCATTGAAACTTACAACTAATGAAAGGCCTGGATTGAGGGGACGTGAGGAAGATGTTTCACTAGTAGGGGAGACTAGGATCCCACGGCACTGCCTCAGAGTGAAGGGACGACCCTTTAGAACTGAAATGAGGAAGAATACCTCCAGCCAGAGGGTGGTGAACTGTGGAATTCTTCGCTACAGAAGGCTGTGGAGGGCAGGTCAGGAGTTCATTTAAGACAGAGACAGATAGGTTCTTGATTGATAAAGGGATCAAAGGCTACAGGGAAAAAGCGAGAGAAGGGGGTTGAGAAACTTATTAGCCTTGATTGAATGGTGGAGCAGTCTCGATGGGCCAAATAGCCTAAATCTGCTCCTGTGTCTCAAGGTCTTAAACTACAAAAGGTTATTTATGTAGCCCAATCCATCGTGCAAATCAGCTTCCCATCCATTGACTCTGTCTACACTTCCCACTGCCTTGGGAAAAGCAGCCGGCATAATCAAAGACCCCACACACCCTGGACTTAACTCTCTTCCACCTTCTGTCAGGAAAACGATACAAAAGCCTGAGAACACCTACCAACAAACTCAAGACCAGTTTCTTCCCTGCTGTGATCAGAATTTTGAACTGTTCTATCATATATTAAGCTGACCTTTTAATTCACTCTATCTATAACAGCAGCATTATATTCTGCACCCTTCCCTTTCCTTCTCCCCTATTACTCTATGAACAGTATGTTTTGTCTGTATAGCGCGCAAGAAACAATACTTTCCATCATATTCCAATACATGTGACAATAATAAATCAAATCTTTTTGTGTCCACAGCAGCTGCCACTAGGAGAGTTTCCAAAATGTTTATCGTAATCATCGTCTCCTCATTGGGGGGTACCCCCGATGGGGTGTCTGCTAACGGGAGCCAACTCAAGGCATCTGCATTAGTGACTCAGCCTCCGGGATGGTGTTGTACTTGATAATTGTAGGCGGTCAGTAATAAAGCCCCCTGCTGGACTCAGGCCGATGCTATGGGTGGCACCACCTTGTCCCTCCTTCAACACCCCAGTAGTGGCTTGTGGTTTGTGCCAGTGATGAATTTCAGCCGTACAGGTACTGGTGAAATTTCTTAAACATGAATATCACCGCAAACAATTCTTCTTCAATGTGGGCTATTTGTGTCTGCAATAGGCAAAGTCCTGGAAGCATCGCAATTGGGTGTTCATCTCGGTTTGGCCACCTTTGTTCCAATACCACCCAGATTCCATGCGGGAATACATCACGGGTTAGTAACAGTTCTTTCCTGGGATTATAATGTGCCAGAACGTTCAATAGGAAAGCTTTTGTTTTACTTCACTGAAAGCTGAGGATTGACCTGTAGCCCACTCCCAAGACTGATCCTTTTTTAGTAGTTGGTGTAATGGGGTCAGGATGGGGCAAGGTTGGGTAGAAATTTCCACCAGTAGCTTGCCAACCTCAGAAATGATCTTAGCTCCTGGACGGGTCTGGGAGCCGGGTCACCTTCGATTGCCCACACTTGTCTTCCAAAGGGTGCAGACCGGAATTATCTGCTCTATAGCCCAGATCAGTCTCATGGGATCCTGGAATATACATTTCTCCCTTCTTAGGCATGTGTCTACCTTAGAAAATGGACTTAGAACTTCCTCGTGGTTCGCTCAGTGTTTTCCAGTAATGCAGACATCATCCAGGTAAATAGCAACCTGAGGTAGACCTCTTGTAAGATGTTCTCCATTATTTACTGGAAAATTGTGTAGGCTGATGATACCCCAATGACAATCTAGTTTATTGATAAAGGCCCTTGGATATGAATTGTTGAATATCTCTGGGAAATCTTATCCAGCAGTAATAGTGAATACACATAACTCATATCAAGTTTTAAGGATGAGAGTTTTCCAGCCAGCTGGAAGACTCCCATTTATCCAGCTGGGAGGAACAGTTCCCATGGGGCCAGCTCCCATTTATCCAGCTGGGAGAAACAGTTTACCATTTGTCTAAAATCCCTGCAAAGGTGGACTGGTCCCTCTGGCTTTGGAATTGGTACAACCGATGTTGCCCATTCTGCAAATTGGACTGTTTTGATGATCCCTTCACATTCCAGTCTCCGGATTTCTGCTTCAACTTTTTCCCAAGAGGCAAATGGTTCTGGACGGGCCTTGCAAAATTGTGGAATTGCTTCCTGGTCAACATGTGAGATCAACTTGGCCCCTTTGATATTCCCTAGACCTTCCTGGAAAATTTCAGGCTATTTAACAAGAACTTCACCACTAAAGTGACCATTATCTTGGTGGAATTTGTTGAGCCAATCCATGTGGATCTCTCACAACCAAATTCATCTCATTAGGCTTGGGCCCTTCACTACAATCTCTGGTAACGGAACCAGCTGCCTTACACAGGAGACAGGGACAGAGGATACACCCATAATTCACTAAGGTTCCCCTGTGTGGGTTCTCAGCCTTGCTGAGGTCTTGAGTAAAATTAGGGGCTGGAGTCCAGAGTGAATTTTACTGAGCATTGATTCTCCAACCACTGATACGGCTGCATCTGTATCGACCTCCATTGCTACTGGATGTCCATTTATCCTTGATTGAGTCTGGTTTCGATATCGCTAATGCAACTTAATTGTTGTAAATCGGAAATGGGTGAACCTTCCAGGGCTTGAACTCTCCTGGATACCGGCCTCCAGTTTGTTTCTCTAAATCTCGGTCTTGTAGGTCTCCTTTGTCATTTCGAATATCTGTAACAATTACAATGCAGGACAGGGTGGGATTCTGAAGGAATTTTGGGGCTGTACTGTGGACAGATCTGGAGTTACGTGTACCTGGATACATCCTGAGTGAGGCTATGTAATCAACTGCACTCAAGTTATGGCCCCGAACTCAGTCAAACTGGAGTGGGAATCCATTTCCCTTGGAATACCTCAAAACTGATATGTTCCACTTGTGGCATTTTCAGGCTGGGTGTAGCACTTGTTTGAAATCCTGTTGGGTTTCAGCTAATGGATGTTTTTGAATGATTACTTTATTAATTCCGAAATCTAGACAGTTTCTAAGCATCTCGTTAAGGGTTAAACCAAATTCACATGCTTCTGCCAGTTATCTTAACCTAGTCAGGAAACCCATAACCAATTCCACTCGGATTGCTGAGTTAAAACGATAACATCTCAGAATCGGAGGTGGATTGGACTCACAGTATTCTCTAACCAGTTCAGTCAATTCTTGATCCTAGTATCGGGTGCCTCAGGGAAAGTTAAACTCCAAATGACAGCAACTGCTAAAACCCCACAGGAGAATTACTCATTGCTTTTTGTCTGGCATAATGTCATTAGCCTGATAAAAGTAACACATGTGTTCCACATATCGGGTCCAGTCCGCGACAGCACGGTAAGAGCAGTCTCACCTTCCAAACAAAGGCATGATGCATAAGAATGGCTTACCCTAACTGAGGCCAACTGTTACAAGAGAGCTCCTTCAGAATCGTGCTTTACCTGAACTGGCTCCCATGAGGCCAGGGTCCCTTCAAATCCAGACTTATTTCCTATAGTTAGTAATGCTCAGACAGGTACTTCCCAGTACAGGGTAAACACCCTGAGTCACACTCCACGCTACATACCGCTGTAGAACATAGAACATAGATAGAACATGGAACATTACAGCGCAGAACAGGCCCTTCGGCCCACAATGTTGCGCCGAACAATTAAAAAAACAATGACCCTCTAACCTAAACCAATCCCTTTCCATCCATAAACCTATCCACGGATCTCTTAAACGCCCCCAAACTAGGCGCATCTACAACTGCAGCAGGCAGGGCATTCCAATCCCTCACCACCCTCTGGGTAAAGAACCTACCTCTGACATCCGTCCTATATCTACCCCCCCTTAATTTAAAGCTATGCCCCCTCGTGCTAGCTTTCTCCATCCGAGGAAAAAGGCTATCACTGTCCGCCCTATCTAAACCTCTAATCATCTTATATGTTTCAATAAGGTCCCCTCGCAGCCGCCTTCTTTCTAATGAAAACAACCTCAAATCCCTCAGTGTCTCCTCATAGGACCTTCCCTCCATACCAGGCAACATCCTGGTAAACCTCCTCTGCACCCTCTCCAATGCCTCCACATCCTTCCTATAATGTGGGGACCAGAACTGCACACAGTACTCCAAGTGCGGACGCACCAGAGTTGTGTACAGTTGCAACATGACGCTGCGGCTCCTAAATTCAATCCCCCTACCAATAAACGCCAAGACACCGTATGCCTTCCTAACAACCCTATCTACTTGATTCCCAACGTTCAGGGATCTATGTACACACACACCTAGATCTCTCTGTTCATCAACACTGTTCAGAGTCCTACTGTTAGCCCGATACTCGACACATCTGTTATTCCTGCCAAAGTGAATTACCTCACACTTTTCCGCATTAAACTCCATCCGCCACCTCTTGGCCCAGCTCCCGGAGGGGACAGCTTCAATCAGGGAGCTCATACTCTAACAGGTCCAGCATGTGGACCTCATGAAATGCATTATAATTACAAACACGGACCTTCTAATCCAAAAAGTTCTTTTTCTAAGGCACAAAGTGAATCTCTGATCACTACCCACCATCTGCATATAATTAATTAAAAGTTTTTAAAGTTTATTTGGTTGTGTCACAAGTATACATACATTAACACTACAATGAAGTAACTGTGAAAGTCCCCCAGTCGCCAGAGTCTGGCGCTTGTTCGAGTATGAGTCAGAATTTAGCATGGCCAATGCACCTAACCAGCACGCCTTTCGGACTGTGGGAGGAAACCGGAGCACCCAGAGGACACCCACGCAGACACAGGGAGGATGTGCAGTCTCCACACGAGCAGTGACCCTAGCTGGGAATTGAAGCCGGGTCCTTGGCGCTGTGAGCTAACCCACTGTGCCACCCCATAAATGCAATGAATATACAATGAACATATCCCATCCAAAATTTCACACTGCTCCACTTTAACACTGCTTGTATCATTCTACACTTTTCTGAAGACAAAGTATTCAGCAAGAACCATGCCCAAACTTTACCTCCAGCCACATATCCATCTGCACTGTCATTCTATCTTTATACAAACATTTTAAAAGATGATGTCTAAGATTCCAATCCTCTCTGTTATATTTGTATGGAGTCTGAATCTCAATAACCCGATAGACCAAGTGTCTGCTGTGTAGGACAGTAACAATATTCACATGTACCTGAGGACAAAACTACATTGAATCATAGAAAACTGAACCATAAGAGCTCATTTCCTAATTAATTTTTGCCAGGTCTGTAAAGAGTAATCCAGTTAGTCCTACAACCCTGTCCTTTCCCCATATCGCTGCAGCTTTTCTCTTCTGCATATATACCCAGCTCACTTTTGAAAGCTTGTTGTTGTGACAAAAATGGAGGCCACAGGGGCCATCAGTAGATCCACCTATGGGCCTTGCAGAATACAAACTGCCTTACTGAACAAGCAAAGACTCGCCCAATGGGAAGCAGTCAGTGAGGGAACATTGGCTGGACCAGCGACATAGGTCCCCAGGTGAAGACGGTCTGACAGTTAACCGTGGGAATAGCCTCTCCCTCTGGTTCACAATAAGTGGTGTTGGTGACGGGTAACCGGTGTGTGGCTGAATTACTACACCCGTGTTTGACACTTTGGCACCTCCCGATTAGGCAAGTGCATTAGAATTATTTGTTCTAATAAAAACACTTTTCTAATGTTCTCCTGGCTCTTTATGTTAAGTATGCGCTCTCTGTGCCTGGTATTTGTAGAATTTGGCTGCCTCACAGCACCAGTCCTGGGTTCAATTTCAGCCTTGGGTGACTGTGCACAGTGTGTATGTTCTCCCCATGTCTGCGTGGGTTTCCTCCGGGTGCTCCAGTTTTCTCCCACAGTCTACAGGTATGCAGGTTGGGTTGATTGGCCGTGCCAAATGCATGGGGTAATGGGGATAGGGTCGGCCTGGGTAAGATGCTCTTTCAGAGAGTCAGTGTAGACTCAAAGAACCAAATGGTCTCCTTATAGGGCATCACAGAGGTTGGCACTCCTACTTCACAGCGCCAGGTACCTGGGTTCAATTCCCACCTTGGATCACTGTCTGTGCACAGTCTGCACGTTCTCCCCATGTCTGCGTGGGTTTCCTCCAGGTGCTCCAGTTTCCTCCCACAGTCCATAGACATGCTGGTTAGGTGCATTTGCCACACTAAATTCTCTCTCAGTGTACCCAAACAGGCGCCGGAGTGTGGCGACTAGGAGATTTTCACAGTAACTTGATTGCAGTGTTAATGTAAGTCTAGTTGTGACACTAATAAACTAAACTAAAACTTTTGCACTGCAGGGATTACGTGGAAATACTGGTCACTTGTTCAAAAGGCAATTTTTATCTATTTACTTATTACACAAACTGGTGAGCCTTACATCAGTGGTAGAGAAATTATTGGAGGGGATTCTTCAAGACAGGATTTATTCCTACTTGGAAATAAGTGGATGTATTAGTGAGAGGCAACATGGTTTTGTGAAAAGGAGGTTGTGTCTGACGAACTTGATCGAGTTTTTCGAGGAAGTGACAAAGATGATTGATGAGGGTAGGGCAGTGGATGTTGTCTATATGGACTTCAGCAAGGCCTTTGACGAGGTCCCTCATGGCAGACTAGTGCAGGAGGTGAAGTTGCATGAGATCAGAAGTGAGCTGGTAAGATGGATACAAAACTGGCTCGGTCAAAGAAGAAGTCTCACAACACCAGGTTAAAGTCCAACAGTTTTACTTGGTTGCAAACGCCACTCAAAGAAGACAGAGGGTAGCAGTGGAAGGGAGCGTTTCTGAATGGAGGGTGTTGAACAAGTGGTGTTCCTCAGGGATCAGTGCTGGGACCTTTGTTATTTTTAATATATATAAATGATTTGGAGGAAAATGTAACTGGATTTATTAGTAAGTTTGTGGACCTTACAAAGGTTTGTAGACTTGTGGATAGCAATGAGGACCATCAGAGGATACTTGGGTGGAGAGATGGCAGATGGAGTTTAATCTGGACAAATGTGATGTAATGCATTTTGGAAGGTCTAATACAGATAGGAAATATACAGTAAATGGCAGAACCCTTAAGAGTATTGATAGGTAGAGGGATCTGGGTGTACAGGTACACAGGACACTGAAAGTGGCAATGCAGGTGGAGAAGGTAGTCAGGAAGGCATACGGCTGCTTGCCTTCATCAGCCGGGGCACTGAGTTTAAAAACTGGCAAGTCATGTTGCAGCTTTATAGACCACACTTGGATATAGTGTTCAATTCTGGTCGCCAAACAACGAGAAGGATGTGGAGACTTTGGAAAGGGTACAGAAAAGATTTGGTATGAAGGGCATTAGCTATGAGGAGAGGTTGGAGAAACTTGGTTTGTTCTCATTGGAGCGACGGAGGTTGAGGGGGAGACCTGATAGAAGTCTACAGGATTATGAGAGGCATGGACAGAGTGGATAGTCAAAAGCTTTTTCCCAGGATGGAAGAGTCACTTATTAAAGGGCATGGGTTTAAGGGGCAAGGTTTAAAGGAGATGTACAAGGCAGATCTTGTACATAGAAAGTAGTGGGTGCCTGGAACTCGTTGCTGGGGCAGGAAATGGAAGCGGATACGGTAGTGACTTTTAAGGAGCGTCTTGACAAATACATGAATAGGATGGGAATAGAGGGATATGGTCCATGGAAGGGAAGGGGGTTTTAGTTAAGACGGGCAGCATGGTTGGTACAGGCTTGGAGGGCCGAAGGGCCTGTTCCTGTGCTGTAATTTTCTTTGCTCTTTGGTTCCAGATTTACCTCCCCCAAGCCCCCTTCAATGTCAATATCTAACAGCAGGCCACACCTATACCTAGAACGCACTGTAACACTGCTCTCATGATGATGGTATTGATCCACATACATCTATTCCTCAATTTAACATCACTCAAGTCAGTGAGATCAGCACTCCCAAACCCCACTTCCTTATAATCGAATATATGAATAGGATGGGAATGGAAGTATAGGGACTCTGTAAGTGCAGGTTTAGTTCAGGCAGGCGTCATGATCGGGCCAGGCTTGGAGGGCCAAAGGGCCTGTTCCTGTGCTGTACTATTCTTTGCTCTTTGTTCTAATCCCTTCCTGAATCCGTCTCTACGAGGAGGAGGGATAAATGAGAAGAATATTCTTTTTACTTCCCGTTAAAACTAATCGCTCTTCAGGCTTGGAGATGTTTCTCCGTCCCTTACTCTGGTCCTAATTTACCCATGACTCACTGATTTAATCCTTGTACATATCTTCCAAATGCCTTGGTTATTTTTAGTGCCTTGTGCATTTGCAAGCGCTAATTTAAAACAGTTATTCCCACTCCTCTTGACCTCAATCATTGTTCCATTCGCGACAAATTTTCTATTTTCAGTCTGCTCACAGCTCTGACAATAAACTCCCATTGACACTTTCACCCAGACTCCATCATTCATTTCTCCAGGAAGAGAGATCCTATAATGAGTAGCAACAACAATGACAACCTGCATTTATATAGCACCATAACCTACTGAAGGATCTCAGGGCTTTCCAGGCGAGCCTTTTTTGTCATTTTTTTTATTCGTGGGACATGGGCATCCCTGTCTGGCCAACATTTATTGTAAAAAGTCTGACAACACCAGGTTTTAGTCCAACCTATTTATTTGATAATATTCTCACTAGCTTTCGAGGGGACAGCCTCTTCGTCAGGTGAATGGAGAGTTCTGGCCTCAGACAGAGCATATAAAGCACAGACAGTTTAGAGATTACTGATCAGTAATCTCTAAACTGTCTGTGCTTTATATGCTCTGTCTGAGGCCAGAACTCTCCATTCACCTGATGAAGAGGCTGTCCCCTTGAAAGCTAGTGAGAATATTATCAAATAAATAGGTTGGACTAAAACCTGGTGTTGTCAGACTTTTTACTGTGTTTACGCCAGTCCAACGCCGGCATACCCACATCATGACAACATTTATTGCCCATCTCTAATTGCCCAAGGAGCAGTTGAGAGTCAGTGACATGTCTCTGGAGTCACATGTAGGCCAGACCAGGTAAGGAAGGCAGATTCACTCATTTATCAAGTGAAGCTTGCCCTTGGGAAACTTTCAGTGCTTGCTGCAAGGTTTGGACGAACCTCTCTGCCTAGTCATTTGTTGCCAGGTAGTACGAAGCCAACCTCACCTCTCTGACTCCTTGTGGTCAAGTCAATCTTCATCATAAACTGGGGTCCGTTGTCGCTCACCCCTTGTCCAGGAATCTTGAATCTGGCAAAGAGCTCAACAAGTTCAACTAATGTCGCAACTGCAGACACGGACTTCATGATTGCCACCTCGGGCGATTTGGAGTGGGCATCTACTACCACCAATCACATCAGTCCCTCTACTGGACCCTGGAAAGTCAACACGGATCCTTTGTAGCAGAGATTGGGCTCATTCCCATGGGTTAAGGGACAGTGTTAACACTGGCTAGTGCACTGGGTTAACAATATCTCCTCGATCTGGGAATCTACACTTAGCCACCAAACATAGTTCTTCGTCTTTCACACCACATCTCAGTGCCTTTGGTGCAGTTGTTCCAGCTCTTTCCCTCTCAATGGGAGAAGAATGGCCACTTACCCCCCCACAGTACAGACAACTCCTATCTCCTGGACAGGTAGGGATATAAATCTGACTGATATTATGACTGGCCCTCCTTTTTGGGACTAAATTCATCATTTGACTTAAAACTGGGTCATTCCTGGTAGCGTTCCTGGGTTATGGATGCGGGTACCTTCTTTTCTTGAGAAAAATCCATTATGTTTAAATTCCAATCAGGAGTATCTTTTCCCCAGGTAGAGACAGCCTTGAAGGAACATCTATGTTGCCATGATTGTCAATATCCTTTGTCATAGGAGTAGGCTGATGGAAGTAGTGACCATCTTGGTAGGCGTCCTGCCTCCATGAGGGTATTCCTGTATACGGCCCAAAAATGGTGGTAAAGGGCCTGTGATTGGTCAGCAGCACGAAATTCCAGCCGTTTAAAAAATGTGAGAATTTCTTCACCCCAAATACAATACTCAATCCTTCCTTTTTTTGATCTGGACGTGGCTTTCTTCCATTTTTGTTGAAGAATTTGACACGAGGGCAATGGGGTCTTCCCTCTCCATTAGACAATATGTGTGATAATACAGCACCAACACCAAAAGGCAAGGCTTCGCAGGTGAATTGCAGTGGCTACTTCAGGTCAAAATGGGTTAGCACTTCTGACCTGTTTTACCTCCTGGTAAGCTTCCTCATAGCCTTGGGTCCATTCCCATGACTGCTCCTTCCCAAGTCACCTGCGTAAGGAGTTTAACGTGGTTGCCAGATCTGACACAAACTTGCCACACTAGGTTACCAACCCCAGGTACAATTATAATTGAGAGACATTCTCGAGCCTAGGGACCTTCCTGATGATCTCCATTTTCTTGGGCACCATTGATAGCATGATTTGATGGACTCTTTAAAGAATTCACATTTCTATTTATTTTTAACTTGCAGGCCGTGCTCCTGCAAACTTCTGAGAGCCTCTTCTATGTTCTTCACAGGATCATAGAACCCCTACAGTGGGGAAGGAGGCCATTTGGCCCATCTAGCCTGCAGTAACAGCAATCCCACTATCCCAGTGACTGTGGCGTATTTACCTTGCTAATTCCCCTGACTTGAAGGGGCAATTTAGCATGGCCGATCCACCTAAATTGCACATCTTTGGAGTGTGACGGAAAACCGGAGCACCCGGAGGAAACCCACGCAGAAATGGGGAGAATGTGCAAACTCCACACAGACAGACACCAAAGGTCAGGATTGAACCCTAGCACTGTAAGGCAGCAATGCTCACTGCTCCTGTTCAGTGAACCTGTTGTGGAGATGCCGGCGTTGGACTGGGGTAAACACAGCAAGAAGTCTCACAACACCAGGTTAAAGTCCAACAGGTTTACTTGATAGTCATCGCACCGTTTCCAAAAGCTTGGCTGGACTGGAACCTGGTGTTGTGAGACTTCTTACTAAAATATCATCCAGATAACACTGGAGCCCCGGTAACCCATTCAAATTTGGACTAGGGTTGGTGCTGACGTGATGCCAAAAGGAAGCAGAAATAGGCGTAGCTGGGACCCTTCTGTAGATAGGCGTGTGACAGGAACTTCTTTGAAAATCCCTTTCCTCCTGCCAATCCACTGAACAAGTCCATTTTACACAATTCATTCATTTGTGGGTGTTGCTGGCCTGCCAGCACCTGTGACACCACCTGTTCCGTGTGGGACAAGATTAATCTTGGCACCCTTCAGTGGCAGTATACTTAATTGATCTTTATACACGGAGTCAGGGCTCTGTCACACCGCTGACCCCGTATCCACCTCCAACTTAATTATCTTAATAAGCACAGTGGCACAGTGGTTAACGCTGCTGCCTCACAGCACCAGGGGCACAAGTTCGATTCTGGCCTCAGGTGGTTGTCTGTGTGGAGTTTACATGTTCTCCCCATGTCTGCGTGGGTTTCCTCTGGGTACTCTCACACTCCAAAGATGTGCGGGTTAAGGGGATTGGCCACGGTAACTTGTCCCTTGGCATCCCGAGATGTGTAGGTTAGGTAGATTAGCCATGTTAATTTGCCATTTAATGTGCAAAAATAGAATCATAGAATCCTTACAGTGCAGAGGGACCAATCGAATCTGACCAAGTCTCCAACTGAGCATCTTACCCAGGCCCTATCCCCATAACCCCACATATTTACCCCACTAATCCAGCTAAACTGTATACCTTGGGATACCTAAGGGATAATTTAACACGCCCAATCAACCTGACACACACATCTTTGGACTGTGGGAGGAAACAGGAGCACCCAAAGGAAACCCGCACAGACACGAGGAGAATGTGTAAACTCTGCGCAGACAGTGACCCAAGGCCGGATTCCTACCCAGGTCCCTGGCGCTGTGAGGGGGCAGTGGTAACCATTGTGCCACCATGCCATCTATTGTGGGTTAGGTGGATTGGCCGTGGTAAATGAGATAGAGGAGAAGAGAGGGCTTGGTTAAGATGCCCTTTCAGAGAGTCAATGCCCACTCGATGGGCCAGATGACCTCCTTCTGCACTGTAGGGATTTTCTATGGTCTTCCCTCTCTCTTGGGAAGGATCAAAACCAATCGGCCTCTCCTCGGACTGATCAGATTTTTAGCCGATGTTCAATAGACTAGGTTCTCCTGCTGTCTCCGCAGATTCTTGTCTCCCTCCGGCTGGAAGCATGTATCTCATGCCTTGTCCTCTGGTTTGTCTCTTTCCGACTCCCCTTCTTGAAGCTGTGCCCTACAATTCTGTCAATATGCCCCACTCTCTTAAATCTGAGGCATTGGCCTTCACGAATCCAACTTGTTGAATCTCTACAGTCAGATTTGCCACGTCAGTGGCATTTCTAAGTTGACACCACGTTCTGCTGCGGGTCGGCTCGAGTTCACAATGTAGCCAACTCTGTTGCTTCATTAGTGGCCAACTCCACTGCCGCAATTATTTCGAAAGCTGCTTTAAAGTCCAGGACTCTTTTTGTTCGAAATTTCCGTTGGATGGCTTTGGTACTAAATGGTCCCGTAAATCATTCTGGAGAAACCTCCAAATTCGCAATGCTCCACCAAACCTTTTAAAATGGCCACAAATTGAGTGACGGACTCTCCTCCCTCCTGTGCCCATTTATAAAACCAAAAATATTCCACAATCATCAGTGGTTCAGGTGTAAAATAATTTCCTAACTGCTTGCACAATTCTCCGGAGAATTTCTCCTTGGACTGTTCTGGCTGGATCAGACTGGATGTTGCTCATTTCCTTTGACACTGGTCACCAGTCCTCCATGCCAGTCCGTGGGCACTCACAGTTGCTGTCACTCCTTCAGGCCATATTGCAGCCCAACCTCTGAGTCGTCATCGTCTGCAGGGTGAACGATGGCCCTCCGATCATTAATGGAATCCACCAGGTGGCCCAGCTCTCCCTCTGTGAACCGTAGCACAGCTCCTTGTGGTGCTATCTTCCTGCTGTGACTGACTGAGTGTCCATCATTCGTGCGTATATTCTCCCTTGTTAATGTACAATTGTGGACACTTTGGGCGAGTCACACACCTGGAGAGTCCGTTCCTGCAAGAATCACCTGGCAGCTCTTTCATTGCACGAACGGTCAAAGGATTGTGGAGCAAACCAGGGCAAATAACCTTCGTTTTCTCACTCATTCAACACTTAGAATGTGTTTAGACTCAGAGTCACAGAGGTTTACAGCACAGAAACAGGCCCTTCGGCCCAAATTGTCCATGCTGCCCTTTTCTCAAACCCCAAAGCTAATCCCAATTGCCCACATTTGGCCCCTATCCCTCTGTACCCATTTTACCCATGTAACTGTCTAAATGCTTTTTAAAAGACAAAATTGTACCTGCCTCTACTACTACCTCTGGCAGCTTGTTCCAGACACTCACCATCCTCTGTGTGAAAAAATTGTTCCTCTGGACACATTTGTATGTCTCCCCTCTCACCTTAAACCTGTGCCCTCTAGTTTTAGACTGGACTTTTGGGAAAAGATATTGATTATCTAGCTGATCTATGCCCCTCATTATTTTATAGACCTCTATAAGATCACCCCTCAGCCTCCTACGCTCCAGAGAAAAAGGTCCCAGTCTATCCAGCCTCTCCTTATAACTCAAACCATCAAGTCCCGGTAGCATCCTAGTAAATCTTTTCTGCACTCTTTCTAGTTTAATAATATCCTTTCTATAATAGGGTGACCAGAACTGTACACAGTATTCCAAGTGTGACCTTACCAATGTCCTTTACAAGTTTAACAAGACGTCCCAACTCCTGTATTCAATGTTCTGACCGATGAAACCAAGCATGCCGAATGCCTTCTTCACCACTCTGTCCACCTGAGACTCCACTTTCAAGGAGCGATGAACCTGTACCCTCAGATCTCTCTGTTCTGTAATAGGCATCGCTGGTTGGCCAGCATTTATTGTCCATCTCTAATTGCCAGCGAGTGCTTTTATAAAAATTATTAGTTCGTGGGATGTGGGCTTTGTTGATTGGGCCAGCATTTATTACCCATCCCTGAGAACATTTAAGAGTCAACCACATTGTTGAGGCTCTGGAGTCACATATAGGCCAGACCAGGTAAGGATGGCAGATTTCCTTCCCCTGAAGGATATTAATGAACCAGATGGGTTTTTATGACAATCAACAATGGTCTCATGGCTATCAGTCGATTCTTAGGGGACGGTTCTCCCAAAAATATCCTAAGTGTTGAATTTGTGGGAAAAGTGGAGTAATTCTGGTTTTTTCAGTGGGAGTTCAGATGAGAATCTTGCACACTCTGTGCATTGCAGAGGCCACCAGTGTGAATTTTGGGGGTGAGGCCAATTCAGGCTGGAGAGTCTGAAATCAGCAGGCCCCGTGCAGACCCCCCCCCTGCTGGTTGACCACCACAGCCCCTCACCCACGATCACAGGCCTCCATCCAATCTCCCCTAGGCACTGCACCCAGTAGGGCATGTCCTTAGGCCTCATCCCAATAGGCCCCACCCCCTCTTGGCACAGCCCCATGCCCCTTGGGCAGTGCAAGGGTGCACAGGTTGGCGGCGCAGGCTTGTAGGGCCAAAGGGCCTGTTTCCTGTGCTGTGTTGTTCTTTGTTCTTGTTCTTTGTACCAGGGTACCCAAGCCCAGGAGGCACCACCACCTCCACTTGACCTCCTGGGGGGCCCCGATTGCCCCCCCTTTCATTCTAGCGGGATCCTTTTGATGTTTCCCCGAAACTGAGGCGCTATAGTAATCCCCACTGGAGTAAAACACTCTGGCGGGGTGGGATATGCACGGGGGCTCGGAGAATTCAGTCCCAGGCCCACTAATAGCATTTTAACAGTATGTAAAATACTATTTAAATGCTAGCCCCACCTCCCAGCCGATTTCCGCAGAGCGCAGATACTGGCGGAACTCCAGGCCTGGGAGACGCCAGCGCAGCGTGAACACTCGTAGGTATCCCATGAATTGGCCGATGTGTGATTCTCCCAGCTTGCTGCACTAAAAAAAGTGGGATTGGAGAATCGCTCCCTCAATTCCAGATTTTTTTTAATGAATTCAAATTCCACTATCTGCCTTGGTGAGATTTGAACCCAGGTCCCCAGTACATTAGCTGAGTTTCTGGATTGATAGTCTAGCGATAATTCCACTAGGCCATCACCTCCCCCATCACCTCTCTAAATGTGCTATCCACAATGCTCTCAGACCCGCAGATGCTGCATAATGTCCCCGGCCCCTGTTCCAGCTCCAAATCTCGAACTTGCAGGGACTGCAGCTGGATGACACACATGCTGGTTCTGACTTCCCACATGGAGCATGATGAGCAAACCATGGCTTGGAGCTCTCCTACAATGATGAAACCATTTTAGGTTTAAAACTTTAAAGGCCATCTTTTTATAAATAAATCAAACAAGCATTTACCCTTGCTAAAACACTAAGTTACAATTTAATATATATTCAGTTTTAATTTAATTTTGCATCGTTTAGTGGGTGAATGCTGTCCCTCTACATTGGAAGGAGCAGCAAGCACTTTGAAAGCTTTTGCTACCAAATAAACCTGTTGGAATTTAACTTGGTGTTGTAAGACTTCTTCCTTTGTACATTTGCCATCAGGGGTGGGGGGATTAGGAGTGGGGGCATTAGGGGGTGGTCATTTATTTCATTCTCACAATACACTGTTATCTGACAGCAACAGTCACCGTGACACAAATCAATCGACCCAGAACATATCCCAGACTGGATCTCAAACTGATTAAATTCTGCAAACGATGTGCACTTTTCTGTCGAAGAATGGAATAAGGAATGTGAGGGATAGGGACACAGAACACAAAGGTGTAGAGAGAAGGGTGGACAGTGAGAGCCTTTTTCCTCGGATGGTGATGGCTAACACGAGGGGACATAGCTTTAAACTGAGGGGTGGTAATTATAGGACGGATGTCAGAGGTAGGTTCTTTACTCAGAGGGTAGTAAGGGCGTGGAATGCCCTGCCTGCAGCAGTTGTGGACTCGCCAACCTTAAGGGCGTTCAAATGGTCAGTGGATAGGCATATGGATAACATTGGAATAGTTTAGGTTAGAGGGTCATTAGATTGGTTCCACTGGTCGGTGCAACATCGAGGGCCGAAGGGCCTGTACTGCGCTGTAATGTTGTATGATACGAGTGAGGGAGAGAGGCAAGGGGAGGTGAGTGTAAAGATGAAGTGGAAGGTGTGAGGGGCAGAGGCAGGGTGAGGATAGTTGTGAGGGCAGGGGACGGAGGGGGAGGCAGGGAGCAAGGGAGGGAGGAAGGGGAGAGCGTAGGTGAGGAGGAGGTTGGAGGAAGTGGTAACCACCCCTCGATGGGCGACACACTCAGCAGCTGATGGTAACTAGGAGAAACTGTGTTAGTGAGCTGTACGTGACTGCGGTGAGCTCATGTGTGTTCAGTATGTCAACGGTGTGTTTTGGTGATGTAACTAGGACCCGGCTTAGTCATGATGATCTGGGAAGTCGTGTCAGCAACATGGAAAACAAAGAACTGGAGATGTAGGCGTTCACCAGGTAAATGTAACAATTTAACTGCACCACGATACAGGCAGCACGGTGACACAGTGGTTAGCACTGCTGCCTCACAGTGCCAGGGGTCTGGGTTCAATTCCCAGCTTGGGTCACTGTCTGTGCGGAGTCTGCGCAATCTCCCCGTGTCTGAGTGGGTTTCGTCCAGGAGCTTTGGTTTCCTCCTACAGAAGTGCTGGTTAGGTGCATTGGCCGTGCTAAATTCTCCCTTGGTGTACCCAAACAGGTGCTGGAGTGTGGTGACCAGGGGATTTTCACAGTAACTTCATTGCAGCATCAATGTAAGCCTACTTGTGACAATAATAAATACATTTAAAAAATAAACAATCTGTGGTCTCTGAGAGGTTTCAGTACATCCTGTCATTCTACTGGCGGACAACCAAATATCGAACAAAATTCGGTCCGCCTTGTTGTCCAATAAGGGGCATACACGTGATGGGTCGTGCAAGGGCTGCTCTTAGATGTTGCTTCAAGAGTTGCCTAGTGCTTCACGTCATTAGTGTACGCTTAAACTGGACCAACTGACGGGCAACACGACAGCTCAGTGACTATCACTGTTTGCTGTGCAGATACATGGATTTGGGCCAGTATCTGTGGGAGTTTGCGCATTCTCCCCGTGCTTGCGTGGGTTTTCTCCGGGTGCTCCGGTTTCCTCCCACACCCCAAAAACGTGCTCATAGGCTGATTGGAGGTAATAAATTGTCCCTAAATTAGTTTCCCCTCAATCTTCCCCAATAAGCGTAGACTAAGGTCATGAGTAGAGGAGGGCGTAATTTTAAAATGGCGGCGCGGGCTCGTTGGGCCGAAGGGCCTGTTTCCCTGTGCTGTGTTGTTCTTTGTTCTTAAAAGTCAGGAGTCTAAAGTTTCATCCAGAATTCTTCCAAGCTCAACTGTGATTTTTACATCTCTATGAGAATTAAACATTGCCAACAATCAGGAAAGATTTTCTCGCTGCTCTGTTTGAGTGCAGACACAGCAGTACCTGGAGAGAGATAGGAACTGACAGTGGCCTCACGTCTGTACCTGAAAGGACTGGAGGAATGAATTGAAGTAGATGAAGACAATCTGGGAGACATCATCTTCACCAGGATTCACGAAGAACAGCATGTAGGTGATCCCCAGCAATGGCAACAGAACCAGTGTAGCCTTTACAGCCTTCCTGTGAAGTGAAACAGAATGAACAACCATCAGAATACTCAGCAGCTCTGTGGCTGAGCCCAGGTTTGCTGGGGTCTCTACTCACTAATCCCCCCCCTCTCCCATCAATGCCGCGTGATCCAGACATTTAACTGGAGACCCTGCCAGTTAATCCAAACATCGACACAATAAGATCAGAAAGAATGGGATGAAAGTAGAGGGAAGGATTCATATAATGACACAATCTGTACAAAGCAGAAGAATGCCATTCAGCCCATCGAGTAACTCTCAGAGAACATTCTCCCCCCTGCCTTATCCCTGTAACCTTGTACATTCTTTCTTTTCCGATAGCAATCCCTTTGAATACCTCGATCGAATGTACCTCCACCACCCT
This sequence comes from Carcharhinus amblyrhynchos, assembly GCF_965287045.1. Lineage (NCBI taxonomy): Eukaryota > Metazoa > Chordata > Chondrichthyes > Carcharhiniformes > Carcharhinidae > Carcharhinus > Carcharhinus amblyrhynchos. The sequence goes on from NC_137350.1 coordinate 3,951,230, forward strand.
CTCAGGAAGTTTGTTCCAGACTCCAATCACTCTCTACACTTCCCTCACATCACGGCTATTCACTTTGCCAATTATTTTGAATCTATTTCTTGATGCTTTCTTGAGTGGGGACAGTTTCCCACAATCTACTCCGTCCATATCCCTCAGCACCTTGAAAACCTCTATCATATCTCATCTCAGCTTTCCTTCCAATCTTTTCAAGCTATCCTCATGGCTACAGTTGTTTATCATTGGAATTGGATAGAAAACCATCGAGAATAGGAGCAGGAAGAGGCCATTTGGCCCCTCAAGCCTGCTCCTCCATTCATTATAACCATGGCTGACCATACAACTCAGTAACCTGTCCTGCTTTCTCCCCATATCCTTAGATGTAACTCCTGGGGCAAAGGAGATCAAGCTGCTTCTTGAAAATGTACAATGTTTTGGCCTCAGTTGCTTTCTGTAGGTTCCACAGGCTGGGTGAAGAAATTTCTCTTCATCTCACTCCTAAAAGGTTTACCGTCAGACTGTGACCCCTGGTTCTGGACTCCCCCACCAGCAGGAACATCCTTCCTGCATCCACCCTGTCTAGCTCTGTTAGAATTTTATAGATTGCTATGAGACCTCCCCTCGTTCTTATGAACTCCAATGAATATAATCCTCACCGACTCGAGCTCTCCTCACGTGTCAGTGCCACCTTACTAGGAATCAGACTGGAAACCCTCACTGCACTCCCTCTATAGTAAAAACATGCTTCCTCAGGGAAGGAGACCAGACTGCACACAGTTTTGTAACTATGGGTCACCTACAATCTGCAGGAACTGTTCCAGAGTCCATAGAATGTTGGGAGATGATCATCAATGCAACCATTATTTCTAGAGTCACTTCCTTAAGTACTCTGAATATCGATTATCAGTCCACGGGAATTTATTGGCTTTCAATCCCATCAATTTCACTAACACCTTTTCTCTGCCATTTCTCAAATGGGTATATTGGGTTCAAGTAACAGGAGCAGGAATGCCTTGGTGCAATGATACAGGGTTAGGGTTATATAGGGTGAGGCCACACCTGTGTTCAATACAATAATTCATGCTACTATTTTTTAAAAAACATAGCAACATAAATTGGAGCAGAAATGGACCATTTGCCCTGCTTTGCCATTCTGTATGATCACAGTTGGTGATCTAGAAATCTGTTTTCTTCTTAAATATCTTCAGTGTCTTGGCCTCCACCGCCTTCTGTGATAGAGAATTCCACACATTCACCACCCTCCAAGTGAAGACATTTCTTCTTGTCTCAGTCCTAAATGGCCCACCCCATATTCTGAGGCTGTGAACCTTGTTCTAGACCCCCAGCCAGAGGAAACAACATCTCTGCATTCAATCTGTGCAGTCCTGTTAGTGTTTTAGACTTCCTTTCATTCTTTGAAATTCCAGTGAGTACAGGCCTGGTATCAATCTCTCTTCATACAACATCCCATTCTTGCTCCTGTACTCCAGTCTTCTTGCAATGAAGGCCAACGTACCATTTGCCTTTCTCACTGCTTGCTGTATCTGCACGCTTGCTTTCAGTGATTGGTGTACAAGGACACCTAGGTCCCTTTGTACACCAACACTTCACCATTAAAATAATTCTCTGCTGTTCTGTTTCTCCATTCAGTTTCTCCAAGAATACTGAGGGAGGCGAGGGAGGAAATTACTGGGGTCTTGTACAAATTCTTTGTATCCTCTTTAGTGATAATAAATGTCCCAGAGGATTGGAGAATCACCAATGTTGTTCCTTTGTTTAAGAAGGGCAACAGGGATAATCCACAAAATTACAGGCCGGAGAGCCTTACGTCAGTGTAAAGGAAATTAGAACATAGAACATAGAACACTACAGCACAAACAGGCCCTTCGGCCCACAAGTTGCGCTGACCACATCCATACCTACCAGGCCATAGAACTATCTGTAACTCCCAATCCCATTAAATCCCATATACTCATCCAGAAGTCTCTTAAAAGACCCCAGCGAGTTTGCCTCTACCACCACCGACGGCAGCCGATTCCACTCACTCACCACCCTCTGAGTGAAAAACTCACCCCTGACATCTCCTCTGTACCTGCTCCCCAGCACCTTAAACCTGTGTCCTCTCATAGCGACCATTTCAGCCCTGGGAAATAGCCTCCGAGAATCCACCCTATCTATTCCTCTCAACATTTTATAAACCTCTATCAGGTCGCCTCTCAACCTTCGTCTCTCCAGGGAGAAGAGTTCCAGCTCCCTCAACCTATCCTCATAAGGCATGCCTCGCAATCCAGACAACATCCTTGTAAATCTCCTCTGCACCCTCTCAATAGCTTCCACATCCTTCCTGTAGTGAGGCGACCAGAACTGCGCACAGTGCTCCAAGTGGGGTCTGACAAGGGTCTTATAAAGTGGGGTCTTAAATTATTGGAGAAGATTCTTAAAGACGGGATCTGTTCACATTTGGAAAAATATTGACTTATTAGTGATAGGCAGCTTTTTGCAGGGGAAATCATTTCTCACAAATTTAATTGAGTCTTTGAGGAAATGACAGATGATTGATGAGGGCAGGGTGGTGGATGTTGTCTACATGGACTATAATAGCAAGGGCTTTGACAAGGCCCCTCATGGCAGGCTGATACAGAAGGTGAAGAAAATGGGACCTGTGGTGAGCTAAGAGGAATGGATACAGAACCGACTTGGTCTTAGAAGGAGGGAGGGTATTTTTCTGGCTGGAGACCTGTGACCAGCGGTGTTCCACAGGGATCAGTGCTGGGAACCCTGTTGATTTTAATTTATATAAATGATTTGGAGGAAAATGTAAATGGTCTGATTAGTAAGTTCGCAGACAATAAAATGATTGGGGGAACTGCAGAGACTGAGGAGGATTGTCAGAGGATACAGCAGGATGTAGATAGACTGGAAATTGGTCAAAGAAATGGCAGAAGGAATTTAATCCAGACAAAAGCAAGATGATGCATTTTGGAAGGCCTAATGCAGGGAGGAAGTATACGGTAAATGGCAGAACCCTTAGAAGCATTAACACAGAGGGATCGAGGATTAGAGGTCGACAGTTTCCTGAAAGTGGCAACACAAGAGGATAAGGTGGTCAAGAAGGCATATGGTTTGCCTTCATCAGTAGGAGCACAGAGTATAAAAATTAGCAAGCCACGTTGCAGCTTTATAGAACTTTAGTTAGGCCACATTTGGAATATTGCATACGGTTCTGTCATCACACTACCTGAAGGATATAGAGGCTTTGGAGAGGGTACAGTAAAGATTTCTCTGGATGTTGCCTGGTATGGAGCTATGAGGAGAGATTGGACAAACTTACTTTGTTTCCACTTGAACATCGGAGGCTGGCGGGGCGACCTGATAGAAGTTTTCAAAATTATGAGAGGCAAGGATAGAATGGATAGTCGGAGTCTCTTTCCCAGAATAGAAATGTCATTTACTAGGGGACATAGGCTTAAGGTAAAAGGGAGAAAGTTTAAAGGAGATGTGAGGGAGAGGTTCTTTACACAGAGGGTGGTAAGTGCCTGGAATGCGCTGCCGGAGGAGACAGTAGAAGCAGATACCATAGTAACATTTAAGAGGCTTCTTGACAGATACATGAATAGGCCGGGAATAGAGAGATGTGGGCTGTATAGAGGCTTTTTAGAAAGGCATCATGTGTTGGCGCAGGACTGGTGGGTGTTATAAAGTGGCAGTGGATTCCTCTTCTGAGAACTAATACCTAACAACTCAAACAGGAGTACCTCGCCCTACAATCTGTAAAAAGTGAGTTAAGTAGTACGATCTGCTCTTCAGTGGTTAAATCAAAATAACTCCCACTCAAATCAGCAAGGAACAATTTATTTATCTAATTAACAGTGAACAAGTTAATTAAACGATTAACAAACCAAATAAAACATGATTCTAATGGAATGCCGTTCTAATTCCCACTCATTAACAAAATATAGAATTTTAGCCACTTTCTAAACTACAACAAGGTTTTATATCGTCTGGAATATTTTGGGTCTTTGTTGATTCTTCTTTCTTCTTTGATACCTCTGCTATCTGGATGAGGCACTGAGCTAAGGGTGGTGGCAGTTGCTCTCCCTCTCTGTGCCACTGCCCCCTTCCTTTTATTTCTGTGATGACATATCAAATCCCCCCACAATAGAATTGGTCCTAGGGGATGGCGAAGGCATCAGATTTAAATTTATTAGGTTTTTGGACTTTAAGTGCCTAATTCAAATTGATTGGCTGAATTCAAAAGAATTCAAAAGCCTGAAAGGCTGTTGATTGGTAACACTGCTGCTTGGCCCTTTGGTACAAATGTTTCATTTCGGGCACTCTGTTTGTACTTGAATTTTTCTAACTTTCTAAGCACAGGAAAAGCATCACCTTTTAAAGGGACCATGTAATGGTCCCGAGCATTTTACAATTTTACAAACACTAATCAACAGTTACTCTACTCAGTTTGATAATGTGGCCAAAGGTTCTGTTCCTGTGCTCTGTTCTTTGTTCCATCCAAAGTGGCTAACCTCACATTAAACTTGAATCCACATTATACTGCACCTACCATGTATATTCCTGCTCACTCAAATTGTCTGAATTGCCTTGCAGACTCTTAGCAGGCTCCTCACTATTCATTTTCACCTGTCATCAGCAAATTTGGGAATATTACATTTGGTTCCCTCATCCTGTGTATATACTAGAACCCCAGTTCCTTGGATTTCTGGGTAGTCATGTGTCTCTTAGAAACACATAGAAACATAGAACATTACAGCACAGTACAGGCCCTTCGGCCCTCAATGTTGTGCCGAGCTATGTCCAATCCCAAGGTCAGTCTATCCCACTCCCTATCATTCTGGTGTGCTCCATGTGCCTATCCAATAACCACGTGAAAGTTCCTAAAGTGTCCGGCTCCACTATCACAGCAGGCAGTGCATTCCATACCCCAACCACTCTCTGAGTAAAGAATCTACCTCGGACATCCCTCCTATATCTCCCACCATCAACCTTATAGTTATGGATGTAGTACCAGCTACATCCACCCGAGGAAATAGTCTCTGCACGTCCACTCTATCTATCTCCCTCTCATCATCTTATAAACCTCTATTAAGTCGCCTCTCATCCTCCTCTGCTCCAAAGAGAAAAGCCCCAGCTCCCTCAACCTTTCCTCTTAAGACCTCCCCTCCAAACCAGGCAGCATCCTGGTAAATCTTCTTTTCTGAAGACAGAACTAAAGTTAATTGCTGTTCCAGCCTCTGTGCTATGCTGTTCTCTGTTCTTAATGTCACTAAGGGAAACATTCCATGATGGGAAGTATCCTTCCAGGGATCGCTCCGTCAACTCAGGATCTAATACGGAGAATTCACCAATTTTCAAGCTAAGTGGCAGAAAAACTCGAGTGTTTCCTGCTGCTGCTGGCAACATCTGTTTAACCCCCCCGAAAGATGCAAATGAATCCACCTCGTGGAACCTGCCGGCCAACCCCACTTTTCAGAGATTAGGGCGCTGTTTAAAATGAGTGCCTCGATCTCTCCGCTTGGAGATTAGCCCCCTCCTGCAAAAAAATGAAATGTTGCCCCCTTGCCCCATTGACCAGGGGAATGCTATCATTCCCTCACCAAAGAGAGGCCTCCTCCACCCCACCCCATCACCACCTGCTTGAATGTATCTCAAGTACCTCCATTTTTTCCAAACTGAGATGTTTACAATGCCGCTAAGTGCATTGGCAGCTCTGATTTCTTTAAAAGGAACCATTGGTTTACAAAAGAGGAAGTTAAACCAATTATTCCCTTTGAAGAAACCACAGCTGTCAATCAAGCTCAGAGTCAATATTGCGGTTAGGAACAATGTAGGTACTTGAGATACATTCAAGCATGAAGGGAAATGTAAATAAACAAAACAAATGGCCGCTTGTCCTATCTCCTTGAGCCCCATTAAGGTTTAAAGTACCAGGTCAGGTGCCAAAGTTAGGATGCCAGAGGCAATGCACCACTGGCACTGCCAAAGCACATGGCCTGAAGGGAAGCTAAGTGGGGTTTCTAAGGAGGGAGGCAGTCTGAAGCGGAAAGCTCTCCGTGGGGGAAGGATGGCTAAGGTCTGACTGGGGGGGGGGGGAGGAGGGGGTTAGGGGAGAGTGGAAATAAGGGCTCTGGGGGAGATCTGATGGGAGGAATACTGAATGGGGCTTTTGACAAGGCTGAGTAGAGGTCGGAGGGGTAAGGGGACTGCGTGGGTGTCTAAGGAGGGGATGGCCTGTGGAGAGTCTGAGGAGGAGGAGGAGGGCTGAGTGAGGGGGCGGGGTGATGTCGGGGGAGGGGGCCTGATAGGTAGTGTGAGGCAGGAGGAGGGGGTCAGGTCTTATACTGAAGGGCACCTTTTCCTATTTTATGTTTCTCCAGGACCAATGACCCCTCTCTTGGTCTCAGGCACACACACATACACACATGTACACACACACATCCACACACACGTACACACACACGTACACACACACATACACACACACGTACACACACACGTACACACACACATACACACACATGTACACACACACATGCACGCACATACACACACACATGTATGCACATATACACGCACACACACACACGCACACACACATGCACGCACATACACACACACATGCATGCACACACACATGCACGCACATACACACACACATGTATGCACATATACACGCACACACACACACACACATGCACGCACATATACACACACACACACACACACACACACACGTGTACAGTTGGCTGTTTCCCATTTACCTGTACTGCATGGTTTCTGAAGTTGTGGACGCTCGTAGTTTTGTCATCAATATCCTCACAATGTTAAAAAGAAAGATGAAATTAATCTGAGAAGGAAAAAGAAACAAAGATCTTTAAATGAGGAGCATTATATGTCGATGGGTGGATAAACTGTGTTTCTGGATTCAAATCCCAGTTCATATTATCCAATGCAATCCACAAGCGTTCTTCAACAAACCCACAAACAGGGTCATCGAGAGAGCATGAAAACAGGCCCTTCAGCCCACCAGCATTCTTAAAATGAACCTGTCCAATTTGCCTGCGTTTGGCCCATATCCCTCTAAACCTTTCCCATCCATTTACCTGTCTTTTAAATAATGTAGCAGTGAAAGCTTTTAGTTTGCCAAAGGACTCACTCTATCTTACTGAGCACAGCTTGATAAATATTCTCCAACCAGCCAAAACGCAACACTGATTAAAAGCCACTTGCAGCAGAGCTCAGCAGATACTAAGGAATGAAAATTATGTCTCAAACGTATTAAATGTCCCAAGAGGGAATGAGAGCAAGACGGAGGAAATTGCCACAATGATTGGCGGAGAATTCCTATTTGCAGTTATTTAGCAGCTTTAACAGAGTGAAATATCTCAAGGATTCAGGAATATTATAAAAGGAAACATTTAACATCAAGGCCTGAATTTTACACTCTGCTGCCCGAATTCAGAGTGGCGAAAGATGAATGCAAAATCCAATCCCTGCCAAGATTAGTGAAACCGCCCACTAAGTGGCCGCGGTGGGGGAGGGGGGGAGACTGGAATGGACCTTCAGGGAGATAGAGCACAAATGGGGCTTTCCATTCCCCCTGGTAGGAGGAGAGAAACCTTATCATTGTAGACAGGGTGCTGAGGCTCCAAGCCTTTTACATCCTCACCGGACACGGAAGTCATTCACTGCAACTGGAGGGTCCCCAGCCAGCTCGTTCCTCTGGTCATGGTGAGGCAGGGGTCTCCGAGGAGAGTTAGAGTGCTGGTCACAGATGCGTGTACATTGGGCGCAGGGCACACGACAGATTCCTCTCATCGGAAACAGGATTGTCACAACCAGAAAGCCCCATTAAAGCTCCAATACAGATGGCAGTATTTAGCCACTCTCTGTGGTACTGCCCAGTGTGCTCAGTGATTATACTGATTGAATTTTCCGATATTTTGTCCTCCCCCTGCAGACACAGGCACTGTCAGCAACCCTGAGCACCACCACCAACCCCTGGATTCACAGGAAGGTCTTCCACCTGCACTGGCATCACATCACACCCTCTCTTAGAAGCAGGCAACACTGTGAGGCAGCAGCGCTAACCACTGTACCACCATGGGTGGCACAGTAGCACAGCAGTTAGCACTGCTGCCTCACAGCGCCAGGGACCCGTGCGCGATTCCCGGCTCAGGTCACTGTCTGTGTGGAGTTTGCACATTCTCCCCGTGTCTGCGTGGGTTTCCCCCGGGTGCTCCGGTTTCCTCCCACAATCCAAAGATGTGCGGGTTAGGTGGATTGGCCATGCTAAATTGCCCTTTAGTGTCAGGGAGACTAGCTTGGGTAAATGATGGGATTTTGGGGATAAGACCTGAGTGGGATTGTGGTCAGTGCAGACTCAATGGGCCAAATGGCCTCCCTCTGCACTGTAGAATTGTATGGTTCTATGATTCGATACCAGTCAGATACTCAGACATTGGTAGGCAGTAGATTGCAAGCTCCATGGATAATGAGGAGAGGGGGCATTAGGGGCAGCACTCATAAACAAAAGTTGAAGGTAGCTTAAGCACAACCGGGTCATGCCATAGAGGTTTACAGCACAGAAACAGGCCCTTCAGCCCAACTTGTCCATGCCACCCAGTTTTTACTATTAAACTAATCCCAATTGCCCACATTTGGCCCATACCCCTCCATACCCATCCTACCCATGTCATTATCTAAATGCTTTTTAAAAGACAATATTGTACCCGCCTCTACTACTGCCTCTGGCAGCTCACTCCAGACACTCAGCACCCTCTGTGTGAAAAAATTGCCCCTCAGGGCCCTTTTGTATCTCTCCCCTCTCACCTTAAACCTACGCCCTCCAGTTTTAGACTTCCTTACCTTTGGGAAAAGATAGACTATCTAATGTATCTATGCTTCTTATTATTTTATACACCTCTATTGGATCATCTGCTAAGCCTCCTATACTCTAGGGAAAATATTCTCTATGTGGATACATATAACTCCTATACCTTGATTAGTATATGATAATTACTTGTAATCAAATTTGAAACTATAATTGCTTGTGTATTCCTGAGAAAGTAGAGTCGCTTTCAGTGTATTGACTTTCAAGAAAGTTGGTCTTTTAGCTGCGATGATGACCTCGGAAACTGGTTCAGCTGAGGCTTCCAGGACGGAGGGCATCCCCTCACTGACCTCTCATCAAAACGGGCATAGAATGCCTTGAGCTCATTGGGGAGGGGTGCATTGTTGCTGGCGATTCTGCATGCCTTTGCCTTTTCTTCTTCTTTTTTTTTCTTTTAAACCCTCCAGTGCAGAAAGAGACCCTTCAGCCCATCGAGTCTGCACTGAACACAATCCCACCCAGACCCTATCTCCATATCCCTACATATTATACCCCACTAATCCCTCTAACCTACACTATCCTGGACACTAAGCGGCAATTTCTTAGCACGGCCAATCAGTCTAACTTGCACATCTTTGGACTGTGGGAGGAAACCGGAGTACCTGGAGGAAACCCACGCAGACACGAGGAGAATGTGCAAACTCCACACAGACAGTGACCTGAGCCGAGAATCGAACCCAGGACCGTGGAACTGTGAAGCAGCAGTGCTAACCACTGTGCTACCCTATAACCTGTTATGTCTTGTAGACCTTGCCATAATTGGTGGGTGTTTGTGTGTCTAGCCTGGGTCTCCAGCTTGGTCCTGTGTTGTCCTTTGGCATCTTTGATGGATCTCTGTAGATTGCGTTTGGATTTCTTATATAGGTCAGGGTCACCTGACTGGAACGCCTCAGGCCTGGACTTCAGTGTAATAACTTCAAAGGACATTTGTTGTGGCTTCAGGTTATAAAAGGGATTATTACCAACAATATTTTTATATGTACAAGCGATGGTCTAGAGAACTGAACACATGATTAGTCTCCTGCTCCCTAGCTCTAACTCAGATTCCTCTACGACGCAGGACGTGTGCACCTGATTGGCTAAGTTTCCCAAGCTGCTTCTCCACAGGGCCAAGCCCCATCACATGGCCCTCAGGGATCGCCCCACCCCCCCTTAAAGGGACCACGCTATCACAAGGAATATTCAGTATTTAGGAAGGACAGGCAAGAAGAAAAAGGCAGTGGAATTGCATTGATGGTTAAAGAGGAAATTAATACAATATTGAGGAAGGATATTAGCTCTAATAATGTGGAGGCTGTATGGATAGTGCTGAAAGATGGTACGGGGCAAAAAACATCCATGGAGCTTGTATTAAACCCCCCCAGCTGTAATGGTGATGTTGGGAATGGCATTAGACACAAAGTTAAAGATGTGTTTGATAAAGGAGCATCTGTAATTATAAAGAACAAAAACAGCCCGGGAAACAGGCCCTTCGGCCCAACGAGCCCGCGCCGCCATTTTAAAATTACCAGTCCCCCCCCTCCACCCATGACCCTTATAAATTATTAACTAATTATGGGTGACTTTAATCTACATATAGATTAGTAACAGTACTATAGAGGAGGAATTCCTGGAGTGTATACAGGATGGTTTTTTGGGCCAATACACTGAGGAACCAACTGGAGAACAGGCCATCGGAGGCTGGGTATTGTGTAATGAGAAAGGAATCATTGGTAATCCAGTTATATGAGACCCCTTGGAGATTAGTGACCATAACATGATAGAATTCACCATCTAGGTGGAGAGTAACATGGTTCATTCTAAAACTAGGGTTCTGAATCTTAATGAAGGAAACTATGAGGATATGAGGCATGAGGGGGCAAATGAGGGGGGGGGGGAAGTTTAGAACGGAGTTGAGGAGGAACTTCTTCACTCAAAGGGTGGTGAATCTCTGGAATTCTCTGCCCGTTGAAGTGGTGGAGGCTGCCTCGCTGAATATATTTAAGTCACGGGTAGATAGGTTTCTGATAGACAAGGGAATTAAGGGCTATGGGGAGAGAGTGGGAAAGTGGAACTGATCCACTTCAGATCAGCCACGATCTTATTGAATGGCGGGGCAGGCTCGAAGGGTTAGATGGCCGACTCCTGCTCCTATTTCTTATGTTCTTATGAGTTGGCTCTGATAGATTGGGAAACTTAAATGGATGACAGTGAATAGGCAATGACAAACATTCAAAGAGCACGTGGGTGAACTGCAACAATTGTTCATTCCTCTCTGGCACAAAAGTAAAAGGTGACCAAACCATAGCTTACAAAGGAAATTAAAGATAGCATTAGATCCAAAGAAAACACATACAAATTAGCCAGAAAAAAAACCTACAGATCTGAGGATCAGGAACAGTTCAGAATTCAGCAAAGGAAGATCAAGGAATTGATTAATAAAGGGAAAATAGAGTACGAGAGTAAGCCTTGGAACGGTAAAGTTTCTATTGGTATATGAAGAGAAATGGATAGAAGAAGACAAATGTAGGTCCCTTAGTGAGAAACAGGGGAATTTATGATGGGGAACAGAGAAATGACTGACCAACTCAATACATACTTTACTTCTGTCTTCACAAAGGGAGGTATAAATAATGTATCAGAAATGTTGTGGAACACAGGGTTTAGTGAGAGAGAGGAACTGAAGGAGATCAGTATCGGTAGGGAAATGGAGCAGGAGATACTGATGGAACTGAAGGCCGATAAATCCGCATCCTGGAGTATTTCAGGAAGTGGCCTGAGAAATAATGGATGTATTGGTGATCATCTTCCAAGATTCTATGGACTCTGGAACAGTTCCTGCAGGTTGGAGGGTAGCTAATGTAACCCCGCTATTTTAAAAAGGAATGAAAACAGGGAATAATTCACCAGTTTCACACCACTATTTAAACAGGAAAGTAGAGAGAAAACAGAATTATAGACCAGTCAGTCTAATGTCAGTCACAGGGAAGATTTTAGAATCCATTATCAGAGATTTTATAGCAGAGCACTTGGAAAATAGTGGCAGGATTGGACAGGGTCAGTGTGGATTTATGAAAGGGTTTATGATGTTTAACAAACCCACTGGCGTTCTTTGAGAATGTAATAGTAGAGTTGATGAGGGGGAGCCGATGGATGTGGTTCATTTGAACTTTCGGAAAGATTTTGACAAAGCACACTGGAGTTGTTTAAGAGATACTTAGATAGGCACATGAGCGGAATAGGGATGGAGGAATATAGGAGACTGTTTTAAATGAGGATCAAGAGCCTTGGGACGTCCCTGGAAATCAACTGATTCCTATGGACCTTCCAACATATTTTCTGGCTCACTTGTTTTACTTTCGAGCTTCTGCGGATTCCCTTGAATGTTTGCATAAGATGTGCATGTTATTGATGTTTTTCTCTTTTAATCCACAGGTGATTCAGTCTGCCTTGTTGTCCAACAAGGGGCATACATGCAATGGGTCGTGCGAGGGCTGCTCTTGGATGTTTCGAGAGTTGCCTAGTGCTTCACGTTGTTAGTGTACGCTTAAACTGGACAAGCTGATGGGCACCACGACAGCTCAGTGACTATCGCTGATTGCTGTGCAGATACATGGATTTGGGCCGGTGTCTGCGGGAGTTTGCACATTCTCCCCGTGCTTGCGTGGGTTTTCTCTGGGTGCTCCGGTTTCATCCCACACCCCAAAAAACGTGCTCTTAGGCTGATTGGTGTAACAAATTGTCCCTAAATTAGTCTCCCCTCAATCTGGTTTCCAATGTGGAGTGCCATAAGTGCAGACAAGGGTCATGGGTGGAAGAGGGGACTCACAATGTTGAAATGGTGGCGTGGGCTCGTTGGGCCGAAGGGCCTGTTTCCAGTGCTGTGTTGTTCTTTGTTCTTTGTTTGTATAAGAGATTAGCATGTAAAATCAAAGTGCATGGGATTGGGGGAAGTGTATTGAGATGGATAGAAAACTGATTGGCAGAGGGGAAGAAACAAAGAGTAGGAATGAACAAGTCTTTTATTTCAAATGGTAGGCAGTGACAAGTGGGATATCACAAGGATTGGAGCTGGGACCCCAACTATTCAATATATATACTAATGACTTCAATAAGGGAATGATATGCAATGTCTCCAAATTTTGCAGGTGACACAAAGCTGGCTGGGAGAGTGAGCTGTGAGGAGGATGCAGAGATGCTTCAGTATGATTTGGACAAGTGAGTGAGCGAGTGAGTGGGCAAATGAATGGCAGGTGAAGCATAATTTGGACAAATCTGAGATTTGGTAGCAAAAGCAGGAGGGTAGATTACTACCAGGATGACCATGAATTAGGAGAGGGGAAGGTGCAATGAGACCTGGGTGTCCTCGTACACCCATCTTTGAAGGGAAGCGTGCAGCAAAAAAGTCAAATGCGATGGTGGCCTTCATAGCAAGAGGATTTGAGTACAGGAACAGGGATGTCTTGCTGAAATTATACAGGATAATCAATGTGAAGAGCTGAGAAAATAGTACACAAAGCTCAGAATCATATTCATGCCCAGTTTCCAATGTCCCCAGCCCCTTTGCAAACACCCAGGACACCCTGAAAGGGTGCAATGTTTATTAGCACGTGACTGACTGGATTTCAGTATCATTTGGCTTGTATGCTTCCCGCCTGTCTGGTGAGGCAGCACACCAGCACAAATCACTACCGGTCTACACTAGCGCACACCTAGTGAGCTGGTCACACCTGGGGCTCGGAGACCATTGAAGCCCACAGATGGTCAGGAATATGGCCCACAGTGCCCATCAGGCCGTGTCCACTGGACACCCCAGCAGCAGACATTAGGCACCACTGATATGCCATGAGCAGTGCCAGTGGGGTGGACCTGGGTGGGGCAATGAAGGAGGGGGGAGCACGTAGAGAGCTGTGCAGGTAGGTCATGCAGACGTATCATGCAGGGGTGGATCATGAAGGTATCATGCTGGAGGGAAGGGGAGGAGGGCATGCCTGGAGTCGTGATGGGGTGGGCATGTCGGGGTCAGCTAGGGGACCCATTGGGAGGGCCTTGATGCCCCGGTGCGGGTGGGGGAGAACATGCCACTGCTGATGGAGGGCACTCCCCCCTTCCTGGGGGTCCGATGTCTGTGGAGGGTGGGTCTCCCAGTGCATCGTGAGATTGGAGTGCCTCGTGGTGGGATTTTCCAGCTATTCTCGCCCCAAAGCCGGAAATTCCCGTCTGAGGTCAACGGACCTTTGAACATTCCGCGAATTTTTTTGTCCCGCCTGATACGATTTGGGAAAATTTTATCCTTTATGTTAGGAATTAGATACAACTCTTAGGGGTGAAAGGAATCAAAGGCTATGGGGGAAAGTGGGAACAGTTGGATTGAGTTGGATGATCAGCCATGATCATAATGAATGAAGGAACAGACTGGATGGCCTGAATGGTCTCCTCCAATGTTATATTTCTCAATGGAAATACACTTACCAGTAACACGAGGATCACCGGGGCTTGGTAGATGTAGTCAATGTACTTTCCTGACCTCTTACCAAACCAGCACCTGTTGGTCAATCAAATAAATCATTTCACAAGTGAACCAAACTATACACAAATCCCTTGACTGCTCTCTGGTAACTTTCCCCCACTAACTGACCCCCAGCTAACCTCGTAACTCCAACATTTTGAAACCTGTACGCGTGCTATCCATGAAAAGTGGGGTGTGAACATTGCAGCTGATATCATTCATTTAATAAAATCACAGCAAAAAAAATCATCGAATACAGAGAGGAACTTACTGCTCATTTTCATAGTATAGCTTCCCAATTGACCATGCCGTGATGATGGGGAGTGGGATACCTGCCAATATAAATCACAGAACAAGATCACACTGACACCATACCACACCATCACTTCAGCTGGGGTATTCTTTACTGTGGTCACTGACTCACAATAATGCATAAATCTGGTTAGCAGACAGGAAGCTGAGAGTTGGCATAAATGGGTCTTTTCTGATTAGCAGTTGTGACTTGTGGGATTCCGCAGGGATCTGTGCTGGGACCCCAACTGTTCACATTATATATTAATGATTTGGAAGAGGAAACTAAATATATTGTTTCCAAATTTGCAGATGATACAAAGTTGGGAGGGAGGGTGAGCTGTGAGGAGGATGCAGAGGTGTTTCAGTGTGATTTGGACAGGCTGAGTGTGTGGGTATCTGCATGGCAAATGCAGTATAATGTGGATCAATGTGAGGTTATCCGCTTTGGTAGCAATAATAGGAAGACAGATTACTTGAATGGGTGTAAATTGAGAGAGGTGGATTCTCAGTGAGACATAAGAACATAAGAACATAAGAAATAGGAGCAGGAGTAGGCCATCTAGCCCTTCGAGCCTGCCCCGCCATTCAATAAGATCATGGCTGATCTGTTGTGGCTCAGTTCCACTTTCCCGCCCTCTCCCCATAACCCTTAATCCCCTCTCTTATCAAAAACCCATCAACCCGCTTCTTAAAAATATTTAGCGAGGCAGCCTCCACCACTTCAACGGGCAGAGAATTCCAGAGATTCACCACCCTTTGAGTGAAGAAGTTCCTCCTCAACTCCGTTCTAAACCGCCTCCCCTTTATCTTGAGGCTGTGCCCCCTAGTCCTACTGTCTTTTTTAAGCGGGAAGAGTCACTCCACCTCTATCCTATCCATCCCATTCATCATCTTATATGTCTCAATGAGATCTCCCCTCATTCTTCTAAACTCTAACGAGTACAAGCCTAGTTTATTCAGCCTCTCCTCATAGCTCAATCCCCTCAACTCCGGTATCAGCCTAGTAAACCTCCTCTGCACTCCCTCCAGGGCCAAAATATCCTTGCGCAGGTGCGGCGCCCAAAACTGCACACAGTACTCCAGCTGCGGCCTCACCAATGCCCTATACAGCTGCAGCAAGACCTCCCTACTTTTATATTCAATCCCCCTCGCTATGAAGGCCAGCATCCCATTCGCCTTCCTGACCACCTGCTGCACCTGCAAGCTGGGTTTTTGCGACTCATGCACAAGGACCCCGAGGTCCCTCTGCACCGTCGCCTGCTGCAGTTTTTCGCCACGTAAGTAATAGTCCTTCCTACCATTATTCCTACCAAAGTGGACCACCTCACACTTGCCAACATTAAATTCCATTTGCCATTTCCTGGCCCATTCGCCCAGCCTATCTAGATCCTTCTGCAGACTCTCCACACCCTCCGCACAATTTGCCTTTCCCCCAATCTTGGTGTGATCAGCAAATTTCGACACCCTACACTCGGTTCCCTCCTCCAGATCATCTATATAAATGGTTGCAGAAAGTAAGGGTGTGGGTACAGCAGGCAGTAAAGAAGACAAATGATATATTGGCATTAATAGTGAGATGACTTGTGTATAGGGATAGGGATGTTTTATTGCGATTGTATAGAACGTTGGTGAGGCCACACCTGGAGGATTGTGTGCAGTTTTGGTGTCCTTATCTGAGGAAGGATGTCCTTGCTACAGAACGGAGTACAGCGAATCAGGCTGCTTCCTAGGATGGTAGTTCTGTCATATGAGGAGACATTAAGTCGGTTAGGATTATATTCACTGTTTAAGAGATGAGAGGGGATCTCATAGAATTTTTTAATATTGTAACAGGGTTAGACAGGGTAGATTCAGAAAGAATGTTCCCAATGGTGATGCATTTTAGTAGATCAAACCAGGGCAGGACTTACTCAGTTAATGGTAAGATGTTGGAGAGATTTATAGAACAAAAAGATCTAAGAGTACAGGCTCATAGCTCCTTGAAAGTGGAGTCACAGGTGGATTTGGCATGCTTGTTTCATCGGTCAGAGCATGGAATACAGGAGTTGGGATGTCTTGTTGAAGTTGTGCAAGACATTGGTAAGGCCACACTTGGAACATTGTGTACAGTTCTGATCACCCTATTGTAGAAAGGATATTATTAAACTAGAAAAAAGTGTAGCAAAGATTTACGAGGGTGCTGCCGGGATTTGATGGTTTGAGTTATAAGGAGAGGCTGGATAGACTGGGACTGTTTTCCCTGGAGTGTAGGAGACCTAGGGGTGATCTTATAGAAGTCTATAAAATAATGAGCAGCATTGATCAGCTTGATAGTCAATATCTTTTCCCAAAGGTAGAGGAGTCTAAAACTAGAGGTTTAAGGTGAGAGGAGAGAGATACAGAAGGGCCCTGAGGGGCAATTTTTTCACACAGAGGGTGGTGAGTGTCTGGAACAAGCTGCCAGAGATAGTAGTAGAGGCGGGTACAATTTTGTCTTTTAAAAAGCATTTAGACAGTTACATGGTTAGGGTAGGTATAGAGGGATAGGGGCCAAATGTGGGCAATTGGGATGAGCTGAATGGTTGAAAAAAAGGGTGGCATGGACAAGTTGGGCCAAAGAGCCTGTTTCCATGCTGTAAACCTCTATGACTCAATGACTTCTGCTTAATTGCAGTTACAGCTGGATGAGGATTCACAGAAATATTCCACTATCAATACTCGAAAGAGCCTCTGTCAATACACAAGGTTACCTTTTGGGGTATCAAATTTTCCAGAGAACAATGGAGAACATATTACAAGGCTTACCTCAGATGGCCATTTACCTGGGTGACGTTCTCATTGCAGGTAAAACAAAGGCAGAATGTCTACAGAATCTGGAGGAAGTGCTTAGTTTTTGAAGTACCACATGTGTTTAAGGAGGGAGAAAAGCTTTTTCCTGGTACCTCTATGGTGAGGGAGGTCAGAACTTGGGAATATAGTTTGAGAATAAGGGGTAAACCTTTTAGAACTAAGGTGAAGAGAAATTTCTTCATCCAATGAGTGATGAATGTGTGGAATTCACTCCCACAGAATGTAGTTGAGGCCAAAACATTGTCTGATTTCAAAAAGGAATTAGATAAAGCTCTTGGGGCTAAAGGGATCAAGAGATACAGGAGGAAAGGGGAGAGTAAGGATATTGAATTTGATCATCCATGATCAAAATGAATGGCGGACCAATCTCGAAAGGTTTAATGGCCAACTCCTGCTTCTAGTTTTGATGTTTCGAAGGCAGAAATCAGGAGTGTGATGGAATACCCTCCACTTGCGTAGATGTGTGCAGCTCCAATAACACTCAGGAAGCTCAACACCATTGTGGACAAAGCAGCCCACTCGATTGATACCCACTGCACAAATATTGGCTTCCTCCACCAGTGATGAACAGCAGCTGTGTCTACCGCCTTGGGGAAGGAGGTTCACGAGAAAGTTCCCAGGAACAGAAGCCTTGACATATGAATAGTGTTTGAGGACTCGGGGTCTGCACTTGACGGAGTTTAGAAGGATGTGGGGGTGAGCTGGGGGGGGGGCATCTCATTGAAACTTACAGAGCACTGAAAGACCTGGATCGAGTGGACATGGAAGTTTCTATTAATAGGAGGAACTAGGATCCCAGCTCTCAAAGTAAAGTTTTAAGTTTAAATTTATTCGTTAGGGTCATAGGTAGGCTTACATTAACACTGTGTCACTGTGAGAATCCCCGAGTCGGCACACACTGGTACCTCTTTGGTTACACAGAGGGTGAATTTAACATTCCCTTTCAGACAGCCCTTTAAAACTGCGATGAGGAGGAACCTCTTCAGCCAGAAGGTGGTGAATCTGTGGAATTCATTGCCACAGTAGGTTGTGGAGGCCAGGTTAGTGAGTATACTTAATTCAGAGATAGACAAGTTCTTGATTGGGAAGGGGATCAAAGTATATGGGGAAAAGGCAGGAGAATGGGGTCGAGAAACTTTTCGGCCATGATTGAATGGCGAAGCAAACCTGATGGGCCAAATGGCCTAATTCTGCTCCGATATCTGATAGCCCTATGATCTACAAGAATTACATAGAATCAAAGAGCAGGGAAGTTGTGCTGGAACAAAATAAAACATTGGTTGGGCCACAGCTAGAGTACTGAGTGCGGTTCTGGAATCCACATTAGCGGAGGGATGTGAAAGGGTGCGGAGGAGATTTTCCAGGGTGCTGTCAGGTCTGGAGAATTGTAGTTAGGGAGAGAGATTGGATAGACTGAGTTTGTTTTCCTTGGCGCAGAGGAGGACATGATTGAGATGTATATAATTATGAGGAGCATAGACAGAGTAGACAAAAATAAAGGTTACCCCTTAGTGGAGTGATCGATAACTAGAGGGCTTAAGGAAAAGGCAGGAGATTTAGAGGGAAAACCTTTACACTGAAGGTGGTGGAGTCTGGAACTCAGTGCCCGAATGGGTGGTGGAGGCAGAGACCCTCATATCATTGAAAAAGTATTTAGATGTTTACTTGCGATGCCAAGGCAATGGGCTAAGTCCTGGAAAATGGGATTAGAATGGTTAGGTGGTTTGTCTTTGACACAATGGGCTGACAAGTCTTTTTCCCTGCTGTATATCTCTGTGACCCTATGCCTAAGATACACTGCAGGATGTCTCCAAGGTTCCAACCTTCCAAACCCACAAATACTACCAGCTCCCAAGGGTAATAGATACCTGGGAACACCATCAGCTGGAGGTTCCCTTCCAACCCACTCACCATCCTGACTTGGAAACATAATCACCATTCCTTCACTGACACTGAGTCAAAATCCTGGAACTCCCTCCCTAACAGCACTGTGTGTGTACCTACACCGCAGGGACGCAACACCTCAAAAAGGAAGCTCTGCAGCACCATCTCCAGGTTAACAGAGCTGCCTCACAGCGCTTGGGACCCAGGTTCGATTCCCAGCTTGGGGCACTGTCTGTTGGGATGGGTAACAAATACTGGTCCAGCCAGTGAAGCGTACGTCCCGGAAATGAAACAAAAATAAAAATCTGCAGGGACCTGACTTTTTTATCAAAGCATTCAGGAAGTCACAAGAATATTTCTGATCGAACCAAGCTGGGTTTAAAAACTCCACATGCAAAGCTTGAACAGTGAGGAATTGGGAAACTCACACCAGCCAATGCAGAGGAACATCCATTTCCGCAGTTTATCAGTGGAGTAAGTCAGGACGATCGCTGTGTGGAGGTAACAGCCCTCACCAAACATCCAGAAGAAATTCGTCACACAAAAATAATTATACAAAGCTGTGACCAATCGACACCAGACCTGAAATCAAAGAGATATGTACAACAATTAAAATCATTGGCTGCTAACTTTCTCCACTGATCAATAATTATTGGTTACTAATTCTAACTACAGATGTTGGTTACTAAATGGCCTCAAAGGGAACCAGTTAGCAACAATCTCCATGTGCATTCCAGGAGGAATATCTGTTCCTGAAGTTTAATGTTTATTTGTTAGTGTCACAAGTCGGCTTACATTAACACTGCAATGAAATTACTGTGAAAATCCCCTAGCCGCCACACTCCGGCGCCTGTTTGGGTACACTGGTGGAGAATTTAGCACAGCCAATGCACCCTAACCAGCACGTCTTTCAGACTGTGGGAGGAAACCGGAGCACCCGGAGGAAACCCACGCAGACATGAGGAGAATGTGCAAACACCACACAGTCAGTGACCCAAGCTGGGAATCGAACCTGGGTCCCTAACGCTGTGAGACAGCTCTGTTAATCACTGTGCTACTGTACCAACAGACTCGCTGTGTGATGCCCCCATTGTGTAATGCACAATCAGCCTGAACCACAGCGATGTTTATCTCAGGTTACCGATGCCCTCAATGTATCTGCTCAGACGTCCCCTTCTCATCCCAACTGTTTCCATCATCTCCATTTCTGCTCCCACTCAGCTCCCCCCCTCACCCCATTCCTCTCCCAATACTCCAGTCCCTTCCCACTGCCCCCTGTCCGATATTCTGTCACGGCACAGCACATCTTGTAATAACTGGATCAAACCCTGCCCCAGAGGGAACTCTCCAGCTGCTGTGGGCTCCCTGCAATGTGGACATCACAAACCTCATTACTGGCATGAATTCTGGGGTCAATCATCTGTAGCCCGAACCAAGTGGCATTGCGAAGAATGAAGGTGGAAATCAGGTTCCAGTGGATGATGTTCCTGATACACCGGATACTCCTGAGGATAAAAGGACATGAACACATTAATGTGCAGTCACTCTGCATCAGCGTGTCCAGGGACAGTCACACTGACTGTATGTTTGAGCACAAGCATTGTATCTATGACACTTTATTCAGATATAATCAATCTCAGGGCGCAATCGTATGAAAAAAAATTCTCAGTGCCAAACAAGAGGGAGAATGGAAGTGAATGGTGCCAGTTCTTCCTGTGAGTCGCCACTCACAGTTTGACAGCACTTAGGAACTCTTTTATTGCCCTATTGGGATTTTTGGTGGATGGACCCTCTGGACTCCCCCAAATCCACTGGAGCTGTACAGCGTTAACAACGGAGAGCTGCGTCAGAGTGTTAATGATGGACAATGCAGACAGTCACACCAGGAAGATGGAACCGAGAGCGACTGCCCCAATGTAAACGGAGGGAGAGCTGGAATGGCTGTTGGACTCTGGGGCAAAGAGGAGGGGCATTCTTTCCTCCTCTCCCCCCCCGCCACCCCAGATGGGCAACGAGCCAAGTGTTACCCTGCAGCGCCTCCCTCCAACCCCTCTGGCACCCACTGTCACAGCCTGAGACAGAGACCTGACACACCCCACTCAACCACGCCCAACATCCTGTGCCCTTCCAGACATTGGGCTTTCAAGCCCCCACTTCTGCCCCCACAGGTGAAGATGGTCCATAAGCACTGGGAGCAGGTGAAAGCAGGAGGTGGGGTCTCTGACCTGCCAATCCTCACTGTGTTTGAGGAGGCACCTATTGATCTGATGGGGAGGAGGATGACGCGAGGATGGGAGGAGGACAGGACGCTCCCCACCCCCACACTATTCTCTCCCATCTTCTTGCTTGTTTGGCACAAGGTGTGACCTTACCAAAAAGTGCTGAACGGGTGTGAAAATAGGAGAGAATCGCACCTTTTTTTTGGGTGAGCTCCCAGACAAAATCATATAGCAGTTAGAAAAAAAAGAGTTTAAGTGTGATTTTTGCCAATAGAGGGAGTGGACAGAATCTATTCATGCTGGGAAGCCGGCTGCAGGCTGTTAGGGTGCGCTATTGTGTATGCGCCCTGATCTCCCAGTGCACTGTGAACAAGTCTACACAGTGCATTGGGAATCTGTCAGTCACCCCCATCCAACCCACCCCCAGCTCCCAATTATCACCGCCCCCCCCACCAAGCCAATCACTGCCCCCGAGTTGGGGGGAGGGGAGAGCTTAACCCCACCCGCCATCATTGGTGTTAGTATAAACCCTCTCTCCCCTGACCCATGGCAACAGGGGTTGCCAGCATCGGGATATCAGGATCCTCCTGGTGGGTCCCCTATTGCGGCCTGTCCACAGACCAACCACCCTTCACAGTCCCTTCACCACCCACCCGCCCCCCCCCCCCCCCCCAACTTCCCCACCCCACCACCACCATGTTGTTGTTCTCCGTCACCCACTGCAAACTGCTCCCAGTGCCGGTTCTGCCCCCATGCGCCCTCGTCCCTACCCCCTTCCACTCACACCCCCACCATGTGGCGAGCTGGTAAGATGGTGCCCTTGATGTACAATACTCCGAATAAAGCTGCTGTCTGGCTTTTTTCCAACTACAGTAAGAAGCCTCACAGCACCAGGTTAAAGTCCAACAGGTTTATTTGGTAGTAAACGCCACGAGCTTTCGGAGCTTTGCCCCTTTGTCAGGTGAGTTCTGATCACAAACAGGGCGTGCCCACTCACCTGGCGAAGGAGCAGCGCTCCAAAAGCTAGTGGTGTTGACTATTAAATAAACCTGTTGGGCTTTAACCTGGTGTTGTGAGACTTCTTACTGTGTCTACCCCAGTCCAACGCCGGCATCTCCACATCAGGACTACCATTTTTTCCAATTGTCAGGGTGCCTGCAATTTACTTTGTGCCTGTCAGTGAAACACTTAGACACAAGTGAATAGCTTTAGCTTCTGGAGTGTAAGTTATGGGAGGAAGTCACTCCATTCCAACATTTCAGAAGATTATGGCTGATCTGTGAATGATCCTCCTACGTGGTTCTCCCCCAGATTCTTTATCATAGAATCATAGAATCCCTACAGTGCAGAAAGATACCCTTCGGCCCATCGAGTCTGCACCGAACACAATCCCACCCAGGCCCTATCCCCATATCCCTACATATTATACCCTCTAATCCCTGCTACACTGGACACTAAGGGGCAATTTCTTAGCATGGCCAATCAACCTAATCCGCACATCTTTGGACAGTGGGAGGAAACCGGAGCACCCGGAGGAAACCCACGCAGACACGAGGAGAATGTGCAAACTCCACACAGACAGTGACCCGAGCCGAGAATCGAACCCAGGACCCTGGAGCTGTGAAGCAGCAGTGCTAACCCACTGTGCTACCGTGCCGCCCACGGTAATATCTTTAATATCTTTGAATAATAGAGATGTGTCAAAGTTGGTTTGTAAATTTACAATTTGTCAAACATCGATTGACATTTGTGGAAGAGAGCTCAAAACATTTCTGGACCACATTGAAACTCTGGCACAAATATTTAAACTCTTTCTCCCTCATCCTCACCAATGGTTATAGCTTCTCTTTATCTTGGACAGTTCAATCAAAACACCCTCTGCCTTTCTCAATTCCAGAGAGCACAATCTTCATTTCTTTTACCTTCCTCAGAGTTTAATCCAGGCATCACCTTAGTAATCAACCCTGCAGTCTCTCTCGCTGTCTTTCAAAATGAGGGCAATATTTAGCATGAGCTGTGGTTGGTGTGAAGACCTACCTGTGGGGAGGCTGTTGTGTTGAGCTGGACCAGGGCACTCTCTCCCTCTTACCGGAGGTTTATTAGGAGAATATTCATGTTGATGGCCAACCAGCCTGGCCAACATTATGAATGCATCTCTCACAGCCAACAAATCTCAGATTGAGACCCAAGCCAGGAACTTTTGGCTCAGAGATAAACCTCACTCCATGCACATTTGTGCCAGGTATCCAAATGCCTCAGATATTCAAAAGATGCAGTGTTTACAGGACTAGCTACTTGGCTGATACTCCATGGCCCATGATACCAATGCATCGTCCTCAAAGGTAGCACAGTGGTTAGTACTGCTGCTTCACAGCTCCAGGGACCCGGGTTCGATTCCCGGCTCAGGTCACTGTCTGGGTAGAGTCTGCACATTCTCCTCGTGTCTGCGTGGGTTCCCTCTGGGTACTCCAGTTTCCTCCCACAGTCCAAAGATGTGCAGGTTAGGTTGATTGGCCATGCTAAGAAATTGCCCCTTAGTGTCCAGGGATGTGTAGGATAGAGGGATTAGAGGGTATAAAATGTAGGGATATGGGGGTAGGGCCTGGGTGGGATTGTGTTCTGTGCAGACTCGATGGGCCGAAGGGCCTCTTTCTGCACTGTAGGGTTTCTATGATCTATAAAGTGCCTCTCAAGGGAGATACAGTGCAGAGCATTCTTCAACAAGATCCATCATGGTGCAGACTATTGACATCCTGAAGATGTGCTTTCCAATATTTCAAGTGGAGCTTGTAATATGTGTTTTGGGGTTTGGCGTGCGTGCTGCCCCTTTAAGAGCATGGGTCAGGTGACCCCCTTGGGGGGATTAGCTGCTGGCACTGTGGGACCTGGTTGTACAGCCTTAAATCTGACTATGGAACTGCGCACACTGACAATAAAGAACTCCCGGTGTTCAAGTTACCAAGCCTACCTTATAGTTCTTTAGGAAACCTGAGTTGATAAGTGCGTGACAACTGGCAACGAGGCTGCGTAATGGTCTATGCATTCTGCTGGTGTTTCATTCCGGCAAAGGGGGGAGGGATCGAGCGTCACCATGGACTCTGTAGAATGGTGCTGGGAAGGAACCGAAGCCTGGCAAACCCCTGTGAAGAATGGGCAGGAGTGTTCTGCCCGCTGTTGATCAGTTTGATCAGGGGGAAGGTAGTACTTATCTGGGAGCTGACTGAAATTGTTGCTGGAACGGTTGCAGAGGGTCCCGGGCTACAGTCGATATCGGGGAAGGGGTGCTAACCACGGTCATCGAGGAAGCGGGAGCTGGGGAAAGGCAGGCTGTGGGCGGATGCTGGTGATGGCAGCAGGAGATTTCAGGCCTAGGTTTATATGGCGGGTAAAATTCCTGGCAGCAGTGAAACATGGCGGCCAGGCCTAGTGCCATAGCCCCCTTTCACAAAGAGGCAGAGAGCTGGGTGCCTTAGAGCGATTCAGACGGGCTAATAATGTGGAAGATGACTGGCTGTACTGGATTTCTTAACTAACAGAAAGCCAAGAGTGGGGATAAATGGGTGTTTTTCTGGTCAGTGGCTAGTGGTGTGCCTCAGGGATCAGGGTTGGGACCGCAATTATTTATGATTTACACAGGTGATTTGGAGTTGGGGACCAAGTGCAGTGTGTCAAAATTTGCAGATGACACTAAGATGAGAGAGAATGAAGTGTGCAGAGGATGCTGAAAGTCTGCAAAGGGATATAGATAGTCTAAGTGAGTGGGCGAGGGTCTGGCAGATGGAGTACAATGTTGGTAAATGTGAGATTATCCATTTTGGTAGGAATAACAGCAAAATGGACGATTATTTAAATGGTAAAAAATTGCAGCATGCTGCTGTGCAGAGGGACCCGGGTGTCCTTGTGCAGGAATCTCAAGGAGTTGGTTTGCAGGTGCAGTAGGTAATTAAAAAGGCAAATGGAATTTTGTCCTTTATTATTAGAGGGATGGGGTTTAAAAACAGCGAGATTATGTTGCAGCTGTATAAGGTTCTGGTGAGGCCACACCTGGAGTACTGTGTACAGTTTTGGTCTCCTTACTTGAGAAAGGATATACTGGCACTGGAGGGGGTGCAGAGGAGATTCACTAGGTTGATTCCAGAGTTGAGAGGGTTGGATTATGAGGAGAGACTGAGTAGACTGGGGCTATACTCATTGGAATTCAGAAGAATGAGGGGAGATCTTATAGAAACATATAAGATTATGAAGGGAATCGATAAGGTAGAAGCAGGGAGGTTGTTTCCACTGGCAGGTGAAACTAGAACTAGGGGCATGGCCTCAAAATAAGGGGGAGCAGGTTTAGGACTGAGTTGAGGAGGAACTTCTTCACACAAAGGGTTGTGAATCTGTGGAATTCCCTGCCCAGTTGAGGCTCCCTCATTGAATGTTTTTAAGGCAAGGATAGATAGATTTTTGAACAGTAAAGGAATTAAGGGTTATGGTGAGCGGGTGGGTAAGTGGAGCTGAGTCCACAAAAAGATCAGCCATGATCTTATTAATTGGTGGAGCAGGCTCGAGGGGACTGATGGCCGACTCCTGCTCCTGGTTCTTATGATCTTGAGCACCACAGGGAGCAAGATCTTCACTGTGACAGCCTAAGAAACTGCCTGAGATGATTGGCCAAATATCGTGCAATGTATTAAAAGATCACCTGCCCCCCCGAACCATTGCAACCATTATAAACACCACCAACCTGAAGGGGAGTCCACTTCTCAATCTGTGGCAGCTCTGAACAGATTGACAAAGCACTGTGAGTACAGAAACCTACTCTGGGATGCCTTATGGACCGGCTGCTTTGTGGTCTCTGGCACAATGCCACCCGGCAGAAGTTATTAGCTGAAAGAATTTACAGTTAAACCTGCATCAGAGATCGTAACTCCCATGGAGCTAGCCGCCAGAGAAGCAGTGCAGTTGGGTATCAGTGCCCCGGGTACACAAGGTAGCAGAAGCCCCACAGAGTTTGGTGCTGCCAGTGGAAGGTCACTGGTGTGGCAGGACAGGTCACAGAGAGTCGAATTGCTGGACACGAGCAGTCCAATGCCACAACTGCAAGCGCGTTGGTCACCTTGCCCGGAATTGCTGGGTGCAAATAAACCCAGGGAGAGGGAAACAAACGGAAGCTTAGAAGGACAAAACAAAAGGTCCATGTTGCCAGCCACGGAGAGGATAGGGAGTCAAGTCCAGAGAAACAAGAGTTCAGACTGAACTTTGCGTCGGTACAGGATGAAGCTGGTCGTCTCTCGTTCTACCGAAAGTGGAAATGAAAACAGTGAAAATGGAAGTTGATAGAGAGACAGCAGTGTCCTTGATATCTGAACCAGTAAACAGGGAGAAATTAAAAACCTCGCCATTAAAGCTTGCCAAGATCACATTGCGAATGCATACAGAGCATATATACAGGGTTATATACTGGTGAAGGGACAGTTAAGGGACGAGTGTGCAGAATTGCCACGATATGTGATAAAAGGCCCAGCACTATTAGAACGCTCCTGGTTACAGAATTTAAATTGGGCTGGGGCATGGTTAATAGGCTAGCAAACACAAACACGAGGTTATAAGACATTCTGGAAACAGTTAAAGATGTCTTTCAAGGAAACCTTGGAGAGATGAAGGGTATCGAGGATACATTATGGCTGAAGCTGGATGCTTGTCCAACGAGTGGTGTCACGGGTACAGTGATTAGCACTGCTGCCTCACAGCCCTGGGGATCCAGGTTCCATTCCGGCCTTGGGTCACTGTCCGTGTGGAGTTCACACATTCTCCCTGTGTCTCCTCTGGGTGCTCCAGTTTCCTCTCACAGCCCAAAGATGTGCGAGTTATGTTGATTGGCCGTGCTAAATTGACCCTAATGTCAGGGGGATTAACAGGGTAAATGCATGGTGTTGCAGGAATAGGGCTTAGCTGGGATTGCGGTTGGTGAAGAGTCAATGGGCTGAATGGTCTCTTTCTGCCCTTTTGGGATTCTATGATCGAAAGGCACATTTGGTATGATACACTATTAGGCCGATGGTGGAGGCTGAATTGAAACGGTTGGTGGATCTCTGAGGTTTATCTCTGAGCCAGAGGTTCCTGGCTTGGGTCTCAATCTGAGATTTGTTGGCCGTGAGAGATGCATTCATAATGTTGGCCAGGCTGGTTGGTCATCAACCTGAATATTCTCCTAATAAACCTCCGGTAAGAGGGAGTGTCCATGGTGATGGGCGGCACGGTAGCACAGTGGTTAGCACTGCTGCTTCACACCTCCAGGGTCCTGGGTTCGATTCCCGGCTCGGGTCACTGTCTGTGTGGAGTTTGCACATTCTCCTTGTGTCTGCATGGGTTTCCTCCGGGTACTCCGGTTTCCTCCCACAGTCCAAAGATGTGTGGGTTAGGTTGATTGGCCATGCTAAGAAATTGCCCCTTAGAGTCTAGGGATGCGTAGGTTAGAGGGATTAGTGAGTATAACGCGTAGGGATATGGGGGTAGGGCCTGGGTGGGATTGTGTTTGGTGCAGACTCGATGGGCCGAAGGGCCTCTTTCTGCACTGTAGGGTTCTATGATTCTATGATCTGATCTCTGGGCTTTGGAATCAGTGACTGGATCACATCAGTTGTTCTGATTCTGAAATCAGATGATGAGTGGGATTTTAAAGTGACAGTGAAGTCAGCCCTCAGTGTAGACCAAACCTGGGTCCCCGGCACTGTGAGGCAGCACTGTGTGTGCCACCGTGCTCCCGGCTGGAATCTGGAGATAACGTTCTTCACACAAGCAGATAAAGTTTCAGTAAGTGCTAAGCAGGTGTGGAATGCCACTCCGAACGATCCCATTGTGAGACAGGGCCTGAGGGGGAGGTCCAGTAATAGAAACCAGCTCGAGGTCTGGCTGTTTATTTTCCAAAGATGGGAGTTGTCCGTAATGGATGGGCGTTTAGTGCGGGGTATGGGAGTTGTCATTCCCTCAGAGGAAAGGTGCTGGAAGAGGTGCACCCAGGGTACCCAGAGGAGGTGCAAATAAAAGAAATAACTAGAAGTTACGTTTGGTAGCTGAACGCTGATGTCCACATTGAAGAGGAAGCAGGGTTGTGTGGACGGTGCCACCTTTGTCACCTCTCCATCTGTGGGAATGGTCCCAGTTGCCATGGCAGTGAGTCCACATTGACTCTGCCAGTGGAAGGACAGATGCTCCTCGTGGGAATTGATGCCCATTCCAAGTAACCGGAGATTGAGAGGATGAAGTCCATGTCGGCAGAGACAACGCTGGACAAACTCAACGGAATATTTGCCCAGTTTAGCAATCCAGAACAAGAGAACATAGAACATAGAACATTCCAGTGCAGTACAGGCCCTTCGGCCCTCGATGTTGCGCCGACCAGTGGAACCAATCTAATGACCCTCTATCCTAAACTATTCCAATATTATCCATATGTCTATCCACTGACCATTTGAACGCCCTTAAAGTTGGCGAGTCCACAACTGCTGCAGGCAGGGCATCCCACGCCCTTACTACCCTCTGAGTAAAGAACTTACCTCTGACATCCGTCCTATAATTACCACCCCTTAATTTAAAGCTATGTCCCCTTGTGTTAGCCATCACCATCCGAGGAAAAAGGCTCTCACTGTCCACCCTATCTAACCCTCTGATCATCTTGTATGCCTCAATTAGGTCACCTCGTAACCTTCTTCTCTCTAATGAGAACAACCTCAAGTCCCTCAGCCTTTCCTCATAAGACCTTCCCACCATACCAGGCAACATCCTGGTAAACCTCCTCTGCACCCTTTCCAATGTGGTCAGTGACAATGAACCCCAGTTTATGGCACAGGATTTCACAGAGTACGTGGAGCACCCCAGAATCAGACATGTGAGGTTGGCACCGTATCACCCAGTGACAAATGGTCTGGTAGAATGATTTGTTCAGACCTCGAAACAGACTCTGAAGTCTGAAGTGGATAAATAAATTCCTGAGTAAGTACCGCAACACGTCAGTCACGGCAACCCCAATGCTCGCCAGCCTTGTAGGTGTTTACTGGAAATTGGGAACTAGATTCGATGTGGCTGGAGGAGACCCGGGGTGTGGTTGAGTGGAACGGAGAAGGATAGGTGGCTGGAGAGCAGGAAGTATGAAGACAAGGACTTTTCTGAAAGAGGCGTTTGTTCTGGGGAGAAGTGGATACTGGCTATCATTGTTCGTCACCGTACAGAGCAGGGATGAGCTGGTTTGGTGTAAACATGCTGATCAATTGGTAATAGCACCGCATCAAAGGTGGGAAGCCTCCTCCCCCCCCACCCCCCAAACAACAGAACCGTCCAGGGTGGCGCCAATGGTGTGACCGAGGCTCGGGTTCCAGAGATAGGGTCGGCCACCCCATCCCAAGCAGCAGCAGTGACACCAGCCACCTACACCCCATCGGAAACAGACCCCCACACTGAGCAGTGGGATCTTCCTGATTCCTAGCAGACCACTCAGGGAAAGTTTCCTGAAACGGGGAAGAAGCCTGTACGAAACCACCATCCCCCGATTGACCCACTGGCTGGGATTTCCAGCCGTGCTCTCCCCAAAGCTGGAAAATGCTGCTCGGGATCGATGGACCTTTGCATGGTTTGTGTCCCGCCCGTTATGATTCCCTGTGGTTTTGGCCTTGGTGAAGACAAAGTGGATGAGATGTGATGAGGGATAAAGCAGAGGTTGGGAAACATTGGTGCCAGCAGCTTCAAGCTGAAGATGTGAGAAGCCGACAAGTTAATCAGCGGGAAAATGACCACGAACCCTGACCACCACAGCATTTCCTCTCCAGGATGGGAAACTGTGTCCGCAGTCTCTGAATTATTCTGGGAGACCTGTTTCAACCTATCCCAAAGCAACCAAACAGAAAAAAATACTCAGTAAAGGAAAACATCCGCTATTCATGAGTGGTTTGCCCTATGTGTGACTCCAGATCCACGGCACTGCCCTCTGAAATAGCCCAACAAAGATTCTGTCAAACCAGAACAGAAAACTTGTTCAGTTGGACTTACCTGCCGTCACTCCAGGCATCAAGAACATCCTCTCCAATCAGCCCTGGAGGATTAGCAGATTTAACTCTGCTGAGAGAACTGAGCAACAACCTGACAGTCATACTCACCAATTCTACCTTACAGCCAATGGCCAAGACACTGTGCCAGCGAGCATCCTGTCCTCCAGGCAGAGAGAGGCAGCAGGGAGAGTGGTGGGCAGTCAGGAGGAACTGATCTTGGAATTAATCTGATGAATCAGTTTTCCATCAGGTCAGAAACAACTTACAAGGACGCAGAACGGATTGTGAATGAAGGATTGCAATGTCTGACACCAAGACTGATCAACAGCAACCAAAGTGGCGGAGTCCTAAAGGGCAGTCCTGCCAGACTGGGTCTGCAGCGGGTAGTGAGTGAACTAACAACCAACTTCACCCCTTTCTCATCAATCTATCTGTTGCAGCTATAACTGTTCGTGGCAGTGTTGATAGTGTAATCACCACTCAGTCCTTGTGAAAACAAAATCCCACCTTCACACTGAAGGCATACTCCATTTAGCTTCCTGTGATAACCACTCTACTAAACAGATTAGACCCAAAACACAAAGATCACAATGCCGACCTAAACTAAAACTGTACGCACTTACAGAATCTGGATCTGAGCATTCCCATTGAAGTAGGGAAAGTGTTCATGCATTTTGTACCTTGAAGAAGGAAAAGACTTAATGGATTTTGTACCTAGAATATGTCACAAACATAACCCTTCATCATGATTGATCTTGTCAAGCTTATACTGCTCCTGACAGTAATATAAGTTATGTGTTCATGGCTTACATGCTTTAACTCTCATTTTTATAAAGACAGATAGTTTAACAGCTAGACTTTGTAGACTTTGCAAATCTTACCTGTTTGTGTTAGTTGGACATCGTTACACAGATGGTAGTTTACGATACCGGCTTTTGACAGGAAGAGTCCTGCTGGGACACTGCGATCGCACAAGTAACTTCAAAGACAGGGATGCAGAGAGGGTTTGAATTGTGACCAGATTGAAGACTGTGTCATGACTGCAGGATTGTAATTCCTGATTAAATCCGGGGCTGAATCACGACCAAGGAAGGAAGACCTGGAGGTCTGGCCAGAATTGGAACTTTGAATCATGATTACTGCTGGAGCTGATAATGTATAAATGCCCGCTTGTGTTTGTGTTCTGTGAGAAGCCTGGTAGTCCCTGGTTGGAGTTCTCCCAAAGCTCTGGAATAAACGCCAGAGCTTTGAAATAAAAACCATTGTATTTTGACTCACTAATAGTCTTTGATGTATTATTTTACCTACAACACCATCCTATTCAGGTATTTGTCTAGTTGCCCCTTAGATGCCACTATCTCTCCCACCACTTCCCCAGGCAGCACATTCCAGACGTTCACCACCCTCTGCGTAAAAAACTTGCCTTAAACCTATGTCCCCTAGTATTTGACTTTTCTACCCAAGGAAAGAGCATCTGACTATCCACTCTGTCCATGCCACTCAATCTTGTAAACCTCTATCAGGTCACCCCTTAACCCCCGTCATTCCATTGAGAACAAACTGAGTTTATCTGACCTCTCCTCATAGCTAATGGCCTCCAGACCAGGCAACATCCTGGTAAACCTCTTCTGTATCCTCTCCAAAGCATCCACATCCTTCTGGTAATGTGGTGACCAGAATTGTACGCAATTTTCTAAATGAGGCCAAACTAAGGTTCTGTACAGCTGCAGCATGACCTGCCGATTTTTATACTCAATGCCCTTCCGATTAAGGCAAGCATACTGGATGTTTTCTTGACTACATTATCCACCTTCTTTGCCATTTTCAGTGATCGGTGGACATGTACACCCAGATCGCTCTCCCTACTATTTACTGTATAATCCCTACATGCATTGGACCTTCCAAAATGCATTACCTCACACTTGTCCGGATTAAACTCCGTCTGCCATTTCTCTGCCCAAGTCTCCAACCGGTCTATATCTTGCTGTACCCTCTGACAATCCTCTTCACTATCTGCAAATCCACCAATTTTTGTGTCATCTGTGAACTTACTAATCAGACCAGTTACTCTTTTCTCTAAATCATTTACGCATACACAACAAACAACAAAAGTCCCAGAATTGATCCCGGTGGAACACCGCAAGTCACAACTTTCCATTCAGAAATGCACCCCTGTACCACTACCCTCTCTCTTCCGTGGCCAAGCCAGTTCCATATCCATCTTGCCAGCTCTCCTCTGATCCCATGTGACATCACCTTTCATACCAGTCCACCATGAGGTACCTTGTCAAAAGCTTTACTGAAGTCCATGTACACCGCATCCAACGCATTTCCCTCATCTATCACCTTCATCACTTCCTCAACACTCGATCGAGTTAGTGAGGCGCGTCCTCCCTCTGATTTCAAGAAGAAATTAGCTATATCTGGTGGGGCTAAAGAGATCAAGAGATATGGAAGGAAGGGGGCATCAGGAAATTGAAATTGATAATCAGCCTTGATCAAGATGAATGGCAGAGCAGGCTCAACGGGCCAAATGGCCTACTCCTTCTAGTTTCTATGTCTGATGTGGAAGGGAGTGAATCTAACAGAGGCTGTCTCTTATGATACGAGTGCCAAAGTTTAGGTTTGCCTCTTCCCTTAGACAGCAGAGTAGAGTACCCCCATTGGCATCCTGGCTGGTGTGCCAACTGATAGCTGTAAGCTGCCAATAATAATGCCCACCGTTGGATCCCAGCCGATGCTATCGGTGGCACTGCTTTGTCCTGTCTTAGCAGCCCCGATAACGGCTGGCGATCGGTGACAATCACAAATTTCCACCCATAAAGATATTGATGAAATTTCTTCACTCCGAATATTGCTGCCAACCACTCTTTCTCAATGCGGGTGTACTTTCTTTCTGCCAAGGTCCCGGAGGCATACACTATGTGGCCACATATGTGCTAATACTGCCCCGATGCTGTATGGAGATGCATCGCAGGTTAGCACTAACTCTTTTCTGGGATTATAATGTGCTGAGACATTTGACGATGACAGCGGTTGCTTTATTTTCTTAAGATCAAGGTGCTGGCGGGCAAACCATTCCCAAACATAACCGTTTTTTAGCAGTTGATGTGGCGGAACCAAAATGGAGGTCCAGTTTGGTATGAATTTTCCACAGCACGTCACCAGCCCTAAAAATGCCTTTAATCTCTCACAGGGAGGTGATAGCATAGTGCCCCAGGGACCCAGGTTCAAATCCCACCATGACGGATGGTGAAGTTTGAATTCAATAAAAATCTAGAATTAAAAAATTCTACTGATAAACCACGGAACCATTGATGAAAAACTCAATGCCATCCTTACCTGATCTGACCTACATGCGACACCAGATCCACAGCAATGTGGTTGACTCTTAAATGTTCTCAGCGATGGGCAATAGATGCTGGACCAGCCAGCGACACCAACGTCCCAAGAACTAATAATTTTGAGAAAGCTTCTTTCCATAATAGGGTGACCAGAATTTGTAGACCGTATTACAAGTATGGCCTTATTAATGTCCCCAGAAGGAGGGGAACCACCCGAAACAAAAGACAAAGTGGAAAGGAAACTTAAACGTAAACTAAAATGTGATTAAAGGGATCAATAATGCACCCCAGCCCCTGCGGTGCCCAGCAGGCATGGAAAATGTTGCAATTATGACCTCAATCAGGGAGCTCATACTCAAAAAGACCAACCTCATATACCTCATTGAAGTCAATACAGAGAGTGGTGAATCTTTGGAACTTTTACACTGAATATTTTAAAGTAGTGATGGGTGAATGGTTATTGGGAGTAGGTGGAATGCTATCAGACCAGCTTATTATCAGAACAGCCATGATCTTATTAAATGGTGGAGCAGGGTCAAGGGGCCGAATGGCCTACCCCTGCTCCTTGATTGTAATTTTGTCAATTTAAAGTGAATGTTGTAAGAATCTGGCGGCATGGTAGCACAGTGGTTAGCACTGCTGCTTCACAGCTCCAGGGTCCTGGGTTCGATTCCCGGCTCAGGTCACTGTCTGTGCGGAGTTTGCACATTCTCCTCGTGTCTGTGTGGGTTTCCTCCGGGTGCTCCGGTTTCCTCCCACAGTCCAAAGATGTGCGGGATAGGTTGATTGGCCATGCTAAGAAATTGCCCCTTAGTGTCCAGGGATTAGTGAGTATAATGTGTAGGGATATGGGGGTAGGGCCTGGGTGGGATTGTGTTCGGTGCAGACTCGATGGGCCGAAGGGCCTCTTTCTGCACTGTAGGGTTCTATAGTGAAGTATTTAATGCAGTGGAGATTGGTTAGGATCTGAAATGCACACTCTGTGATGGTCGAGGAGTAATTATGACTTTTGACACGAAATTGTGTGAGCCAATAAAATAAATAATTAGCAGGACTCTGGGGAAAATGTGGGGGGAGTGGTGTTAGCTGAGTTGCTCCGGTGGAGAGTGGGTATAGATTTTATCATCAAATAACTGGAACCATTCAACGATTTCACAGATTTGCTTACCTCAAACGCATAAAAAGCATGAAGGCAATGATGAGAGCAGCTAAGGAGAGGTAATGTCCCAGGTAGTTGATGATTACTGCAAGTCTGTAGTGAATCTGATGCTTTCTCTGAAAGACAAGCAAAAATGTTTGAAAAATCACAACGAGAGGGAGAGCTCGCTCCACTCCCGATCTGCGTTTCGCAAACCTTTCCCATCCAGCAGGCTGACGGCTTTCAAGGCTGAGGTCTCTTCCATGTATGGTCAATAAAATGTCTTCCCAGGCCAGGCAAGATTTCAATGTTTCCAATGCGAAGAACATTTTTAAACTCAGACACTAAAACAAAATGGAAAGCTTCCTGCAGGAGTCTAATCATGCAGGACCCGAGCACTCTTCCCCTTTGTGCCCAATTACTAAATCCGTTTAGCCAGGTTTCCCTGAATTCCATGTGCTTTAAGTTTCTCAATCAGTCTCCCTTGTGGGACCTTGTCAAAGGCTTTGCTAAAATCCACATCGGCTGAACTTCCTGTATCCGCACGCTTGATCACTTTTTCTAAGAATTCTAACAGATTTGTTAGGTGTGACCTCCCCCTGACAAAGCCACGCTGACCATCTCTAATTACAGTAAAAAGTCTGACAACACCAGGTTTTAGTCCAACCTATTTATTTGATAATATACTCACAAGCTTTCAAGGGACACCCTCTTCGTCAGGTGGGTTCTCCATTCACCTGACGAAGAGGGTGTCCCTCGAAAGCTTGTGAGTATATTATCAAATAAATCGGTTGGACTAAAACCTGGTGTTGTCAGACTTTTTACTGTGTTTACGCCAGTCCAACGCCGGCATACCCACATCATCTCTAATTAACCCTTGTCCTTCCAAGTGGAGATTAATTCTCTGCTTCAGAATTTTCTCCATCAGTTTCCCCACCACTGACGTGAGGCTCACCGGTCTGTAATTCCCTGATTTGTCTCTACTGCCCTTCTTGAAAAGTGGAACCACATTTTCCATCCTCTGGCACTGCCCCCATCGCCAGAGAGAAATTAAAAAATTGTGTCAGAGCCCCTGCGATTTCCTGTTCGCCTCCCACACCAGCCTGGGATGTAATTCATCCGGGCCTGGGGATTTAATGGTTTTTAATCCCGTCAGAGCCTCCAATACCTCCCCATTTCCTATATCAAACCGTGCAACCTCCTCATGGTCCCTTTCCCTGAATTCCGTACCTGCGTTCTGCAGAGTGAGCACAGATGAATCATAATTTGGAATCTATGTCATGGAGACAGACCCTTCAGACCAAGCTGGTCCATTAGATCAAAAAGCCCATCTAAGTTAACCCCATTTGCCTTCTAAACCTTTCCGATCCATCCTTTCTGATCCATGTCTAAATGCCTTTTAAATGTTGCCAAACATTCATCGACCAATGAGAAATATTAATTTAACATCCTCCCAATGTCCAGTGGCTTCACATACAGATTGCCCCCTTGGTCTCTTATGGGCCCTACTCTTTCCCTAGTTTACCTCTTCCCTTTAAAGTACTTACAAAATATCTAAGGATTCTCCATAATCATGTCCACAACTCATTGTTTATGCATCCTTTTTGCTCTTTTAATTGCTTTATTAAATTCCTTCTCATGCTATTCATTGAATACTTCCGCGTTAACTTAGTTCTTCCAAAGTGTATCACCTCACACTTAAATTCCATCTGCCCCTTATCTGCCCATTTGACCATCCCGTCTATATCTTCCTGCAACCCAAGACACTCAACCTCACTGTTAACCACCCGGCCAATCTTTGTGTCATCCGCAAACTTACTGATCCTACTTCCATATGGTCATCAATGTCACTTATATAAATGACGAATAATAGGGGACCCAATACAGATCCCTGTGGTATGCTACTGGACATTGGCTGCCAATCACTAATGTGGCCTTCTGTCATCGCGCTCTGTCTCTGACAACTGAGCCAATTTTGAATCCACTTTATCAAATTACCCTGTATCCCGTGTGAATTCACCTTCTTTACAAACCTCCCTTATGGGACCTTGTCAAAGGCTTTCTTGAAATCCATATAAACTACATCGACTGCACTACCCTCATCTACACACCTGGTCATCTCCTCAAAAAATTCAATCAAATTAGTTAGGCATGACCTCCCTCTGACGAAGGACTCTCCCTGATCAAACCTTGCCTCTCTAAGTGGAGATAGATTCTCTCATTCAGAAGTTTCTCTAATAGTTTCCCTACCACTGACATGAGACTCATTGGTCTGTAGTTCCTTGGTTTATCCCTACAACTCTTCTGAAATAGTGGGACCATATTAACTGTTCTCCAGGGAGTTACATTACTCCCTGGTAATGTAAATGGGTATAGTATGATAATAATGTTTTTCTCTTTTCATTCACAGGTTTTAAGTCGGTCCACCTCGTGTCCAATGAGGGGCATACACACGATGGGTCGTACTGGGGCTGCTCTTGGTTGTTCGAGATTGGCCTAGTGCTTCATGTCGTTAGTGTGTGCCTAAACTGGACAAGATACTGGGCAAGACGACAGCTCAGTGACTATCACTGATTGCTGTGCAGACACATGGATTTGGGCCGGTGTCTGTGGGAGTTTGCACATTCTCCCCGTGCTTGCGTGGGTTTTCTCCGGGTGCTCCGGTTTCCTCCCACACCCCAAAGATGTGCTGTTAGGCTGACTGGCAGGAATAAATTGTCCCTAAATCAGTTTCCCTCAATCTGGATGGCCATAAAACATTAGACAGGGGTCGTGGGTGGAGAGGGGGACTGGTGGTGTTAAAATGGTGGCGCGGGCTCGTTGGGCCGAAGGGCCTGTTTCCCGGGCTGATTTTGTTCTTTGTTTTGTTCTTTGTTTAGTCATCTAGAACCTCCCCCATGGCCAGACAGGAATTGAAAGTTTAGGTCAGAGTCGCTGCAATCCTTGCCTCCCACAGCAGTCTAGGGCACAATTCATCTGGACTTGGATATTTGTTCAGTTTTAAGGCTGCTAATCTCTCTAATACCTTATCCTTCCCTACATCAAATTGCTCAAGAACCTCACAGTCTCTCTCTCTAAATTCCATACCATCATCCTCATTCTCTTAGGTAAAGATGAATGTGAAGTATTCATTCAACCAATGTCCTTGGGCTCCACCCATAGATTGTCCCCTTGGTTTCCAGTGGGTGCTACTCTCTCTCTGGTTATCCTCTTCCCATTGGTGTACTTATTAGAATATCTTGGGATTTTCCCTACTTTTACCAGCCAGAGCTTTCTCATATCCCCTCTTTGCATTCCTAATTGCTTTTTTTAAGCTCCACCCTACACTTTCTGTACTTCACTAGTGCCTCCATTGATTTGCTCCCTTTTTACTTTTTAAAAGCTTTTCTTTTCCTTCTCATTGTATCATGAATATCTCTGGTCATCCATGGTTCTCTGGGCTTCTGATTTCTACATATCACCCTAGAGGAAACATGCTGGGCTTGCACCCTCCCCATTTCCTTTTTGAACGCCCCCCCATTGCTCTTCTGTAAATTTTCCAGTTCGTAGCTGTTCCCAGCCTGCCTTGGCTAGATCTAGTCTTATTTTACTAAAATCCACTCTCACCCAAGCCAAAACATTTTTTTGCAGTTTGTCTATTTCTTTGTCGATAACAAGTCTAAATTGTACTGTGTTGTGATCACTATCACTAAAATGCTCCCCACCACCGCCTCACCCACCTGTCCAGCTTCATTCCCCAGAATCAGGTCCAACACAGCTCCCTCCCTTGTTGGACCCTCTACATATTGATCTGGGTCCAATTCCAGCCTTGGGGGTCTGTTTCCTCCCACAGCCCAAAGATGTGTGGGTTAGGTTGATTGGCCATGCTAAATTGCCCTTAAATCGGGGGGATTAGCAGGGTAGATTTGTGCAGTTATGGAGATAGAGCCTGGGTGCGATTGCGGTCGGTGCATGTATGATGGGCTGAATGTTACCCTTCTGCACTGCAGGGAGTCAATAATTCTATGTCTCAGTATTTCACTGATCCCCCTAGTTACTGAGTCCTTTTATAGTTACTCTGCTTGTTACGGGAGATATTTATGAAGTTTCTCAGAGTATGGTTGATGTTGTAAAATTATTCCTTTGTTGTTGGTGTCAAAATGTCTCAGGATGCACAAACCTTCTGCTGCAGGATTGGCTGGCATTGGGAATAATTGATCTTGCTTGCCCACGTTCCATTTCCGAGGCATTCTCTGAACACACTGTCTGTAGGGAAATGATAGTGAAATGTTATCCAATTGTCTTTGGGGAACAAGCGTCAAAGTCAGGGATATCTGAAAATTCAAAAATAGGAGCTAGAACAGGTCCTTTAAGGCAGCGATTAACAAGATCGTAACTTCATCCCCACTTTCCTGCACCATCAAATCACCTCTGGTTCTGCTTACAGGTCCCACAGACAAAAGTTAAGGCTAGCACTCCAATATTGAGGGAATGTTGCAATGTTGCATTCCCAGTCTTTTGGATAAAATGTTAAAGCAAGGCCCCCTCTGTCTGTTTGGTGAGTGCCAAACATTCTAGAACATTACTTCAATAAATATAAATAGAGGCACAAAGTATAAAAGCAAGGAAGTGATGCTGCACTTCAACAAAACATTAATCGGTCAACATTTGGAGTATTGTGTTGGGTTCTGGGCACCTTATTTGAGGAAGGATGTTAAAGCCCTCGAGAGAGTGTGAAGGAGATTGACTGGAAAGATACCAGGAATGGGGAATTTTGGATACAAGGCAAGAATGGAAAAATTGAGCTTATTCTCCTCGGAGCAGAGAAGATTGCTCAAAACTATGAACAATTTTGACTGGGTAAAGAAGCATATTGGTCGGCGCAACATCGTGGGCCGAAGGGCCTGTTCTGCGCTGTAATGTTCTATGTTCTATGTTCTATATTCTGTTTCCAGTCGTTGACAGATCAATGACTTGGGATCACAATTTCAAAATATTCAGTAAGAGAGCTCAGGGTGAGATGAGGAGAAACGTCTTTGAACAAAGTACAGTACAGCACAGGAAACAGGCCCTTCGGCCCTCCAAGCCTGCGTTGCTCATTGGTCCAACTAGACCATTCTTCTGTATCCCTCCATTCCCAGTCTGTCCATGTGACTATCCAGATAAGTCTTAAACGATCCCAGTGTTTCCGCCTCCCCCACCCTGCTTGGCAGTGCATTCCAGACCCCCACCACCCTCTGTGTAAAATACGTCCCTCTGAGATCTGTGTTAAACCTCGCCCCCCTCACCTTGAACCTGTGACCCCTTTGGTCAGACAGTTGTTGGGATTTGGAATGTGCTACCTGGGAGTGTGCTGGAGGTGGACTCCATAAGTGCTTGCAAAAAAGAATTGGATATATATTTGAAAGTGATGCATTTAGAGGGCAACAGAGAGAGGGCTGGAGGATGGGATTAATTCAGTAGCTCTTTCAGGAGAAAGTACTGACACAATGGGCCAAATGGACTTCTGTGCTGTAAAATTCAATGTTTCTATGATTCTATCGGGAGAGCTAAGTCCTGGCCTATATTTGCCTTGAAATAAACATCAAAAATGGGCCATAATAACACTGCTCTTTGTGGGAGCTTGCTGTGCAGATAACTGTACATTTCCTTTGTTAGGTGGATAGGCTATGCTAAATTGGTGTTGGTGGGGGAGCATTTTAGTGACAGCGATCACATCATGGTACAATTTAAGTTTGTTACAGACAGGTTAATAGTCAAGTTGGATTGGAGAGAGTGGATTTTAATAAGGCAAGATATGGTCAACACAAACTGAGAACAGCTACTAATAGGGAAATCTACTGAAGAACAGTGGGGGCAGTCAAAAAAGAAATGGAAGGGAACAAGACCAGAATGCTCCCTCCAGGGTGATAGGAAGCAGTAACAAGCCCAGAGAACCATGGCTGACCAGAGATATTCAGGATATGATGAGAAGGAAAAGAGAGGGTTTTAGCACGTACAAGGGGAGCAAATCAGCAGAGGCATTAGTGAAGTGTAGAAAGTGCAGGGTGGAGCTTAAGAAAGCAATTAGGAAAGTGAAG
Organism: Carcharhinus amblyrhynchos; assembly: GCF_965287045.1. Classification (NCBI taxonomy): domain Eukaryota; kingdom Metazoa; phylum Chordata; class Chondrichthyes; order Carcharhiniformes; family Carcharhinidae; genus Carcharhinus; species Carcharhinus amblyrhynchos. Next base: position 3,992,410 of record NC_137350.1, read on the forward strand.
AGGAGATAGGTGAAAGCTCTGGCTGGTAACAGTAGAGAAAATCCCAAGATATTCTGTAAGTACATCAATGGATACCCAAGGAAAGAGTAGGGCTCATTGGTAGTCTAGGGCCCAGAAACTCAGCTAACGTTCCAGAGACCCAGGTTCGAATCCTGCCACAGCACATAGTGGAATTTGAATTCAATAAAAGAAATCTGGAATTCAGAATCTGCTGACAACCATGAAATCATTATCAATTGTTGGAAAAACCCATCTGGTTCACCAATGTCCTTTAGGGAAGGAAATCTGGCCTACATGTAATTCCAGAGCTACAGCAATGTGGTTGACTCTTAACTGCCCTCCAAGGGCAACTAGGGGTGGCAATAAATGCTGACCAGCCAGTGATACCCATGTCCCATGAATGAATGTTAAAAAAGGGGCAATCTGTGTGTGGAGCCAGGGGACAGTGATAGAGTTGAATGAATAGAACATAGAACATTACAGCGCAGAATAGGCCCTTCGGCCCACGATGTTGCGCCGACCAGTTACAAAACAATGACCCACTAACCTAAACCAATCCCTTCTCGTCCATAAACCTATCCACGGATCTCTTAAACGCCCCCAAACTAGGCGCATTTACAACTGCAGCAGGCAGGGCATTCCAATCCCTCACCACCCTCTGGGTAAAGAACCTACCCCTGACATCTGTCCTATAACTACCACCCCTTAATTTAAAGCCATGCCCCCTCGTGCTAGATTTCTCCATCAGAGGAAAAAGGCTATTACTATCCACCCTATCTAAACCTCTAATCATCTTATATGTTTCAATAAGATCCCCTCTTAGCCGCCTTCTTTCCAGCGAAAACAACCCCAAATCCCTCAGCCTCTCCTCATAGGACCTCCCCTCCATACCAGGCAACATCCTGGTAAACCTCCTCTGTACCCTCTCCAAAGCCTCAACATCCTTCCTGTAATGTGGGGACCAGAACTGCACACAGTACTCCAAGTGCGGCCGCACCAGAGTTGTGTACAGTTGCATCATGACGCTGCGACTCCTAAATTCAATCCCCCTACCAATAAACGCCAAGACACCGTATGCCTTCTTAACAACCTTATCTACTTGACTCCCAACTTTCAGGGATCTATGTACACATACACCTAGATCCCTCTGTTCATCCACACTATTCAAAGTCCTCCCGTTAGCCCTATACTCGACACATCTGTTATTCCTACCAAAGTGAATTACCTTACACTTCTCCGCATTAAACTCCATCCGCCACCTCTCGGCCCAGCTCTGCAACCTGTCTAAGTCTTCCTGCAAACTATGACACCCTTCCTCACAATCTACCACACCTCCGACTTTGGTGTCTTCAGCAAACTTACTAATCCACCCAACTATACCCTCATCCAGATCATTAATAAAAATTACAAACAGCAGTGGCCCCAAAACAGATCCCTGAGGCGCACCACTCGAAACCGAACTCCATGATGAATATTTACCATCAACCACCACCCTCTGTCTCCTATCCGCTAGCCAATTCCTGATCCAATTCCCTAGATCACCCCCAATCCCATACATCTGCATTTTCTGCAGAAGCCTACCATGGTGAACCTTATCAAACGCCTTACTAAAATCCATATACACCACGTCCACTGCCTTACTCCCATCCACCTCTTTGGTCACTTTCTCAAAAAACTCAATAAGGTTAGTAAGGCACGACCTACCCGCCACAAAACCATGCTGACTATCTCCAATCAATTCATTACTCTCCAAATAACTATAAATCCTATCCCGAATAATTTTTTCTAAAACCTTGCCCACAACAGAAGTGAGACTCACCGGTCTATAATTCCCGGGGAAGTCTCTGTTCCCCTTCTTAAACAATGGGACAACATTCGCTAACCTCCAATCTTCCGGTACTATACCAGAGGCCAACGACGACCTGAAGATCAGAGCCAGAGGCTCTGCAATCACTTCTCTTGCCTCCCAGAGAATCCTGGGGTAAATCCCATCCGGACCAGGGGACTTATCTATTTTCAGACCCTCCAGAATATCTAGCACATCCTCCTTATCAACTGCAACACTGTCAATTCTACTCCCCTGCAATCCAGTGTCCTCCTCAGCTATATTCATGTCCCCCTGCGTGAACGCCGAAGAGAAATATTGGTTCAATGCCTCTCCAATCTCCTCCGGTTCCACACATAACTTCCCTCTGCTGTCTATAACTGGCCCTAATCTTGCCGCCTATTCTGTGCCCTCTAGTCCGAATATTCCGCCTTTACCCAAGAGAATATGGACGATTCAGGGAGAGAGACTGTGAGATTCTTGAGCACATAGACGTAGAGAAGGACAAGGTACTGAAGATTTTGGCAGCCTTAAAAAATGGATAAACGTCCAGGTCCAGATGAATTGCATCCCAGTCTGCAGTGGGAGGCAAGGGAGAAGATTGTAGGGGCTCTGACCCAAATTCTTAATTCTCTCTGGCCATGAAGGAGGTGCCAGATGACTGGAGAACAGCGAATTTGGTTCCGCTATTTAAGAAGGGTTGTCAAGGTAAACCAGGGAACTACAGACTCCCACCTGTAGAGGGGAAACTATTGGAGAAACTTCTGAAAAAGAGCATCCATCTCCACTTGGAGAGGCAAAACTTGGTCAGGGATAGTCAGCATGGCTTTGTCAGTGGGAGGTCATAACTAACAAATTTAATTGAATTTTCTGAGGAGGTGACCAGGTGTGTAGCTGCGGATAATCCAGTTAATGTAACTTATTTGGATTTGAGCAATGTCTTTGACAAGGTCCCACATGGGAGACTTGTAAAGAAACAAAATTCACACGGGATACAGGGGTAATTAGATAAAGTGGATTTAAAATTGGCTCAGTTGTAGGAGACAAAGAATGGTGACAGAAGGCTGCTTTAGTGGCTGGAAACCAGTAGCATACCACAGGGTCCTCTATTATTCAACCTTTATATAAACAACATAGATGACTACGTAGGGGGTAGGATTTCAAATTTGCAGATGACACAAAGATTGGATGAGTTGATCACAGTGAGGCTGAGTGTCTTGGGCAATAAGAAAATATTGATGGAATGGTCAAATGGGCAGATAAGGGGCAGATGGAATTTAACACTGAAAAGTGTGCAGTGATACACTTTAGAAAAAGTAATTTGACAAAGAAGTACTCAATGAATAGTAGGACACTCGGAAGTTCTATGGAATAAAGGGATCTTGATGTGTTTGTTCATAGATCTCTGAAGGTAGAAGGGCGTGTTAGTACGGTGGTGACTAAGGCACATGGGACACTTGCCTTTATCAATAGAGGCATAGATTATAAAAGCAGGGAGGTCATGTTGGAGTTGTTTAGAACTTTGGTGAGGCCAGAGCTAGAGTATTGTGTGCAATTCTGGTCAACACATTACAGGAAGGATGTGATTGCGCTGGAGGGGGTGCAGAGAAGATTTAGCAGGATGTTGCCTGGGGTGAAATATTTAAGTTATGAAGACAGGTTGGGTAGGCTGGGTTGTTTTTGCTTGTTTTTGTTTGGTGGAACAGCCAGTTACGAAAGCTAGTGGCATTTGCTCCAAATAAACCTGTTGGACTTTAACCTGGTGTTGTGAGACTTCTCACTGTGTTTACCCCAGTCCAACACCGGCATCTCCACATCATTGGTTTTGTTGGAGCAGAGAAGACTGAGGGGCAACCTGGTCAAGTTGTAGAAGATTATGAGGGGCCATGGACAGAGTGGATAAGAAGCTACTGTTCCCCTTAGATGAAGGGTCAGTCACGAGGGGACACAGATTCAAGGTGAGGGGCAGGAAGTTTAGGGGGGATTTGAGGAAAAACATTTTTACCCAGGGGGTGGTGACAGTCTGGAATGTGCTGTCTGGGAGGGTGGTGGAGGTGGGTTGTCTCCCATCTTTTAAAAAGTATCTGGATGAGCAGTTGGTACATCATGTCATTCAAGGCTATGGGCCAAGTGCTGGCAGAAGGGATTAGGTGGGAGTTCAAGTGTTTCTCGCGTGTCAATGGAGACTTGATGGGACGAAAGGCCTCTTCTTCATTGTATGATTCTATGATTCTTGTCATCTCTGGATTATTCCCAGAGCCATTTGCTGGTGAGTATAGACGTAGAAAAACAGTGCAGATGAATGCATCATTTAAGAGTTGGTGCAGGAGGGAGGGATTTAGATTCCTGGGTCACTGGGACTGTTTCTGGGGAAGGTGGGATGTGTACAAATGGGATGGTCTGCACTTTAACCACATTGGGGCCAACATCCTTGCAGGTAGATTTCTTAATGCTGTTAGGAGGAGCTTAAATTAGCCTGGCAGAGAGAGGGGGACACAGAATATTGATGAATTGAAGACACATTGTTCTATAGGAAAGAAAGCAAGTCAGAGTGAGTTCAACTATATTGAGTGTCAAGAGGATAAGGTAGGACTGGATGGTCTTTACTTCAATGGTAGGAGTGGAATAGGGAAGACTGATGTGGATTAACACACGGAAATGTGATATTGTTGCCATCACAGAAACATGTTTGCGGGAAGGGCAGGACTGGGAACTCAACATTCCGGGATATAGGATCTTTAGACAACACAGAAGAGAGTGTAAAAAGGGAGGTGATGTTTCACTATTAATTAAGGAATCAGTGCAATATGAAGAGATGATATCCTGATATCTTAATATCTTCAGATGAGGCTTTGTGTGCAGAGTTTAGGAATAGAGAGGGACAGCCACATTACTGGCAGTTATTACAGGCCCCCAAAGTGTCAGCAGGAAATAGAGGAGGAATTCACTGAGGTGTGTAAATAGAATAATCGGGTAATTATACTCAGGGATTTCAACCTTCCCAACACAAATTGGAATAGTCATAGGGTGGAAATTTCCACCTCCCTGCCACGGGAATCGTAGTGGGTGGGAATGGATGATGCAAAGGTCTGTTGACCTGGGGCAGGATTTTCCAGTCTTGGGGTGAGGCAGCTGGAAAATCCTGGCCGTAGTGTTAAAAGTTCAGAGGGGCCAGATTTCAGGGAGATTTCTGTGTCAATATGTACAATCCCAACAGGGAGTGGCGCAGTGCTGGATCTGGCTCTGAGGAATGAAGCCGGATAAGCGTTCAATGAGGCAGTGGGGGAGCATTTTAGCAATAGCGACCACAACACAGTAGGGTTCAAATGTGTTAGAGACAAGAAAAAAGATGGCCTGCTAAAGATAGTTTTGGATTGGGGAGGAAGGCAGATTTTATTAAAATAAGGCAGGGTCTGGCCAGCGTTGACTGGGAACAGTTCCTTGCAGGTAAGTCTACAGCGAACCGGTGTCGGGGGCGGGTGGGGGGGGTGGCATTCAAAAAGGAGCTGGGGAATGGACAGGTTCAACATGTTCCCCATAGGGGGAAATATAGGAGCAATAAGTTCAACAAAGCCTGAATGTCTCGGACTGTTAATGACTGGATGAGGAAGAAGAGAAAGGCTTTTAGCAAGTCAAAGGAACAATTCAGCTGTAGCCCTAGAGAAATATAGGAAGTGCAAGAGGGAACTTAAGGAAGCAATTAGAAGGGCAAAGGACTTCTAAACAGGATAAGGGAGAATCCCAAGATATTTTATAAATACGTTAAAGTGAAGAGGTTAACCAGGGAAAGAGTAGGGCCCATTCGAGACCAAGGGGACAATCTGTGTGTGAAGCTACAGGATATTGGAAGTCTGTAAAATGAATACTTCTCATTGGCCTTCACTCTGGAAATGGAGAATGTAGGTACAGAATTCAGGAGAAGGGACTGTGAGGAAATGTGCACAGTTTGACAAAGGGAATGGGGAGGTATTGGAAGCTCTGATGGGTTTTAAAAAATGGACAAATCCCCAGGCCCAGATGAATTGCGTTCCAGGCTGCTGTAGGAGGTGAGGCAGGAAACTGCAGGGGGCTCTGACCCAAATTTTTAATTCCTGTCTGGCAATGGGACAAGTTATAACGTGGACATGCCAGTGTTGGACTGGGGTAAGCACAGTAAGAAGTCTCACAATGCCAAGGATTTTTGGAAAATGATTGCCAATGTATCCATTATCTCTGTAATCACGGATCAAAAGCATACTAATCGGACTATGCTTGTCTTGTATTTTATTGCAAAATAAGTTATAGCCACTTGCTGGTTCATTTAACTGATCAGAGTTAAGCAGCCTGGTTTAAATTTAACAATTCTAGGCAGTTACCTGTCAGACACCATCAACTAGTGCATACTCCATAGCAATGGCTGTACCAATCAGCATCTACTTGCCAATGAATTAGCACTGTCATACAGTATAACTTTGTTGTCTCGCTTGGATTTATACTCTTGTGAAATGACCTGATGAGTGCAAGATGAAAAGTTTGACAAAAATTGTGTATCGTTTCAAGATATTAGTAAATTAACTGGCTGGATAAAAATGTGGCAAATGGATTTCGATGCTATGTGAAGTCAGCCTCTTTGGACCTTAAAAAAAGATGAAACAAAGCTCTTTCTAAATGCAACAAAGCATTTCACAAACGCACTCACCGATCCAGGCATGTGGATCAATAAGATGTCATGAACCGCTACAGAAAATAATCAAACAGGCCAATGGAAAACTGGCATCTTTAAGCTAGAAAACTCAAATACAAGGGGATACGAGACGTTTCAGCTGCACAAAGTCCATAGTGTCACTGCGAGCAATTATGGACAGCACACTATCAGAAGGATATATTGTCTTTGGAGAGAGTGTGGCATTACCAGGTTGACACTCATACTCCAAAGCTGTGATTGATAACATTTTGTGAAGCAAAGATTTGAGGGATATTGAGCAGTCTCAGCTTATCTCTGATCTAACTGATTCTTAGAACAGACTTGAGGGACTGAATGGCCTCCCTTGTTTTAGCTTGGGCAGGTTTGGATGGTCATGTGTCGACCCCTGCATCTCTCTCCTATCTAATTGCTTGATAGGGCAGACGCAACACGGTTTCATTAAAGGGAAGTCGTGTCTGACAAATTTACTGGAGTTCTATGAGGATGTGTCTAGGGCAGTGGATAGAGGAGAGCCGGTGGATGTGGTCTTTCTGGATTTTCAGAAGGCGTTTGATAAGGTACCTCACAAGAGGTTACTGCAGAAGGTCAGAGGACATGGAGTTGGGGGTAGGGTGTTAGCGTGGATAGAGGATTGGTTGTCAAATAGGAGGCAGAGAGTGGGGGTCAATGGGTGCTATTCGGATTGGCGGTTGGTGACTAGTGGGGTGCCCCAGGGGTCGGTGCTGGGGCCTCAGCTATTTACCATTTATATAGATGATCTGGAGGAGGGAACCGAGTGTAGGGTGTCGAAATTTGCTGATGACACCAAGATTGGGGGAAAGGCAAATTGTGCGGAGGGTGTGGAGAGTCTGCAGAAGGATCTAGATAGGCTGGGTGAATGGGCCAGGAAATGGCAAATGGAATTTAATGTTGGCAAGTGTGAGGTGGTCCACTTTGGTAGGAAGAATGGTAGGAAGGACTATTACTTACGTGGCGAAAAACTGCAGCAGGCGACGGTGCAGAGGGACCTCGGGGTCCTTGTGCATGAGTCGCAAAAACCCAGCCTGCAGGTGCAGCAGGTGGTCAGGAAGGCGAATGGGATGCTGGCCTTCATAGCGAGGGGGATTGAATATAAAAGTAGGGAGGTCTTGCTGCAGCTGTATAGGGCATTGGTGAGGCCGCAGCTGGAGTACTGTGTGCAGTTTTGGGCGCCGCACCTGCGCAAGGATATTTTGGCCTTGGAGGGAGTGCAGAGGAGGTTTACTAGGCTGATACCGGAGTTGAGGGGGTTGAGCTATGAGGAGAGGCTGAATAAACTAGGCTTGTACTCGTTAGAGTTTAGAAGAATGAGGGGAGATCTCATTGAGACGTATAAGATGATGAATGGGATGGATAGGATAGAGGTGGAAAGACTCTTCCCGCTCAAAAAAGACAGTAGGACTAGGGGGCACAGCCTCAAGATAAAGGGGGGGCAGTTCAGAACGGAGTTGAGGAGGAACTTCTTCACTCAAAGGGTGGTGAATCTCTGGAATTCTCTGCCCGTTGAAGTGGTGGAGGCTGCCTCGCTAAATATTTTTAAGAAGCGGGTTGATGGGTTTTTGATAAGAGAGGGGATTAAGGGTTATGGGGAGAGGGCGGGAAAGTGGAACTGAGCCACGACAGATCAGCCATGATCTTATTGAATGGCGGGGCAGGCTCGAAGGGCCAGATGGCCTACTCCTGCTCCTATTTCTTATGTTCTTATGTTCTTATGTTCTTAATACATCATCTCTAAGGCCACACTCATGTTCTTACTTGTGGTGTTGTACTGGATACCGTTAAAGTACTCCGGGCAAGGTCTTGTCACAAGTTGACCAACTGGGCTTTTGTACCAACATGTTCCGATCAGATCAGTCGAGGTGTTACAATATGGTCCTGAAAGAATAACATCAATTACTTGGATTAACATTTAACAAAATAACAAATATACAAATCTGAAACACGCTCTCCTTGATCCATTTGTTAAAATAAGGTTTCTACACCAAGGGTGCGATTTTCCCTTCTTTTTGGCTGTCGGTTTTGAGTGAGAAAAGAAGCTCGCTGGCAGCTTTGGCGAGGTTTCCCACTGTATTTTTAGGCTCTTTGAGTAAAGGTTATTGCTCGAGCTTCACGCCGTGTCTGTAAATGATCTGACTCTGATTACTCACCCTGGTTTCACTTCAGCTGATCTCAGGGGATAGGGGGGAACTCTGTTTAAATGCCTCCCCGGGACTTGTTCCAAGTCGAGTCAGGGGGAAGGCTGCTAGGAAGGTTACCCCGGGGTTTTCAGAGGGGACCCCCTGCCATCACAATGCTGGATGCAGAGCAGCAGAGACAGGACATCCTGGACCATCAAGCTGTGTGAAGGCCCTCCAGCAAGGTTATTAACCCAACATGAGAGGTGGTGGCAGCACTAGAAACTGCCAGCGCCCCCCCCCCCCCCACAGCTCCCACCCTCTGAATCCTCCAGGTCCAATAGCATCTCCCATCCCCTCAGTACAAATTCACTCGGTAGGGTTTAGAGTAGCTCCCCACTTTTGGGAAGAAGCAGGAGACCCCACTGGAGTGAAGGGTGTCTGGGGGGTTTTGGGGGGGGGGGGGGGGGGGGGGGGCGGTGCCTCCTAGGCATGGGCACCCTGGCAGTGCCAGCCTGTGCCCCCTGAACTTGGTCACCTTGAGGGCACCTTGGTCTGCCTCCCCCGTGGGGGGAGGTCTGCCTCTCAGGGTGGGGAGGGATTGCCACTGCTGAGGGGCAGGGCTGGAGATTGGTGTGCTCGGTGATTTGTGGGGGCGGGGGTGGGTGGTCGGGGCTGGCCTGGATGTTCTCATGGGGGCTACAATTGGGCTGTGGGAGGGGCTGAAGGGGCAGCACTGCGGGGGTCCCGGGCTGGCCAGTGATCAAGCTGGACAGCAAAGTGCAGGCGGACAGTTCAGGGGGCACTGCGCATGTGCAGAGTTCTGAAAGTGTCAGATTCTGGTGTGAATCGGCCCCCCCCCCCAACTCCCCGGAGCTTTTAATGAGATTCACAATTGTGATTTCTGTAGTACACAGAGTGTGGGAGATTCGAGTCTGAACTCCCACTGAGAAAATAATCGCGATATACACCATTTCCCCTGTGAATTCAGCTCTTAGAACTGTTTTGGGAGAATCACCCCCAGACTCTCTTCACTTCCTGAGCACAGCTGATACAGCCAAAGTGTAGAAGAATCATCCAGTTATAGAGGTGATCCTTTTTTGTTTTCTAACCAGGTTATCCTCCGAAGTTGGTCAAAGCTCCAGTCTTTTTTGTTGGTATCTTTTGGTACTTTATTTCTAATTAAAAAAGGCCAATTGGAATTAAGTCCAATCGTGGTCACCATGTAGGGGACAAACACGATCCAAGTGGACAGAATGAGGCAATACACGTCCTCCCGGGTTTGATCTAACTCTTCATCTTAGCCAAAAGGCCTCATTGGCTAATCCTTTACTCTACCCTGGCCTGGGCAAACCACCGTCGCAGGTATCAGCGAACCCAGGGTGCAATGGGCTGGCCTCGCCCTGTCCCTGATCATGGTTTCACAACCTGCCAGCTGGCCATTCAGCCAAAAGAATCAGCAAATTAGAACATAGAACATTCCGGCGCAGTACAGGCCCTTCGGCCCTCGATGTTGCGCCAACCAGTGGAACCAATCTAATGACCCTCTAACCTAAACTATTCCAATATTATCCATATGCCTATCCACTGACCATTTCAACGTCCTTGAAGTTGGCGAGTCCACAACTGCTGCAGGCAGGGCATCCCACGCCCTTACTACCCTCTGAGTAAAGAACCTACCTCTGACATCCATCCTATAATTACCACCCCTCAATTTAAAGCTATGTCCCCTCGTGTTAGCCATCACCATCCGAGGAAAAAGGCTCTCACTGTCCACCCTATCTAACCCTCTGATCATCTTATATGCCTCAATTCGGTCACCTCGTAACCTTCTTCTCTCTAACGAAAATAACCTCAAGTCCCTCAGCCTTTCCTCATTGGAATTGGTGCAGATTTGACAATATTGTTGTGACCGGATTGATTTCCCGGTGTTGGAGTTAACGCTGTTCAGCAGAATGTGTGTTTTACTCACCGGTGATGTTGCTTGCAGCTGAGAGAGCCTCACAGAACTGATTGAGTACAGTCGCTGAGCCCAGCATCGCCACCTGTTCAGGAAGAATAACACTTCACTAAATACCACAGCGGCAATAAGATGCTGCATATAACTTGGATTTGAGACACTTTTGTGTAGCAGTTAAAACTAGATATCAAACAACAGTTGGATTCAGAAATGCAACATACAACCGCTGGCATTGGTAACATACCTAAAAACACAGCCGCAAAACAGTTGGTGTGTGAGATTATCGGATATTGAGTTGGCAGCTTTCTGTGGCTATTAGAATGTGAGCTGGGAGGGCCTGAGACTAGAGACACTGCTGGCTGCAAGACTGAGAGATTGATAGGAGAAATAGTGTGACTGGGAGGCGATGGACTGTGAAGACACGAGGCTGCAGTGATATGTGGCCTTGTTGTTAACACAGCTGGAAGAAGGATTTGTCCGAGAACACAGTGAAGGTTCCGGTGATGAGGAGAGATTAAGCAGATCTGGCATCTAGAAGATTGAGAGCTGATCAAATAGGACTGGAACCAGGAGAATGGTTTTCATTCCAGGGATTGTGAAGCTTTGGCACTCTCTATCCCAGACAGTTGTGGATTCTCCAACAGATCTGAGTGGGAATAGTGTCAAAGTGGTTAGCACTGCTCCCTCACAGCGCCAGCGACCCAGGTTCGATTCCCAGGTCACTGTCTGTGCAGAGTCTGCACATTCTCCCCGTATCTGTTTGGGTTTCCTCCAGATGGTCCGATTTCCTCCCACACTCCAAAGATGTGTGGGTTAGATCGATTGGCCATGCTAAGTTGCCTGAATGTCAGGGGGATTAGCAGGGTAAATACGTGGGATAACAGGGTAAGCCTGGGTAAGAACTGGTTCAGACTCAATGGGCTGAATGGCCCCCTCCTGCACTGTAGGGATTATAAGTGTTAGATTCTAAGTGTTAAAAGTCAGAAGGAGGCCATTTGACCCATCGTGTTTGTACTGGCTATCCAAACGAGCATCATGACTTAGTGCCATTCTCCTGCCTTTTCCCCGTATCCCTCGTTTATATTCAAGTAATCATCTGATGTCCTTTTGAGTACCTGGATTAAACCTGCCTCCACCACGATCCTGGGCAGTGAATCCCAGACAACGATCACTCACTGTGTGAAAACGAACAAAGCTCAAAGAAAATCACAGCACAGATACAGGCCCTTCGGCCCTCCAAGCCTGCTCTGAATACGCTGCCCAACTGAACTCAAACCCCCTACCTTTCCGGGGACCATATCCCTCTATTCCCATCCTATTCATGTACTTGTCAAGATGCCCCTTAAAAGTTACTAACAAAGAATTGTTCTGAAGAACAGCCAGATAAACTCGAAGCATTTTCTCTCTCCACAGATGCTGCCAGACCTGCTGAGTTTATCCAGCATTATTTCACCGTAACCTCCATGGTCTTGTACTATTAATAAAGTCCTGAATACTAACTTTATTAACTCTGCTTTATTAACTGCTGTGTCCACAGCCTCTGTCACCTGTAATGACTGATTCACATGTAGACAGAATTCTCTCTGCCCCTGCACCCTCTTTAGAGTTTTATTCCTTATTTTGTTTTGTCTCTCTGTGTTCTTCCTGCCAAAATGCATCTGCTCACACCCTTCCACATTGAACTTTATCTGCCACCTATCTGCCCACTCTACCAACCTGTCTATGTCCTTTTGAAATTTGACACTGTCCTTTTCACAGTTTTCAAAGCATTCGGGTTTTGTATCAGGTTTTGTATCGGTCCCCTGCTCACCGAGATCGAGATGATTAGTAAATATCAGGAGAGCCTAGAGTCCCGATACTGAACGCTGAAACCTAGCCCCCCCCCGACCTCATAACCTCCCCAGATCGCAGAACTCCTCCTGCCCCAGGCGTCTTCCCCCCACTACCCAAGCCTGACCTCCAAGTCCCCCACCCCCCAACCTTTGACCCCCTTCCTCTATCCCTCAGTACTCTGTCATAACCAACCTCAGCCCCCACTGCTGACCCTGCATTCTCAACCTTAGGCACGCCCGCGCCCCACCCTCATTCTCACCCTGACCTCTGATCCCTGACCTCAAATTCCACCCCAAATCCCTGACCTCTGATCTCCCCACCAAAACATCTGAACCCTCATCCCCTCTTCCAGCTTCTGAAACCTCTGCACCTCTCCAATCTCTGACTGCCTGACCTCTGAAATCCTCCCGCACCTCATCTTCCAACCCACATTCCACTCTCAACACCTCCACCCCTAACTTCCCCAACTCACACACGACCCCCCCCCCATGCACACCTGACCTCTGACTACCCATAAAATCACAAACCCCAAAAGCTTGTGAGTTTCCTATCAAATAAACCTGTTGGACTTTAACCTGGTGTTGTGAGACTTCTTACTGTGTTTACCCCAGTCCAACTCTGGCATCTCTGCATCATGAGTACCCATAAAATCCACAGAATCTCTTCAGTGGAGAAGGAGACTATTCAGCCCATTGAGTCCACACCAACTCTCCCAAGAAGCGTCTTATCCAGGTCCTCTGCCCCACCTGCCCTTATCTCCATAATATTGCACATTTACCATGGCCAATCCACCAAACCAGCATATGTTTGGAGTCAAATCTATCCACTTACCTTAGATACAAACCTTCTCCCTGTCCTTTCCATTTCAATTTACCTGTTTTACAGCAGCGAGTGCAGATAAAAATAGAGGTGTGGCCTTCCTGAATCCTGTGGAGCTAGCCCATGCTGGGGTCTGTGGGAACCCTATCGATGGAGGCCCCAGACAACTCCAGCAATCAGAAGTTTCAGCGCAGTTTTCGATAGCAGAGAAATGTGAATGGAATTCCTCAAATTAGTGCAGCCCATTTCTTCCTGATGCTCATTTGGAGGTTATGGCCTCCAAAATTAAACTTACTGGGTTATCCTTTCAGTCCTCTGGCACCTCTCTGAGTCTAGAGAAGGCTGGAGGACTATGGCAGCACTCCTGCAGTTTCTATCCTCACTTCCTTCAATATCCTTGGATGAAGCTCATCCAGTCCCAGTGCCTTGGCAACTTTCAGTACCGACAGTCTATTCAATACTTCCTCCTGTCCAATATGGAATCCTCCCAGGGACAGAGTTTCTCACTGTGTCACCGTATCCCGGGTAGCATCTATATCCTTGGTAAAGACCAATGCAAAGTATTCATTTATTACCTCAGCCATGCCCCCTCTCTCCATTTTAATACCCTTTTAATACCCTCATCAGCCTTGCTTCCTTTATCACCCTTCTGCTATTTACACGCCTTTAGAAGATTTTGAGATCCCTCTTTATGTTGGCTGCCACTTTTTTCTCCCTGTTTCACCTCCCATCATAAATTTCTGTATTTCTCTTGGTTCTCAATTGTATTTTCTGCCTGACATCTGTCATAAGCACACTTATTCTTCCTTGTCTTAATTCCCATCTTCTTTTTTATCCAGGGAGTTCCAGATTTGTTTGCCTGGCCTTTCCGTTTAAGGAAATATTGACCGTGTCTGGAGCGTTTCTGTTTCGAAGGCAGCCCATTGTTCGGTGCTTCCTGTCTCTCCCGGTATTTTGTGCATCCTGGTATTTCTCTCTAGTATTCTCTCGTGGTTCCCACACCCCTGCTGAACTAGTTTAAAGCCCTCCCGACAGCAAAACATCCCGCAGGGAACTCAGTCCCGATTGTGTTCCGGTACAACCCATCCGCTTTGTATTGGGTGCCATCTGCCCCAGGGTCCCGGGAATCTAAACTTCTCCATCCTGCACCATCTTTCCAGCTACGCATCCAACTGCCTCATCCTTCTATTTCTAACCCACTTTGTCATGGCACTGGGAGTAATCTGGAGATTAATACATCTGGCTAATCATGCTTACTAATTTTCTGCTCCCTAAATTCTGATTGCAGTACCCCAGCCCCCTTCCTACCACTGGTACCAATATAGACTACAATCTCAGCCTGTTCACCATCCCCCAGAAGTATATCCTGTCCCTGTTCCCTGACCCTGGCATCAGACCATCCTGGAGTCACATCTACAGCCACAGAATTACCTGTCTGCTCCCCTAACTAATGAATCACTGATCAGTTTTCTTCCCCACCTCTTGTACAGCTGAGTCTCTCCGGGTGCCAGGAACCTGGTTCTGACTGTGCTCCTCTGAGGAACCAGCTTCCGAAATGGAAAATCAGTCAGTGTGCCAGAGCCAGGGGACTCCTGCACTACCTGCCTAGTTCTCTTACACTGACTGGTGATCACCAATTCCCTCTCTGCCTCCAGGCCCTTTCCGCTGAACCATAGAACCCTACAGTGCAGAAACAGGCCCCTCGAGTCCGCACCGACCACAATCCCACCCAGGCTCTATCCCCATATCCCTACACCTTTCCCCGCTAATCCCTCTAACCTACACATCCCTGGACACTAAGGGGCAATTTCTTAGCACGGCCAATCAACCTGACCCGCACATCTTTGGACTGTGGGAGGAAACCGGAGCACACGGAGGAAACCCACGGAGACACGAGGAGAATGTGCAAACTCCGCACAGACAGTGACCCGAGCCAGGAATCGAACCCAGGACCCTGGAGCTGTGAAGCAGCAGTGCTAACCCACTGTGCTACCGTGCCACCCCCACCGTGCTGTCCATGTCACTCTCAGCCTCACAGATTGTAAGAGGAATTTTCTGGGCAGTCTCTTGCGGGGTGCGATGAGAAGGTCTTGTACTTAGCTGAACTTAACCAATACAGAGACCATGAAAGACAGCATTTACTTAAAGAGTTAAAATCAGTTTATTGTTAATTCACAAATCAGGAGAGAAGATAATCAGCAAGCGCGGGCTGCCCCTTCTGCTATAACAGTACAAGTGTGAGATTGATACACTTTTCTGAACACTTTGATTTCCTGCGCAGTTTGTCACCCAAACTGGTGTGTCCAATTACAACATTAACATCATAACATTAGCCAATAACACTCTACCTGTCAACAGGATTAGGAGCTCATTAGTCTATGGCACATGGAAGTTCTTCCCTATTACTGGGAAACTTAACCACACAAATATGGTCGATTCAAGGATATTGCTATCATCTGCAAATTTTAATTGGTAAGGGGAATCAGTTCCCTGGCCTATGACCAGTCCCATTATCAGCCTGAGAAACCATACATTCCAAAGCCCTGATTAATTTGCGGCTGCCTGACTCAAGCTGATAAGGAGAACTGCTCTCCCTACACTCCATTGTCTCAAAAGAATTAGGTCTGTCTACTGCTGTCTATTTCCCACCATGCTGAGCGGTTAGTTCACCCATTGGCCAAGGTTTCCAAAACACATTAAGAATACAGTTTAGAATCACAGAACCCTACAGTGCAGAAAGAGGCCCTTCGGCCCATCGAGTCTGCACCGACCACAATCCCACCCATATCCCTGCACGTTCACCCACTAATCCCTCTAACCTACACATCCCAAGATACTAAGGGGTAATTTTAGCATGGCCAATCAACCTCACCCGCACATCTTTGGGCTATGGGAGGAAACTGGAGTGCCCGGAGGAAACCCACGCAGACACGAGGAGAATGTGCAAACTCCACACAGACAGTGACCCGAGCCAGGAATCGAACCCAGGTCCCTGGAGCTGTGAAGCAGCAGTGCTAACCACTGTGCTACTGTGCTGAATTTAATTTCATAATACTTGGTTAAGTTATGGTTACACAAACAATACCTTTGCATATTGTATTAGGCACATGATGAATCCTTAATCTATATATAAGACACCTAGTAATTTTAACCTTAATCTTAATTTATTATAGTAATTTTAAATTGAGGGGCTTTTATACTATAATTACCCTCCTTCAAAGTTACACCACAATAATTCCCGCTGTCATTGGAGCTCCAAATCCTAGAGCTCATGTGGTCATCTAGGACATCAAGAGCATCTGTGACTTCCCACATATTACAGGACACACATTCCACACAACACAGCTGCCCTACCATGGCTTCAAATTACTCTCAAGGATTCATACAGTGCAGAAGGAGGCCATTTGGCCCATTGAGTCTGCACTAACCACAATCCCACCTAAACCTTATCCCTATAATTCCATGCATTTACCTTAGCTAGTCCCCCTGACACCCGCACATCGTTGGACTGAGGGAGGAAACCAGAGCACCTGGAGGAAACCCACAAGGACATGGGGAGAATGTGCAAACTCCACACAGAGAGTGATCCAAGCCGGGAATTGAACCCAGGTCCCTGGCGCTGTGAGACAGTAGTGAGACAGCAGTGCTAACTACTGTGCCATCGCGTCTCCTTAGAAAGGCTACGCTATAACACTTAAGTACACTGATGGCTATACATACAGTATTGTAGAATCATAGAATCCCTACAGTGCAGAAGGAGGCCATTCGGCCCACCAAGCCTGCACTGGCAATAGTCCCGTCCTATTCCCATAACCCCATATATTTACCCTACTAATCCCCTGACACTAAAGGGCAATTTAATATGGCCAATCCACCTATCCTGCACATCGTTGGACTGTAGGAGGAAACTGGAACACCGGGACGAAACCTACACACACATGAGGAGAAGGTGCGGACTCCATACAGACAATCATCCGAGACTGGAATTGAACCCAGGTTCCTGGTGCTGTAAGACAGCAGTGATAAATACTGTGCCACGGTGCTGCTCTTTAATTAACACTGCATTGAAGTCCCCCTAGACATCACACCCCAGTATCTGTTCAGATATACTGAGGGAGAATTTAACACGGCCTGTCCACCTAACCAGCATGTCTTTTAGCCTATGCAAGGTAGCCATGATGTGGAGATGCCAACATTGGACTGGGGCGGGCACAGTAAGAAGTCTTACACCACCAGGTTAAAGTCCAACAGGTTTATTTGGTAGCACAAGCTACAAACTTTCGGAGCGCTGCCCCTTCATCAGGTGAGTGAGATTTCTGTTCACAAACAGGGTATATAAAGACACAAACTCAATTTACAAAATAATGATTGGAATGCAAATCTTTACAGGTAACCAAGTCTTAAAGGTATAGGCAATGTGAGTGGCGAGAGGGTTAAGCACAGGTTAAAGAGATGTGTATTGTCTCCAGACAGGACAGTTAGTGAGATTTTGCAAGCCCAGGCGAGTCGTGGGGGATTACAGATAGTGCGACATGAACCCAAGATCCAGGTTGAGACCGTCCTCATGTGTGCGGAACTTGGCTATCAGTCTCTGCCCAGCGACTCTGCGCTGTCGTGTGTCGTGAAGGCCGCCTTGGAGAACGCTTACCCGAAGATCAGAGACTGAATGCACTTTCTGACTTGTTTCTTCTCCTATTCTAATTTCTTCATCTTTATTATTTTTAATCATCCTTCTCTATCATCTGGGCTACCACTGACCTTCACCATATTCACACCTTTTCTTAGACATTAGTTTCAGAGCCAAGCTTCTCACCCTCACACTGAATGTGAAATTCCATTGCATTTTGATCACTTACCTAGAGATGTCCTTTACTATGGGATCATGAATTAATCCTGCCTCATTATAATTACCTGTCCTGCTACCTTAGGGGAATGGGTGAACATGCACACTAAGGTCTCTCTGCTCCTCAGAGCTTCCCAGGGTCCTGCCGTTCTGAATTCCAAGTAGTTCTCCCCTTAATCTGGTTTCCAATGGGGGTACCATAAGCATAGACATGGGTCAAGGGTGGAGGAGGAAAAACACATTGTTAAGATGGCGGCGCGGGCTCGGTGGGCCGAAGGGCCTGTTTCCCGTGCTGTGTTGCTCTTTGTTCTTTTGACAACATCAAATGCATTGCGCCCTCATCTACACACCTGGCAGCACGGTGGCACAATGGCTGGCACTGCTGCCTCACAGCACTAGAGATGTAGCACATAGAACATTACAGCGCAGTACAGGCCCTTCGGCCCTCGATGTTGCGCCGACCAGTGGAACCAATCTAATGACCCTCTAACCTAAACTATTCCAATGTTATCCATATGCCTATCCACTGACCATTTGAACGCCCTTAAAGTTGGCGAGACCACAACTGCTGCAGGCAGGGCATTCCACGCCCTTACTACCCTCTGAGTAAAGAACCTACCTCTGACATCCGTCCTATAATTACTACCCCTTAATTTAAAGCTATGTCCCCTCGTGTTAGCCATCACCATCCGAGGAAAAAAGCTCTCACTGTCCACCCTATCTAACCCTCTGATCATCTTGTATGCCTCAATTAGGTCACCTCGTAACCTTCTTCTCTCTAATGAAGTGTAGCGATATAATGAGACCTGGGTTTGATTCCCAGCTTGGACCACTGTTTGCATGTTCTCCCTGTGTCTGTCTGGGTTTCCTCTGGGTGCTCCAGTTTCCTCCCACGGTTCAAAGATGTTTGGGTTAGGTGGATTGGCCATGCTAATTTCTCCCTCAGTGAACCTCAACAGGCGCTGGAATGTGGCGACTAGGGGATTTTCACAGCAACTGCATTGCAGTGTGAATGTAAGCCTACTTGTGACTAATAAATAAACTTTAAACCTTTTCGAAAAACTCAGTCAAGGTAATCTGACATGACCTCCCCTGAACAAAACCAGGCAAGGCCTGTCTCTCCAAATGCAAATTAATTCCGTTTCTCAGAATTGCTTCCAGTATTTTCCCCACCACTGAGGTTAGACTGACTCTAGTTCCCTAGTTTAGCCCTGCTCCCATCCTGAATAATGGTGTCACATTAGCTGTTACCTCATCCAAAGATTGAATTCAATTAGTCAAATATGATTTGACTTTTAGAAACCCATGCTTAATTAACTCAGATTTCCCCAAGAGTCCGTTGATTTTTTTTGCCCTCTAACTATCGTCTCTCAAACCTTACCCACTATTGGGCAGCATAGTTGGCATGATGGCACAGTGGGTTAGCACTGCTGCCTCACAGCGCTGGGCACCCGGGTTTGATTCCTGGCTTGGGTCACTGTGTGGAGTCTGCATGTTCTCCCCGTGTCTGCGTGGGTTTCCCTCTGGGCGCTCCAGTTTCCTCCCACAGCCTGAACGACATGCTGGTGCATTGGCCGTGCTAAATTCTCCCTCAGTGTACCCAAACAGGCGCCGGAGTGTGGCAACCAGGGGATTTTCACATTAACTTCATTGCAGTGTTAATGTAAGCCTACTTGTGACACTAATAATTGAACTTAAACGTATTGGTGTTAACCTGGCTGGCTTGGTTGTCCTCACTACCTTTCTAGAATGAGGATTTTACATTTACCATCCTTTAATCTTCCCTCTGCTCCGGTCACACCAATTTGTCACAACTGGCTGTCACAGATTGTATGGAGGAGATTGTAAATGAAGGTGAGGAGTTTGAATTCAGTATATTGCGATCCGGGCAGCAGTGATGAACAGAAGGGTATCAGAAATAGGAGCAGAAAGTAATAGACTATCAGGCACCTTATGCTTGCTCAGACGTTCAACATGAGAAGTCTTCTCCCTCAACTCCACAGTCTAAAGGTCCACATTTCCCTTGGTTCCCAGGAGGGTGAAAATCAGTCCGTCAACAATCTGCCTTTTTAAATATATTTAATGCTGGCAGCATCAATGACCTGCTGGGACATTCTGCATCTTCACAGAATGCTATTGTGTAGAAAAAGGCCACTCAGCCCACTGAACCTGCACCAATCACAATCCCACCCAGGCCCTATCTCCATAACTCCATGCATTTACCCTAGCTAGTATCCCTGACACTAACGGGCAATTTAGCACTGGCCAATCCACCTAATCTTCATCCCAAATGTTGGCCCCCTTACCCTGAGTCAGTGTCCTCATGTTCAAGATTCCCCAGCCCAGGGAAACAACCTCTCAGTGTCAGGAACAAGATTGGATGTGACAGGTATCAATTAAACGCAGTGACACAGAGGTTTTGCCACAAGAAATGAGAAAGGCCAGAAAACAGCCCCTTAACAGCGGACCACAATTCTAAGATGCAGAAAGGCTAACAAACCAGCAAATCCATATGCACAGTGGGGCTGGAAAACCAGAAAATCTTTATGCATGGCAGGACTGGAAAACCCAGCAAATCCATATGCACGGCGGGGCTGGAAAACCAGAAAACCTTTATGCACGGCAGGACTGGAAAACCCAGCAAATCCATATGCACGGCGGGGCTGGAAAACCAGAAAATCTTTATGCACGGCAGGACTGGAAAACCCAGTAAATCCATATGCACAGCGGGGCTGGAAAACCAGAAAATCCTTATGCACAGCAGGACTGGAAAACCCAGCAAATCCATATGCACAGCAGGGCTGGAAAACCAGAAAATCCTTATGCACGGCAGGACTGGAAAACCCAGCAAATCCATATGCACAGCAGGGCTGGAAAACCAGAAAATCCTTATGCACGGCAGGACTGGAAAACCCAGCAAATCCATATGCACAGCAGGGCTGGAAAACTAGAAAATCTTTATGCACGGCAGGACTGGAAAACCCAGCAAATCCATATCCACAGTAGGACTGGAAAACAAAACAAATCCATACGGACAGCCAGATTGGAAAGCCCAGAGATGGGACCCAGGCTGAAGAATTCAAAACATTCGCCAAGAGAAGTGAGGAGTTAAATGTCAGGGACCTCCTTAAATTTACAGGCAATGAGCATTCCACACAGCTTCTTGCCTCTATGACAACCAGTCTGATATATTAACCTAGGAAACCAGTCCTGACAGAACAAGGTCGAAGAGTGATTAGCATGAATGACAACTTGCTGAAGGCAAAAATACAATTCCAAAACTGCTGAATTTTATCTCAGTGCGTAGTGACTGTCAAGTCAGGCGAATATCATTAAAGTGCCTGAGGAGATGGTTAGATATTTAAATCGTCTCATCAACCTGACTGAATTTTTTTTAAGGAAGTGACAAAGATGATTGATGAGGGTAGGGCGGTGGATGTTGTCTACATGGACTTTAAGGCTTTGACAAGGTCCCTCATGGCATTCTGATACAGAAGGTGAAGTTACACGGGATCTGCGGTGAGCTGGTAATATGGATACAGAACTATCCTGATCATAGAAAACTGGGGGTGGAGTTTTACAAAAAAAACCTAAGTATCCTGCTAGTGTGACAATTGCAGATCTGCATTTTGGTCAAGTTTTTACTCCCAATCTTAGTGCATCAAAAATGGGTTAGACTGTTTCTAGCTACCAGAGGTAGCAGAGGGAGCTGTTGCGCATGTGCAGATATTTGTGGCTCCGTCATTGCAACAATGGAGGACTGATAGACAGAGGGATCTGTCAAGCCTTTGTTGTTGCAGCCAGCCTCAACCCAGCACCCTTCCCCTGCAATCGTCGGGGCTCAAGTCAGATCATGAGCTCCACTCCACCTGAAAAAAAAAGCCCACCACCCCTCCAGCAGGCCACCCAGACCGATCGTGCCTCCCCCAGCAAGCTCAGGAACTGGGGTCCTCCTTTCCTCCCCATACCAATCGCAATGCAAAATACACAGCATATCCCTTCTCCCACCACCTAGGATCCCTGGCAAAGTGCACACCCGGTCCCCATTCACTCCCACTCCCCTCCCTCCCCCACCCCACCGAACATCACTGCAGAGTGACAGCTGGCCGCCTACCTATCCGATCGGGCTTCCCTGGACTGGCCCTGCCCTCATAGTCCCGCCCCCATAGGCCACGCCCCTCCAGGCCTAGCCTCCTCCAGGCCCTGCCACCAGAAATGCCTGGTGGGCATTGCCAAGGTGCCAGGCTGGCACTGCCCAAGAGGCACATCCTCATACTCATGACCTCCTCGGGTGGAAGGGGACTGGGGGGGGGGTGGGGGGGTGGTGGGGGGGAGGACCTCAGTGGCCTCCGGTTCTCCCGGCGAGGGCAACACGACAGTTCCTCGTTCATGAGTATTTTCCTTGGTGGAGAGAACCTCTCCCAGCGAAACCGCAAAGGGCAGGTGAGCGTGGATGATGGATGGATCTGTACTTGTTGGAGTTTAGAAGGCTGAGGGGGGGATCTTATAGAGACTTACAAGATAATGAAGGGGATGGATAGGGTAGAGGTAGAGAGATTCTTCCCACTTAGAAAGGATAGCAGGACTAGAGGGCACAGCCTCAAGATAAGCTGGGGGGGGGCCAGTTTAGTTGAGGAGGAACTTCTTCACTCAAAGGGTGGTGAATCTCTGGAATTCTCTGCCCGTTGAAGTGGTGGAGGCTGCCTCGCTGAATATATTTAAGTCACGGGTAGATAGGTTTCTGATAGGCAAGGGGATTAAGGGTTATGGGGAGGGAGCGGGAAAGTGGAACTGATCCACTTCAGATCAGCCATGATCTTATTGAATGGCGGGGCAGGCTCGAAGGGCTAGATGGCCGACTCCTGCTCCTATTTCTTATGTTCCTATGGAGTGCCGGGCTCACGAAATAGATGCACGTTAACATTTCACTGAATTTAAATAATGTATTCAGCCTCTGACCGGAAACAGGAGAGGGGCTGACTGTGCTGGAGACCTGATGGCAGTAAGATCACCAGAACTGAGAAATGGGGCATGAGTCTGATTTCTCTCGCGCAATTTTACCAGCTTGCTCTGTCCATAAACTGGTAAAATCGCAGCCAGAGAGTAGCGGTAAAGGGTGTTTTTCTGGCGGGAGATCTGTGACCAGCGGCGGTCCACAGGCCCCTGAGGTTCTGAGGCCCCTGTTGTTTGTAATTTATATAAATGGAGCTCTGATTAGTAAGTTTGCAGAGAAGACAAATATTGGGGGAGCTGCAGATAGCGAGGAGGATTGCCAGAGGATAAAGCAGGCTGTAGATAGGCTGATGGAATTTAGTCCCAAAAGCAAGGTGATGCAGTTCGGAAGGTCTAATGCAGGAGGGAAGTA
The DNA here is from genome assembly GCF_965287045.1 of Carcharhinus amblyrhynchos. NCBI lineage: Eukaryota > Metazoa > Chordata > Chondrichthyes > Carcharhiniformes > Carcharhinidae > Carcharhinus > Carcharhinus amblyrhynchos. Next base: position 4,015,871 of record NC_137350.1, read on the forward strand.
TACAGTAAATGGCAGCACCCTTAGAAGTATTAACATACGGAGCGTTCCAGGCAGACAGCTCCACAGTTCCCTGAAAGTGACAACACAAGTTGATAAGGTGGTCAAGAAGGCAGTTATCAGACTTGCCTTAGTCGGGGCACTGAGCATAAAATTTGACAAGTCATGGTGCGGCGATATAGAAATTTAGTGAGGCCACATTTGGAATATTGTGTACAGTTCTGGTCGCCACAGTGCCAGCAGGATGTGGAGCTTTGGAGAGGGAGCAGGAAAGGTTTACCAGGATGTTGCCTGGTATGGAGGGTATTAGCTACGAGGAGAGGTTGGAGAAACTTGCTTTGTTCCCACTTGAACAATGGAGGCTGAGGGGTGACCCGTAGTTTACAAAATTATGAAGGGCCCGGATGGGAACACTCTTTCCCAGGGTAGGAATGCCAATTACTGAGGGACACAGGTTCAAGGTAAAAAGGGGGAAAGTTTAAGGAGATGTGAGAGGCAGGTATTTTTTACACTGATGGTGGGACATGCCTGGAATGTGTTGCCAGAGGAGGTGGTAAAAACAGATACAATAGCAATGTTTAAGAGGCATCCTGACAGTTCCATGAATAGGCAGGGAATAAAGAAATATGAACTGTTTAAAGAGAAAAGGTCTTTTTAGAAAGACATCATATGTCAGCAAAAGATTGGTGGGCTAAATGAGCTGTTCCTGTGTGACACTGATCTTTGTGTTAAGTAGCAGATTGCTTTCAGAGAAGGTTACATGATTTGAGGGTGGTGACACTGGGGTGGTTCAAAGTCTCCTGCTCTTCAGTTTGAGTTTCCATCTAGACTGCTGCACTGTCAGAGGGTCAGTGCTGAGGGAGTGCCGCACTGTCAGAGGGTCAGTGCTGAGGGAGTGCCGCACTGTCAGAGGGTCAGTGCTGAGGGAGTGCCGCACTGTCAGAGGGTCAGTGCTGAGGGAGTGCCGCACTGTCAGAGGGTCAGTGCTGAGGGAGTGCCGCACTGTCAGAGGGTCAGTGCTGAGGGAGTGCCGCACTGTCAGAGGGTCAGTGCTGAGGGAGTGTCGCACTGTCAGAGGGTCAGTGCTGATAGAGTGCCGCACTGTCAGAGGGTCAGTGCTGAGGGAGTGTCGCACTGTCAGAGGGTCAGTGCTGATAGAGTGCCGCACTGTCAGAGGGTCAGTACTGAGGGAGTGCCGCACTGTCAGAGGGTCAGTGCTGAGGGAGTGTCGCACTGTCAGAGGGTCAGTGCTGATAGAGTGCTGCACTGTCAGAGGGTCAGTGCTGAGGGAGTGTCGCACTGTCAGAGGGTCAGTGCTGAGGGAGTGCCGCACTGTCAGAGGGTCAGTGCTGAGGGAGTGCCGCACTGTCAGAGGGTCAGTGCTGAGGGAGTGTCGCACTGTCAGAGGGTCAGTGCTGAGGGAGTGCCGCACTGTCAGAGGGTCAGTGCTGAGGGAGTGCCGCACTGTCAGAGGGTCAGTGCTGAGGGAGTGCCGCACTGTCAGAGGGTCAGTGCTGAGGGAGTGCCGCACTGTCAGAGGGTCAGTACTGATAGAACATAGAACATTACAGCGCAGAACAGGCCCTTCGGCCCACGATGTTGCGCTGACCAGTTACAAAATAATAAATAAACGTTAGCTTTTTAGCTTTATCTTCCTTAAATGCCACCTCTGTTGAAGCTTTGATCATACCTTTTCTTCAGTTTATCATTAGAGGCACAAAATGGTGAAACCATTAAAAATAATTTTATTCACTTTATCCAGAATGCGATGGTTCCATTGGCTCAAGTCAAGTTTGAAAATAGATAAGCCCCCTGGGCCGGATGGGATTTACCCTAAGATTCTCTGGGAGGCAAGAGAGGTGATTGCAGAGCCTCTGGCTCTAATCTTCAGGTCGTCGTTGGTCACAGGTATAGTGCCAGAGGATTGGAGGATAGCGAATGTTGTCCCATTGTTTAAGAAGGGGAACAGAGACTTCCCCGGGAATTATAGATTGGTGAGTCTTACTTCTGTTGTGGGCAAAGTTTTAGAAAAAATTATTAGGGATAGGATTTATAGTTATTTGGGGAGTAATGAATTGATTGGAGACAGTCAGCATGGTTTTGTGAAGGGTAGGTCATGCCTTACTAACCTTATTGAGTTTTTTGAGAAAGTGACCAAAGAGGTGGATGGGGGTAAGGCAGTTGACGTGGTATATATGGACTTTAGTAAGGCGTTTGATAAGGTTCACCATGGAAGGCTTCTGCAGAAAATGCAGATGTATGAGATTGAGGGTGATTTAGTTAATTGGATCAGGAATTGGCTAGCAGATAGGAGACAGAGGGTGGTGGTCGATGGAAAGTATTCGTCATGGAGTTCGGTTACAAGTTGTGTGCCTCAGGGATCTGTTTTGGGGCCACTGCTGTTTGTAATTTTTATAAATGATCTGGATGAGGGTATAGTTGGGTGGATCAGTAAATTTGCTGATGACACCAAAGTCGGAGGAGTGGTAGATAGTGAAGAGGGGTGTCATAGTTTACAGAGAGACTTGGACAAGTTGCAGAGCTGGGCCGAGAGGTGGCAGATGGAGTTTAATGTGGAAAAGTGTGAGGTAATTCACTTTGGCAGGAATAACAAATGTGTAGGGTATAGGGCTAACGGTAGGACTCTGAATAGTGTTGATGAACAGAGGGATCTAGGTGTATGTGTACATAGATCCCTGAAAGTTGGGAATCAAGTAGATAAGGTTGTTAGGAAGGCATACGGTGTCTTGGCGTTTATTGGTAGGGGGATTGAATTTAGGAGCCGCAGCGTCATGTTGCAACTGTACAAAACTCTGGTGCGTCCGCACTTGGAGTATTGTGTGCAGTTCTGGTCCCCACATTATAGGAAGGATGTGGAGGCTTTGGAGAGGGTGCAGAGGAGGTTTACCAGGATGTTGCCTGGTATGGAGGGAAGGTCCTATGAGGAGAGACTGAGGGATTTGGGGTTGTTTTTGTTAGAAAGAAGGCGGCTAAGAGGGGATCTTATTGAAACATACAAGATGATTAGAGGTTTAGATAGGGTGGACAGTGATAGCCTTTTTCCTCGGATGGAGAAAGCTAGCACGAGGAGGCATAGCTTTAAATTAAGGGGTGGTAGTTATAGGACGGATGTCAGGGGTAGGTTCTTTACCCAGAGGGTGGTGAGGGATTGGAATGCCCTGCCTGCTGCAGTTGTAGATGCGCCTAGTTTGGGGGCGTTTAAGAGATCCGTGGATAGGTTTATGGATGGAAAGGGATTGGTTTAGGTTAGAGGGTCATTGCTTTTTTTAATTGGTCAGCGCAACATCGTGGGCCGAAGGGCCTGTTCTGCACTGTAATGTTCTATGTTCTATGTTCTAAAACACTGACCCACTAACCTAAACCAATCCCTTTTCGTCCATAAATCTATCCACGGATCTCTTAAACGCCCCCAAACTAGGCGCATTTACAACTGCAGCAGGCAGGGCATTCCAATCCCTCACCACCCGCTGGGTAAAGAACCTACCCCTGACATCCGTCCTATAACTACCACCCCTTAATTTAAAGCCATGCCCCCTCGTGCTAGATTTCTCCATCAGAGGAAAAAGGCTATCACTATCCACCCTATCTAAACCTCTAATCATCTGATATGTTTCAATAAGATCCCCTCTCAGCCGCCTTCTTTCCAGCGAAAACAACCCCAAATCCCTCAGCCTCTCCTCATAGGACCTCCCCTCCATACCAGGCAACATCCTGGTAAACCTCCTCTGCACCCTCTCCAAAGCCTCCACATCCTTCCTGTAATGTGGGGACCAGAACTGCACACAGTACTCCAAGTGCGGCCGCACCAGATTTGTGTACAGTTGCAACATGACGCTGCGACTCCTAAATTCAATCCCCCTACCAATAAACGCCAAGACACCGTATGCCTTCTTAACAACCTTATCTACTTGATTCCCAACTTTCAGGGATCTATGTACACATACACCTAGATCCCTCTGCTCCTCCACACTATTCAAAGTCCTCCCGTTAGCCCTATACTCGACACATCTGTTATTCCTACCAAAGTGAATTACCTCACACTTCTCCGCATTAAACTCCATCCGCCACCTCTCGGCCCAGCTCTGCAACCTGTCTAAGTCTTCCTGCAAACTATGACACCCTTCATCACTATCTACCACACCTCCGACTTTGGTGTCATCAGCAAATTTACTAATCCACCCAACTACACCCTCATCCAGATCATTAATAAAAATTACAAACAGCAGTGGCCCCAAAACAGATCCCTGAGGCACACCACTCGTAACCGAACTCCATGATGAATATTTACCATCAACCACCACCCTCTGTCTCCTATCCGCTAGCCAATTCCTGATCCAATTCCCTAGATCTCCCCCAGTCCCATACATCTGCATTTTCTGCAGAAGCCTACCATGGTGAACCTTATCAAACGCCTTACTAAAGTCCATATATACCACGTCAACTGCCTTACCCCCATCCACCTCTTTGGTCACTTTCTCAAAAAACTCAATAAGGTTAGTAAGGCACGACCTACCCGCTACAAAACCATGCTGACTATCTCCAATCAATTCATTACTCTCCAAATAACTATAAATCCTATCCCTAATAATTTTTTCTAAAACCTTGCCCACAACAGAAGTGAGACTCACCGGTCTATAATTCCCGGGGAAGTCTCTGTTCCCCTTCTTAAACAGAGTGCTGCACTGTCAGAGTTGACAGAGTGCCGCACTGTCAGAGGATAGCAGCGTTCAAGGGGCAACTAGACGAATATATTAGTCGGGTGGGAATGGAAGGATACGGGCTCTGTAAGTGCATACGGTTTTAGTTGAGGCAGACATCATGATTGGCCCAGGCTTGGAGGGGCGAAGGGCCTGTTCCTGTGCTGTACTGTTCTTTGTCCTTTGATTAAGGATCAAGTCTAAGAACCTGGATTCCAGGACAGAAGAACCCAACCTCAGAACACCTTCCTCTTTTTTAGCAAAATTAATCTCTCTCTCGTCTTCCCCAACTCTTGCCCTGAACCCTTATTTCTCTCCCTAGCTCCTGGGTCCTCACACATTTGCTGAGCTTTCCTTGTCCATGGGGACCTACTCATGCTCCCTTGCCCTATTCCAAACCTCAACAACCTACCTTCCTGGCTCCCAGTGTTAGATCCCATTTCCAATGTTCCCCACTCCTCAGTTCCCGTCCCCTACCTCCTTCAGAACTACTGGCATCATTCTCTGTCCACAAAATCTCCCCAGCCGCCCTGCTTTACCCTGTACCTGCTTTTAGCCAAACAGAATGCTGAAGATGAGATATCAGTAACTGTGCATTAAACAGGAGGAACCAGCTGTTCACCTTGCTGTAGGGCGCAATCAATTGAAGGGATTGATTTTAGTGACAGCAGCTTTGAAGGGGCCTGGGTGACGTTCCTAAGCAGGTGGATGACTGCTCATAGTTCAACTAAACATACAAGTCAAACGTTGTACTTAACCTGACATTGCCCTGCGGGACAGAGGGACAGGAGGATGGGAGGGGTTCTCATCAAAATAGATCATTGTAACAATGAATCATTACAGAAAGCAGAATAAGTCTCCTCAAAAAGTTGAGCGGAGTTTGGTATTCTTATCTCCACTCAGGAAGAGGCACAGACTTTGCCAATCTGTCAATATGATCGATTAATTCCACATATTCTAAGGTGGCGGCGGCTGGGATGACTCTGCTGCCTTGTTAATCACACTGTCATTGAGACTGGACACCGATATACTGGCTCCCCTCACAGCTCTCCTTCATGTCCTCCCCAACATTGCTCATCAATCTCAGCACTGAGTCTCCACAGTGACAGCTAAAGGCTCAGGGAGCAGAGAGTCAGCCTCTGCGGACACCACTTGTTCCTTCCATGGCTTGTTTTCCATTCCGGAGGTTATTTAGGAGTGAAATATTTCACATAAGAAGTAGGAGATATCTGGTATTGGGATAGTTAAGAATTTGTGGATTTCGGTAAATCTGAGATTAAAATACATATTATGAAGTAGCGGGCCCATCACTCTGGTGGAAAGCGACGGACTGCCGGAAATAAAATCGTTTTTTGTGCATGGATCTGCCTTGAAAAATTGCACCCTGGTGGGAGTAGTAGCCTTTGACCTTCAGTGAATCATAAGAGACGTATAAGATAATGAAGGGGATGGATAGGGGTAGAGGTAGAGAGATTCTTCCCGCTTAGAAAGGACAGCAGGACTAGAGGGCACAGCCTCAAGATAAGGGGGGGGGGAGTTTAGATCAGAGTTGAGGAGGAACTTCTTCACTCAAAGGGTGGTGAATCTCTGGAATTCTCTGCCCGTTGAAGTGGTGGAGGCTGCCTCGCTGAATATATTTAAGTCACGGGTAGATAGGTTTCTGATAGACAGGGGCATTAAGGGTTATGGGGAGAAAGCGGGAATGTGGAACTGATCCACTTCAGATCAGCCATGATCTTATTGAATGGCGGGGCAGGCTCGAAGGGCTAGATGGCCTACTCCTGCTCCTATTTCTTATAAGCGGTTTTGCTTTACTGTAATGACTTCAGTTAGACCATTGAGGTCGGCCTATTGGAGTATGAACTCTCTGGTTAAGGATCCAATTGATGGACCAATCAGGGAGTCTTTGCCTTGTAATTAACGGGGAGTGTCAGTTCCTCTGGCACCCCGGAGGGTAGACTGCTGTCCGACAGTGCTCTGTGTACTGGTGTTAGAGTTTGTAAATAAAGGGATTTTGGTGACTTCTGCCTCCGAAGCTTTATTACACTTACTTCATTTATAATTCTACTTAACTATTCTCTATGTTTTGATAAAGCATTTGTATAATTTCACAGTTTTAATGAAAAACATATATTAACAAAAGGAATGTTATAAATACAAACATTGATGCCATGTTAATATTTAATTAAACATTTTACTTTAATCCAAAAGTCCAAATTTAATCCAAACTTAATGTCTAAAGATGTGCGGGTTAGGTGGATTGGCCATGCTATATTGCCCCTAGTGACAGGGATGGTAAATGTGTGGGGTTAAGGGAATAGAGCCTGGGTGGGATTGTAGTCGGTGCAGACTCGATGGGCTGAATGGCCTCCTTCTGTACTGCAGGGATTCTATGATTCAGCAGCTGCACTGTGGCATTTTGTTTCATTGCCTCATCTTTTCAAATATATTTTTTCTCTAACACAACGATCAATAAAATATTTTTATACATCAATGCAACAGTTCTGTTGTCTCTAAACAAGGAGGTGAGTGAGGGAAAAGAGGAGAGGTAAGGAGGGGAAGGGGAGGGAGTAAGAGGGTGGGGGTGAGGGGGGAAGGGGAGGATAAGGATCAGGTTGCATTAAATTTGGACTCTTCAATTTGGAATGAACAATGCTTAAAATGTACAGCAAACTGCGAATAGACATCCGCTGAAATTTAGTCTAGACACTAACATTCACCTTATTGTTTAGGAATATGGTTCTTTTACTGGAATTAGTTGTCATGACAAAGTTGTAAATTTTAACAAAAGATTGTTCTTTCACCTTCTGTGCATTGCATCTTTATTTGTTAGACATCTTTTACAAAAAAAACAACCCACCCAAAGAATGCTTGCTGCCTCTCCTTACTGCAGCTGGACCAAAAAATAAATGTACAAATAAATAAGGGCAAAACCTCACCGATCATCAGCATAAGTTATGGTGAGATTGCAACTTCCAGACCGGGAACGATCCAAACCCCAATCGGAAGTTCAAAAACTTGCCGCTCTTTGAGCACACACGTGCATAGGCTCGGACTTCTGTGTTGTTCCGACACGCGTGTGCGGGGCATAATTGGCTTAAGGTGGCATTCGGGCTGGAAGTTACCATCCAAGTTGTTGAGATAAGGAATAGATGGGCAGTACGGTGGCGCAGTGGTTACCACTGTTGCCTCACAGCGCCAGGGACCCGGGTTCAATTCCAGCCTCGGTCTGTGCGGAGTCTGCACATTCTCCTCATGTCTGCTTGGGTTTCCTCTGGGTGCTCCAGTTCCCTCCCACACTCCAATGATGTGTGGGTTAGGTGGATTGGCCATGCTAAATGTGCAGGGTTACAGCAGTCGAGTAGTGGGAAGGGGCTTGGTGGAATTTTCTTTCAGAGAGTTGGTATAGACTTGGTGGGCCGAATGGCCCCTTTCTGCACTGTAGGGATCCTATCACTGTAGAGGCAGATAGATTGAGTTGCGACACAAAGCAACGATGGTTAAATCACTTAACAGGATTTTTTACAGATTCATCTTCTTTTCCTTTAACTAGAAAGTCTTTTTGAGACTTTCCAATTTTTGGGACATTTCTGTTCTTTGGGGAAATTTGCTTCCTGTAATTCCCTCTGCTGTGTCCAGCTTCTCCTGGCTCCTGCTTTCAATTGGACTGAAACCACTTTTATAATTTTTTTTTGTCTTTATGGGTCCTTTTCTTTGGAGCCCTGTTACAACAGCAGTTTTTTCTACCTTGTGTTTATTTTAACTTCCCTTCAAGACTCATAAAACTTCACTAGAATTCAGGTACACAAACAAAGCCTAGGTGTCTAGATCACCAACAACCTGTTCAGGTCCCCCCATGCCAACACTATAGTTAAGAAAGCCCACCAACACCTCTACTTTCTCGGGAGGCTAAGGAAACTTGGCATGTCCGCTACAACTCTCACCAACTTTTACAGATGCAGCATAGAAATCATTCTTTCCAGAATTATCACAGCTTGGTATGGCTCCTGCTCTGTCCAAGACTGCAGAAAACTACAAAGGGCTGTATACGTAATCCAGTCCATCACGCGAACCAACCTCCCATCCATTGACACTTCCTGCTGCCTCAGAAAAGCAGCCAGCATAATCAAGGATCCCAAACACCTCCTTCCATTGGAAAAAAGATACAAAAGTCTGAGGTCACATACCAACTGACTCAAGAATAGCTTCTTCCCTGCTGCCATCAGACTTTTGAATGGACCTACCTCGCATTAAGTTGATCTTTCTCTACACCCTAGCTATGACTTTTCTGACATCTCCTGCTTAAACCTAAAAGGTCGGAAGGATCGTGAGGCCCTGCTTTCTCGGTCTGTATTCATAATGAAAATTAAGATCAAGCCAGCTTTTGCCCTTTTGCTCCAAGGGAGGTTTCTGTCCTCCCTGAGCTTGCCTTACGATGTGACGTTACGATTGCGTTACGATGTGACAGGTGGACTGTCCCAGTCAAACACCCCATCTGCCACAGTCCCCGGAATTAGTGGGTAGCTATGACTGTAACACTACATTCTGCATTCTCTCCTTTCTTTCTCTATGCACAGCATGCTTTTGTATAGCATGCAAGAAACAATACTTTTCACTGTATACTAATGCGTGTGACAATAATAAATCAAATCAAAGAATCTGATGAGTGGCTAAGTTCCACTCTATCCTAAGGTTTAACCAACCTGACGGTGAAGTTAATAAAACATGTAAAAAAGTACGATAGATAAGTGAGTGATTAAATTCACTAATTATTCACATTTTCAGATTGCAGATGATGTGTCAATGCTGTAGTATGTGGGATCTCCTGGATAACACTGTGATCCAGGGAGAAACAGGTCTTTGGTAAGCATTTGCAGCTTGAAGAACTTTGTTTCAAAGTGGGGACCGAGGGACAGTCACTGCAACATATCAGAGAGGGAGAGTTACCTGGACGCTTTGTCTTCAGAAGCAGTCACACCCCTTAGGATATAGTCTTCCAGTTTGGATGGTGGTCAGGGACAGGAGAGTGTGACTATACTGAGGTTTGTAAGGGAACCCAGAGGGCAGGAGTCAGGGAGTGTCAGCCTCTTAAAGTGTCCCATTGCAGCGGGAGCATGGCGTGAATGACTGGTAAGATCATCCTAACCCTAATCCTTAGAATTGGGTGTGATTTTTTTGAAGATCGCACCCTGGGAGTTTTCAGATGGATACAGGGGGGTTTGAGTGAGTGGGCAAAGATCTGGCAGATGGAAAATGTGAAACTGGTCACTTTGGCAGGAAGGATAAAAAGCAGAAGATTACTTTAGCAGAAAATACTTGCAGAATTCCGTGAGGGTTCTAAGTGTTTTCGTGGCTCAGGCAGACAACATTGCACAGAGGAACAGTGATTCGGAAAGCTAATGGAATGCTACCCTTTATTGCAAGAGGAATTGAACATAAAAGAATGTTATGCTTTAGTTTACAGGGCAGTGGTGACACTACACCTGGAATTCTGTGTGCAGTTTTAGCCTCTTTAATTCAGGAAGGAATCAATTGTGTTGGAAGCTGTTCAGAGGCAGTTTATTAGATCGATAGCTGGAATGAATGGGCTCTCTTACAAGGAAAGATTGGACAGATGGGGTGTGCTTCCACTGGAATTTCAAAGAGTGAGGGGGTGACTTATTTGAAGTCTACAAGATCCTGAATAGTTTTGACAAGGTGGACATGAAAAGGAAGTTGTGGGCGAGCCCAAAACTGGAAGACAGCCCTTTAAAATTCTGGGTCACGCTTTTCAGACAGAGGCAAGGAACAGTTCCTTCTCTTCAGAGGCTTGTGTGACTTCAGCGCTTTGTAACTCAGGAGGCGTTGGAGGCAGGATCACTGAGCACAAAGCGGGGATTGATTCTCTCCAGGCAAGGAAATCGAAGGTGATTGGAAGTCGATAGAAATGTACAAGTCGACATATTAACAAACCAGCCACGAACGGCAGAATAAGCTTGAGAGGCCAGATGGCCTACTTCTGCTCCTATTTCACACGGTTAAATGCGACTAAGTGTGACATTAAGAAAACCAGAGTGGGAATCAAAGGGAATCAAGGAATATCTCCGTTAGTTGGAGTCATACCTGACACAAAGGAAGATGGTGATTGAAGGTCAGTCATCTCAGCTCCAGGACATCACTGCCAGAGTTCCTCAGGGCAACGTTCTAGACCCAACCATCTTCAGCTGCTTCATCAATGCTTCTGGCAATGATTGTAGTTCCATCAGAAATAACTTGTATAATGTAGCAGTCCAAGGTTATTTTCAGCAATTCCTGGGCAAGAGTCAGGCTTGGGCTGAAAAGTGGCAAGTCACACTGATGATGTGGAACACACGTGCTGCCTTTTCGGGCAGACAAAAAGCAATGAGTAACTCTCCTGACCACCTGTGGGGTTTCAGCAGTTGCTGTCATTCGGAGTTTAACTTTCCCTGAGGCACCCAATACTAGGATCAAGAATTGACTGAACTGGTTAGAGAATACTTTGAGTCCAAGCCACCTCTGATTCTGAGATGTTATCGTTTTAACTCAGCAATCCGAGTGGAATTGGTTATGGGTTTCCTAACTAGGTTAAGATGACTGGCAGAAGCATGTGAATTTGGTTTAACCTTTAACCAGATGCTTAGGAACTGTCTAGGTTTCGGAATTAATAAAGTAATCGTTTAAAAACATCTATTAGCTGAAACCCAACAGGATTTCAGACAAGTGCTACACCTGGCCTGATCATTGGAAAATGCCACAAGTGGAACATATCAGTTATAGAACATTGAACATAGAACACTACAGCACAAACAGGCCCTTCAGCCCACAAGTTGCGCCGATCACATCTATACCTACCAAGCCATAGAACTATCTATAACTCCCAATCCCATTAAATCCTATATACTCATCCAGAAGTCTTTTAAAAGACCCCAGCGAGTTCGCCTCTACCACCACCGACAGCAGCCGATTCCATTCACTCACCACCCTCTGAGTGAAAAACTTTCCCCTGACATCTCCTCTGTACCTGCTCCCCAGCACCTTAAACCTGTGTCCTCTCATAGCGACCATTTCAACCCGGGGAAATAGCCTCTGAGAATCCACCCTATCTATTCCTCTCAATATTTTACAAACCTCTATCAGGTCACCTCTCAACCTTCGTCTCTCCAGGGAGAAGAGTCCTAGCTCCCTCCACCTATCTTCATAAGGCATGCCTCCCAATCCAGGCAACATTCTTGTAAATCTCCTCTGCACCCTTTCAATAGCTTCCACATCCTTCCTGTAGTGAGGCGACCAGAACTGCGCACAGTACTCCAAGTGGGGTCTGACAAGGGTCTTATAAAGTTGCAGCATTACCTCCCAACTCCTGAACTCAATCCCTCGATTAATGAAGGCCAGTACACCATATGCCTTCTTGACCACATCCTCCACCTGCGAGGCTGATTTAAGTGTCCTATGGACCTGGACCCCAAGATCCTTCTGCTCTTCAACACAGCTAAGACTCCTACCCTTGATATTATAAGGTATTCCAAGGGAAATGGATTCCCACTCCAGTTTGACTGAGTTCGGGGCCATAACTCGAGTGCAGTTGACTACAAGACCGAGATTTAGAGAAACAAACTGGAGGCCGGTATCCAGGAGAGTTCAACCCTGAAAAGCTCACCCATTTCCGATTTACAATAATTAAGTTGCATTAGCCTGTGTGTGTAAGTGGGTGCTGTATCTATCGGTGTGTCAGCCTGTGTGTGAGAGCAGATGTTATATCTATCTGTATATCAGCCTTTGCTTGTCTGTTGCAGTTCGTTCTGGATAGATTTCCATTTCACTTGATTGAAGTAACAGTCTTCAGCTGAACAGTCCCTTAACTACTGTTCCTTTCTCTGCTCTAACCTTTTTAATTTTCTGTTATATTGCCAGTATCGGGGTAGCAAATTGGAGAGACACTTTAGCCTGAATATGAACAGGGTGCAGCAGTAGTGAAAGAACCTTCTCACTCAATTGTTATCCAGACTAATAGGGAATAACTCGGAGTGGAAAACATGTTTGATACGTTTGATATACAGAATCATAGATATTTGGGGCGGTTAACACTGGTGCCTCACAGTGCCAGGGTCCAGGGTTCGATTCCCAGCTTGGATCATTGTCTGTGTGGAGTTTGCACATTCTCCCCGTGCCTGCGTGTGTTTCCTCCGGGTGCTCCAGTTTCCTCCCACAGTCTGAAAGATGTGCTGGTTAGGGTGCATTGACACGAACAGGTGCTGAAGTGTGGCGACTAGGGGAATTTCACAGTAACTTCACTGCAGCGTTAATATAAGCCTTACTCGTGACTAATAAATAAATCAAACAATCCCAAGCAAAACTAAACAACTGGGAAGAGCTATTTTGAGTGATTCAGGGCAGGATGTTTGGAGAAAACAATTGCTGGGTAAAGCAGTAACAGAGAAAGATATTTCAGTTACAGACTAAACGCATTGCTTTGAAGAGAAAGTGAAGCATCCAAAGTTAATGCACCCGGGGTGTCAAGGGAAAGAAAACAGAAAGAGGCAGCATCCACAAAAGGTCAGCATCATAATTCAGTTAATAACAGGAAGATTATGCAAGTTTCTTAAGGGAATTGAACAAGTTACTGAGGGAGGCAAAGAGAGCCTGCAAGATAAGATTAGCAGGCAAACATAAACTGAACCCTGAAACACTTTAGAAACATAACAAGGTTAGCTCGGAACAGATGAGGCTCTTCAGGACGCAAATGAAATCTTCAACTCTAAAATATTGAATTCTTCACAAAGGAAGTGGGAGATGTGAAGGTGAGACTAAAAGGTGAAAGGGGATTTAGGACAAGGTAGCATCATGATGAGCAGACACGAGGATATTATAATTTCTTTTAAAACCTAAACACCCTTATTAAAAAAGATACTATTGATCTTAAAGGTGGCTGCCATAGGTCACCTGACAGCTGCAAATCTAAGTTGGTTAAGCTTCTAAAAGGTGGATTACAATGAGCCTGCCTACACCTTCTCTATTTCCAGAGGAAACAGGTCCTCCGACTATAGGAATGGAGGCTGTCAACACTAACTGACGCGCTTCTCTTATCCTGAAGAAACTACACAAAATCCTACCTCCAGCTATCTGCGCCCATCTGAATTTCAACTCCAGAGTGGAAAAGATCCCCGTCTCAAAGGAGCTTTACAAACACACAGGGTGGAATTCTTCCAAAAAATTCTAAATGTTGAATCCGCTGGAAAACTAGACCGCTAGGCCACACTCCCAAAAATCCCCACCTCCCTTGTCACTGCCCCATGCCCGATGGGCAGTGCCAGGGGACATGTGCTGTCACTGCCAGGGTACCCATGCCTAGGGGGGTACCCCTAACCCCACTGCCTGGCTCCCTGCTGGGCTCCGATTGCTCCCCTTCACTCCAGCAGGATCAAGGCCACTGGGTCCCCGAAAGTAAGGAGCTACCCGTAACGGTGCTGGAGTCAAATCCTCTGGCAGGATGGGAGAGGCTAGCGGGCCTGGAGAATTCAGTCCCGGGACTGTTAATCACATTAAAATTAGATTTAATTAAAGAGTTAAATAACTTACCTGTCTTCTAGCTGGTTTCCAGTGAGGATCTGATAGCGCCGGGAGAGGCGCACTTGGAGGGAACGCATGTGCGAATCCTGCACATCCCTGGATGTGAGATTCTCCCACCACACTGCACTAGAATATTAGTGCGATGGGATGGGAGAATCGCCCCCATGAGCAGCACGGTGACACAATGGTTAGCACTGCTGTCTCTGACACCCGGGTTCGATCCCCGGCTCGGGTCGCTGTCAGTGTGGAGTTTGCACATTCTCCCCGTGTCTGCGTGGGTTTCCTCCGGGTGCTCCGGTTTCTTCCCACAGTTTAAGAATGTGCGGGTTAGGTGAGGGTGGAGAGAGTGAGGGTGGAGAGAGAGAGCGAGGGGTGGGAGTGAGGGTGGAGAGTAAGGGGGAGCGTGAAGGGGAGAAAGTGAGTGAATGTTGGGGGGGGGGAGGTGAGGGAAGTGATTGTGAGGGGGATAGTGAAGGGGAAGAGTTTGATGGGGATGATTGTTGTTGAGTGTCTGGGGAGAGCAGGGGCTGTGCGGGGTTGGCGGGGGGGGGCGAGAGAGTGTGCTCAGGGTGGAGTGCTCTGATGGAGGATAGTAATTGCGACTGCTTTTTTAATGGCATTGAGTTTTACCCTGGGGTCCTTCACTCCAGCAGCAAATGACTAATTAAATACAGACGATGGAATACATTCACCCCGCAGCTCAGGTCAAATTTTCCCAGTGGGCTCACAAAGTGGTCCTGCCCTAATTTAGCACAAAACAGAAATCACACAGAACGCCCGCTGTGGGAAATCAAACAATGACATCTTCATGCCGGAAGGAATATTTCGGGCAAAGCAGACAGAGCTCTTGTCTCTATCTGCTCATTACTGCTTTGCATGAAACTAATTGGCCCAGACAGAGTCTGACAGATATTTATTTCTCCTGATAGGTGCCGAGTGATCGCTGTAACAGACGGGAATATTGTGGAGAATCATTTCGGGGGGGAAATAAACGTCACCAAAATTCACAGTGCAGAACGTTCACACTTGCCACCATGTACACTGGTGCGAAATCAACTGATTTTCAACCCCAACCCCTTGGCCTGGAGAGATACAGATCGCAGTCTTGCCAGTTGCCCAGTGCAGTGAGCTGCTGGGGTCGTGCGCGAAGCCAGAAATCAGACAGATGGCCAATTTGGCGCACCCACAAGAGCTCCTGGCCTGTTTTGCCAGTGAGATCGCCAAAGCCCGTTAAAATATTAATCATAGAATCCCTAAGTGCAGAAGGCACGGTAGCACAGTGGGTTAGCACTGCTGCTTCACAGCTCCAGGGTCCGGGGTTCGATTCCCGGCTCAGGTCACTGTCTGTGTGGATTTCTCCTTGTGTCGGCGTGGGTTTCCTCCGGGTGCTCCGGTTTCCTCCCACAGTCCAAAGATGTGTGGGTTAGGTTGATTGGCCGTGCTAAGAAATTGCCCCTTAGTGTCCAGGGATGTGTAGGTTAGAGGGATTAGTGGGTATAATGTGTAGGGATATGGGGGTAGGGACTGGGTGGAATTGTGGTCAGCGCAGACTCGATGGGCTGAAGGGCCTCCTTCTGCACTGTAGGGTTCTATGGTTCTAGGAGACCATTTGGCCCACCAAATCTGTACTGACCACCACCCCACCCAAGCCTTATTCCTGTAACCCTCATTTATTCTGCCAATCCCCCCGACCCTAGGGTCAATTTAGCACGGCCAATCAGCCTAACCCGCACATCTTTGAAGTGTGGGAGGGAACCATGAGGGAGCACCCTGAGGAAACCCACGCAGACACGGGGAGAACATGCAAACGTCACACAGATAGTGACCCAAGCTGGGAATCAAACCCAGGTCCCTGGCGCTGTGAGGCAGTGGTGCCACCCCTCATGTTGTGGTTGGCCACGTCAGTGAGAATCACCGCGGGTGTCCGTCAGCAGGGGCTGGACACCATGGCCACGCTGGGGAAAGTGGAGCCCCCAGGTGGTTGGAGGAATGGCCGAAAAGTGTGATAGGGCATGACTGGAGTGGGGGGGGATCAACGATGCAGGGGCAAATATGCACAATGACATGGGGCTTGTGCACGGAGTGAGGGGGGGGGGTGCTCTACAAGGCACGACAGACAGGATTGATTACAGGGCAAGATGGACACTCACGCCAGCTATGTGGGGTGGGGGTGGGGGCTATGCAGGTGGAGGTGCAGGGAGTGTGTGGGGGAGGGAAACGGGCGTGCAGAATGGGGTGGGGGCATAGGCCGTCCACCAGGGAGCCCATCAGGAGGGTCCTGATGCCCCAGTGCTGGCAACATGTGTTAGTACGGAGGGAGAAGACGCCGCCACATGGATGAGAGTCCGCTGTCCATGGTGGGGAGGGGGGGGGGGGGTGTGAGGGCCCCACGAGCAGATCGGGGTGCCCTACGCAATGGCGCCCAAGCTCTCCGAAGCTGGTTTCCTGGCAAACTAAGACTCCCCTCCATCCCCCAACCCTTCCCCCCTCCCCGTCCAACCCCCTCTTCCTCCACCCACCCTTCTCGCCCTCCCTCCCCCCTCCACTCACCTCCCCTCCACTCACCTCCCCTCCATTGCTGACACAAAGCCCAGCTGCCAAAAAAAAACTGAGGAGGGACATTCCGTTCCCTACCCCGGTGCCACCGCCATGACTTCCAGGGGCTGGGCTGGCAAGCGAGGCCTGGGAGGTGGTGGCAGTCAGAGCGAGTGTTCCGGTTCAGCGCAAGGAGAAACTAAATGACCTCATTACAGTGGCAAAGGTGAGTGTCCATTGCTTCCTGGCATTGCCCCCATCTGTAATATCAACCCACCTGTGACACCTCACAACCTTCCAGCACCTGACCCCTTAGCCTCTACTTCCAAACCTTCTGGCACCCACCCCCCCCCTCCCCGGCTCACATTTCCCTGCTGCCCAACGCATGGTGCCAACCGCCCCCACCCCCAACACCCCAAAAACCCCGCGCCCCTCCAGCCATCAGGGTTTCAACCCCCACTCCTGTCCCCACAGGAGAAGATGGCCCAAACCACCAGGAGTGGGAGAAGGAGAGAGCCCCGGATCTAGAGTGGAGGATGATTGGCCTCCCAGAGGGATGGTCACAGCCCGACTTGGACCATGAGGGGCTCAGAGCATCATTCTAGCCGGGAGAGACCCTTCCGCCCACTGATCCCCATACGATCCCCATTTCCCAATGCCTTACTGACACCGGATTCCGAGCACTCATCTCAATCTGTAACGGCAGTGGGCGCTCTGTCGGCCCACAGTGTCACATGGCATAGCATGGAATCCCCTGCACCTACCTGATCCTGGGACCACCACCCCAGCCCACCAGCCCATCCCTGGGGCATTACACTGGATGGTGGTGCGCCCGACCCTCACTCAGACTTGGACCCAGATGCCAGTTGGAAAACAGGTAGGCTTCAGACTTGTGTGGCACCAGGGCAGCGTCACAGTGTGCCAGTGTGCCGCACTAGGAGTCATTATCACCCTCCTGCCTGGACCAGTAACTCACTAACATGGCCAACCCAGGCCCATCACCCGCGTGTGATGTCAATGGGACCCATGGCAGGGCATGGACAAGAGTTGGGGGGGGGGGGGGGGGGGGGTGCCAGGGAGGGGCGGAGGGGTGGTGGTAAGTTGCAGACTTCTGGGGGGGGGAGAGGTGGGTGTTGATGGACCCCACGCCCCTTAGTCGGAGAATGTTGTGGCGACGAGGGCTTCCCTCGCTGCTCTGCCCTGCCGGATCCTGATCACCACATGTCCTCCATCCCTCAGCTCCTCCTCCTTCTCCACATTCTCATGGCCCCCCCCGCCCCCCTCCTTCTCCTCAGGGGCATCTGTCTGGTCACCCTCCTCCTCTGCTGCTGCACCCGATTGTGGAGCACATAGCAGACCACCATGATACAGGATACCCCCAGCAGCACTACCCACCTGCAGAGACCCCACCCATGCCTCCCTCCTTTGCGGAGCTCCCTCCTTGCCTCCCACCCTGTCATAGACCCAGCCCCACTCAAGCCACACATTTATGGTGACCAGTGGGCAGTGCCACGGTACCTGGTGGGCAGTGCCAAGGTGCCTGGTGGGCATTGCCCAGCCATACTGTTGATACCCAGGGGCTTCAATGGACTCTGAACCCCTGGCGATGCCATCACATCTGGTCTCCACCAGTGGAATGAGTGTAAGTGAGTTTGAGTGATGCCGTCCAGCACTCACTAATGCAGGGTGCAAAGCTGATCTTATTGGCAAAACAGGTACGATTGGGAGCAGAGAAAATCAGGTTCGCATTGAATGCAAATCTGACTTTTGGCCTTGCACTCAATCTTACTGGCTCACTGCACCAATTAACCGACACGACAAGATCGCACCCTGGAAGTATTTTTGGTAAGGTTGCTCCTGGAACTTTTCAAATTCCTCATGTAAAAGTCACCTCATTTTTCAGGGATTAAAACCTAAAATGTTCAGGAACTACTCTCTCAGAGTTGGTAGTGATTTGATTTCAGTGTGAATGTATATAAAACACCGACAATAAATACTGACAATTGAATATTTCTAACATTTCTATTAAGTGCTGTTTCTGTTTATTCAAATTATTAAAGTGATGATAGTGTAAAACATAATTAACATGAATTATTTGCTGCTGTTTATTTTAGCTTTATTCTATCGTGTTTTTTTTGTAAATGTTACTGAGCCCAGATGAAGCAGATATGTCAACACATCTAAAACACAACTGTGTAAATTTGATTTGATTTATTATTGTCGCATGTATAAACCTACAGCGAAAAGTATTGTTTCTTGCACGCTGTACAGACAAAGCATGACATTTATAGAGAAGGAAAGGAGAGAGTGCAGAATGTAGTGTTACAGACATAGCTAAGGTGCAGAGAAAGATCAACTTAGTGTGAGGTAGGTCCATTTAAAAGTCTGACGGCAGCAGGGAAGAAGCTGTTCTTGAGTCGGTTGGTACGTGATTTCAGATTTTTTATCTTTTTACCGTTGGAAGAAGATGAATGTCCGCGGTGTGTGGGGTCCTTAATTATGCTGGCTGCTTTTCTGAGGCAGCGGGAAGTGTAGTCAGTCAATGGATGGGAGACTGGTTTGTGTGATGGATTGGGCTACATTTGTGATCTCTTGTAGTTCCTTGTGGTCTTGGGCAGAGCAGGAGTCCATACCAAGCTGTGATACAACCAGAAAGAATGTCTTCTATGGTGCATCTGTAAAGGTTGATGAGAGTCGTAGCTGACGGTGTTGGGAGATCAGGACAGGTTGTTGGTGATCTGGACACCTAAAAGTGTGAAACTCTCAACCATTTCTCCTTCATCCCCAATGATATAGAAAGTCAACTCCATGACTTTTAGCTTGAAAATTGGTCTGAAAATATTGCCTTTTGCACAAGCAAAGATGGTATTAAATGAAGCTAATTAAATAGAGCAGGAAATGAACAGCCAACATAGATTAACAACGGAAATGGGAGCCTGACACAACCACTCCAACCTCACATATGATGCAGCTCCATATTTAATGTGACAGCGTGTCCTGGGTTCTCTTTAATGATGATCTAATGAAGGTTCTTGAATATCTTGCAGATTATTTCCTCAAGTGCCCAGTCCTCACGTTTTTCATCCATTTGAGGCAGATAAGCCATGCTAAATTGGCAGCAGGCTGGCACAGTGGTTAGCACTGCTGTCTTACAGCGCCAGAGACCCAGGTTCGAATCCCGGCTTGGGTGATTTGGTGTGTGTACATTCTCCCCGTGTCTGTGTGGGTTTCCTCCAGGTGCTCTGATTTCCGCTCACAGCCCAAAGATGTGCAGGTTAGGTGGATTGGCCATGATAAATTGCCCCTTAGTGTCAGGGAGATTAACTGGATAAATATGTGGGGTTAAGGGAATAGGGCCAAAGTGGGATTGTGGTCAGTGCAGACTCGATGGGCTGAATGGCTTCCTTCTGCATTGTAGGGATTCTATGATTCTAAATTGTGCTTTGCCCATTGTAGATGTGTGGGGTTACAGAGATGGGGTGGGGGGCAGGATCTGGGAAAGATGTTCTGTCAGAGATTCAGTGCAGGCTTGATGGGCCAAGTGGCCTCTTCTGCACTGTGGGGATTCTGTTCTATAATTCTATGTTCTCTTTATTGCCGCCACATCATATTCCCATGGATATTTGTGTTTGTAACTCACTATCTTTATTCACCAGACTCTGTGTATTTACATGTATGAATTGTATACCTGTCTTCGCTCTTCTCCTAACTATTATGACCTGGATAGTTGTAATCTCTGGATGACTCCGTGTGCCACATGCTAGTAGAGTAGGAATAAGAAGCCACACATTGATCCTTTCCATCTTTTCATTCCTACTCTCACTAGCATATGGTACAGGGAATCACCCAGGAGACTCTGGAGAGAGTGCAGAGGAGGTTTACCAGGATGTTGCCTGGTATGGAAGGACTGGGGCATGAGGAGAGATTGAAGAAATTGGGGGTCTTTTCCCTTGAAAGACGCCGACTGAGGGGGGATCTAATCGAGGTATATAAGATTATGAAGGGTATAGATAGAGTAAACAGAGGTAAGCTATTTCCTATAATAGAGACACACAGGACAAGGGGCCATGGACTTAAGGTGAGGGGGGAGAGGTATAACACAAATATTAGAGGGAGGTTTTTCTCACAGAGGGTAGTGGGGGTATGGAATGCTCTGCCAAGTAAGGTGGTGGAGGCAAACATGCTAGAGTCATTTAAGAGTAACTTAGACAGGCACATGACTGAGCTGGAGATGGGTGGATATAGGAGATCCTTTTAAATAAGGGTCATTAGCATTGGGGAGTCCCTGGTAATGTAAATGGGTATAGTATGATAATAATGTTTTTCTCTTTTCATTCACAGGTTTTAAGTCGGTCCACCTCGTGTCCAATGAGGGGCATACACGCGATGGGTCATACCGGGGCTGCTCTTGGTTGTTCGAGAGTGGCCTAGTGCTTCATGTCGTTAGTGTGTGCCTAAACTGGACAAGATACTGGGCAAGACGACAGCTCAGTGACTATCACTGTTTGCTGTGCAGACACATGGATTTGGGCCGGTGTCTGTGGGAGTTTGTGCATTCTCCCCGTGCTTGCGTGGGTTTTCTCCGGGTGCTCCGGTTTCCTCCCACACCCCAAAGATGTGCTGTTAGGCTGATTGGCAGGAATAAATTGTCCCTAAATCAGTTTCCCTCAATCTGGATGGCCATAAAACATTAGACAGGGGTCATGGGTAGAGAGGTCGACTGGTGGTGTTGAGATGGCGGCGCGGGCTCGTTAGGCCGAAGGGCCTGGTTCCCGGGCTGATTTTGTTCTTTGTTCTTTGAATTACAACCCTCAAGGTCTTACTTTTCAATCTTCTCCCTAGCTCCTGAAAATCTGACTGTAATACGGACCCACATATCTGCTATCTCTACGTCGATTGTACCAGCGTACAACAACTGTAGGCTCATTCACTTCCCCCCGCAGAATACTCTGTGTCTTCTCTGTGACGTCCTTTCCTCTGTCACCAGGGCTGCAGCACCACTCAGGACTCACTATCTTGGTTATTTCTACGCCTGTTCCTTTAACTCTGGACTTTCCACCCTGTACTGCATTGCTACTCTTTGCCTTTACAGGCCCTTGCCCATTGGTCCCTGAGTTGAAATACACCATCTCTCAAGGTGTCCTAACCCCCAGCAGTCTCCAACGCTGAGTGTCACTCTGACAGAAGTATCTAAGAACATAAGAAATAGGAGCAGGAGTCGGCCACCTAGCCCTTCGAGCCTGCCCCGCCATTCAATAAGATCATGGCTGATCTGAAGTGGATCAGTTCCACTTTCCTGCTCTCTCCCCATAACCCTTAATCCCCTTGTCTATCAGAAACCTATCTACCCATGACTTAAATATATTCAGTGAGGTAGCCTCCACCACTTCAACGGGCAGAGAATTCCAGAGATTCACCACCCTTTGAGTGAAGAAGTTCCTCCTCAACTCTGATCTAAACTGCGCCCCCCCCCCTCTTATTTTGAGGCTGTGCCCTCTAGTTCTGATATCCTTTCTAAGTGGGAAGAATCTCTCTACCTCTGCCCTAACATTATCTTGTAAGTCTCTATAAGATCCCCCCTCAGCCTTCTAAACTCCAACGAGTACAGACCCAGTCTATTCAATCTCTCCTCATAGTCTAACCCCCTCATCTCCAGTACCAGCCTGGTGAACCTTCTCTGTACTCCCTCCAAGGCCAATATATCCTTTTGCAAATGCGATGATCAAAACTGCACACAGCACTCCAAGTAAACCCCCTGATTATTGATAATAATTCTGATGAAGCCTCTGTTGACATGAGTCCTGATGATGAGTTTCAAATAACCCACATGCAAATGTTATATTGATTCAGGGAATCATAAAGTCTCTGCTTTGTTACTCGCATGTGGGATGGACAGAGTTTCAGGGCATCTTTGTGAATGAGTGCCAGATGTTTTAGTTGAAACACAGCACTCAGCTTTGTTCCAATGTACAGTCTCAAAATTCACCAGCAATTCCTCAATATTTGAGAATGAATTTTGATTTAATTTAATTTATTATTATCACAGGTGTTAGCATAAGTGAAAAGTATTGCTTCTTGCGTGTTATACAGACAAAGCATTCCGTTCGTAGAGAAGGAAATGAGAGAGTGCAGAATGTAGTGTTACAGTCATAGCTAGGGTGTAGAGAAAGATCAACTTAATGTGAGGTAGGTCCATTGAAAAATCTGATGGCAACAGGGAAGAAGCTGTTCTTGAGTCGGTTGGTATGTGACCTCAGGCTTTTGTACCATTTTCCCGTCGGAAGAATGTGGAAGAGAGAATGTCCGGGGTGCACAGGGTCCTTAATTATGCCGGCTGCTTTTCCAAGGCAGCAGGAAGTATAGACTGAGTCAATGGATGGGAGGCTGGTTTGCGTGATGGATTGGGCTACATTCACAATGTTTTGTAGTTTCTTGCGGTCTTGGGCAGAGCAGGAGCCATACCAAGCTGTGATACAACCAGAAAGAATCCTTTCTATGGTGCATCTGTAAAGATATTCCTGACAGATTAGGGTTGGGTTTGGAATGATTTGATGGGCTGTCTCAGGACTGTAATGGAAGCTAATTATCATCCTGTAAGCAGCCTGTTATTGGGTTGTAGGAAGGGCTAGCACCTTCCCTTGTGTGGCAATGGCAGTCTGATTTTATTTTGGATCAATAGTTTCACTGTCACCATGTCCTTAAGGCTGAAATTTGGAAATGCCCAGAGGTGGATGTTGCTCTCTGATAACCAGATAACATTTCTATCTTTCCGACTGGCTTTGTTGTACTCAGTGCCATGGTTCCAATCCTGTTTCAGTAAAGGTTTGCTTGAAAATAATTCAACATTGAGACGAAACTATCAACATATTTGTCCCAGTATTTACTTGGAAGTACATTAGGAGTGTCAGGGGAGCTTGAGAGCTGGAGATCTTCAGATCTTCAGGGCTGTGTAGCTGTGAAAGTAGAGGGCATTCTCGGAGAACGTTCAATATTTAAGTGCCTCTCCACTGTCACAATCAACAGGATCTGCTTGGCTACATCCCCCATTTCCCATTAAGATTTTACAGTGGTTCATACCAGTCCTGAGCTGATTGAGACATGGCTAAGGCACCATGGGAAGGATTCCTCAGGGTCATTAGACCACTCATATGCTTTCACTTATATATGTGTTAACCAATCAACAAAATGGAAGCCACAGGGATTAGTGTCTGAGGGCTGGACACTATCTCAGAAGTTGCACCTTGATTTGGAGGTCTTTATTGCTGGTTCTCTGTGAAAGACACAGTGAGAAGTCTCACAACACCAGGTTAAAGTCCAACAGGTTTATTTATAGCAAACACCACTAGCTTTCAGAATTGGCTGTTCCTTCATTAGGTGGGTGGGAGATCGATCATAAACAGGGCGTATAAAGACACAAACTTGATTTACATGAATAACGATTGGAATGTGAGTATGTACCGTGTACCTGGTGGATGGTGTACATGATACATACTCTTGCAACATGGCCAATGTTGTCTACCTTTTACGCTGCAGGAAAGGATGTCCTGAGGCATGGTACGTTGGGGAGACCATGCAGACGCTACAACAACGGATGACTGAACACCGCTCGACAATCACCAGGCAAGAGTGTTACCTTCCTGTTGGGGAACATTTCAGCAGTCACGGGCATTCAGTCTCTGATCTTCGGGTAAGCATTCTCCAAGGCGGCCTTCACGACACACGACAGCGCAGAGTCGCTGAGCAGAGACTGATAGCCAAGTTCCGCACACATGAGGACGGCCTCAACCGAGATCTTGGGTTCATGTCACACTATCTGTAACCCCCCACGACTTGCCTGGACTTGCAAAATCTCACTAACTTTTCTGTTTGGAAGCAATACACATCTTTTTAACCTGTGCTTAATGCTCTCCCCACTCACATTGTCTGTACCTTTAAGACTTGATTACCTGTATTCATGTAAATTGAGTTTGTGTCTTTGTGCCCTGTTTGTGATCAGAACTCCCATCCACCTGACGAAGGAACAGCCAGTTCCGAAAGCTAGTGGCATTTGCTACAAATAAACCCGTTGGACTTTAACCTGGTGTTGTGAGACTTCTTACTGTGTTTACCCCAGTCCAACGCCGGCATCTCCACATCTCTGAGAAAGAGAAGACAAACGTCACAGATTTGCTTTGTCCATTTAACTCTTGATTTAACTTGCCTCCTTATGCTGACTGGACCAATAATGGAGCAAGTTTAGATAATGCACTTTAGCAGATCACAGACCGCCAGTAACAGCCATGCAAAATGTGCTGAGAACCAAGCCCAACACCCTGACTTGGGGAGATAGTTCCCACACTGGGTGGGTATGTTTAGCAATAACCTGACGCATGTTAGGATACCAGATTAGAAAGATATATTATGAAGTTAGATTAGAGCCTAAATATTTGCTATTTTGGCATTAGTGTGAGGAGAAGGTGTTTCACTCCAGGTGTGATTCTATTGACTCATTAGGAAGCAGAGAGAGAGAGAGAGTGAGAGAGACCTGCCTACTGATAACCCAAACAGTAGCCTCCAGATAGAGAGGATTGGTTAACTAACAGAAAGCAAAGAATGGGGATAAATGGGTGTTTTTTTGGTTGGCGATCAGTGACTAGTGGTGTGCCTCAAGGATCAGTGTTGGGACCACAATTGTTTGTGATTTACACAGATGATTTGGAGTTGGGGACCAAGTGCAGTGTGTCAAAATTCACAGATGACACTAAGATGAATGGCAGAGCAAAGTATGCAGAGGACGCTGAAAGTCTGCAAAGGGATATAGATAGTCTCAGTGAGTGGGCGAGGGTCTGGCAGATGGAGTACAATGTTGGTAAATGTGAGATTATCCATTTTGGTAGGAATAACAGCAAAATGGACTATTATTTAAATGGTAAAAAATTGCAGCATGCTGCTGTGCAGAGGGACCTGGGTGTCCTTGTGCAGGAATCTCAAGGCGTTAGTTTGTAGGTGCAGCAGGAAATTAAAAAGGCAAATGGAATTTTGTCCTTCATTGCCAGAGGGATAAAGTTTAAAAACAGTGAGGTTATGTTGCAGCTGTATAAGGTGCTGGTGAGGCCACACCTGGAGTACTGTGTACAGTTTTGGTCTCCTTACTTGAGAAAGGATATACTGGCACTGGAGGGGGGGCAGAGGAGATTCACTAGGTTGATTCTGGAGTTGAGAGGGTTGGCTTATGGGGAGAGACTGAGTAGACTGGGGCTATACTCATTCAGAAGAATGAAGGGAGATCTTATAGAAACATATAAGATTATGAAGGGAATGGATAAGATAGAAGCAGGGAGGTTGTTTCCACTGGCGGGTGAAACTAGAACTAGGGGGCATAGCCTCAAAATAAGGAGAAGCAGATTTAGGACTGAGTTGAGGAGGAACTTCATCACACAAAGGGTTGTGAATCTGTGGAATTCCCTGCCCAGTTGAGGCTCCCTCATTGAATGTTTTTAAGGCAAGGATAGATACATTTTTGAACAGTAAAGGAATTAAGGGTTAGGGTGAGCGGGCGGGTAAGTGGAGCTGAGTCCGGAAAAAGATCAGCCATGATCTTATTGAATGGCGGGGCAGGCTCGAGGGGCTGGATGGCCAACTCCTGCTCCTGGTTCTTGCGTTCTTGCACCTTTTTTCTGTCCATTCCATTAGCTTTGTCTGTTAGCCAATCCATTGCTTACCAGCTGAATCTTGTAACTTTGGCTATAGGAAATAATTTCTGTACCAGAAACTGATGACTGTGTCACACGCAGTGGATAAATGCATGAAGCATGTGTTGGTATTAGTCCTGTCTCACCCTCTGGTGAGATCTCAACGTTAGCTCATGTAGGATTTCCCTACTCTGGCTATTGTTTTTTTTCATGTCTAAAGGGATCCAATGGATGCAGGATGAGTCTCTCAAACAGGTTGTGGTGTAGAGAGGAGATTGGTCTGAAGAATTTTAGGCTCAGAATTGAACTTATTCTTGTTCATCTCCACAATGAGGAGTTTTGCAGCTAATAAACAATTATTGGATATATTCAGCCAAAAAGGCACGATGCTTGATTTGTTCATACAAAATGTTGTCAAACTGCTTTCTTGTTTTATGTCATTTTGATACCAAGTAACAAAGAGGTTTTGTTGAGGGATCCTTGCTTCCTTTATGTAAAGACTTCATTTGAGATGTTTCTGCCTATGTAACTAACTCTGCTAAGCTTAAAAAATTAACTAACACTCGCCGACATTATAAAACTCAGAAGGCATGTTGGATTAGCTAGAAATTGACTGCATTTTTTTGAAAGGTACAATGCAAACAAAGCAGGCTTTTCAGAAGCTAAGCAAGTTTCTTCATAAACAACATCTGCAAGGCCTGATTCTCGAAGTTGGAGACAGCAAAACGATTTCAATCACGGGATAACAAATGACGAATATTATAGTTTCAGCTCTGTGTTTGCAGTTCAGCTTTGCTGCTGAATTCAGTGTGTGATTAGTACGGGTCTGGCAGAAAAAGCCAGTCTTTCTCCAGCTTTTCTCTTACTTTTCACTTTTGGAATGAGCTAGTGAAAGGGTTCAGAGGAGATTTACAAGGATGTTGCCTGGATTGGGAGGCATGCCTTATGAAGATAGGTTGAGGGAGCTGGGACTCTTCTCCCTGGAGAGACGAAGGTTGAGAGGCGACCTGATAGAGGTTTAAAAAATGTTGAGAGGAATAGATAGGGTGGATTCTCGGAGGCTATTTCCCAGGGCTGAAATGGTCGCTACGAGAGGACACAGGTTTAAGGTGCTGGGGAGCAGGTACAGAGGAGATGTTAGGGGTAAGTTTTTCACTCAGAGGGTGGTGAGTGAGTGGAATCGTCGGTGGTGGTAGAGGCAAACTCGCTGGGGTCTTTTAAGAGACTTCTGGATGAGTATATGGGATTTAATGGGATTGGGAGTTACAGATAGTTCTATGGCTTGGTAAGTGTTGATGTGATCGGTGCAACTTGTGGGCCGAAGGGCCTGTTTGTGCTGTAGTGTTCTATGTTCTATGTTTTAAAAGAAAATGGCGGCATGGACAAGTTGGGCTGAAGGGCCTGTTTCCATGCTGTGAACCTCTAAGACTCGATATAGAATGGCAATTTGATTTGCCCAAAACTTGTACTGAGATTGAACAGAAATATGGCACCTCCAAGGAACAGTGGTCCTCGGATGAGATGAAGACGGCTGGAAAAAGACAACCATATGAAGGATAATGAACACATAAGATAGTCCTTAGCCATCGTGGGCCAGATCCGACAACAGAACAAAATCATTAAGAATTCCCCACGTAACCGCAATCTGATCAATGCAAAGAACCAACTAAAGCCTATATAGGAGGCCAGGTGTCTAATATTGATGCCAGTCACAATGTTGATGTGATTTTGGCTGTGGCTTTACGCTTCACCGTCCAATACCCAACTGGGAAATCTGGGAGTCAAAAGTTTGGTGTCGCATTATGAAGGATTCACGTAACATTTTGCAGAAACAGTGACAGACAGGCTCCTTCTGATGGCAAAATCAAGGAATTGCTCCTGGAGTGAGTGCATGAAGCATTTTAACGAGTTATCAAGCGAGGAAAGCTGCATCCGGCTGGAGAACCACCTCCATCACCAACACCTTCACTCTATCAAATTGAGCAATTGGGGCTCATTCTGGGGAAGGTGGGATCTCTATAAGAGTGATGGTATACATCTGAACCAGAGGGGAACAAATATCCTGGGGGGTAAATTTGTGAAGGCTATGCGGAGTGGTTTAAACTGATTCAGAGGGGGGGTGGGATCCTGGGTAGAGGGGGTGAAAGTGAGGGGGGCATAGAAGGGGATGGCATTGCACGGCATTGTGAGGGTGGGGCGGAGCGAGGTTTGAAATGTATATACTTTAACGCGAGGAGTATTCGCAATAAGGTGGATGAACTTGCAGCGTGGACCAGTACCTGGGACTTTGATGTTGTGGCCATTTCAGAGACGTGGATAGAGCAGGGTCAGGAATGGATGTTGCAGGTGCCAGGGTACAAGTGCTTTAGTCGGAGTAGAGAAGGAGGTAGAAGGGGGGGTGGAGTAGCATTATTGGTCAAGGACTATATCACAGTGTCAGAGAGGAAGTTTAATGAGGATTTGTCTGTTGAGGTAGTATGGGCAGAAATTAGAAATAGGAGAGGAGAGGTCACCCTGTTGGGAGTCTTTTATAGACCTCCAAAAAGTTCTAGAGAGGTTGAGGAAAGGATTGCAGAGACGATCCTGGTTAGGAGTGAAAGTAATAGGGTAATTGTTATGGGGGATTTTAACTTTACTAACATTGATTGGAATAGCTATAGCTCTAGCTCGTTAGAGGGGTCAGTTTTTGTTCAAAGTGTGCAGGAAGGTTTTTTAACTCAATATGTAGATAGGCCAACTAGAGGTGAGGCTATATTGGACTTGGTGCTGGGAAATGAGCCAGACCAGGTGCTAGACTTGGAAGTTGGTGTGCTTTTTGGTGATAGTGACCACAATTCGGTTACGTTCACCTTAGTGATGGAAAGGGATAGGCATGAACCTCGGGTCAGTAGTTTTAGCTGGGGGAAGGGTAACTATGAGGCCATTAGGAGAGAATTAGGAAGCATTGGTTGGACTAGGAGA
Source organism: Carcharhinus amblyrhynchos (assembly GCF_965287045.1). Classification (NCBI taxonomy): domain Eukaryota; kingdom Metazoa; phylum Chordata; class Chondrichthyes; order Carcharhiniformes; family Carcharhinidae; genus Carcharhinus; species Carcharhinus amblyrhynchos. Next base: position 4,045,320 of record NC_137350.1, read on the forward strand.
TTACAGGGACTAGGAACGTCTGAAATGTGGAGTTTGTTCAAGGAGCAGCTACTGTGGGTCTGTGATAGGTATGTCCCTGTCAGGCGAGGAGGAATTGGTAGGGCTAGGGAACCGTGGTGCACGAAAAAAGTTGATTTGTTGGTTAGGAAGAAGAAGGAGGCTTATGTTCGGATGAGGCTTGAGGGCTCGGGTAGTGCAGTAGAAAGCTTTAGATTGGCTAGGAGGGAGTTGAAGAGGGAGTTAAGAAGGGCTAGAAGAGGGCATGAGATGACTTTGGCTGATAGGATTAAGGAGAATCCTAAGGCGTTCTATAGGTATGTCAAGAATAGAAGGTTGGTCAGGGCAAGATTAGGGCCAGTTACAGACAGTAGGGGGAAGTTGTGTGTGGAACCGGAAGAGATTGGAGAGGCATTGAACCATTATTTCTCTTCGGTGTTCACACAGGACGATATGAATGTAGCTGAGGAGGTCACTGGGGTGAAGGGGTGTAAAATAGAAAGTATTGTAGTTGATACAGAGGATGTGTTGGATATTCTAGAAGGGTTGAAAATAGATAAGTCCCCTGGTCCTGACGGGATTTACCCTAGGATTCTATGGGAGGCAAGAGAGGTGATTGCAGAGCCACTGGCTCTGATCTTCAGGTCGTCGTTGGTCTCTGGTATAGTACCGGATGATTGGAGGACAGCGAATGTTGTCCCATTGTTTAAGAAGGGGAGCAGAGACTTCCCTGGGAATTATAGACCAGTGAGTCTTACTTCTGTAGTGGGCAAGGTTTTAGAAAGAATTATTAGGGATAGGATTTATAGTTATTTGGAGAGTAATGAATTGATTAGAGATAGTCAGCATGGTTTTGTAGCGGGAAGGTCGTGCCTTACTAACCTTATTGAGTTCTTTGAGAAGGTGACCAAAGAGGTGGATAGGGGTAAGGCAGTAGATGTGGTATATATGGATTTTAGTAAGGCGTTTGATAAGGTTCACCATGGTATGCTTCTGCAGAAAATGCAGATGTATGGGATTGGTGGTAATTTAGGTACTTGGATCAGGAATTGGTTAGCAGATAGGAGACAGAGGGTGGTGGTTGATGGTAATTATTCATCATGGAGTTCGGTTACGAGTGGTGTGCCTCAGGGATCTGTTTTGGGGCCACTGCTGTTCGTAATCTTTATTAATGATCTGGATGAGGGTATAGTTGGGTGGATTAGTAAGTTTGCTGATGACACCAAAGTCGGAGGTGTGGTAGATTGTGAGGAAGGGTGTCGAAGTTTGCAGGGTGACTTGGACAGGTTGCAGAGCTGGGCTGCGAGGTGGCGGATGGAGTTTAATGCGGAGAAGTGTGAGGTAATCCATTTCGGTAGGAATAACAGATGTGTTGAGTATAGGGCTAACGGGAGGACTTTGAATAGAGTGGAGGAGCAGAGGGATCTAGGTGTATGTGTACATAGATCCCTGAAAGTTGGGAATCAAGTAGATAAGGTTGTTAAGAAGGCATACGGTGTCTTGGCGTTTATTGGTAGGGGGATTGAATTTAGGAGTCGCAGCGTCATGTTGCAACTGTACACAACTCTGGTGCGGCCGCACTTGGAGTACTGTGTGCAGTTCTGGTCCCCACATTACAGGAAGGATGTGGAGGCTTTGGAGAGGGTGCAGAGGAGGTTTACCAGGATGTTGCCTGGTATGCAGGGGAGGTCCTATGAGGAGAGACTGAGGGATTTGGGGTTGTTTTCACTGGAAAGAAGGCGGCTAAGAGGGGATCTTATAGAAACATATAAGATGATTAGAGGTTTAGATAGGGTGGATGGTGATAGCCTGTTTCCTCGGATGGAGAAATCTAGCACGAGGGGGCATGGCTTTAAATTAAGGGGGGGTAGTTATAGGACGGATGTCAGGGGCAGGTTCTTTACCCAGAGGGTGGTGAGGGACTGGAATGCCCTGCCTGCTGCAGTTGTAAATGCGCCTAGTTTGGGGGCGTTTAAGAGATTGGTGGATAGGTTTATGGACGAAAAAGGAGTGGTTTAGATTAGTGGGTCAATGTTTTTTTTTTAAAAATAAGACTGGTCGGCGCAACATTGTGGGCCGAAGGGCCTGTTCCGCGCTGTAATGTTCTATGTTCTATGTTCTATCTTCTCAGCCTATGCTGCTATAACACATGCCTTACAGACGCACCCAACTTTCTGCCTCTAGAAATAAAAACAAAATACCTTAAGACCATAGATAGAGGAGCAGAATTGGGCCGTTCAGTCCATCATAGAAACATAGAAACTAGAAGCAGAAGCAGGCCATTTGGCCCTTCGAGTCTGCTCCGTCAGTCATCTTGATCATCAAATTCAACATCTTGATCCCTCCTCCCTCCCATATCCCTCGACCCATTTTGCCTCTAGAGATATATCTAATTTCTTCTTGAAATCAAGCCCATTGAGTTTTCTCCACCATTCAATCATGCCTATTAAATTTCTCAACCCCGTTCTCCCGCCTTTTCCCCATAACCTTTTGATTCCCTTACCAATCGGGAACCTATCTATCTCTGTCTTAAATACACTCAATGACCTGGCCTCTACAGCCTTCTGTAGCAGTGAATTCCACTGATTCACCAACCAGTGGCTGAAGAAATTCCTCCACATCGCGGTTCTAAAAGGTTGACCCTTTACTCTGAGGCTGTGCCCTCAGATCCGAGTCTCTCCCACTAATGAAAACATCTTTCCCATGTCCACTCTATCCAGGCCTTTCAGTATTCTGTATTCGATGAAATCGCCCTCATCTTTCTAAGCTCCATCAAGTACAGACCCTGAGTCTTCAAACGCTCCTCATACTTCAACTTTTCATTCCTTGGATCATTTGCATGAACCCCCCCCCGGACCCTATCCAGGGCCAAGATACAGGGCCCAAAATTGCTCATAACATTCCAAATGTGCTCTGACCAGAGTCTTATAAAGCCTCAGCAGTAGTCCCCTGCTTTTGTATTCTAGTTCTCTCGAGATGAATGTTAATATTGCATTTACCTTCCGAACTACCAACTCAACCTGTAAATTAATCTTAAGAGAATCCTGAATTTGGACTCCCAAGACCCTTTGTACTTCCGACTTGTGAATTCTCTCCCCAGTATGCAAATAGTCTGTGCCTCTATTCTTCCTACTGAAGTGCATAACCTCACACATTCCCGTGTTATATTCTATCTGCCACCTCTTTGCCCATTCTCCTAACCGTCCAAATCCTTCTGCAGCCCCCCCTGCTTCATCAATACTACTTGTCCCTCCACCTATTTTTGGATCATCTGTAAACTTAGCCATAATGCTCTCAATTCCTTCATCTAGATCATTGTGAAAAGTTCTGGTGCCAACACTGACCCTCTTCACTAGTGACTGGTAAAGGACCATTGTATCCTCACTCTCTGCCTTCTGCCAGTCAGCTAATCCTCTATCCATGCTAATAACTTGCCTCTAAACCTTGGGTTTACCCAGCAGCCTCCTGTGCGGCACCTTGTCAAAGGCCTTCTGGAAATCCAAGTAGATAACATCCACTGGCTCTCCTTCGTCTAACCTGCTTGTTACCTCTTAAAAGAATTCGAACAGTTTTGTCAGGTGTGACCTCCCCTTAATGAAACCATGCTGGTTTTGCCCTATTTTACCATGCACTTCCAAGTATTCTGAAATCCCATCCTCAATAATGGACTCTCAAATCTTACCAATGTGAAGTTGGGTTTGAACCTTGCCTGTGTAAGGCCTGTAACTTCCTGTCTTTTGCCTCTCTCCCTTCTTAAACAGACATGTCACAATGTCGATTTTCCAGACCTCTGGGACCCTCTCTGACTCCAGTGATTCCTGAAAGATCACCACTAATGCTCCCACTATCTCTTTAGCTATTTCATATAGAAACATAGAACACTACAGTACAAACAGGCTCTTCAGCCCACAAGTTGCGCCGATCACTTCTATACCTACCAGGCCATAGACCTATCTATAACCCCCAATCCCATTAGATCCCATATACTCATCCAGAAGTCTTTTAAAAGACCCCAGCGAGTTCGCTTCCACCACCACCGACGGCAGCCGATTCCATTCACTCACCACCCTCTGAGTGAAAAACTTACCCCCTAACATCACTTCTGTACTTTCCTCCCCAGCACCTTAAACCTGTGTCCTCTCGTAGCGACCATTTCAGCCCTGGGAAATAGCCTCCGAGAATCCACCCTATCTATTCCTCTCAACATTTTATAAACCTCTATCAGGTCGCCTCTCAACCTTCGTCTCTCCAGGGAGAAGAGTCCCAGCTCCCTCAACCTATCCTCATAAGGCATGCCTCCCAATCTAGGCAACATCCTTGTAAATCTCCTCTGCACCCTTTCAATAGCTTCCACATCCTTCCTGTAGTGAGGCAACCAGAACTGTGCACAGTACTCCAAGTGGGGTCTGACAAGGGTCTTATAAAGTTACCTCCTGACTCCTAATCTCAATCCCTCGATTAATGAAGGCCAGTACACCATACGCCTTCTTGACCACATCCCCCACCTGTGAGGCTGATTTAAGAGTCCTATGGACCTGGACCCCAAGATCCTTCTGCTCTTCAACACAGCTCAGACTCCTACCCTTGATTTCCTTCAGAACTCTGGGGTGTAGTCCATCTGGTCCAGGTGATTTATTCACCTTCAGCCCTCTCAGTTTCCTTAGCAACTTCTCTTTAGTAATGGCCACCTTACACACCGCTGCTCCCTGACTCCCTTGAACTTATAGTATGTTACCGTGAAAACTGTGGATGCTGGAAATTTGAAATAGAAACAGAAAATGCTGGGTAAGCTCAGCAAGTCTGACAGTATCAGCGGAGAGAGAAAAATAGGTGGAATTTTACCGCCCGAGGTTTGTACAATCCTGCCCAAAGCCAACAGAGAATGCCAATCTCCGAGCCTTGCCCATCCCTGGAATGGGGGCGGGCACGCCAGGAAAGTTCCGACCAATGTTTCAAGTCCATCTGATCCTTCTACAGAAGTGAAGAGGGATAGGAATGTGATTAACTATAGACTGGGAGAGAGGGCTGGTGCAGAATAGAAAGTGAGTGATAATTTGGAGCTAAGGAGGGATTGGTAAATATGTCACGGACTTGAAACAAGGGAGCTGCTAATGCTGTCATTAGAGACTTCATTTCACTGTCAGTAACTGCTGTCTCCAATTCAGGGTTGTGGGTGACAGTCGGAACAATGCAGACAGGCACTGGGCATTAGGCAGCTCCATCCAGAACAGGATACCAGTCCATCACATTAACATGCACAGACACACACACATGGGCACTCACACATGAACGCATGCACTCTCACACACACACACACACATGCACTCACACATGAATGCATGCGCTCACACACACACATACACACACACATGCACTCACACATGAATGCATGCGCTCACACACACACATACACACACACACACACATGCACTCACACATGAATGCATGCGCTCACACACACACATACACACACACATGCACTCACACATGAATGCATGCGCTCACACACACACATACACACACACACACACACACATGCACTCACACATGAATGCATGCGCTCACACACACACATACACACACACATGCACTCACACATGAATGCATACGCTCACACACACATACACACATACAGACACACACACAGACACACGCATACACACGCACACACATGCACTCACACATGAACGCATGCGCTCTCACACACACACATGTGCACTCACACAAGAACGCATGCGCTCACACACACACATACACACACACATGCACTCACACATGAATGCATGCGCTCACACACACACATACACATACACACACACATGCACTCACACATGAATGCATGCGCTCACACACACATACACACATACAGACACACACACAGACACACGCATACACACGCACACACATGCACTCACACATGAACGCATGCGCTCTCACACACACACATGTGCACTCACACAAGAACGCATGCGCTCACACACACACACATACACACACACATGCGCGCACTCACACATGAATGCATGTGCTCACTCAACACACACACACACACACAAACTGATGGGCTCTTTACCATAACCTGTACACTTCTGGGCTGTGGGAGGAAACCGGAGCACCCGGAGGAAACCCACGGGGAGAATGTGCAAACTCCACACGGACAATCGCCCAAGATCAGATTTAAACCTGGTGCTGCTAACCACAGTGCTACCGTGCCACTGCACCATTAGGGGCTGACGCGTGTTAATAGTGGCAAAGACAAGTTGGCAGAATGTATTAGTAGGAAAAGAGAGACAAGTGCTCAGTGGGAGCAAAACTCAACAAGGGACGGTGGCCATGTGGGGGAGGGGTGGGGCTGTGCTGGGACAAATTGAGGACCGAATAATGGAAAACAAAAGGGGAGAGTCAAGATGGAGGGGAAAGGTCACAGTCTGAAGTTGCTGAACTCAATGTTGAGTCCAGAAGACTCAGTTGAGAAGATGAGATGCCGTTCCTCCAGTTTGTGTTGGGCTTCACTGCAGGCCAAGGACAGGCATGAGAGTGAGGTACAGAGTTAAAATGGCAAGCAACAGGAAGGTTGGGGTCAAGCTCGCGGGCTGAGAATAATGTTCTGAAAAGCGATCACTCAGTCTGTGTTTAGTCTTTCCAATGCATTGGGAGCAGTGAATACATGAGCTCAAATTGAAGGAGGTGCAAGTGAAACCACACTTCAACTGAAAGGAGTGTTTTGGGCCTTGGATAGTGAAGAGGGAGGAGGTAAAGGGGCTGCACCTTCTGTGACCGTATGGGAATGTGTCGTGGGAAGGGGATGAAGGAATGGACCAGGATGTCACAAAGGGAATGATCCCTGTGGAGTGCTGACAGAGGGGGTGAGGGAAAGATGTGTTGAGTGGTGGCATCATGCTGGAGTTGGCGGAAAAGGCGGAGGGTGATCCTTTGAATGTGGACACTGATTGGGTGAAAAATGAGGACAAGGGAGACCCTGCCATGGTTCTGGGAGGGAGGGGAAGCAATGAGGGTATCGGTGTGGGGGATCGCTCAGACACGATAGAGTGCCTTGTAAACCATAGAGGTTGAGGAAAGAAGCAGACACATTGGAAACTCTGTTATCGAAGATGGCATTATCAGAACAGACACAGTGAAGATACAAAAACTGAGAGAGTGAGATGGAGTCCTTATAGCTACATCGAGTCCAAACAAATCACTTCCATTCCCTTCCTTGACCTCCCTGTCTCTGGCGATAGACTGATTACCAGTATTCATTACAAACCCGCTCATTTCCACAGCTATCTCGAGTACAGCTCCTCACACCTCACACCCTGTCGAGATCCTTCTTCCTTAGCCCATTCGTCTCACGTCCATGACTCTCCTTAACTTTGACTATCACTGACTTGTCATTCTGCCCGACCCTCCGCTATTCCCCCACCCCCACTGCGCCTGCCCCCCAATCCTCTGTCTGAGTATATAACATTTCTATGGCTCCCTTTCCAGTTTTGTAGAAGAGTGAGAGTGACTCGAAACATTACGTCTGTTTCTGTCGCCACAGAGGCTGCCAGACCTGCTCAGTTTTTCCAGCATTTCCTGATTTTATTTCTTTTTCTAGGCACTTATCCACTTCCCCATCTATCAACCTGACATTCCAATCACCTCGCCCTTGTACAGTATCATGTTTCCCTTTACGGTCACTCTCAATAAATCCCTTCCATCAATTGGAAGACCATATTTTTCGAATCACTGAGATGTCCATTCTTTTTCTTGTTTCAACAGACAAGACCACAGAACATGAGAGAGAGGCAGAGAACCAGTTCCTTCACACATAGAAACCCTACAGTGCAGGAAGAGGCCCTTTGGCCCATCAAGTCTGCACCGACCACAATCCCACCCAAGCCCTATCCTCATATCCCTACACATTAACTCGCTAATCCCTCTAACCTACACATCCCAGAACACTAAGGGCCAATTTCTTAGCATGGCCAATCAACCTAACCTGCACATCTTTGGACTGTAGGAGGAAACCGGAGCACCCGGAGGAAACCCACGCAGACACGAGGAGAATGTGCAAACTCCACACAGACATTTCCCAACCACAATCGAGGTGGGGTTGAAATAAGTGGAGTTCCACCATCCCTGGCTATTGGAAATTAGAGACACGACACTCCAACTATTTAGAGACACATTTAAACATCAGCAACGCTCATATCACATGGAATTTTCCTTTGAGTGTCAGAGAAGAGGTGTCACTTCTAGTGAGTGTAAATGAGCCGCATTAGGAGCCCGACTGATTATTGAAATGCGTGGTCAGTGTGCAATGAGCCCACTCAGGATTGTTCAGTGAGCTCTGCCCAGTTGTGGAATCACATCTGACAGTAGATCTTCTGCTTTGCAAGGGGGGATTGGTTGAAAGGCATTTGTATTCTGTCTACTCTCAACAACCAAACAAGCATGTTTGATTCAGTCAGTAGCCTACATACCAGACATCACACTGGCACTGTAATTCACAGATAATATTGCTTAATTCCATGATGGACAGAATGTCTTCCTGAACTGATGGCAGAATCTTATTAGTGAAAATATCATTCACATCACCACTGCACAGTAATGGAGTGAAATGATTAGTTTAATCTGTTGTTGGATGTTTTCTAGCTATTTTGCCGAGAGCGAGTTGTCCTGATTTCAACAGTGAGTGAAATGTGATCATCTTTGTAATGATATCAATCGCTTTGATGTACAGAACCTAATTATGGCTGAACGAGAGGTCCTTTGATGATCTGATGTCTTGCACCCATCAGGACAAACACAAGAATGCCAAATTCCAAGCAGATCATAATAATTTACTCCTCAGGAGAATAGGGTGAGAGTGGTCGGCAAGACATCCAGATTGGCCAAGGCATTGTCACAAAGAGAACCTCCCCAGAAAAAGGTGCAAAGCTCGAGCAAATTCCCTCTTGTTTGCAGGAAAGGGTTAGGATTATCTCAAAACAAATTGAACAACAAATTAAGCAAACTGAGATCACGGATGATTTGATTTGTTTTGTTTTAGTATTGTCACATATATTGGGATATCGTGAAAAGTGTTGTTTCTTGCATGCTATACAGACAAAGCATACCGTTCATAGAGTACATAGAGGAGGGGGAAAGGAGAGAAATGAAAGTAATGAATGGCAGAGCAGGCTCAAAGGGCCAAATGGCCTCCTTCTGCTCCTATCTTCTACGTTTCTATCAGAGAGGGTGCAGAAAGTAGTGTTACAGTCATAGCTAGGGCGTAGAGAACATGAGGCAGCAGGCAAGAAGTTGTTCTTGAGTCGGTTGGTAGATGACCTCAGTTTTTTGTCTCTGATGAATCCTCTGGGGAACGTGATCATTCTTTGGTTTGGGTATCCCAGGAATTACAGAGTCTGGAGCAGCTCAGACACTCAAACTTCAATGAAACTAGTGGAGAGTTAGATTTTCACCTGGTCGCTCACAATTCATCAGGGATCTAGAGTGGAGACAGTAAAGGAAGTGTAAGGTCCACACCAGGGGGTGCAGCCTTCTCTAAACCCTGCTCAGCTGGACAAACATGCTACATCCTGCAGGCCAACATAAAGTGTGAAATCTTGATAGGTCTTCCCAGCACACTGACCATAACTGTAGACAGCATGAAGAGTCTACCCCAAGCATGAATACTTTTGATCACATAGGGCATGCAAGTTATGTGATCCCTCAGGAAAGAGTGGAAAATATTGTGGAACATCATCTCTAGTCATCAAATGAACTCATGAAGACCTTGGCCAACACAGGCTCTGACCAATATACCCGCCACCTTAACTAGTTACCTTAGCTACGGCCTTGCAGGGTCTCACTCAATGTAGCAAAGTTCTCTCCCAGCAGTGGTCACAGTGAAGTACGGTGGACCACAGAAGGATGGTCACAGAAGGGAAATGGAAGCTGTGTCTCAGCTCAATATGTTTCTACTTCTCACCTGCTCCCACCAACAGTCCCCCTCAACCCAATGGCCATGTCGGTCTCGGAGGAGTGACATAGCAGCTGGAGCAGGGATCTGAGCAGCTGGTCTGTGTCTCTGCTGGAACACAGTAAGAAGTCTCACAACACCAGGTTTAAGTCCAACCAATTTATTTGATAGCAAACTCACAAGCTTGTGTGTTTACTATCAAATAAATTGGTTGGACTTAAAGCTGGTGTTGTGAGACTTCTTGCTGTGTTTACCCCAGTCCAACGCCGGCATCTCCACATCATCTCTGCTGAAACCACAGCAACTTCACCAAGTAGGAATCAGGGAAAAGTGAAGAGTTTTGGCTTTGCGGTTTCACAAGGACATAGACATGGATATCTAAAAAAATGTTATCTTGATAAGTTTCTGTTCTTTATTTAATCACATAAATATTATTCTTTAGCACCAAACTCCCATGCTACCCATTCTTAGTAACCGTCTCAGGCCGAATCAGACTACTCACTGTTAAAACCAAGAACAGTACATGTTGGAGGCACAATACACCTTGTCTTTAACTCTCAGTCAAGTTACAAACTTCTAATGGTTACCCCAATCCCAGCTGTTCCAGCTGTGTCCATTTATACTCTGTTGGAGGTTGAGCCAGTGATCATCAGCTGTCTTTAACAATGCAATTAGTTTAACAATATAATTAGTAAAGCATGTAATCGCTGAGACATTGACACTCACAACCCCCATCTGCCTTCAACCATATACTTGCATCATTGCTAAAACTGCCTATTTCTATTTCTGTAACATCACCTGACAGGCGTTTCTCAGCTCTTCTGCAGTTGAAACCCTCATCCATGTCTTTGTTATCTCATCTCTTTGTTGTCTTGTACTGAGATCCTGATTTAGCTCCTATCGATTCAGCTAAGTCCATCTTGATAAATTAGTTGAAGTACGTACCAGAAACAATTACATAGACACTGACTAAGTGGCATTTAAATTAGCTGTCAGAGTTCCTTCTAAGAGGATTCATGCAATTTGCTTAATTCCTCCACAGCTAAAGCCCTCTCCGTGCAGTGCCCATCTAAATGGGATGGACAACCTGTTCCAGACGGGATACTGTCAAACACATCACCCCATGCTTTTCATCAGAGCACAGATATTAAACCGTCAGGTTTCTGCTCTAACCTTTCCAGGCTGAGATCAGCAATTCGGACCAAAATTGTGTGCCAAAGCCTAACTTTCAAACAGATTAATCCAATTAGCATTGCTATGTGTTTTCAATCTTTTATCAAATACAAGGCAGGCATCATGTCACCAGATAGGATGTGAAAGGCAAACATACAGACCAGTCACCACCTGGGAAAGGGCAGTTGATAATCAGGATCGATGTCTCTCAGATAAACAACACAGCAGAATCATTCCAAAAAAGGCAATCTACCAAATGGAAAGGGAGAAATCGCAGGTACAGAGTGAGAAATGAAAAAGTCAAAATGCAGGAGGAAAACTGTAAACAGGGAATGGAGGTGAAAAGTAACCAAAACAAAGAAACAAAAATAAAGACTGCGGTAAATGAAAGAAACAAAAAAAAACTGAATGCAGTTTCCATGTGTCAGCAACTGTTAGGCTGAAGAGGAACCTGTGTAAAATACACAATGCTAACAAGGCCAGAGTATAAATATAGCAGCAAATATCACACAACCAAAGGTTATAAAAAAAGCTAACAGGGTAACTGGAAATGCAGAATCACACACAACACAGGAAACAAATCCCTAAATCACAGACCATGGGGTAAATGTATCCACACCTGCAGAGTCAAGAACCAGAGTAAATTTACACCAAGCCCCCACCCCCACTTCCCCACTGCTGGTGAAATCACCAGTGTAGTCTAACTGAAATGTGAGAATAATTGAAAGTTGTCTGTAATCTGTGTGATATATCTAACTGTGAGTGGAACTGATTCAGCACTGGTTTGGCGATGGTAGCTCAGATTTCAGTTAGTTGGTAAACACATTTCAGCTTTTTGGTTTAATATTAAAAATCTGTTTGCAAAATAACTGTTCTAGTAAGGAGCTGGGAGACAGAGCCACCCCCGGAATGAGAGTAGCTGGCACTGTACAGCTGCAAAAAGCAAAGATACCCCCTCATTCCCGATCCACACACACACACACACATACCCTCTCCTAGCCTCAGTGCTGCACCACATTCCTTAACTGTCCCCAACCCATTCCTCATCTCCTGAATCCTGGATCCATCACCCCTTCCCTGCCCAATTTGGGGAGAGGTTCACATTCCGGGACCTCAGCTTGCTTACCTGCTCCGAAGATGCTCAGTGTGTCCCGTTCACTTCTCCCTCTTCCCCCAGCCGCTCACTCGCACCATTCCCGGGAATCCGCCGCTTTCTGCACCGAGTCCCAGGACACACACACTGTGCATTCCCCACAACTGGCAGCGCCTTCACCGGGGCTCTCAGCCGCTCTGACCCCCGGCTCTGTGGCTCTGTCCCCGGGATGGAACAGTCTGCTGGAGCTGGGGATCTCTCTCTCTCTCTCTCCCTCTCTCCTCCAGTTGTGGCTCCAAGGTTGCTATGTGAGTGTCAGCAGGTCCCTGGTGATAGCAGCCCCCCCTGGCAGCAGCAGTGTGGGCTGGAGACAGAGTGGGGGGAGTGGGGTGGCACTGGGGTGGTGAGTGGAGATGGTTAGGAATTGGAGATGTAGGGATGGGAGTTTCCCTGCATTCTGACTCCCTCACCCTGTCAGGGAATGTGTGAAAACATTCCTCCCACTTCACTTCGCCACCTTTTGCCAATTTATTTGGATTTTGACCCTCTTGTCGGAGAAAACAGCATCGCCTTATTTGCTGTGGCTAAAGAAATTATGTTCCTGAACATCTCGGTTAGAATCTCCTGCCTCAGCCTCTGTGCAATCTAAAACAAGCCCAGTTTCTCCAAACTCATCGCAGAATCGAATTCCCTCATCCTGGTATCATTCTAGTTAATCTTCTCCACACTTCCCAAGGCAGTGACATCCTTCCAAAAGTCTGGTACCCAGAACTGGGCACAAAGCTGCTGCTTTCTCAGCGATTTGTACAAGTTGAACCTGATTTTTTTTCTTCTTGTATTTAACGTCTGCATTCACAAAACCAATGAGACAAACACTTCCTGAACATTCTCATTGACTTTCCTCTCAGGCTTAGAAATGTGGAACAGAGGAACAGGAGGCCATTCAGCCCATCAAGCCTGTCCTACCATTCATTATGATCATCCAACTCAATATCCTGATCCCACTTTTCTTCCATATCCCTTGATTCCTTTGGCCCCAAGAGCTATAATTAATTCTGCCTTGAAAGCATTCAATGTCTTGGCCTCAACTGCTTTCTGTGGTAAAGAATTCCACCTCCAGATTCATAAATTTTTCCTCATCTCCGTCCTAAACGGTCTACCTTGTATCCTCAGACTGTGATCCCTGTTTCTGGATCACCCCCCAATCGGGAACATCCTATCTGCACCTACCCTGTCCAGTCCTGTTAGAATTTTATAGCTTTCCATGACATCCTCATCATTCTTCTTAACTCCAGTGAGTATAATCCAAATCCACTCAATCTTTCCTCGTATGTCGGTCTCACCCTCCCAGGAATCAGTCTGGTAAACTTTCACTGGTCTCCTTCTATCGAAACAATACCTTTCCTGCTCCTGAGCTTGAAAGCTTTCACCATGCACCCAACATATCACTTGCCCTTTTACTGCGTGCTACACCTGCGTACTTGCCTTCAGAGACTGGTGTACGAGGATACCCAGGTCTCATTGTGCATTCTCCATTCGGGCTTTGGGGATGTACGTGCCCAGGTCCATAAGAACATAAGAACATAAGAAATAGGAGCAGGAGTAGGCCATCTAGCCCTTCGAGCCTGCCCCGCCATTCAATAAGATCATGGCTGATCTGTCGCTGCTCAGTTCCACTTTCCCGCCCTCTCCCCATAACCCTTAATCCCCTCTCATCAAAAACCCATCAACCCGCGTCTTAAAAATATTTAGCGAGGCAGCCTCCACCACTTCAATGGGCAGAGAATTCCAGCGATTCACCACCCTTTGAGTGAAGAAGTTCCTCCTCAACTCCGTTCTAAACTGCCCCCCTTTTATCTTGGGGCTGTGCCCCCTAGTCCTACTGTCTTTTTTGAGCGGGAAGAGTCTTTCCACCTCTATCCTATCCATCCCATTCATCATCTTATACGTCTCAATGAGATCTCCCCTCATTCTTCTAAACTCTAACGAGTACAAGCCCAGTTTATTCAGCCTCTCCTCATAGCTCAACCCCCTCAACTCCGGCATCAGCCTAGTAAACCTCCTCTGCACTCCCTCCAAGGCCAAAATATCCTTGCGCAGGTGCGGTGCCCAAAACTGCACACAGTACTCCAGCTGCGGCCTCACCAGTGCCCTATGCAGCTGCAGCAAGACCTCCCTACTTTTATATTCAATCCCCCTCGCTATGAAGGCCAGCATCCCATTCACCTTCCTGACCACCTGCTGCGCCTGCAAGCTGGGTTTTTGCGACTCATGCACAAGGACCCCGAGGTCCCTCTGCACCGTCGCCTGCTGCAGCTTTTCGCCCCGTAAGTAATAGTCCTTCCTACCATTATTCCTACCAAAGTGGACCAGTGCTTAGACCAGGAGCCAAGTGACCTCCTCAGCAGTTCACAGGTTTTCAAGTTGGAAAGCTTACCCCCACAGGAGGACCGTGTGAAGGTTTCTGTCTCCTTCTCACAACTAGCAATGCACGGCACGGTAGCACAGTGGTTAGCACTGCTGCTTCACTGCTCCAGGGTCCTGGGTTTGATTCCCGGCTCGGGTCACTGTCTGTGTGGAGTTTGCACATTCTCCTCGTGTCTGCGTGGGTTTCCTCCAGGTGCTCCGGTTTCCTCCCACAGTTCAAAGATGTGCGGGTTAGGTTGATTGGCCGTGCTAAGAAATTGCCCCTTAGTGTCCAGGGATGTGTAGGTTAGAGGGATTAGTGGGTATAATATGTAGGGATATGGGGGTAGGGCCTGGGTGGGATTGTGTTCGGTGCAGACTCGATGGGCCAAAGGGTCTCTTTCTGCACTGTAGGGTTCTATGATTTAACAACATCCCCAGGACATATACCATCCCAAACATCCAGTGCCAATTCAAGTGGTGGCCATTTTCTAAACCAGGAAAACAACTAAATGATCATGGAATGGCTTTGACTGACTGACTGAGTCGCACCCTGGAATCAGTGATAACCTCCCCCCCAGCCCACTCCCCCAACAATAGTTGCTTTTCACACAGGCCACAACTGCTCTGAGCAAACCCAAATGCTGACCTCATCTACTGAAGTTGATTTTGAGAAAGAATTTGCTACAGAGAGGAGGGAGGGTTAATGTAAACAACCCTGATTTCTCCTCTCACAACTGGCCATGAACAGAACACTTGGAGTACTGTGCGCAGTTCTGGTCGCCTCACTACAGGAAGGATGTGGAAGCTATTGAGAGGGTGCAGAGGAGATTTACAAGGATGTTGCCTGGATTGGGAGGCATGCCTTATGAAGATAGGTTGAGGGAGCTGGGTCTCTTCTCCATGGAGAGATGAAGGTTGAGAAGCGACCTGATAGAGGTTCATAAAATATTGAGAGGAATAGATAGGGTGGATTCTCAGAGGCTATTTCCCAGGGCTGAAATGGTCGCTATGAGAGGACACAGGTTTAAGGTGCTGGGAAGCAGGTACAGAGATGTTAAGGGTCAGTTTTTCACTCAGAGGGTGGTGAGTGAGTGGAATCGGCTGCCGTCGGTAGTGGTGGAGACGAACTCACTGGGGTCTTTTAAAAGCCTTCTGGATGAGTACATGGGATTTAATGGAATTGGGAGTTATAGATAGTTCTGTGGCCTGGTAGATATGGATATGATCGGCGCAACTTGTGGGCTGAAGGGCCTATTTGTGCTGTAGTGCTCTATGTTCTATGTTTTGGGTTTTTATAGGTGGTGGCATATTTTCCCAAGCCCTCTTCTGGTGAAATCAAATTTCTATTAATAACCTGAGCAAATTCATGATAGAGTAAACTCAGAGGGTTAGTTTATTTAATGCAGTCAAAATGCAGGACGTGGCTTCACAACATCTTTCTGTCTTCATACAGTAAAAGAGGGATAAATAAAGAGGTATAGGCCAAAGACCACAGGGAGAATAAGAATTATTGTTCCAACTTAATCCCAAGTCCTAAGGTGAATTCCTTAGTAGAGGTCAGTAGGTTGAAACTGATGCTGGATAATTTGTTTTCCAATGGAGATTGCTTTCATGATGGAATGGGCATATGGAGATGAATTATGAAGTTCAGGATTCCCAGGAGTAACAGTGTAGATGGGACCAGGCATTAAATTATGGATAGAGCCCATTTTCTGAGCTGCTGCTTGGCTGATGGACTTTGGCAAACAAAGCTTTTCAGAGTGGAAAGGCAATATGACCGGTTTCACCAGCTTGTGGTTAGGAGATAGTAGGTGAGGATCCTGTTCTCCCATCTCTCCGCTTTGGTTTTGAGAAAGGTTGCATAGTCTGTATTTGATTCGATTTATTACTGTCATTAACATACAATGAAAAGTATTGTTTCTTGCACTGTGTACAGACAAAGCATAACATTCATAGAGAAGGAAACAAGAGAGTGCGGAATGTAGTGTTACAGTCAAAGCTAGGGTGTACAGAAAGATCAACATAGTGTGAGGTAGGTCCATTCAAACGTCTGCTGATAGCAAGGAAGAAGCTGTTCTTGAGTCGGTTGGTATGTCACCTCAGACTTTTGTATTTTTTTCCCTACGGAAGAAGGTGGGAGAGAGAAGTCTGGGGTGTGTGGGGTCCTTCATTATGTTCAGTAAGGAGTCTCGCAACACAGGTTAAAGTCCAACAGGTTTATTTGGTAGCACAAGCTTTTGGAGCACTGCTCCTTCATCAGGTGAGTGACCTGATGAAGGGGCAATGCTCCAAGATCTCCACATCCTAATTATGCTGGCTGCTTTGCCGAGGCAGCAATAAGTGTCGACAGTGTCAGTGGATGGGAGGCTGGTTTGCGTGATGGATTGGGCTACGTTCATGACCTTTTGTACTTTCCTGGGCAGAGCAGGAGCGCATACCAAGCTGTGATATAACCAGAAAGAATGCTTTCTATGGTGCATCTGTAAAATTTGGTGAGAGTCATAGCGGACCTGCCAAATTTCCTGAGTCTTCTGCTAAAGTAGAGTGTTGGTGGGCTTTCTTAACTATACTGTCAGCATGGGGGTGGGGGGGGTGGTGAGGGTCGGGGGAGAACTAGGACAGGCTGTTGGTGATCTAGACATCCAGAAACTTTAAGCTCTTGACTATTTCTACTTCATCCCTGTTGATGTAGACAGGGGCACGCTCTCCACTATTGCTTCCTGAAGTCGATGACAATCTTCTTTGTTTTGCTGCCATTGAGGGAGAGATTATTGTTGCCGCACCAGTTCACCAGATTCTCTATCTCATTTCCGTCTCATCATTAGTTGAGACCCGACCCACTGCAGTAGTGTGGTCAGCAAACTCGAAAATTGAGTTGGAGGGAAATTTGGCTGCATGTTCATAGCCGTATAAGCAGGGAGCTGAGAACACTGCCTTGTGGGGCACCAATGTTGAGGATGATCGTGGAGGAGTGTTGCTTATCCTCACTGATTGGATGGGGATGGGATTGGTGGAGCAGGGAATATTGAAACTTCTGCCTATTAATGGGTTTTTAAGTAGCCTAGTCTATAATAAGGCACATTATGATCCCTATATATACCAAAGGTATCACAATGTGCCTTATACACATATTATATGAAGGTATTACATTAACCACACAATAAAATTAATATTAATGGATTTTTAACAAGTGCTATAACTTTGAAATGTAGTTTTAAAGTTATCTGTGGGGCTTTGGCCAAAAGCAACTGCCCAACAGGTCAGAGTTAGATCAGAGTTGAGGAGGAACTTCTTCACTCAAAGGGTGGTGAATCTCTGGAATTCTCTGCCCGTTGAAGTGGTGGAGGCTGCCTCGCTGAATATATTTAAGTCACGGGTAGACAGGTTTCTGATAGACAGGGGAATTAAGGGTTATGGGAAAGTGGAACTGATCCACTTCAGATCAGCCATGATCTTATTGAATGGCGGGGCAGGCTCGAAGGGCTAGATGGCCTACTCCTGCTCCTATTTCTTATGTTCTTATGTTCTTAACAGCATAGTGGGAAAAAGCAGAACCAGACAGGCGACATTCAAATGGAACAACGGAATATAGAACTTAATCAGTGGGAGGCTTTGGAAGATCTTACAGTTATGGGGTACTAGGTAATGGAATGAATAGAAAGATTCAATTAAAAAGAATAGGAGCACTCTGCTCCTGATTTGGCCTGATAATGAATAGCCAGTTAACAGGATCACTCCCTTAACCCCCACAGTGGAGGGAGCGAACCCTGAACCTGTCAGACATGCGTAATCAGGTTACTAAGCAATGGGGGAAAGACTTTTGGTGCAATTAGTCCAATGAATTCCTGCTTATGCCAGGAGGTAGAATGCTGTTGGCTAAGGTAAATAGTTCTTCCGCGCCCGTTGGGCACCGCAGGGGCTGGGGTGCATTATTGACCCTAATAATCACATTTTAATTTGATGTTCTCAAGTTTCCTTTATATTTTGATTTTATTTGGGCTGTTCCCCTTCCTTTTGGGGAGCTGCCCCTTTTACTTTGCCCTATTGAACTTGAGTTTGACCTTAAAAGAGGCCAAAGGTAAATAGTGTGAATTAATGCAATTGGACCACCCAGTTTGTATGATAGATTGGGCGGGGAGGACGAATCTTCAAAAACAGTACATCAGATGTGTTCACGTTGTGTAACTTTAGAGAGAAGTTGGAACCCATCTGGTATCTCTCCCCACTGTGTATTGGTCAATTAGAGAAGTCTTTTATTGCATACAGCATATGTTCTCACACATTTTGTATTAGCTAAATTTGCCTCAATTGCAGGGGCCCCCCAGGAAATTCCCCGAACAACTTAGCACTGCCAACAGGGAGCAGTCACTGGAGTCCAGATGCAAGACGTGTTTTTCGGAAGTTGTGAGTAATCGGATAGTTAGAGGGTCAGGCACCTGCACATGGAAGCTGTAAATTCAGAGAAGCAAACTCGGGAAGAGGCGCAAGTACAGCGTGACTGTGTAAAGAAACTGCACGGTGTGGAGATGCCGGCATTGGACTGGGGTAAACACAGTAAGGAGTCTCACAACACCAGGTTAGAGTCCAGCAGGTTTATTTTAAAGAGAATTCTTATTAAAGAAACTGCACTCAGTGCAAAGGACCAGAGACAGAGACCTGGGAGCCCTTTGTCAGAGCAGCAAAAAAGACCAGCCTTGTTATTATTAAAGGGGTCAAGCTACGTTTAACATAAGGGGTCAGGGACAGACTCTCGCATCTGCTTACAGAGCAGAGCAAAAATAAAACCGTGTTGCAAGAGAAGGTATTGAGGGAACTAGACTGCACAAAAGGGTTACAGATAGGGCATGAGGAATCCCTTGTGAAGGATTCAGAGGAGAAGTGAAGGGGTGGTGTGAATCCCAGGGTAGGAGCCTCCATTGGGAGACTCTGGGACAGGAGGTAATGAGGCAATGAGATGGGCGCTCCAGGTTTGACAGACCCCAGCTGGGGATCTGATACTTTCAAACAGCAGCGAGGCAGCATGGAGAATTATTAAAGAAAATGATGGAGAGGGGGCTACGATCCAGAGGCTTTGGAAACAGAGAAGAAGGCGGGGTGGAGGGAGTGGGCAGAGGCGGCTGCTGTGATGAGGAGCTGACTCCAGAGGCAGGCAAAGCAGAGACAGCTGTTACCAAGGCAGTGGAAGAGGAGAAAGCAATTCCCCGGGTAATCTCCCCAGTTGTGGGAGAAACGGAAAAAAAAGAGGGAACAGATCTGGGAAGTTTATCAAACAGCTCAGGATAGTGATTCCATTCTTTCTGAGGCATCTTTACACATTAGTATAGCCCTCCAAGCGATAGTAAAAGCCTGTGCAGGGGGCTCCACTATCATTACACAAGAAACGCCCCTAACAACAGCAGAGAAACAGACATTTGTGAATAAATTAGATCCCCTACGGCGTAATCACCAGAATTCAGCTTTTTGGGGGATGATGGAAGAGTTAAGAGATGTTTATAATTTAAGCTTAGATGATGATCAGCGAGACAGTCAATATCTTTTCCCAAGGGTAGGGGAGCCTAAAACTAGAGGGCATCAGTTTAAGGTGAGAGGGGAGAGATACAAAACTGCCCAGAGGGGCAATTCTTTCACACAGAGGGTGGTGAGTGTCTGGAACCAGCTCAGAGGTAGCAGTAGAGGCGGGTACAATTTTGTCTTTTAAAAAGAATTTAGGTAGTTACATGGGTACGATGGGTATAGACGGATATGGGCAAAATGCGGGCAATTGGGATTAGGTGAGGGGTTTTAAAAAAGAGGGGCAGCATGGACAAGTTGGGCCAAAGGGCCTGTTTCCATGCTGTAAACCTCTGTGACTCTATATGGGAAAGTTAGCCAGTGCTGGGTAGCATTTGCTACCCCCTGACTCAGAAGGGAGAGATTGGATATGGACAGAGGGTCCAGATGATAATCAAAAATAGGAAATATTTAGAAGGGATATTGGAATAGTAGTTGGTAAAGGAACTGCCAATTGGGCCAAGATAACTATAGTTAAACTATAGCTTACCTATAGAACCTAAGAGTATGTGGAAGGAAAGATTAGGTCTTATGTGGGTGCTGGAGAGGTGTTTAGCTGTCAGGGATGATATGTTCTTGGGTTTATTTAAATAAGGATTTGGTCCAGCCCTTACTTGAATCATAGAAATGGGTCTTCTGATTAGGAATATTTCTCAGGGAATTATAAATTGGGCTATAAAAGCAGAAGGTAATCTTAAGAAAAATCCAAAATTAATTACAGTACATTCCCAGTCACAACCACAGCCATAGTTCCAGCTTAGAGTCAGAGGAGCATGTTTTGTGAGTGGGAAGAGAGGGCATCATGCTCGGGAATGTCAGAGTAAACCTATGGAGAGTAATCAGTAGCTCCTGTAAAAGGAGCCATGACGTTAGGACTGCTGGCAGAAGTGGGGAGGAAAGGAAAGGCAGTGTCCCAGATGGGTGAGAACGTTCCCGGTGTCTCCGCTCCAAGCACCCGTCCCAGCACAACAGCCAGTGATCCAGGTATCAGCAGATGTTGTTGGGACAGAAATGAAAATAGCAAGCCTTGAGATTACAGAGGAAGATCCCTGCACGCATGTAAAGTCAAAGGGGTCACTCTGCTACTATGTTAGTGGACACTGAGGCAACCATATCCAATAGATTTACCATTTGGGAATAACACACCAAGCAATACAATTGACAGGAGTAGCTGGAGGAACTAAAACATTTCGATTAAGTGAGCATGTTGTGTTAGAGATTGGGGGTCAGGAGGAATTGGTTCAAATCTGGAAAGTTTAACAGGAGAAGGAAGCATTTTGGGAATAGTTCTGTTAGACCAGTTGAGAATTACAATTGATATTAAAGACAACACCATAGTGTGGCAAAGATAAAAAGACCCAGATGGGAGTTATGTACAGGCCCCCCAGCAGTCAGGGTGTGGGGCAGAAAATAAATCAGGAGATAGAAAAGGCAATATTACAGTAATCACGGGGGACTTCAATAGGCAGGTGGACTGGGAAAATCAGGTAGGTAGTGGATCCCAAGAAAAGGAGTTCGTGGAATGTCTCGGATGGTTTTTTGGAGCACCTTGTGACACCTCCTACTAGGGAATAGACAATTCTGGATTTGGTGATGCGCAACGAGGCTGACTTGATTAGGGAACTTAAGGTGAAGGAACTCTTAGGGAGCAGTGACTACAATATGATAGAATTTGGCCTGCAGTTTGAGAGGGAGAAGCTGCAATCAGATTTAATGATATTATAATTAAATAAAGGTAACTACAGAGACATGAGGGAGGAGCTGGCCAAAGTTGATTGGAAAGGGAGCTGAGCAGGTAAGACAGTGGAACAGCAATGGCAGGAGTTTTTGAGAGTTATTCAGGAGGCACGACAGAAATTTATCCCAAGGAGGAGGAAACATGCTAAGGGGAGAATGAGGCATCCATGGCTGATGAGGGAAGTCAAGGACAGCAATTTAAGGACAGCATAAAAGCAAAAGAAAAGGCATACAAAGTGGCAAGGATTAGTGGGAAGCCAGAAGATTGGGAAGCCTTTAAAAGTGAGCAGAGGACAACTAAAAAAGCAATAAGAGGGGAGAAGATGAAATATGAGCGTAAGCCAGCTAGTAATATAAAAGAATATAGGAAGAGCCTTTTTTTCAATATATATAAAAGATAAGAGGCAAAAATAGCCATTGAACCATTGGAAAATGAGGCTAGAGAAGTAATGAAAGGAAACAAAGCAACAGCAGAAGAACTGAATAGTTACTTTGCATCAGTCTTCATGATGGAAGACACCAGTGGGATGCCAGAGCTCCAGGAGAGTCAGGGGCACAGGTAAGTGCAGTGGCCATCTCTGTAGAGAAGGTTCTGAGGAAACTGAAAGGTCTGAAGATGGATAAATCACCTGGACTGGATGGATACACCCCCAGGGTTCCAAAAGAGATAGCTGAGGAAATTGTGGAGACATTGGTGGTGGTCTTTCAGGGATCACTGGAGGCAGGGAGAGTACTAGAGGACTGGAAAATAGCTAATTTATTACCATTATTTACAAAGGGAGGGAGGCAGCAGACAGGAAATTGTAGGCCAATTAGCCTGACTTCAGTCATTGGTAAGATTTTAGAATCCATTATTAAAGATGAGATTGCAGAGTACTTGGAAGTGCATGATAAAATAAGACTAAGTCAGCACAGTTTTGTCAAGGGGAGTCATGTCTGACAAATCTGTTAGAGTTCTTTGAGGAGGTAGCAAGAAAGTTAGATAAAGGGGAACCAGTGGATGTGATTTATCTACATTTCCAGAAGGCCTTTGACAAGGTGCCACATAGGAGACTGTTAAATAAGTGCCCATGGTGATAAGGAAAGGATCCTGGCATGGATAGAGGATTGGCTGACTGGCAGAAGGCAGAGAGTGGGGATAAAGGGGTCTTTCTCAGGATGGCAGCCGGTGACTAGTGGTGTGCCTCAGGGGTCAGTGCTGGGACCACACCTATACATTAACAATTTGGAGGAAGGAACTGAAGGCACTGTTGCTAAGTTTGTAGATGATACAAAGATATAGAGAGGGACAGGTAGAATTGAGGAAGCAGGGGGCTGCAGAAGGGCTTGGACAGGTTAGGAGAAGTGGGTCAAGAAGCGGCAGATGGAATACAATGTGGAAAAGTGTGCGGTTCTGCACTTTGGAAGAGGAATGGAGGCATAGAGTATTTTCTAAATGCAGAAATGTTTAGGAAATCAGAAACACAAAGGGACTTGGAAGTCCTTGTTCAAGATTCTCTTAAGGTTAACGTGCAGGTTCAATCAGCAGTTAGGAAGACAAATGCAATGTTAGCGTTCATGTCAAGAGGGCTAGAATACAAGAGCAGTGATGGACTTCTGAGGCTGTATAAAGCTCTAGTCAGACCCCATTTGGAATATTGTGAACAGTTTTGGGCCCCATTTCTAATGAAGAATGTTCTAGTCTTGGAAAGATTCCAGGGGAGGTTCACAAGAATGATCCCTGGAATGAAGAGCTTGTCATATGAAGACTTTGGATCTGTACTTGTTGGAGTTTAGAGGGACAAGGGGGGAGGATCTTATTGACACTTACAAGATACTTCAAGGCCTGGATAGACTGGACGTGGAAAGGATGTTTCCACCAGTAGGAAAATCTAGAACCAGAGGGCACAACCTCAGGCTAAAGGGACGATCCTTTAAAACAGAGATGAGGAGGAATTCCTTCAGCCAGAGAGTGGTGAATCTGTGGAACTCTTTGCCGCAGAAGGCTGTGGAGGCCGGGTCATTGAGTGTCTTTAAGTCAGAGATAGATAGGTTCTTGAATAACAAGGGATCAGGGGTTGTGAGGAAAAGGCAGGAGAATGGGGATGAGAAAAATATCATCCATGATTGAATGGCGGAGCAAACTCGATGGGCTGAGTGGCCTCATTCTGTTCCTGTGCCTTATGTCTTTTAAGTGATATTGGTGGGGTCAGAAATGGAGAGGTACAATTTCTCATCTGGCCACCCTTCAGCTGAATTGGGAGGGCGGTACAGTGTGGGAAAGGAAAGCTTTACAGTGTGTCTAGGCTTGGGCTATGCATGAACAAGACTGTGGATAATTGGCAGTTCTCTTGGTTACAATTCCGGGGAAACTCATCCCCATGGTACTCTATTAAGCTGGAAGCAGGTAAAATCATTATTGAGAAATTAGAAGAGCAACAAATTGTGACTAAAGCTTCCTCGTTGGTCTAATCAGTTCAAATGTTAGACGGCAGTTATCGATTGACTATTGATTATACAGCGTTAAACCGCTATGTGACGTGAGAGCATCCTTTTGTGGCCAACCTGGCTAGTATATTAAATAATATTGGCTCAGAACAGATAATATTCACAGTGCTTGATGTAACTAATGAATTTTGGTCAATTCCCAGAGTGAAGAAGGATCAGTATAAATTTGCGTTTACAGTTGGGAACCGGCAATAAACTTGGACCCAACCATCACGGGGATTTCACAATAATCCAGCCATATTTCACAGATATATGGCTCAGATAATCAATCTTTTAGAATGAGTAGGAACGACTACTCTACAATTTTGATAGTCTCCAATTGTTCAGTATTGCATTATTTATCTCTTTTTGAAACATGATTAGAACCATAGAAAATTACAGCTCAGAAACAGGCCTTTTGGCCCTTCTTGTCTGTGCTGAACCATTTTTTGCCTAGTCCCACTGACCTGCACTTGAACCATATCCCTCCACACCCCTCTCATCCATGAACCTGTCCAAGTTTTTCTTAAATGTTAAAAGTGACCCTGCATTTACCACTTTATCTGGCAGCTCATTCCACACTCCCACCACTCTCTGTATGAACAAGCCCCCCCAATATTCCCTTTAAACTTTTCTCCTTTCACCCTTAACCCATTCCCTCTGGTTTTTTTTCTCCCCTAGCCTCAGTGGAAAAAGCCTGCTTGCATTCACTCTATCAATACCCATCAAAATCTTATACACCTCTATCAAATCTCCCCTCATTCTTCTACACTCCAGGGAATAAAGTCCTAACCTATTCAATCTCTCTCTGTAACTCAGCTTCTCAAGTCCCGGCAACATCCTTGTGAACCTTCTCTGCACTCTTTCAACCTTATTTATATCCTTCCTGTAACTAGGTGACCAAAACTGTACACAATACTCTAAATTCAGCCTCACCAAATGCATTATACAACCTCACCATAACACTCCAACTTTTATACTCGATACTCCGATTTATAAAGACCAAGCCTTTCAGGAAGAAAGAATCAAGTTGAACCTTAAAAAGGCTCAGTTAGAGTAAGAACAGGTGACTTATTTAGAGCACTTCATATCCCAGGGCAAGGAAGAGATTTCCACAGATCAAAAGGAAGCTGTGCTTTGCATGCAGAGACCACCTATTGTGAAAGGAATGAGGCAAGTGTGAAGAATTTTCAATCATTGCAGACATTTTATTAAGGGTTATACTGCATTAGTGAAACCCTTGCGGGATTTGACGAAAGTAGGAAGAGCTAGCTGTGAGAGAATCGAATAGGGAGCGGCAAAAGCACAGGCTTTCTCAGATTTAAAACCAGCTATGGTGGGAGCCCCAGCTTTGGGACTTCCAGACCTCATCAAACCTTCCTACGTTTTCTGTCAGAATGATGAGATCCATACAGCTGTAATGACCAACAACGTGGGGACAGATTAAGACCAGTGGGTATTACTTCACCCAACTAGATTCAGTTGCCAGAGGTATACATCGGTGTGTAAGAATGTTGGCATGTGCCTCGTGGGCAGTAAGTGTTTCAGAGCCACTCACCCTGATGGAAAAGTAATTCTCCACATTCCCCACACACCCGTCAGCTTTTAGAAGCTGGGAGGTTGAAAGAGGTGTCTGATGATGTTCAAAATGGGAAGCAAACCCTTTGCCAGGGGATAGGCGCGTAAAGATCAGCAGAGATCATAGAACCCTACAGGGCAGAAAGAGGCCCTTCGGCCCATCGAGTCTGCACCAAACACAATCCCACCCAGGCCCTACCCCCATATCCCAACATATCCCACCCACTAATCCCTCTAACCTACACATCCCTGGACACTAAGGGGCAATTTCTTAGCATGGCCAATCAACCTAACCCACACATCTTTGGACTGTGGGAGGAAACCAGAGCACCCAGAGGAAACCCGAGTACCCGGAGGAAACCCACACAGACACAAGGAGAATGTTCAAACTTCACACAGACAGTGACCCGAGCCGGGAATCGAACCCAGGACCCTGGAGCTGTGAAGCAGCAGTGCTAACCCACTGTGCTACCGTGCCACCCAAATGTCAAGGAGAATCCTATGGGAGGATTGATGGTGCAAGGAACAGAATATAAATGTTTTGAGGAAATGATCGAGGAAAGAAGTGGAAGGTTAATAGAGGAACCACTTACAGGAGAAGGGGTAATTAACCTACACATAGATGGGGCTAGAAAGTGTCTCATCGGAGAACTCTCAACAACATGGGTGGTGGTAGATGATAAAGGAACAGTGATTGCAGAAGAACAAACCCCCGGGAATAATTCAGCACAAATAGCAGCGGCGTTGGTTTTAACTAAGGTTTTAGAATGGAGCAAAGGAAAACGGGTCAATGTTTATACTGACAGCAGAAATGCATTTGGAACATTTCATGATTACAGGGAGCAGACGTGGTTTTGTGACTTCTAGTGGGAGGCACATACAGCATTAGGATTTAATTAGAAAACTTACTGTGAGCAGCTCACAGCCCCCGAGAAGCAGCAGTAATATAAATCCAAGCCCATTACAAGTCAGGTGCAGGAAGAAATAGTTTAGCTGATAAAGTGGCGAAGGCTTTAGTGGAACAGGATTGGAAATGGGAACAGGCTAGAGGAGCAGCAACTGTAGTAGTTAGGGACAGCTGAGATATTGGTGTGAAACAAGTGCAGGAAGGGGCAAGTGAAGAGGAAAAGGAAATGTGGGAGAAAGATGGAGGACAGAAAGATCGTGATGGACTATGGAGAAGAAAAGAGAAGGAAAAATAATAGAATGAGCAATCAGGCGAAGTGTTAGGTCTGTTCCCACACCATAAGAACATAAGGAATAGGAGCAGGAGTAGGCCATCTAGCCCTTCTAGCCTGCCCCGCCATTCAATAAGATCATGGCTGATCTGAAGTGGATCAGTTCCACTTTCCCGCTCTCTCCCCATGACCCTTAATCCCCCTGTCTATCCCTTGTCTATCCCTGTGTGGGAGGGGGAATACCTTTACAACCAACACCTTTATCATTGGCAGAATTAATAATGGCAGATCAAACAGCCCAAAATGCCAAATACCCAGGACCCTACACACCAGGATTTACAAGCTGGGAGCTGAGGAAGGAGTTTCACAAAGTTTCCACAGATTCAGCACCCTCTGAATGAAATCTTTTTCATCTGTCCTAAATGGCCAATCCCGTATCCTGGGATTGTGACCCCTTGGTCCAAGAACATCCCCCCCACCATCCCAGCCAAAAGAAGTAGCCTCTTTGCATCCAGTCTGTCCAGCCCTATCAATTTTATACATTTCAATTAGATCCCCTCGTTCACCAATCTCTCTTTGTATAACAGTCCTATCATCCCAGGAATCAGTCTGGTACACTCCCTCGATGGCAAGCATATCACTTCTTGGATATGGAGACTGAAACTGCACAGAATACCCAGGTGTGCTCTCACTGAGGCTTGTGCAGCTGCAGTAAGACATCTTAGCTCCTGTACTCCAGTTCTCTTGTAAGGGAGGTCAACATATCATTTGCTTTCCCACATGCTTGCTTTTGGCAACTGGTGTACAAGAATACCCAGCTCCTTTTGTACATCAACATTTCGCTGTTTAAATAAGACTCTGCCATTCTGTTTTTCCTACCAAATTGGATAACTTCACATTACTTCACACTGTACTGTAGTTGCCATGTATTTACCCACTCGACTTGTCTAAACCACCTCAAAACCTCTCAACATCCTCCTCCTCACTCACATTCCCACAAGCTACATATTGCCAATAAAGTCATAAATATTACTTTCTGTTCCCTCACCCAAATCATTGATCTACATTGTGAATAGCTGGGCCCAAACACCGATCCTTATGGCACCCCCCCACCCCTCCCAACCCCAGTCATGGCCTGCCACTTCAAAAAGTACCAATTTATTCCTACTCTCCATCTCTTGCCTGATAACCAGTTCTCAATCCAGGACAATATACTAACTCTAATCCCATGTGCTTTAACTTTGCCGGTTAACCACTTATGTGGGACTTCAGCAAAAGCATTCTGAAAATCCAAATACACCATACCCACTGGTCACCCTTATCTGCCATATCTAATCCTGTTGATATTTCTAAGTGTTATAGGCTAGTAAGTTTGACTTCGGTGGTGGACAAGTTATTGGAAGGTGTGATAAGGGATAAGATCTACAAATAGTTGGATTGACAGGGGCTTATTATGGAGAGTCAACATGGCTTTGTGCATGGTAGGTCATGTCTGACCAATCTATTAGAGTATTTTGAGGAGGTTACCAGGAAAGTGGATGAAGGGAAGGCGGTGGATGTTGTCTCCCTGGATTTCAACAAGGCCTTTGACAAGGTCCCTCATGGGAGGTTAGTTAGGAAGGTTCAGTCGCTAGGTATACATGGGGAGGTAGTAAATTGGATCAGACACTGGCTGAATGGAAGAAGCCAGCGAGTGGTTGTGGAGGATTGCTTCTCTGAGTGGAGGCCTGTGACTAGTGGAGTGCCGCAGGGATCGGTGTTGGGTCCGTTGTTGTTTGTCATCTATATCAATGATCTGGATGATAATGTGGTAAATTGGATCAGCAAATTTGCTGATGATACAAAGATTGGAGGTGCAGTGGACAGTGAGGAAGGTTTTCAAAGCTTGCAGAGGGATTTGGACCAACTGGAAAAATGGGCTGAAAAATGGCAAATGGAATTTAACGCAGACAAGTGTGAGGTATTGCACTTTGGAAGGACAAACCAAAGTAGAACGTACAGGGTAAATGGTAGGACTCTGAAGAGTGCAGTTGGACAGAGGGATCTGGGAATACAGATACAGAATTCCCTAAAAGTGACGTCACAGGTGGATAGGGTCGTAAAGAGTGCTTTTGGTACATTGGCCTTTATAAATTGGAGTATCGAGTATAAAAGTTGGAGTGTAATGGTAAGGTTATATAAGACATTGGTGAGGCTGAATTTAGAGTATTGTGTACAGTTTTGGTCACCTAATTACAGGAAGGATGTAAATAAGGTTGAAAGAGTGCAGAAAAGGTTCACAAGGATGTTGCTGGGACTTGAGAAGCTGAGTTACAGAGAGAGATTGAATAGGTTAGGACTTTATTCCCTGGAGTGTAGAAGAATGAGGGGAGATTTGATAGAGGTGTATAAGATTTTGATGGGTATCGATAGAGTGAATGCAAACAGGCTTTTTCCACTGAGGCTAGGGGAGAAAAAAAACCAGAGGGAATGGGTTAAGGGTGAAAGGAGAAAAGTTTAAAGGGAATATTAGGGGGGGATTCTTCACACAGAGAATGGTGGGAGTGTGGAATGAGCTGCCAGACAAAGTGGTAAATGTGGGGTCACTTTTAACATTTAACAAAAACTTGGACGGGTTCATGGATGAGAGGGGTGTGGAGGGATGTGGTTCAAGTGCAGGTCAGTGGAACTAGGCAAAAAATGGTTCAGCACAGACAAGAAGGGCCAAAAGGCCTGTTTCTGAGCTGTAATTTTCTATGGTTCTATGGTGTCCTGTAATCACATCCTTTATAAAAGACTCTAGTATTTTCTCTATTATCGATGTGGGTTACATTGGCCACCCTCCAATCTGCAGGAATGTTCCAGAAACTAATTGTAAGATGACGACAACACATCCGTTATCTCCATGGCCACCTCCATGAGATGTAAACTATCATTATTATTGTCCCGTTACTTTCGCCAACACTTTCTTTTGTAATATTAATTTCCTTTAGTTCTTCCTTCTCAGTAATCCCTTGGTTCCCTAGCATTCTGGGGAGTTTTTGTGTTTTCTCTGTGAATATAGAACTAAAAAAGTTGTTTAATTGCTCTGTTGTTTGCTTGTTCTCTGTTATAGATTCTTCTGTTGCAAATATTTGTCTTCAATAATCTTTTCCCCACGTACTTACAGAAACTTTTACACAGTTTTTATGTTCCCTGCAAGCTTACTCTTGTACTCTATTTTTCCCCTCTTAATCCTACTTGCTGAATTGTAAATTGCTCTCGATCCTCAGGCTTCCTACTTTTTTCCAACATCTTTATATGATTTACTTTTATTTATTTTTTGGGCATTGTTGGGCTCATATTTCCTGTTTCTGTGCCAGAAGGGAATGTATAATTGTTACAATGCACACATCCTGAAATATTCGCCATTGCCTATGCACCATCATATCTTTTATCGAAATCTCCGATCTATCTTGAACAACTCACACCTCAACTTTGTAGCTTTCTTAGATTTAGAACATGTTTTCAGGCTGGACTTCTCCATTCGCTATCATATTATGGTTACCGTCCCCTAAAGGATCTCACATAAGATTATTAATGAACCCCTTCTCATTGCATAATACCAAATCTAGTGTCACATCGTCATAGAAACCCTACACTACAGAAAGATGCCATTGGGCCCATCGAGTCTGCACCAACCACAATCCCACCCAGGCCCAACCCCCATATCCCTACATATTTACCCACTAATCCCTCTAACCTACACACCTCAGGATGTTAAGGGACAATTTTAGCATGGCCAACCAACCTAACCCGCACATCTTTGGACTGCGGGAGGAAACTGGAGTACCCGGAGGAAACCCACGCAGACACGAGGAGAGTGTGCAAACTCCACACAGACAGTGACCCGAGCCAGGAATCGAACCCAGGACCCTGGAGCTGTGAAGCAGCAGTGCTAACCACTGTGCTACTGTGCCACCCAAATGTTCCCTAATTGGTTCTTTGATATACTGATTTACTGAGATGGCAATAAATAAGCCACAATGTTATTGAATGGCAGGTCAGAGTGGAAGGGCTAAGTTGCCTCCTCCTGCTCCTCTGTTCCAATGTAGAAAGATCAAGGCTGAAATTTCCTAACTCTTCCTGCCGGTAGGATCTTCTAGACCTGCTGATGACAACCCTTCACAGCACATTCCATTGCATGCACGTCCCGTAGACATAAACATCCTGCTGTCAGCCAATGTCAGGACATCTCCACTGCCGGAAGATACACTGCCGGGGATCAGGAAATCCCATCCGTGTAATCCATCAACCATTACAATGGTAAGCCAAGTGTTAATGCTCAGAGTAATGTGAATCATAAACTTATCTTACCACTCCCTTCTGCTACTTCACTGCTCCAGGATCCTGGGTTCGATTCCTGGCTCGGGTCACTGTCTGTGTGGAGTTTGCACATTCTCCTCATGACTGCGTGGGTTTCCTCCGGGTGCTCCGGTTTCCTCCCACAGTCCAAAGATGTGCAGGTTAGGTTGATTGGCCGTGCTAAGAAATTGCCCCTTAGTATCCAGGGATGTGTGGGTTAGAGGGATTAGTGGGTGTAATATGTAGGGATATAGGGGTAGGGCCTGGGTGGGATTGTGTTCGGTGCAGACTCGATGGGCCGAAGGGCCTCTTTCTGCACTGTAGGGTTCTATGATTCTATGATTCTTCTCTACACGTACAGAAGGAAAAGCCACCAGTAACAATCCATTACCTATTATGAATGAGGAAAACTTTACCAGGCAATATCTTCAGCCTAAACAGTGCCAAAAGCTAGTGAACATTCCCGTGTGCCAATCACCTTGGTTATGAATAGTCATCACAGTATTTTCCAAAAACACAGGGTGCACAGCCTTCCTTTGATGCAAGCTGTCTGATTTTATAAATTTCAGTTTTTAGCATTTTGGAAAGTGAAGTACTGTGCCAAAAAATTATCATTTGTACCTGTTTGTTCTCACTATCGGTTTGTGGAATAGTTTACAATCTGCTAGACCCTCTCACATTGCCTCGTGCCTTGTATAACTGATGAGTGGATATGATGTGGGTTGTAATTTCTATATTTATGAAATACCTGAGAGAATTCTGAAACCTTCCATCAGGACTGTGAGCCAGGTTTATTACGATGACATTTCCTGTGTGGTAACCCAGGACAGATCCAATACCTGATTTTATTCAAAACTAACTTTGTTAGGTCTGATTTTCACACGTATTGTTAAACTGACATTAACTCTCACCTCCCTCTCTCTTCCTCATTGCTTACTGTGTGGCAGCACAGAACAAAATCTTGGACTGCCTGAGTAATGTCTGGACTCCACATGGATTGCAGTTGAGCTGTTTTGCCTCTGTTGGCTCTTGAGAGCTCCAGTGCAGGCCCACAAGTCGGTGTTTCCATTCTGAGAGAGGCACCATCTGGGCAGCAGCACCCCAGCAGTGAGTTATCTGCTGCTGGGAATGTCTCTGACACAGAGGTCAGATCATGTTAGCTTTTATTGGTAGAGGGATTGAATTTTGGAGCCGTGAGGTCATGTTACAAAACTCTGGTGCGGCCGCACTTGGAGTATTGCATACAGTTCTGGTCACCGCATTATAAGAAAGATGTGGAAACATTGGAAAGGGTGCAGAGGAGGTTTACTAGGATGTTGCCTGGTATGGTGGGAAGGTCTTATGAGGAAAGGCTGAGGGACTTGAGGTTATTTTCATTGGAGAGAAGAAGGTTACGAGGTGATCTGATTGAGGCATACAAGATGATCAGGGGGTTAGATAGGGTGGACAGTGAGAGCCTTTTCCCTCAGATGGTGATGGCTAACACGAGGGGACATAGCTTTAAATTGAGGGGTGGTAATTATAGGACGGATGTCAGAGGTAGGTTCTTTACTCAGAGGGTAGTAAGGGCGTGGAATGCCCTGCCTGCAGCAGTTGTGGACTCGCCAACTTTAAGGGCATTCAAATGGTCAGTGGATAGACATATGGATAATATTGGAATAGTTTAGGTTAGAGGGTCATTAGATTGGTTCCACTGGTCGGCGCAACATCGAGGGCCTGTACTGCGCTGGAATGTTCTATGTTCGATCCTGGTTACAGAGAAGATGCAGAAGGCATTGAGGTGCCAGGTCCTGGAGAGGTGAACTTTGCTTTCCTCACTCAGTGACACTCGGAAACAGATGACACAAGACAAATGTTTTGCTATTTGGTTTTGAGGAAATGTTTCTGATATCTCTTATATTTATAATTTACTGTTCTATTTGTTTCTGTTTTTGAAATGTTTTAGTGACACAGTTTAATGATAGAATAATCTATGAGAGCGCGTATTAAAGTTTTGTACCAAACAGCTGAGATTCACATTGTTCAGCAGTAACAACCAGAATTTTTGCTGCTAACTTAACACATCACTTGTTTCACCCTCAGTCCAGACTGTTCTTTCCCAGGGGCAGAGGGATAAGAGCCCATGGTGTTGGAGGTACTGGTATCCTGGCACGGATAGAGTATTGGTTAATGAGCAGGAAACAGTGAATGGGAATGAGGAGGACTTTTCAGGTTGGCAACCTGTAACCAGCGGGGTTCCAGAGCTATCTACAATATATTTTGAAGATTTGGAGGAAGAAAGCAAATGTACTGTAGCTAAATTTACAGATAATAGGCGGAAAGATAAGTTGCAAAAAGGATACAAGCAGTTTACAAAGAGATAATGATAGAGTACGTAAGTGGGCAAAAAGTTGGCAAGTGGAGTGAAATGTGAAGTTGTTTAGTTTGGAAGGGAGAACAGAAGAACAGAGTATTATTTAAATAGAAAAAACTGCAACACAAAGTGACTTGGGGGAACTTGTGCACAAAACACAGAAAGCTAGCACATGAGTGCAGCAAGCAATCCGGAAGGCTAGTTGAATGAATCATAGAGCCCTACAGTGCAGAAAGAGGCCCTTCGGCCCATCGAGTCTGCACCAAACACAATCCCACCCAGGCCATTCCCCATATCCCTACATATTATACCCACTAATCCCTCTAACCTCCGCTACCCTGGACACTAAGGGGCAATTTTAGCACAGCCAATCAACCTAACCCGCACATCTTTGGACTGTGGGAGGAAACTGGAATACCCAGAGGAAACCCACGCAGGCACGAGGAGAATGTGCAAACTCCACACAGACAGTGATCCGAGCTGAGAATCGAACCCAGGACCCTAGCTGTGAAGCAGCCGTGCTAACCACTGTGCTACTGTGCCGCCCCAATGTTGGCCCTTAACTCAGGGAGGTTGGTGTATATGAGTAGGGAAGTCTTGCTGCAACTGTATAAGGCGCTGGTGAGACCACATCTGATCATAGAATCTCTACAGTGCAGAAATAGGCCATTCAGCCCATTGAGTCTGCACCCAAAGCCCTATCCCTGTAACTCCACATATTTACCCTGGCACTAATGGGCAATTTAGTATAGCCAATCAACCTAACTTGCATATCTTTGGGCTGTGGGAGGAAACTGGATCACCCGGAGGAAACCCATGCAGGGGCAGAGAAAGTGCAAACTCCACACAGATAGTGACTCAAGGCTGAATTGAACCCAGGTCCCTGGCGCTGTGAGGCAGCAGTGCTAACCACCATGCCATTGTGCCACCCATCTGGAGGGCAGGGAGCAGTTTTGGTCTCCTTATTTCAGGAAAGATATTATTTCATTGGAGGAAGTTCAGAGAAGGTTCACTAGGATGGTCCCCGGTGTGGAGCTATTGTCTTCTGGGGAAAGGTTAAACAGGTTGGGACTCCATTCATTGGAATTTAGAAGAATGAGAGGCGATCTCATTGAAACATATCAGATTGTTAGGGGGCTTCATGGGGTAAATGCTGAGGGGATGTTTCCCCTCATGGGGATGAGGGTATAGTCTCAGAATAAATGGGCACCAATTTAAGACTGAGATCAGGAGGGATTTCTTCTGAGGGTTGAGAGTCTTTGTGGGGGCTGTGGAAGCAGAGTCCTTGTGTATATTGAAGGCTGGGATTTCCTTGTGGGATCCAGTAACATCCGGTTGGGATCTTCCATTGTATTCATTTCTGGCACAATCTTGTCTCTGGAGTCCACTTGCAGAAAGTTGTGATGCACAACTGATGTTGGCTTTAAAGAGAGAACCTCTTAATTCTTTATGTTTCAGATAAATAACCTCTATTTAAGAAGTCTGATCAACAATACTAACATTTTGCTTTGAACAAAACCCTCAGAATGTCTGCACTCAGCAAAATTCCTTTCTGCTGTTCTGGTGTCTTCCGAGAATGGATAGCCCAACCCCTTCTACAGCACCTTCCAAACTCAGGACCATCACCACCACCTAGAAGGAAAAGGGCAGCAGATACTTGGAAATACAATATCTTATCCAAGCCCCAGATCATCCTGGCTTGAAAATTTAACTTCATTGTCACTGGATCCAAAACTGGAATTCCCTCTGTCAGTGCTGTGCAGGGGCTACATTAGGAGAAGCAGATTGAGGGTCTGTAGGGGAGGGACAGTGCATGCATGTCTATTGTAACAGGGCTGGGCTCCATGAAGGTAGGGGAATGTAGATATTCAGCTGCCCCATTCTGCCCTGGGTGATCTTGGCAGCCTCTCACTGGAAACCGGTGGTTTAATATAGAAAGGAGGAGCTGGAGGAGATCACTTGACTCGTTGAGTTGCTCCCCCATTCATTTTGATCACAGTTGATCACCCAACTCAATAGTCTGATCCTGTTTTCTCCCACTCTCCCCCTGCCCCATATCCTTTGATTCCCCCATAGCTTCTTGAAAGCATTTAATATTTTGGCCTCAACTGGTAGCGAATTTCACAAGCTGACCACTCGCTCCCAGACCCACTAACCAGATGCTAATCCGCATTTCAATATTGAAATCAGCTCTGTGCCAATTTCTGGTATGGTATTGATGGCCCAAAATCTTTACCTCGGAGACGTGCAGCACCCAGTGGGAAGCCCGGGAAAGAGCCTTCACTCCTGGCCCGCAGCTAACTGGGACAAACACCCCAGAATCTTTACAGCACAAGGAGGCCATTTGGCCCATTGAGTCTGCACTAACTCTGAGAGAGCATTCTACCCAGTTCCACTTTCTGCCTTATCCCTGTAACCTTACACATTCATTCTTTTCAGAGAGCAATCCAATTTCCTTTTGAATACCTCGATCGAACCTGCCTTCACCACCCTCTCAGGAAGTTTGTTCCAGATTTCAGCCGTCCTTTGGGTCAAAAATGTTCCCTCTCACCTGTGATCCTTCCTTGAGTGGGAACAGTTTCTCACTATTTACCCTGTCCATATCCCTCAGCATCTTGAACCCTTTGATCAAGTATCCTCTGTCTTCATTTCTCCAAGAAGAAGAAATCCTTTATTCCAATTTATACTCATATCTTCAGTCCTTTATCCCTGGAATAATTCATGTGAATCTCTTCGATGCTTTCACATCCTTCCTGAAGTATGAACTCAGATATTCTTTATTAACTGCTCTCTTAACCTGCCCTGCCATCTTCAATAACTTACGTACATATACACTGAGATCCCTCCACTCCTGAGCCTCCTTTTCAGTTTCTCACTTTGTTTTATATTGTCCCTCCACGTTCTTCCTGCCAAAATGAATCACTTCACGTTTCTCTGTATAGAAAGCTACATGCCACTTCTCTGCCCAATCCACCAACATGTCGATGTCTTTTTGAAGTTCAGGACTATCCTCTTCATAGTTTCTAAGTATATCCTAAGAAATATGCACATGATCCTCAGGTAGATCCATTTTCACAATGTTTAGAAGTGTGCCAGTGGGTGGAATTTTCCATTCCAAACCCAAGCCCTGTGGTGGTTGGGGGTGGAGCTGGGAGTGTTGCCAGCTGCAGGGGCCAGTGGAAATTTGAGCTAAATTGTGTGATGCCAACTTCACTAATGATGAAGCTGAATATTTCTCAGAGGGGCAAGCTGGATGGAGCACAGTCCAGTATCATATCCAGGTGCTGTACTTAGAAAGCAACTTAGCCACCACAGAAGGAGATGGCCCATGGAGCCCTGGACCCCAGATTCAGTGATGTGCCTCTGGAGGTGATGATGATGGAGTGGAAGCCAGAAGGGAGTTGAGGAGGAACTTCTTCACTCAAAGGGTGGTGAATCTCTGGAATTCTCTGCCCGTTGAAGTGGTGGAGGCTACCTCGCTAAATATATTTAAGTCACGAGTAGATGGGTTTTTGACAGACAAGGGAATTAAGGGTTATGGGGAGAAAGCGGGAAAGTGGAACTGATTCACTTCAGATCAGCCATGATCTTATTGAATGGCGGGGCAGGCTCGAAGGGCTAGATGGCCGACTCCTGCTCCTATTTCTTATGTTCTTTATGTATTGTTCCTCTATCTTGAGGATGGGAGGAGGAGGCTGAGCTGCAAGTCTCCGGGTGGTCAGTGCCTGGGCCTCCACCAGAGGGTGAATGACATCATCTACACCACCAGGGTAAGTGAACCACCAGCTGCTCACACTCAAACCACTGGTACAGGGACATCAGCCTCAGTGACAAGGGCACCATTGTGTAGACCATGACAAACTGCTGCCTCCTACTCCCACTGCAGTCCGTCCCATTGGCAGGTGGTGAGATCGCTGTTGATCCCTGACCCTTTCACCCAGAAAGCTCAGAAGCAATTTGGGAGTTGCGGCAGTGGGTAGGGAAGGGATTAGGCATGGAGGACATCAGCAAGCACCGCTTGCCTCTGGTCTGCATGGTCTCACACTCAGAGTGGATAACCTGTCAGGTATCTGTTGTGTATTCGTTGTATTAGAGTGTTTCCTTAGCAGCAGCGTTGCAGGAGCACTTTAACACTGATTACACAATGTCACTGACACACCATCGCTGTCTACACCGGCCAGTGGGCAGCCTGGAGAGTTCACAACCTTTCAATAAAACTCCTCATTTTGTTTGAACTTTGCAAACTATCTTTTAAAACCACCACAGGGTCTATCAGAATTGCGCAGCGCAGGGAAGGCCCTTCAGCCCATCGAGTCTGCACTGACAATGACCACTAAAAAGCACGCTGATCTAATTTTCCAGCACTTGTCCCACTACCCTTGAATGTTATATTTCAAGTGCTCATCCAAATATTCTTTGAAAGGTTATAGGTTTCCGGCTTTTACTGCCTTCCCAGGAAGTGCGTTCCAAGTCCCCACCATCCTTCAGAGAGCACATGACGCTATCTGTAAATCCTGAAGAATGAGAAAGATCCTAAAGCTTAATAGCTCTCGAATCCATAGAATCCCTACAGTGCAGAAGGAGGCCATTCGGCCCACTGAGTCTTCACTTATCCCAATCCCTCCCAGGCTCTATCCCCAATACCCCATGCATTTACTTAGCTAGTCCCCCTGACACTAAGGGGTAATTTAGCGTAGCCAACCCACCTAATCCACACATCCTTGGAGTGCAGGGGGAAACCCACACAGACACGGGAAGAACATGCAAACTCCGCACAGATAGTGATCCGGGGCTGGAGTTGAACCTGGGTCCCTGGTGTCAAGAGGGATCAGTGCTTACCACTGTGCCACCCTCTTCTCTCAACACAGGAAAAGAGATGGCACAAGAAGAGAGCGGAGGAAATATGGGAGGGGGCCGACCTGACCTCAAGAATTCCATTGAATTTGAGGGGCGGGCAACCTGTTGGCAGGAGAGGAACTGGACCCGACCTGTGCAGGTGGATGGGTCAAAGGTGGTGTAATCACATAGAAACCCAGGGGCCATGTGTTCACCCATGTTGGGGCAGTAATGCCTCTTCTCACTGCCAGGGGGAGACATTAGGGCTGGCCTGGAGAGATCTGGGAGACCAACGATTGGGAGATGCAGGGGTTGGAGGGGCAGCGATGTGGGGTCATGGAGCAGACTGGCAATGCGGAGGCACTGCACACGCGTGGATCATTGCTCTGACAGATCAGCACATGCGCAGTGGCCCACTCAGCATTATGCTGCCGGCTTCTCCAGTGAGGATAGGCCCCCATCCCTAATTTTCCGAGTGAATGACGCTGAGGCACTTTGCAATACTCCGTGCAGGAGATTCATTTTGAAAACCCTGCCGAAAAAAAAAACCAGCATAAGTTTCTCCCATTTTCACACGAATTGGGGAATTTTCTTGGGAGAATCTCGCCCTTGTGTGTGATTAGCAAAGCATATAGAATCCAGGGCTTCCTCAATAGAGGCAAATAGATGATTGCGTCCAGTTCTGGTCACCACACGTTAGGGAGGAGGGAGATCTACCAGAATGGTTCCAGAGATGAGGGATTTTAGTTACAAGGGACGGTTGGAGAAATTGCATTTGTTCTGTTTGGAGCAATGGAGGTTGAGCAGAGAGTGATAGGTGTCCAAGACTGTAACAGATTTAGATAAGATCGACAAAGAGAAGTTACTCCCGCTGGCTGAAGGTGCAAGGAACCGGGACACAGTTACGATCTTGGCCAAAAGGTACAAGAGGGATGTGAGGAAGAACTTTTTATACGACGATAATGACCTAGAATGCACTGAGGCTGAGAGAAATGGGGATGATCAATCAAAATGAAATTGAATGGACAGTTCAGGGAAATAAACTTGCTGGGGATGGAGTGGGATGACTGAACTGTTCCAAAATGGACAAAATTACCTCCTGTTGTTCACTACTGACTCTGCCTCTCATTCTGGACGTTACTGTGGGAATTTCAATCATTACAGACTGCTCGCCCATCGCTGCTAGGAGTGCTTCAGTTCACATCACTGTCGGTCTGCTTTAGAATTGCCATGTGTATCATTACTGCCTTGTTTTAATTCTCACCATCTTCCATCTGCCGAGGTTTCAATTATTTGATCAGAGGATTTATTACCTGACCCTCATACAACGTTCATGCTGAGTGATGTTTAATTACCATCAATATGTCTCGGTTAATTAGTGCCAATTACGGTGTGAGGATGTTCTTCCTCACATCCCTCCTGTGTCCCTTGTCAAAACTTTAAATCTGTGTCTCCAGCAATTAGTGCCAATTAATCTCAGATATGTTTCTTGAAGAAACCTCTGATCCAATGCCTTCTAAATTTACTGCACATTCCAGTTTAACCTGTTTAACTATATTCCGCGCTGTGAGCCATCTGCCACGGATCTTCTCCATGCCATTTTCCTCACTCTATTGCTTCCTGCTCTGTTTACCTTTTTCCAGCCTCAGTGTGCCCAGTTTCAGGAACACCAAACTCAGTGCAGTGAACTTCCCACACTGCCCGGTGCAAAAACACCATAACCAGAATACAGTGCGACAGGCCACTGCCACTCTGGGACCGTGCCTGGTCACCCATCGGGGTCGCTTAGTCTGGTTGTATTTTTCCTTTAAGTAATTGGATAAGTTTTATCTGATCCATCAATCAAACATCACCTCAATACGGTCAGCCCATTCACCCTCACTCAATAAGACTTTGCACGGTGGTTATACTGCTGTCTTCCAGCGCCAGGAACGCAGGCTCAATTCCCTGGATCACTGTCTGTGTAGTGTCTGCACATTCTCCCCATGTCTGCGTGGGTTTCCCCCCACAATCCGAAAGATGTGCTGGTTAGCTGCGTTGGCCGTGCTAAATTCTCCCTCGGTGTACCCGAACAGGTGCTGGAGTGTGGCAAGTAGGGATTTTTTTTACAGTAACTTCATTGCAGTGTTAATGTAAGCCTACTTGTTATTAATAAGTAGATAATAGTGTTGGGCGGAGCCTTCAGGGCTGTGACTGACTTGGGGAAATCAAGTTAAGTTGGATTGAGACGTTCCAAATGAGGCAAGGAGGAAGGCTCGAACTGATGAAGAAATATGAAAGTGTCTTCAGTGACGAGTTAGGGAGACAGAAGGCCTGCAAGTGAAGATCTGTGAATCCAGAGGCGACCTGGTTATTTGGGGCAAGTCCAGTTCAGTACGTGATTGATACCAAATAGAGAGATTGGAAGAACTGGACATCAAAGAACAAAGAACAGCACAGCACAGGAAACAGGCCCTTTGGCCCTACAAGCCCACGCCGCCCATTTTAACACTCAGTGAGCGCCTCATTCCAATCCTTCGTCTACCTACGACTTTTGTCTACATCTCATGGACTCCACAATAAAGGGGTGCAAATTTAGAGAATTATATATGCACCAGATTAAGGGAGATCCAATTTAGGGACAATTTATTAACACCAATCAGCCTAAGAGCGCATTTTTGGGGTGTGGGAGGAAACTGGAGCACCCAGAGAAAACCCACGCAAGCATGGGGAGAATGTGTAAACTCCCATAAACACCGACCCAAGCTGGAGGTCTGACCCGGGTCCCTGTATCCACACAGCAAACAGTGATAGTCACTAAGCTGTCGTGTTGCCCGTCAGTTGGTCCAGTTTAAGCGTACACTAACGACATGAAGCACTAGGCAACTCTCAAAGCAACATGCAAGAGCAGCCCTTGCACGACCCATCGCGTGTATGCCCCTTGTTGGCCAACAAGGCGGACCGAATCACCTGTGGATGTAAATCTTTTTATTCATTCGTTGGGTATTGCCACAAATTTATTATCCATCCCTAGTTAAGAATCAACTACATTGCTGTGACTCTGGAGTCAATGTAGGCAAGACCAGGTAAGGATGGCAGATTTCCTTCTCGAGAAGACATTTGTGAACAGGATGGATTTTTTTGATCTTGTTGGAGAGAATTGATATCTACTTGGAAAGACATGGGTCAATTAAGGATAGTCAACATGGCTAAACATTTGTTTGAAAATGTGATCAAGTGTGTGGATGAGGGAGGTGTAGTTGATGTGGTTTTATATGGATTTTAGCACAGTTTTTGACATGGGAGACTGATTGAGAAAGTTCAAGCTCACAGGATGAAGGGAAATTTGGCAAGATGGATCAGAATCTGATTTAGTAAAAGATCACAAAGGGTAATGGTGGAAGGATGTCTGAGTGACTGGGGGTCAGTGTCCAGTGGTGTGTACCACAAATGAAAATCTTGGATGAATGATGAGCAAGTTTGCAGACAACACTAAGATTGGTGGAGTGATTAATAGTGACAGGAAGATATAGATGGGTTAGTCAGATTAACAGAGCAATGATGGATAGGATTTAACTCTAAGTGTGAGGTGATGGACTTCGGAAGAAGTAACAAGACTAGGGAGTATTTAATGAATGACCGGACACGGGAAAGCTCAGGAATCTTGGGGTAATTATTCCCTGAAATGGGCAGACAGGTGAATGGGATAGATAAGAAGGAAATGACTTTAGTGGTAGTTATTGTCTGTGCAGACTCAATGGGCCAAAGGGCCTTTTGTACACCGTACGTCTCTCTGACTCTCTGGTGAAATGTGCAGTGATTTCTTGGTTTTACTCAGCTCCAATCCCACACGAGTTTCTGGAGACAGCTGTTTTGGGAATTATTCCAAATTTAGGATTGGATATCAAAAGTTGTCGTGGGCTTCGGTGATGCCACACATGGCAGGAAAATGTTCAAGTATACAAGCAAGCCTGAACAATGCAAGCCCCGTGCCTTATTCATTCCCTGTTCCAGTCACTCCAGGAATTGAATCCGCAACGCTGCTGCTGAATCCTATGAGGTATATATAATTATTCTGGCTATAATTCTTCTGATTGAATGGTGGGGCAGGCTCGAAGGGCTAGATGGCCTACTCCTGCTCCTATTTCTTATGTTCTTATGGCTCTGTTCAAAGCTTGTAAGCCTTTTTTTGTTTCCACGCATTGGTGGAATATATCGCAATCGTGCTTGGAGCAGGCATAGAGAAAACTTTTTGACAGGCAAGAGAACTTGTGACACCAGGTCCACTGGAGCAGACACTATTTTTATCTTTAAAAATGAACATTTGTTGATGTAGAGAATGCTGTGTGAAAGCTGACTCAAAACCCTGGGCAGAGAAGTTTGGAAAGTTTTCAGTTTTATATGTTTTGTTACTGTTTTGTGGAACCATTTTACGTCAAGCATTAATGTTAGTCTCAGTGAGAAGTCCTGTCACGTGAGAAGTTCAAAATGAAGATATTTCACTTAAGCAGGGGTACTAACATTAACAGAAGATATAGGCCTCTCTGAGAAGCACACAAGATGCACGAAACAGACAGCGAAATTAATTTAGTTGAGACTGTTAAAGTTATTTGTGACCCAATGGTGCAATGCAGAGTAGAAGTGAAACTCTGAAGAAAATTGTCGTCTTACTGCCCATGATTTTCAACAGAGGTTTGGATGAGAATGCTAAAAGCCACTGCAGGAAGAAATTAAGTGAATTCGACCTGGAGACACAAATAGAAATCTTTTTTAAGACGAAGTGAAACAATTCATTAATTTGAGGTCTGTGCTTTGAAGAGCTAGATGGCCTATTCCTGCTCCTATTTCTTATGTTCTTTGGGATCACCAGCTGATTTGTACAGATTTGGTAACTGATGGTTTGCAGGTAACTTCTCTTCCAAACATGGAAACCGTTCTGAAGATATTTTTAACGATACCTGTCACAAGTGCGTAAATGTTCTTATTTGCGAAGAATGATGATTCAGGGACATTTTACATTCGGCAATGTTGATGATTGAAAGTGCGTCTCTCCAAGATTTTACCCACAGTGATGTAATTGACAATTTTGTGAAGAAAAAGTGCAGAAGAAAAGCTATCTAAGTTGCCATGCCAACAGGGAATGAAACAAAACAAAGTCTTAATCCGTTTCTCTTCCATGCTCTCTCGCGTAAATTCTGTTTTTCTAAAGGGACCATTTGTCAATCTGATCTAATGGCTGCAGTAGTTCGAATCACCATCCCCATCGCTCCCGAGACTAGTTTTCAGAGTCTCTGGGACAGAAGGGAATTATGTCAGACAAAGCCAATGACATTAGACCTGGACTCACTGGACAGTCCACTCGAGTGAGTTTACCTCAATAATTTCTTTGATTTTGTGAGTGGAAGTTAACTTGTTTGAAACTGAGGCTGTGAAATATACTGAATGGCAGTGTGAGCGCCTTGTTGGTTGGAATATTCACTCTTTCACTGGACTGCCGCAATGCACAGAGTCATGGCATCGGCTAATTCTTCCATCTTGTTGATCATCAGCAGGTTCCATGTTTTCTCGCCTCACCAATATTGACCATCTTCACTGTCATTTTGACAAGAAATGAGCCTTGGATTTGAATTCTGCAATTTCCAGGCGTGTTTTTAACAAGTTTAAAAAGCACCAACACAGTGATGAGCAGTGATCAGTTTGTGTGTTTCTTTGGCTTGCATCTTTGCATTCTACGGGGAGGTTGTCCAGAGGGCTGTGATGTCACTGGGGGTGGTGTGTCACACCAATGTGGCTTGAGGAGTGAGGTAATAGGGGGGCGGGGTGTCAATTCATTGGGGCGGGAATGGGAGTGGCTGGAGATGGGAGG
Organism: Carcharhinus amblyrhynchos; assembly: GCF_965287045.1. Lineage (NCBI taxonomy): Eukaryota > Metazoa > Chordata > Chondrichthyes > Carcharhiniformes > Carcharhinidae > Carcharhinus > Carcharhinus amblyrhynchos. The sequence continues at coordinate 4,089,807 of NC_137350.1, forward strand.
GTTATGACATCATTAGGTGGCACATTACCTCATTGGGGGGTGAGATGTGATGTCATTGGGTGGGGCATTACCTCATTGGGGGTGAGATGTGATGTCATTGGGTGGGGCATTACCTCATTGGGGGTGAGATGTGATGTCATTGGGTGGGGCATTACCTCATTGGGGGTGAGATGTGATGTCATTGGGTGGGGCATTACCTCATTGGGGGTGGGATGTGATGTCATTGGGTCCTTTGTTTGAACAGAGGGGAGTACGGTAGGATGAGAGAAGAATTGGCAAATGTTGACTGGGGGAGCGCGTTGGAAGGTAGGTCTGCTGAGGAGCAGTGGAGGATCTTTAAGGAGATCTTTCTTGGTGCTCAGCAGAAATTTATTCCGATGGTTAAAAAGGACCGTAGGAGGAGAGGTAATAAGCTGTGGATAACGATGGAGGTGAAGGAAAGTGTTAAATTAAAAGCGGAGGCATTTAGAGTAGCTAAGAGTAGTGGGCGAGAAGAGGATTGGGAGAGGTTTAAATGTCAACAAAGATTGACAAAGAAGTTGATAAAGAAGGATAGGAGAAACTATGAAGCTGGGCTAGCGCTTAATATAAAAAGGATAGCAAGAGTTTTTATAAATATATAAAAAGGAAGAGGCTGGCTAGGGTGAACGTTGGACCCTTAGAGGATGAGAGGGGGGACTTAGTGGTAGGGGATGGGGAAATGGCTGAGGTCTTGAATAACTTTTTTGTTTCTGTCTTCATGGAGGAGGACGTGAATAATTTGCCAGGTGTTAGAGATGGAAAGGTGGTAGGACTGGAGGGTCTTAATGACATTACTGTTACTAGAGAGGCGGTGCTCGACAGACTGGAGGGACTGATTGTGGACAAGTCCCCAGGACCGGATGGAATGCATCCGAGGGTTCTGAAAGAAATGGCGGAGGTGATAGTGGATGCCTTGGTGGTTATTTTCCAAACGTTGCTGGATTCCGGGGAAGGGCTGGAAGATTGGAAAATGGCTAATGTTACGCCGTTGTTTAAGAAGGGTGGCAGGCAAAAGGCGGGGAATTATACGCCGGTTAGTTTAACGTCTGTTGTAGGTAAAATGTTAGAATCCGTCATCAAGGAGGAAATAGCGAGGCATCTTGAGGGGAATTGCTTGATAGAGCAGTCGCAGCACGGTTTCGTTAAGGGAAAGTCGTGTCTGACAAATTTATTGGCATTCTATGAGGATGTGTCTCGGGCGGTGGACAGAGGAGAGCCGGTGGATGCGGTCTTTCTTGATTTTCAGAAGGTGTTTGACAAGGTACCTCACAAGAGGTTATTGCAGAAGATAAGGGGGCATGGAGTTGGGGGTAGGGTGTTAGCATGGATAGAGGATTGGTTGTCAAATAGGAGGCAGAGAGCGGGGGTTAATGCGTGCTATTCGGATTGGTGGTTGGTGACTAGTGGAGTGCCCCAGGGGTCGGTGCTGGGGCCTCAGCTATTTACCATTTATATAGATGATCTGGAGGAGGGAACCAAGTGTATGGTGTCGAAATTTGCTGATGACACCAAGATTGGTGGAATGGCAAATTGCGCGGAGGGTGTGGAGAGTCTGCAGAAGGATCTAGATAGGCTGGGCGAATGGGCCAGGAAATGGCAAATGGAATTTAATGTTGGCAAGTGCGAGGTGGTCCACTTTGGTAGGAATAATGGTAGGAAGGACTATTACTTACGTGGCGAAAAACTGCAGCAGGCGACGGTGCAGAGGGACCTCGGGGTCCTTGTGCATGAGTCACAAAAACCCAGCCTGCAGGTGCAGCAGGTGGTCAGGAAGGCGAATGGGATGCTGGCCTTCATAGCGAGAGGGATTGAATATAAAAGTAGGGAGCTGCAGCTGTATAGGGCATTGGTGAGGCTGCAGCTGGAGTACTGTGTGCAGTTTTGGGCGCCGTACTTACGCAAGGATATTTTGGCCTTGGAGGGAGTGCAGAGGAGGTTTACTAGGCTGATTCCGGAGTTGAGGGGGTTGAGCTATGAGGAGAGGCTGAATAAACTAGGCTTGTACTCGTTAGAGTTTAGAAGAATGAGGGGAGATCTCATTGAGAATCTCGCTCAGAAAGGACAGTAGGACTAGGGGGCACAGCCTCAAGATAAAGGGGGGGCGGTTTAGAACGGAGTTGAGGAGGAACTTCTTCACTCAAAGGGTGGTGAATCTCTGGAACTCTCTGCCCGTTGAAGTGGTGGAGGCTGCCTCGCTAAATATATTTGAGACGCGGGTTGATGGGTTCTTGATAAGAGAGGGGACTAAGGGTTATGGGGAGAGGGCGGGAATGTGGAACTGAGCCACGACAGATCAGCCATGATCTTATTGAATGGTGGGGCAGGCTCGAGGGGCTAGATGGCCTACTCCTGCTCCTATTTCTTATGTTCTTATGTTCTTATGTAAGGCATTACCTCATTGGGGGTGAGATGTGATGTCATTGGGTGGGGCATTTCCTCATTGGGGGTGGGATGTGATGTCATTGGGTAAGGCATTACCTCATTGGGGGCGAGATGTGATGCCATTGGGTGGCGCATTACCTCATTGGGGGTGTGATGTGTTGCCATTGGGTGGGGCATTACCTCATTGGGGGTGGGATGTGATGTCATTGGGTGGCGCATTACCTCATTGGGGGTGGGATGTGATGTCATTGGGTGGGGCATTACCTCATTGGGGGTGGGATGTGATGTCATTGGGTGGTGCATTACCTAATTGGGGGTGGGATGTGATGTCATTGGGTGGGGCATTACCTCATTGGGGGTGGGATGTGATGTCATTGGGTGGTGCATTACCTTATTGGGGGTGTGGTGTGTGAAATCGTTAAGGAGAGCACCAAAAATTAAGGTAGGGCTTCATGAAATACAAGTCTGCCACTGTCCCAGTGACAAATTCTATTCCTTAATAACAGTCTTCAGCTTCAGTTATCTGTTTCATGTGTTGTGTGAAATTAGATCTAGCTCTCGGGGCGAAAGGGATAGGGAGGGGATCTTGGGATCAAGGTATCAAATTTGATCCGCCGTGATCATAATGAGTGTCTGAGCAGACTCAGAGAGACAAAAAGCCCCCTCTGGATCCTATGTTTCTGCTTTATTTCAAAAACTTGATTCCTTCACTGCGAGTTAAGTTTATTTATTAGTGTCGTAAGTAGGTTTACATTAACATTGCAATGAAGTTACTGTGAAAAGCCCCTATCACCACACTCTGGTACACTGAGGGAAAATTTAGCATGGCCAATGTATCTAACCAGTTTCAGACTGTGGGAGGAAACCCGAGGGAACCCACGCAGGCACGGGGTGAATGTACAGACACTGCACAGACAGTGATCCAAGCCGGGATTTGAACCCAGATCCCTGGGAACTGAGAGGCAGCAATGTTAATCACTCTGCCACCGTGTCCAGTGTTTGGTGTGATTCTAGGTTTCGCCAATAACAGAGTAATCCTCCTGTGTATTTCTCAGATTAAAGCACTATTGGTCACTGAGCCAGACCCTCTTTTCATCTCCACTCTCAAATTGTCTAAATGTCCCCAATGGTGAGGGAGCCCAGAACCAGGGGTCACAGTCTGAGGATATAGGGTTTGGGGCATTTAGGACAGATATTTCTTCACCCAAAGAGTGGTGAGCCTGTGGAGTACCACAGGGAGTAGTTGATGCTAAAACATTGAATGTGTTCAGGAGGCAACTGGATTTAGCACTTGGGGCTAATGGGATCAAAGGTTACGGGGGGAAAGCAGGATTAGGCTATTGGAGCAGGCTCGAAGGGCCAAATGGCCTCCTCCTGCTCTTAACTTCTACGTTTCTAAAATAACAATCAGCAACCTGGCCTTTGTACTGGAATCTGTTTTAATGTTTGGCCTGTGGAATTCTGCCATTACAGAACCACCTATTTATAGCCGCACTGTATAGTTGTGTGTATTTGGTGGGAATTAGCTGGAAATGACTGTTTTTGCACCCCAACACCCCCCAAAAAAAATTAGAATATCAGCCATTTGGTCTAACAGTAAGTATTTGCCATGGAACTGAACCCCCATTAATAGGAATTTCCTTCTCTATGAACGGTATGCATTGCCTGTGTAGCGCACACAAGAAACAATACTTTTCACTGTATGTTTATACATGTGACAATAATAAATCAAATCAAAGACATGAGGAATGCATGGACACTTGAGTGGCTTCAATGCCAATGCAGACAAGCTCAATCATTTTCTTATACCGTTTATCGAAGTCCATTATAGAACATAGAACACTACAGCACAAACAGGCCCTTCGGCCCACAAGTTGCGCCGATCATATCCATACCTACCAGGCCATAGAACTATCTATAACTCCCAATCCCATTAAATCCCATATACTCATCCAGAAGTCTTTTAAAAGACCCCAGCGAGTTCGCCTCTACCACCACCGACGGCAGCCGATTCCACTCACTCACCACCCTCTGAGTGAAAAACTTACCCCTGACATCACCTCTGTACCTGCTCCCCAGCACCTTAAACCTGTGTCCTCTTGTAGCGACCATTTCAGCCCTGGGAAATAGCCTCTGAGAATCCACCCTATCTATTCCTCTCAACGTTTTATAAACCTCTATCAGGTCGCCTCTCAACCTTCATCTCTCCAGGGAGAAGAGACCCAGCTCCCTCAACTTATCTTCACAAGGCATGCCTCCCAATCCAGGCAACATCCTTGTAAATCTCCTCTGCACCCTCTCAATAGCTTCCACATCCTTCCTGTAGTGAGGCGACCAGAACTGCGCACAGTACTCCAAGTGGGGTCTGACTAGGGTCTTATAAAGTTGCAGCATTACCTCCCGACTCCTAAACTCAATCCCTCGATTAATGAAGGCATTATATATCCCTCTAAGGACTGGAATCTGTTAAGGTGCTCCACGCTTCACAGTTTCCAAAATACTTACCAATGCATTCACACCCAATTCTGAAAATACCATCCTCTGAAGCATTCTATCAATAATGACACATTAAAAGTCAAACCCTGTTTCTTTCAGGGTTAGTAAGTTACCTCTGCAGCAGGAGCATGGTGTGGACAGCTGGTAAGTTCGCAGCCTGAGACCTTGGGCTGTCCTTCCACCATTCAGCTTGCTCCTTTTCTCTCTCTGAGGATAGAGAGAAAAGCCTTCTCATTCTGCCAAAAATAAAATGCTCACCCTCTGCTCCCATGTTAGTTTCACTAATCATTAGTTGAGGGAGAATAAGTCTGAAGCTACCTGAAAACAGGTTTATTTTTGGGGGGTATTGGGAGGGGAGGGGAGAGGAGAGGGGTTGGGAGAGGGAGGGGAGGGGAGAGGAGGGAAGGGGAGAGGAGGGGGGTGGGGGTACCTGGTTTGCAGCTGTAAAATCCAGGCCCTTAATTCTAGGAAATGCTGAAGATGACATCTAGTGCAGAAAACGCAGTTCGTATTTGTAATGGTCACCATTAAGATAGTGGAAAGATTAAAATTGCCATTTTGAAATGGAAAGCATTTTGATAAATGACAGAACAATGATAGCACCGCTCCCCCCCCCATGCCCCCCCCACCCACCCCCCCCCCTCCCGCGCACCCCCCCCCCCCCCCCCCCCCCCCCCCCCCACCACCCTTCCCCACCCCAGACCAGCTTTGTATGAGTCACTGGCGTCAGCCACAGCTTTCACTATCACAGCCCTGAGAACGTAGGGACTTCTTCCAAATGCCTGGTCATTTACCCACTGAAGCCATTAGCAATCTCCTGGAGGAAACCTTTGCCCTGTTTCTCCAAGAATGATTGCATTACTCTTGAAAATGTTTCTTAAATGGTATAATTTTCCTGACATTCTGTTAGAAGCATGCTCAGTGGATTTTTCTGAGCTGCGAGGCTCCAGCTGACAGAAGCTGTGAAAAGGATAAAGAATCTCACAAAATTCACTGGGAAGGGATTAGTACAGTTGGTATTTGATGGTCGGTGTCGAGGAAAACTTCTAGCTCAGAATAACTCAGGCAGAGACGTTCAGAGTCCAGCTTCGGGAGAGTTTATTTTCGTGCTACCACGGAGAGCCCACCTCAGTCAGTACCGAGAGCACTCTGATTTTTTGAACAAACCCGCGCTATTTTTATACAGTGAAACAAACGACTCTTCATGCAGGTTACAATACTCCCTATCATCCTTACTATCTCTACTACCCCTTTAATCGTTGTCCCATTAATTAGATCTATGGGCCTAGGACTTATCTATAGTGTCCTTGGTCTAATTCATCCTGCAGTCCCTGTCCCTTGTGATTTACCGTAGCTAGATAGAGAAGAAGAATGGTGGTTTATTTTTCTATCCTCCTTAGAGTCAGATGGCCCGTTATATGGCCTTTGGACCCTGAGTGTCTGCTAAGCCCCTGTTTTTCTAACTTTGCCTGCTTCAGCTAGTTTCTTGATTTTCGGCATAATTGTGAGTATATAGTGAATCATTAACCCTTTAAGCTACTGCTGCAGCCTTAGCCTCTACTATAGTAGGTCCGTTTAAAACAGACTTAATTTTCTATACAACCTAATTGCTTATATGAATCTAATTTCTTCTACAGTTCCCTCCTTGTTGATCATTTTGATCAACAGATTATCTAAAATCTTGGCATGTAACTAGCAAAGGGAGGGTCGTATCCCTCGGGGAATGGTCTCATTTTTACACACTCTTCCTCATCGTACTCTTCATATTGTTCGTTTATTCTGGCTACATGGGTTCTTACTGCCATTAACCTTCCATCCATCTGGGCTATTATTCCCAGCACTTGGCCTACCAGTTTCTTTACTCTAACCCAAGTGACACACATTGCTATGAGCAATAGTAGGAGCCCTACTCCCAGTACCACAATTGGATGAATGGCTAACCTGAAGATGGCCGAAGCCTTGGGGGAACCAGCCATAGAATATGTCCCACCAGTGGTGTGTCGTGAGGGAAGTTACCCGATCGGATATCCGCACTAACTGTCCCTCCTTGTAACTCATCTCAACCACTAGTTGGTGAAGGGCTCGTCCCTGCTTGGCAGAGGCTTCTGTCACCTTCCGATTTTCTCTGGTCAATGCATGCAGCTTAGTTAAGTTTACGACTGGAGGCAAAGGGTTTATATTATGAAGCATCATATGTTGTTGCTTTTGCTCCCATTGCCCAAACTGGTAAGTCTGCTTACTCTGTGGTTCATACAAAGTATACACAAAAGGCTATTATGGTTACAACTATCTACAAAATAACAGCCCAAGTTGGTATACAAATCCAATAATTATACATTCGTCCCGTGTTTTACAGCATTTCTGCTATATTACGACTGTTCAATCAGCGCCGCGTCTCAGGGAGTTCTTTACACGTTCTATGATACTTCTTTCTTTTCTGTTTGAATGTCCGGGTAATAAAGTTTACATCGACTGGCATGTATCCAGTCAGGGTATTTTTCCAACTTCAACGCTGTTCTAGCCATTAGCAGCACTTGGTACGGTCCTTTCCACCTAGGAGAGAAAGATTCCTTCGTTAACGTCTTTACCAATAGCTGATCACCTGACTTAAAGGGATGCATGCTTCCCTCTGTTAAAGGAGCCTGTGCCTGTCTGACTTTGGCAAGTAACCGAGCTGCTGTTTCACACATGGCCTGAGCAAACCTTAAAGTAGTCTCATCAGTCCAAATTAGTGCCACCTTCTCAGGTGTCAAAAGGGGGCTTTATCCCCGTGGGCATTGGTCTCCCCATTAAGGCTTCATGCGGTGTTAAACCAGTGTTCCTGTCCCTCTGATTTCTAAGCATATACATAACTATTGGCAATGCTTTTGGCCATTTCAATCCAGTTTCCTGGCAGGCCTTATTCAACGCTGCCTTTATTTCCCCATTTACTCTCTCCACTATTCCTGACGATTGAGGCTGGTATGGTATATGCAGTTTCCACTGGAACCCCAGAGTCTCAGCTAAGGCTTTCACTATCTTCCCCGTAAAGTGTGTTCCCCTGTCGCTATTAATTCCCATGGGTATACCATACCTGGGTATCAGTTCTTTCAGTAACGTTTTTACCACTGTCCTAGCATCATCTCTTCTGTGGGGTGTGCTTCTGCCCATCTGGTGAACATATCTACTATTACTAATAGATACCCGCTTACTGGTGGCATGTGTACAAAATCAATTTGTAAATTTTCGAAGGGCATGCTGGGTTGTGGTAGGTGATCATACTTGGCAGGCGTATTCCCTTTGCTGTTAACCTGACAAATTTGGCATGTTCTGACTACTTTGTCAATGGTCATCGTTATTCCAGGTGCATACCACTGAGCGGTTATGCTATGGGCCATCCTTCCTTTGCCCACATGAGCCTGCCCATGTGCTAGGTGAACTAGGGGCAAAAACAGGGACCGTGGACCAACAATCTTTCCATCTGGATGTGTCCAAATGCCGTTCATCTCCTTGGGTGTGAGCCTGGCATTTTACAACAGCCAGTTTGGGTGGCAGCTGAATGGCATCCATCAGTTGCAACACTAACCTAGAATGTTTGATTTGCTTACCCCCCGAGGTAATAAAACCCCAATTTTTCCATAATTGACCGAAATTATGCACACCTCCAAATGCATACTGCGAATCAGTGTAAATGTTAGCAACTGTGCCCTTGGCCAGTATACAAGCCCAAATTAACGTGAACAGTTCTGCTGCTTGGGCCAACGTGCCAGGGGGAAGGGCAAATGCTTCCGCAACTTTGTGAGGACTAACTACAGCAGAGCCCGCGAAGAGCCGATCGTCAGCAGGACCATGAGAGGAGCCATCGGTATAAAGGATAAGGTCGGGATTGTCGAAGGGCTCCGTTTGCAGATCTAACTGAGGAATGGTGGCAGTCTGGATTGTCAGCAAACAATCACACATATCATTTTCTGCATTGTCCTCGGGTACTGGGACATAAGTTGCGGGATTAACGACAGGTGATCGCTTGTATGTATAATTTGGGTGGGATAAGAGGATTACTTCATACCCTGTACGTCTGGATGCTGGAAAATGCTGTTTAGCGGCCGAATTAAGCAGTAGCAGTACATCATGAGCCGTGACCACAGTGCAGGGATGGTCGAGTACAATAGGAATAGACTTTTCCATCATGACAGCTGTTGCAGCTACTGCCCGTAGACAAGCAGGCATCCCTCTAACCACAGCGGGGAGCAACACCGAATAGTAGGCAACTGGCCACTGGTGACCGCCATGCTCCTGTGTGAGGATTGCAGCAGCAAATCCCTGTCGTTCGTTCACAAATAGCTGAAATGGTTTAGCATAATTTGGCAGTCCCAACGCGGGTGCGCTGACCATAGCCCGTTTAAGTTGATCAAATGCGGCAGAGCGCTCTGGGGTCCATTCTACATTAGGAGGGGCTTCTTTAACAGTGGCCGATCGCAATGCTGCGTCCCACTCCCTGTAGTCCGGTATCCACTGGCGACAGTACCCAACCATTCCCAGGAATGATAAAATGTCTTTCTTAGTTTTTGGAATGGGAGCATTAACAACCACCTGTATTCGCTCAGGTTCCAATTGTCTTTGACCCTTTGTCAGGTAAAAGCCCAAATATAGCACTTGCTCCTGACAGAACTGTAAATTGTCCGGAGATACTCTGTGACCCCGCTGTGCCAGGTGAGTTAGCAAAACGATAGTATCTCGCGTGCAGCTAAACCCGCCCGTTGGGGCAATCAGCAAATCATCGGCATACTGCAAAAGTACTGAGTCTTCCGATAGTGGACAGTCTTCTAGGTCTTGCTTTACTGCTGCCGCATACACTGCAGGACTCTCGGTATAGCCCTGGGGCAACCTAGTCCAGGTGTATTGTTGATTTTTGTAGGTAAATGCAAACAAATACTGACTGTCGGAGTGCAAGGGAATCGAGAAAAATGCACAGCGTACGTCCACAACCGAAAAGATCTCTGCCTCCGCTGGTATGGATGACAAAATCACATTGGTGTTGGGTACCACGGCGCAATACAGGTCACTATCTTATTAATGGCCCGCAAGTCTTGGACAAACCGCCACACTCCTGGCTTGTTGACCTCTGGTATAGGCAGAATAGGCGTATTGCAAGGACTCTGTGTTTCCGCTAAGACTCCCTGCTGCAGCAATGCCTGTATTACTGGTGCGATACCTTCCTCAGCCTCAGGGGGCAGCCTGTATTGTCTAATGCAGGGTAGTACAGTCCCTTTTCCAAGCGTAATCTGATGGGGTGGGGCTGAGTGGACTTTCCCTACGTGATTCTCATGTTTGGCCCACAGTTCGGACGACACCTGCGCCAGAGCCTGGGGGAGCTTACAGTCTTCCTGGCCCGGGGGTTTCTGTCGTTCAAAAGTCACATCGTGGTACTGTTTTGTCCCCGTAATCCTTCCACGAGTCGGGGTGACAAAGACTATCCGGAGGACAGTTTCTCCCACAGGTACTTCTGCTTATGCCCAAGGTTGGTACCCCGCCGCCTGCATCTGTCGCTGTAGACGGCTTATCATAGGTCCTATTTCTTTGTTCCTAGCCGGAGGTTTCGTGGCTATCGTGAGGTGAGGGACTGAGTCTTTCTCCCAAAATCGTAATTGCTGTTGTTTTGTTCGGCGAACTTCAGCCCCTGTTCCTTGGGGTCCGAAATATATGTGGGGGGATCCTTCCAGCCTCTCCTCTTTTCCCAAATACGACTGTACCAGTTCTTTATAATTTGCCGAATCTTCACACGTGAAGCGGGCAGTGCAATGGAGCCGTGCCTTTTCGGTTCTAGTTAGTAGAATGTATTTCAATCTGTTAACCACTGATCCCTTAATTTGGTCTATTACTAGCCATAATTGTCGCATCATTTGCAAGTAAGGGTTGCCATTCAATTGCCAACAATACAAAATCGGCTCTCGCTTGCCAATATCTGGGGTGACGGTAAGTATAGCATCTGCACCGAGGGCAGTTCCATGAATACCCCTTCCTTTGTGCAGTAAATAGTCGCTCCCAATTTACAGAGGGCGTTTCGTCCTAACAGGGGGAGAGGGGCTGTCTTAGAGGTGATAAGGGTGTCTGTTATCTTATTCCCTTGTATTTCTAAATCTAGTGGCAGGGACAGAGATTCTCGCATTGGGATTCCGGCGACTCCCATGCTGGCAATAGTAGAATCGCTAACCTGGTAGCCCCGTGGAGGGTGGTACAGAGGACATAGTGGCGCCGGTATCCACCAGCAGCTGCAAATGGCTATCCCCTGTCTTTACGGTAGCCATAGGTTGTTTCTGTATATCAGATGACAAACATATCGCAGCCGCCTGTACCACAATGTCCCCGGAGCTTCCCTATGCTGAGTGAGGGTTTGGTTGGGTGAAGGAGAATCGGCGGGCCATCTGAGGTTCAGGGAATCCTCCCTGCCCTTCTGCCTGACACTTCGGCGGCCATCTGCAATCTCTAGCCCAGTGGCCTTTCCTACCACAATTCCTACACTCATCTTGGGATCGGTCTCTTTGTGGCCACTGACTTCTTCCTCTACCTCTTCCCCGGCCAAAACCTCCTCTTTGTCTCTGAACCGGCTGCCGTCTCCCTCCTTGTTGGGAGAATTGTCTCGCTCTCTGTTTCCCTTCCTTATGGGTGAACAGTCCTTCTCTGTCTAGGTTAGCCAGCACTGTAATTGTCTCTTTCCATGTTTTTCCTTGCCAGTCCAACACCCTTAATTTATATATTCTAGCTTGTTGGGGGAGCATGCAGTTTAGCAAGGTCTGCACTGCCAGGAATTGGTTTTGTTCTAGGGGTATCCCAGCATTTTCTTCCCATTTATTCCTCCATCTGGCCACAAAGTCTATCACCGCCTCATCAGCCTTCTGCAGGCACCTGGTGACCTCGCCTATATCCCCATGTCTTTTTGCCCCCTTCATAATTGCATCCTTTCCTCTGTGTTGCAGCCAATGTTCCATAGATTCATTTCCTTGACCTGCCAAATCATCATCCTTCCTCCAGTCCCCGTTTTCTCCCACTGGGATCATGAAAGAGTCCCTAACGCTATGCCAGGAGGCTCCGTAGGCCGCCTGTAGCAATAATCCCATATCGCCAGGTAAGGGATTGTAGATTGTGCATGTTTGCTCCAGCCAGTTGTGAAAGGCCACCGGCTTTTTTACCGGATCGGGGGCTGATGTGATCATATCTCGGGCTTCACTTGGGGACCAAGGTTGTAAAACAGCAGTGTTGCCTATCATTGCTCTCTGTTTCTGTAATCCAGGGTTTTCAATTGAGGGATCAGCCGCTCTTCTTCCTGGCTCCCTTCCTCTCCCCTTGTCCTGTGAGCGAAGTCGCCTGGAAGTCACTCCAGCCGTGGCCTCCGTTTCCTCATCCATTGACCCCCTTTCCCCCCTGCCCCGTCCCCTTTCTGGTCGCTCACTATCCCTGTCGGAGTCTTCCTCCTCAGGGCCTCCCCCTACTCCACCATCAGGGGGCGCTTGCCCTGCCAGTGGGGGAGGCAGGGCAGCCTGCTGCGTTATTGCCACTGCCACCTCTAAAATATGACTCCAATTATCTGGTTTATAGGGCTCCAATCGAGGGTACAAGCTAACAGGGGCTGCAGCAGGGGCAATTGGAACTGCTGGACTATAGGAGGGAGGTTTCTCCTTAGGATTCTCCTTAGTTTCCTCATTCACCTTTTTTGTCTTGGGCGGCTGATGTCTTTTAGCTATTTCCATCCATTTTTGGAAGCAGTCTAGCATATACTGTTTGTCCCATGTGGGATCTCCCCCGTCCCCTGCGGTAATGTCCCACCATACTTGTATTAGCGAGATCTTAAAGCTCGTATGGCCAATCCCCACCAGACCACCCGTACAGGTCACTACTAAACGATATTACGTATCTCCATTCTCCTGTCTCTTTTAGCACGGTATCCGCAGGTGACCCAGGGGGCACCACGGGATCTCCTACCTTCTCTCGACACTTCTTTACCGTTTCGGCTCTTTTCTTGGTCTTTTTGTCCATCTCCGGTCCTTTACCTTGAGGCGGTCCTCCTGATTTACCGGGAGCAGATTTCTCCGCTCGACCGAATGTGTTGCCCATGTTTTCTTCCGGACTTCTGCTAGCTTCCTGTAACTCAAACAAAGTTAAAGCACGCACGCTGTCTATGATTTACAATACGTATACGAGCGCTCACCGGTGTCTCCTTTCCGCGTTTCTCGGGGTCTCCTTTGCCTTCTTGTTATTCTAGCGTAAATATGGTAGCTACCTTATGCCTGACCGTGCCCCCTTGCAGCTGGGACGGCCTCGGGGACTGACCCCCTATCAGCTGGGAAAGTCTTTCAATTTCCTCTCGTTTCTAATGTCTAACTTTGTTAGGTTCGTTTCAGAAATCCCGTTTTGAATAGGGATCCTGCCAAGACTACGCCAGATTCTGTCGAGGAAAACTTCTAGCTCAGAATAACTCAGGCAGAGACGTTCAGAGTCCAGCTTCAGGAGAGTTTATTTTCGTGATACCGCGGAGAGCCCACCTCAGTCAGTACCGAGAGAACTCTGATTTTTTGAACAAACCCGCGCTATTTTTATACAGTGAAACAAACAACTCTTCATGCAGGTTACAATACTCCCTATTATCCTTATTATCTCTACTACCCCTTTAATCGTTGTCCCATTAATTAGATCTATGGGCCTAGGACTTATCTATAGTGTCCTTGGTCTAATTCATCCTGCAGTCCCTGTCCCTTGTGATTTACCGTAGCTAGATAGAGAAGAAGAATGGTGGTTTATTTTTCTATCCTCCTTAGAGTCAGATGGCCCGTTATCTGGCCTTTGGACCCTGAGTGTCTGCTAAGCCCCTGTTTTTCTAACTTTGCCTGCTTCAGCTAGTTTCTTGATTTTCGGCATAATTGTGAGTATATAGTGAATCATTAACCCTTTAAGCTACTGCTGCAGCCTTAGCCTCTACTATAGTAGGTCCGTTTAAAACAGACTTAATTTTCTGTACAACCTAATTGCTTATATGAATCTAATTTCTTCTACAGTCGGCACAGACTTGATGGGCCGAAGGGCCTTTTTCTGTGCTGACTCAGAGACTAGGGCTGGAATGCTACCACCACGTCCACCCCGGAATTGGAGCAAGCGAGGGTCCAGCAATGGAAACCTCTGTTCACCGCAGGAGGGACTTTCCGATCTCACTCGAGCCATAAAATCGCAATGTTTGTGAGAATTGTGTGATACATCGAACATAGAACATTACAGCACAAACAGGCCCTTCAGCCCACAAATGTGAGGTGGTCCACTTTGGTAGGAATAATGGTAGGAAGGACTGTTACTTACACGGCGAAAAACTGCAGCAGGCGACGGTGCAGAGGGACCTCGGGGTCCTTGTGCATGAGTCGCAAAAACCCAGCCTGCAGGTGCAGCAGGTGGTCAGGAAGGCGAATGGGATGCTGGCCTTCATAGCGAGGGGGATTGAATATAAAAGTAGGGAGGTCTTGCTGCAGCTGTATAGGGCATTGGTGAGGCCGCAGCTGGAGTACTGTGTGCAGTTTTGGGCGCCGTACTTACGCAAGGATATTTTGGCCTTGGAGGGAGTGTAGAGGAGGTTTACTAGGCTGATGCCGGAGTTGAGGGGGTTGAGCTATGAGGAGAGGCTGAATAAACTAGGCTTGTACTTGTTAGAGTTTAGAAGAATGAGGGGAGATCTCATTGAGACGTATAAGATGATGAATGGGATGGATAGGATAGAGGTGGAGAGGCTCTTCCCGCTCAGAAAGGACAGTAGGACTAGGGGGCACAGCCTCAAGATAAAGGGGGGGCGGTTTAGAACGGAGTTGAGGAGGAACTTCTTCACTCAAAGGGTGGTGAATCTCTGGAATTCTCTGCCCGTTGAAGTGGTGGAGGCTGCCTCGCTAAATATATTTAAGACGCGGGTTGATAGGTTTTTGATAGGCGAGGGGATTAAGGGTTATGGGGAGAGGGCGGGAATGTGGAACTGAGCCACGACAGATCAGCCATGATCTTATTGAATGGCGGGGCAGGCTCGAAGGGCTAGATGGCCTACTCCTGCTCCTATTTCTTATGTTCTTATGTTGCGCCGAACATATCCATATCTACCAGGCCATAGAACTATCCCAATCCCATTAGATCCCATGTACTCATCCAGAAGTCTCTTAAAAGACCCCAGCGAGTTCGCCTCTACCACCACTGACGGCAGCCGATTCCACTCACTCACCACCCTCTGAGTGAAAAACTTACCCCTGACATCTCCTCTGTACCTGCTCCCCAGCACCTTAAACCTGTGTCCTCTCGTAGCGACCATTTCAGCCCTGGGAAATAGCCTCCGAGAATCTACCCTATCTATTCCTCTCAACATTTTATAAACCTCTATCAGGTCGCCTCTCAACCTTCGTCTCTCCAGGGAGAAGAGACCCAGCTCCCTCAACCTATCCTCATAAGGCATGCCTCCCAATCCAGGCAACATCCTTGTAAATCTCCTCTGCACCCTTTCAATAGCTTCCACATCCTTCCTGTAGTGAGGCGACCAGAACTGCGCACAGTACTCCAAGTGGGGTCCGACAAGGGTCTTATAAAGTTGCAGCATTACCTCCCGACTCCTAAACTCAATCCCTTGATTAATGAAGGCCAGTACACCATACGCCTTCTTGACCACATCCTCCACCTGCGAAACCATCACAGCTCCCCAGGAATGCTGCTTTTCAGTTCATTCTATCTGACGTATCTATGGTGATGTTTTCATTATAATTCACGATTTATCTCATAAGTGAAACACTTACCTCTGAAACTGGTCGAGAGTATTCCAAAAGGCAGTGCACGCTGGGCATTGATGTTACTTCGACCTGCCTTCGATTAATCCCATCAATACTCAAGAAACTCGACATCAAATCAGCGGAGCACACCAACCAACTCAATCAACAGCCTATTCAGTAACTGAATAATTCACTCCTTCCACCACAGCACACACGGACTACAGCTAACTGTTGTTGTTGGCACCTCCAGTGAGACCTTCCATCACCTTCACCTCAGATTAGTCTGAGGCAATAATTAGCTACATTGAGTTTATAAAATCGTAACCATCTCAGCCTTCAATATATTTAATGAGCAAAGCTCTCTGGGGAAAAGAATTCCAAAGATAAATGACCTTGCGCCACCTCATCCTTCCTGACATAAAATCTCTCCCTCCTCCCTCCTCCCTCCCCGCCCCCCCAACCCAGCACCCCTTCCTCCAGGATTTTGGATGCCAATCATTCACATCAGGGACCAAGTGCCCTTTCCAGCAGGGAAAACTGGAATATTTCCTCTTGGCATCTGTCAGGTGGGATTCACCGACAGGGAAGGTGCAAATGAGCCCATTCTGGGAAACGTGCTGGTCAGGCTGATTTTTTTCAATGTGTGCCCTGACCTCTGCAGTTCGAGACTGACCCCCTGCCCCTACCTTCACCCCCGACCAGGGGAGCGCAACCAATACCTCAGCAAAGAGGCATTCCTGCCCCCACATCATGCAAGGGGCAGACCCTGAACTGAGCCCTCCTTTCCCCCTTAGGCCCCCTCCTTCAGGCCACACACCTTGGCAGTGCCAACAGTGCCTGGGCCTTGATCATTGATGAAGGAATCTGATAATTCATCTCATTTCTAGACCCATCTGCTAAACTTGGTTCTTTGTGATATCATGTTGCTCCATCAAATCAAAGAATTGTCAATGGCTTTTGAGACTTCATCAAATTTGTCCAATACTTCATTAATGCCATGTTGTAAAACCATAGAAACCAGGACCAGGAATAGGACATGTCACCCTCTAAACCAGCTCTGCCATTCAACATGATCATGGTTGATCCTCAATCTCAGTGCCACCTAGAACATAGAACACTACAGCGCGGAACAGGCCCTTCGGCCCACGATGTTGCACCGACCAGTTAAAAAGCAATGACCCACTAACCTAAATCAAACCCTTTCCATCCATAAACCTATCCACGGATCTCTTAAATGCCCCCAAACTAGGCGCATTTACAACTGCAGCAGGCAGGGCATTCCAATCCCTCACCACCCTCTGGGTAAAGAACCTACCCCTGACATCCGTCCTATAACTACCACCCCTTAATTTAAAGCTATGCCCCCTCGTGCTAGCTTTCTCCATCCGAGGAAAAAGGCTATCACTGTCCACCCTGTCTAAACCTCTAATCATCTTATATGTTTCAATAAGATCCCCTCTTAGCCGCCTTCTTTCCAGCGAAAACAACCCCAAATCCCTCAGCCTCTCCTCATAGGACCTCCCCTCCATACCAGGCAACATCCTGGTAAACCTCCTCTGCACCCTCTCCAAAGCCTCCACATCCTTCCTATAATGTGGGGACCAGAACTGCACACAGTACTCCAAGTGCGGCCGCACCAGAGTTGTGTACAGTTGCAACATGACGCTGCGGCTCCTAAATTCAATCCCCCTACCAATAAACGCCAATAAACCTCCCAGCTCTTTCCATAGCCTTTGATGCCTTTATAATCTAAGGGCCAGATTCTCCGACCTTGCCCGTGGCCGGGATTCTCCGATCCCACTGCAGCGAACTGAGTTTTGGCTGAGTGCCAAATTCTCTGCCCTCACCGGTGCCAGGACAAGAAGGCCGGAAAAATCCAGCCCAGAAATCTATCTGTTTCTTTGAATATATTCAGTGACTTGGTCTCCACAGGCTTTCTGCGGCAGAGAGTTCCACCACCTTGAGTGAAGGAAATTTCTCCGAAACGGGCAATCCCGTATCTGTGAGATTAAAACTTGTTGCAGGACCTCCCCAGCTGGAGGAAACGATATCCCTGTCTCCAATCTGCCCAGCGCTGTTAGAGCTTTATATGTTTTAATCCGGATAAATGTAAGGTGATGCATTTTGGCTGGAATAATGTAGGGGGGGGTTATATAAGAACATAAGAACATAAGAAATAGGAGCAGGAGTAGGCCATCCAGCCCTTCGAGCCTGCCCCACCATTCAATAAGATCATGGCTGATCTGTCGTGGCTCAGTTCCACATTCCCGCCCTCTCCCCATAACCCTTAATCCCCTCTCTTACCAAAAACCCATCAACCCGCGTCTTAAAAATATTTAGCGAGGCAGCCTCCACCACTTCAACGGGCAGAGAATTCCAGAGATTCACCACCCTTTGAGTGAAGAAGTTCCTCTTCAACTCCGTTCTAAACCGCCCCCCCTTTATCTTGAGGCTGTGCCCCCTAGTCCTACTGTCCTTTCTGAGTGGGAAGAGTCTCTCCACCTCTATCCTATCCATCCCATTCATCATCTTATACGTCTCAATGAGATCTCCACTCATTCTTCTAAACTCTAACGAGTACAAGCCTAGTTTATTCAGCCTCTCCTCATAGCTCAACCCCCTCAACTCCAGTATCAGCCTAGTAAACCTCCTATGCACTCCCTCCAAGGCCAAAATATCCTTGCGTAAGTTCGGCGACTGCACACAGTACTCCAGCTGCGGCCTCACCAGTGCCCTATACAGCTGCAGCAAGACCTCCCTACTTTTATATTCAATCCCCCTCGCTATGAAGGCCAGCATCCCATTAGCCTTCCTGACCACCTGCTGCACCTGCAAGCTGGGTTTTTGCGACTCATGCACAAGGACCCCGAGGTCCCTCTGCACCGTCGCCTGCTGCAGTTTTTCTCCACATAAGTAATAATCCTTCCTACTATTATTCCTACCAAAGTGGACCACCTCACACTTGCCAACATTAAATTCCATTTGCCATTTCCTGGCCCATTCGCCCAGCCTATCTAGATCCTTCTGCAGACTCTCCACACCCTCCGTGCAATTTGCCGTTCCACCGATCTTGGTGTCATCAGCAAATTTCGACACCATACACTCGGTTCCCTCCTCCAGATCATCTATATAAATGGTAAAAAGCTGAGGCCCCAGCACCGACTCCTGGGGTACTCCACTAGTCACCAACCGCCAATCCGAATAGCACCCATTGACCCCCACTCTGCCTCCTATTTGACAACCAATCCTCCATCCACGCTAACACCCTACCCCCAACTCCATGTCCCTCGACCTTCTGCAATAACCTCTTGTGAGGCACTTTGTCAAACGCCTTCTGAAAATCAAGAAAGACCACATCCACCGGCTCTCCCCTATCCACCGCCCTAGACACATCCTCATAGAACTCCAGTAAATTTGTCAGACACGACTTCCCCTTAACTTCCCCTTATATGGTAAAGGGTAAGCCCATAAGGAGTATAGAATCGCAGCAAGACCTGGGGGTGCAAGTGCACAAGTCTTTGAAGGTGCAGCCACATAGATTTGGGCAGGTGTCTGTGGGAGTTTGCGCATTCTCCCCGTGCTTGCGTGGGTTTTCTCCGGGTGATCCGGTTTCCTCCCACACCCCAAAGATGTGCTAGGCTGATTGGCAGGAATAAATTGTCCCTAAATCAGTTTCCCTCAATCTGGATCGCCATAAAACATTAGACAGGGGTCATGGGTGGAGAGGGGGACTGGTGGTATTGAGATGGCGGCGTGGGCTCGTTGGGCCAAAGGGCCTGGTTCCCAGGCTGTTTTTGTTCTTTGTTCTTTATTTCAATTAGATTCCTTCTTATTCTTCTAAACGCCAGTGAGTAGAGGTCTAGTCTACCCAATCTCTCCTCATACAACAAACCTGCCTTCCTATAACTTCATCTGCAATTGCACTGATAGACAAGAGTAATATATTAGCCTCTCCAGCCTCTGACTTCAGTTCCAATGGTAACAATTTAAAATCTTAGAAATCTCTTCCTCCATAGTGCCCAATTCTGAAGAACAGTACAGCACAGGAACAGCTCCTTAGTCCTCCAAGCCTGTGCCGATAATATTGTCCTATTTAAATCAACTGCTTATATCCGTCTACTTGTCTTCTGTTCGTGTGTCTGTCCAGGTAAGTTTTAAATGTCACTAAAGTGTCTGCCTCAAGCACTTCACTTGGCAATGCATTCCAAGCCCCCTCTGTGTAAAAAAAAACTTTCCCCACACATCTCCACCAAACATTTCCCCCCACTTTACCTTGAACCTGTGCCCCTTTGTAATTGTCATTTCTGCCCTGGCAATAAGCTTCCAACTGTTCACTGTATCTACGCCCCTCATAATTTTATGAACTTCAATCAGGTCGGCCCTCAGCCTCCCTCTTTCCAGGGAGAACAAACCCATTTTATTCAATCCCTCCTCATAGCTAATACCCTCTGTGCCAGGCAACACCCTGGTAGGGTGCCAACCAGAATTGGACACAGTATTCTGTTTGAGTTAATCTTTCCATCTGCCCAATCAGTCTGGCCACGTGAATTAAGAATTCTTAGCTGCTTTTAGCTTGTAGGAGGTCTGCCTTTATCATTTATTTCCATTTCTTCAGCAGAATTGAGTTTGCCAAACTAATTAGGCTTTCACTGATACCCAGCCGCACTCACTGACCCTCTTCATTTCTAAACTTCACAGAAATGTTAAACTAATTCAGTTCCATTTCACTGGGGAATTGTGATTACGTACTTGATTTTTTTTTGAATTATGTCATGCGTGTAATGGTGCTGATTTTGGATCTGTGGGGTGTATGAAAACCCATTCTTGCTGGAAATAGTGCTTGCTCGCCGCGCCATTAATTTGAAGATTTTGAGCCTTTTCCGAGGTTTGCTCCTCCTGCCTCAATTGTCGCTGGGTTCTTTGACTCTGCTTTTGGGACAAAGTTTTCTCAGAACACCCGTGGTAAGCTGGACAGTTGACTTAGAACCATAGAAAATTACAGCTCAGAAACAGGCCTTTTGGCCCTTCTTGTCTGTGCCGAACCATTTTTTGCCTCGCCCCACTGACCTGCACTTGGACCATATCCCTCCACACCCCTCTCATCCATGAACCCATCCAAGATTGTCTTAAATGTTAAAAGTGACCCCGCATTTATCCAGCAGCTCATTCCACACTCCCACCACTCTCTATGTGAAAAAGCCCCCCTAATATTCCCTTTAAACTTTTCACCCTTAACCCATGCCCTCTGGTTTTTTTCTCCCCTAGCCTCAGTGGAAAAAGCCTGCTTGCATTCACTCTATCAATACCCATCAAAATCTTATACACCTCTATCAAATCTCCCCTCATTCTTCTACGCTCCAGGGAATAAAGTCCTTTCTTTTCTGCCTCTCTGTCTCTGACTCCACCTTTTCTTTGGAATAACCTTTTCGAGATTCTCAACTGCCTCACTAAAGTCTTCAGTTTTGGTGCCTTTTTTCCCTCAGGTTGATTTTTTGCAGATATTGGGTTCTGCGGGAGCAGTTGTGACAATCACATTACCATATTATATGCTGGTTCTGAGTGGCTGGGGAAAGTTTGCCGAGATATAGCTGGGGGTGAAATTGCGTTCAAAAAAAGAGTAAATTCCACTGTTTTTTTTTCAGCAGGAGTTTCAAACTGAATCCCCCACAGAGTTCCCCAGCGTAAATCTGGTGAAAATTCGGTGACCGGTGCCTATTTCCGCTGGAGAAGCTGGCAGGGTAGCGTGGAGTGGGCCACTGCACATGCGCCAATCTGTCTGCACCGAGATCAGCACCTGCACAATGGTCCCACGCTGCCGGCCTCCCACTCGCTGGCCAGCCCTACAATCCCTCATTGCTGGCCCACCCCGACCCTGATGCCCAGCCCCGAACGTTAGCCCCCCTCCCTCATCACGATCCCAAGTGCAGAATGACAGCTGGACCCTCCCCAGCCCCACCTACCTCCACCCAGAGGCCCTGAACTTTCAATAAAAGTTCTACGAGGAGAGATTGGGTAGACTAGGTCTTTACTCATTGGAGTTTAGAAGAATGAGAGGGGATCTAATTGAAACATATAAAGCTCTAACAGGACTGGACAGGGGGTTTAAAAAAAGGGCAGCACGCACAAGTTGGGCCGAAGGGCCTGTTTCCCTGCTGTAAACCTCTATGACTCTATGGCCCCTTGGCATTGCCCCAAGATGCCTGCTGAGCATTGTCACTTTGCCCCTTGGACAGTGCTAGGGGCCAGGCTGGCACTGCCAAGATGGCAAAGCTTAGGGGGCACATCCTCTTACCCCCTGACCCTCTGAGGGGATCTCCATGGCCCCCTCACTCCAACAGGGCTTGATCCACTAGCTTCCCGCAAGGGAGGAGCTGTTGTAGAGTGGAGACCTCAGTCCCAGACCCACTAATCAGATGTTAAGCATATTAAAATGGAAATTTACATAATTTATGCAGCTCCACGCTAGAAATTGACACGGAGCTGACCAGTATCGGAAATCTAGCAGCCGGAGACTTGTGAAGACCATGGTGCCTGGAGAGAAGCCCATTAAATGGCCTCCACTTGAGTTGCCTGGTCCACTACACTGCCTTTGCTGCACAGTGGGCTGGCAGAATCACCCCCTGAACTATGTATTCGATTACAACTATATACAGAGATACTCGACTAGATGTCAAAAAGCCATGAACGTTCTCCTTCTTGAGTCTTGATCATGTACCTCTCAGCATCATGTGGGTGGTGTGGTTTCTGAAGTGCCACACATGAACGCGTTCACCCCAAATCTACATCCATCAATTCTCTATCCAAGCTAATGGATACCATGAACTCTTTATTTGTATTATTTTCAATGTGGCACCTTGTCAAATGCCTTTGTAAATCTAAATAAGCCACATCTACAGGTTCCCCTTTATCCACCTTGCTTGTTACTTCTTCAACGAACTCCAAGAAATCAGTCAAACATTAATTCCCTCGCGCTGAACCATGTTGACTCTGCCGGATTTCACTGAGATTTTCTAAGTGCGCTGTGTAAAGTTCCTCCATCCAGTGGTACAGTCGTTTTCCACCACTGTCGCCAAGACATACGTGCAGGAATCTTATAAGTGAAGCTGAGACTTGTTGCGGAGATGCTAAGTTCAGAGGCTGTGGGGAAGATATGAACTGCTTCAACAGGCGGATGTTAACGTGTTACTGACATTTGAGCAACCCAACAGCATTGTTGGAATATTCCAATCTGCCTTGTGTTTCCTATTTCTCCTCTCCATTACGTTCTTTTAGAAATGAACTGGACTGCGCTCTCTCTCTGGGTTTTTCTGTTCTTGTTTACTTGTGTTCCAAGTTTCCCCGACTGATCCTCTGAACCCCCAACTCAATCCAGACCCGATGTATTCAGGAACCTTATTGTCCAGATCAAAGCGTAGAGTGCAATCCTTCGCTACATTGAAGTTAACTTAATACAAGCTTTGAAATTTATAATTAATTTGTTTGGGAGTTTTGTTGTGTTCTTGCCTTGTATTCGGAATTATTCTATCTGCTCTCTGGCTCCATGTTACTGGTATAAATGGTAAAGTAGTCCCGGTGCTGATCCTTGTGGAACGTCACGTCCCAGCCCCACACCCTGTTCTCTGTTTTTGTTGTCAGTTGGTTGTCCAGGCTGCTGCTTTTCTCTGGATCCCACTTGTTCTGAGATTAATCACAAATCTGGGATCTCATCATTTACCAAAAGCCTTGAGAAAATTAAACAGCTTTGCATCTGTTCTAACAATCTGATCTGTAACTCCTGACAAATGGTTCAACAATGTCAGTTAAGGGTGTTTTTGCAAAGTGAGCGAACTGCTCTTTATTTTATTCAGTGTTCCAGATGCTTTTTGACGATATTTCTGATTCTATTATTTTCTAAGCACTGATATTGTGTTAGCTGGTATTCTGTTTTTTAGATTTGTTCTATGTTTTTTAAGTACAGAAATAACATATTACTTTTCAGTTGTTAGATGAGGTTCGGATTATTATTAATGAACTGGCGTCTGCCGTCACCTCCTCTGTTTATCCAACATGGTTGGAAGAAATTCATCGAAATCAGGGGTTTCAGGTTCTTTATCAAATATCTGACATAAATTGTGAACATTTTCAGCTTGAATATTTTTCCCAGTTACTTGACAGATTTATTACTCCCCTCAGATCTCTCTCTCTCCCTTCAGGCTCTGAATCTTTATCCACTGATTCACAGGAAGGATGTGGAGGCTTTGGAGAGGGTGCAGAAGAGGTTTGCCAGGACGCTGCCCGGATTAGAGGGCATGAGCTATAAGGAGAGGCTGGACAAACTCGGATTGTCTTCTCTGGAGCGGCAAAGGCTGAGGGCAGACCTGATAGAAGTGCAAAAACCGTGAGAGGCAAAGGGAGGGTTGACAGTCGGAATCTTTCACCCAAAGTTGAAATTGTCTAATACCAGGGGGCATGCACGTAAGATGTGAGGGGGAATGTTCTTTACACAGAGAGCGATAGGTGTCTGGAGCACGCTGCTAGGGATAGTGGGGGAGGCAAATATGATAGGGGCATTTAAAGGCTTTTAGATAAGCGTATGAATATCCAAGGAATAGGCGGATATGGACCAAGGCAGGCAGAAAGGACTAATTTAGTTTGGCGTCATGTTTGGCACAATATTGTGGGCTGAAGGGCCTGTTCCTGTGCTCTGTTGGTCTAATTTCCACAACACTTTCTTTCTCTGAGCTCAGAATTCCACTTCCATTTCTGTCCTCATCAATCTGTCTCTCACTGGCACAAAGTTCAGTAAAATCTGGGATGCCCTTAAACAGACAGAGGATGTCCCTGACAGACACCATGAGGCATTTTCATGGCCAATTTTTGCCTGCGTCTGTATCTAGGAAATTGAGTGTGGTAAAGTCGAAGGTGACTTGTGGCTTCAGCAATAAACAATTCATTAATTTTATCTGTGTAAGATAAGGGTGTAACAGAACTAATACGCAATCTCTTCTTGTCACCTCTGTGGCTGTAGCTGAGGTTCCCCCCTGACTGGAATGTGCTCCCCTATTCCCGATTGGTACGGCTTCCCGCACAGCCCCTCCGTAGGATCCGGCCTAATCACATGTGTAGTGGGAGATCTTTCAGACCAAATATTGCTGAAATGTTAGCAGATACAAAGACTCGCAAAGGCAGTGTCCTGGTTAAAGACTTTTTTTAATTGACCAACAAGTGCTGGGGAGAAAATGCACAGTCAAACATTCTGACTGCGTTTGTCAACATGATTATACATTTCCAAAGCTAACTTCCCCTGCCTATAGGTCCAGCCCAGCTGGTTATGAACCAACCGTCATTAGAACAGATCAATCATTGTTAATATATGTCATGTTCTTTAGCCAACTACATCCTGCCTTCTGATAGCATGAACATTACAGCACAGCACAGGCCCTTCAGCCCTCGATGTTGTGCTGAGCTATGCCCAATCTCAAGATCAAGCTATCCCACTCCCTATCATTCTGGTGTGCTCCATGTGCCTATCCAATAACCACTTGGAAGTTCCTAAAGTATCCGACTATCACAGCAGGCAGTGCATTCCACACCCCAACCACTCTCTGAGTGAAGAATCTACCTCGGACATCCCTCCTATATCTCCCACCATGAACCTTATAGTTACGCCCCCTAGTAACAGCTACATCCACCCGAGGAAGTAATCTCTGCACATCCACTCTATCAATCCCCCTCATCATCTTATAAACCTCTATTAAGTCGCCTCTCCTCCTCCTCTGCTCCAAAGAGAAAAGCCCCAGCTCCCTCAACCTTTCCTCATAAGACCTACCCTCCAAACCAGGCAGCATCCTGGTAAATCTCCTCTGCACTCTCTCCAATGCTTCCACATCCTTCTTACAGTGAGGTGCCCAGAACTGTACACAATATTCCAAATGTGGTCTCACCAACATCTGGTATAGTTGCAGCGTAACCCCACGGCTCTTAAACTCAAACCCCCTGTTAATAAACACTAACACACTATAAGCCTTCTTCACGGTTCTATCCACTTGAGTGGCAACCTTCAGGAATCTGTGGATATGAACCCCAAGGTCTCTCTGTTCCTCCACATTCCTCAGAATCCTACTGTTGACCCTGTAATCCGCATTCAAGTTTGTCCTACCAAAATGAATTGCCTTGCTTTTATCAGGGTTAAACTCCACCTGCCACATTCCTGCCCAGCTCTGCATCCTATCAATGTCTCTTTGCAGTCTGCAAGACCCCTCCACCTCAAACACTACTCCCCAGTCTTGGTGTCATCAGCAAATTTACTAACCCACCCTTGAGCCCCCTCTTCCAAGTCATTGATAAAAATCACAAATAGCCGAGGACCCAATACTGACCCATTATATAGACTGACCCATAATTATAGAATTCAAACGTAACATCTCCCTGTCCTTTCGCAACTTCTATTATGCAAATCATAGGGCCAAAGTTTTCTGTTCCCATCGCTATGATGACCTATCTTATCAATAAAAATGAATAATCATTTCGTTTTAGAGCCTGGGAATTTGTATTTTCCCTGACCTAAGCTGATAATAAATTGTTCTGTGACTGCATTGTTCTCAAAGAATGTGGTTCAGCCTAGCTGGCTTCTATCCCATTATGCTTTGAGGCAGCCTGCATTTTGCCCAAAGTGTACAGAAATCAAATCCAAAATACATATTTAAATCCAAAATACTTGTTTAATCCAAAATACATGTTTAATGAGGTTATATGTGTTTCTATGCAGGCAGTACCTCTGTAATATTTTTAAGGCAGTCTGTAATTCTTGTCCAAAGTTAATCCACTCCGTTCCAGTAAATGGGTGGCATGGGAGCACAGTGGTTAGCACTGCTGCTTCACAGCTCCAGGGACCCGGGTTCGGTTCCCGGCTCGGGTCACTGTCTGTGTGGAGTTTGCACATTCTCCTCATGTCTGCGTGGGTTTCCTCCGGGTGCTCTGGTTTCCTCCCACAGTCCAAAGATGTGCGGGTTAGGTTGATTGGCCGTGCTAAAATTGCCCCTTAGTGTCCTGGGATGTGTGGATTAGTGGGTAAATGTGCAGGGATATGGGGGTAGAGCCTGGGTGGGATTGTGTTCGGTGCAGACTCGATGGGCCGACGGGCCTCTTTCTGCACTGTAGGATTTCTATGATTCTAAACTTTATGAATGTTTTAAGTCCTGAGTATTTTGAATTCCTCTAAATCTGTCTCCCTGGCTCCAGCTCAGCTTCCTCTCTGACCCTGGATGTTCTGATTGGCTTAGTTTCCTGCACAGCCTCTCTATAGGGTTTGACCTGATCATGTCGCCTCAAAGGATCACTCCGTGTTACCATACTCCCCACCCCCAACATCTCAACATAAAACTGGGTCCTTCAGTGAATGAAGAATCAGGGCCAGCTGGTACAAAAACTCATCAGTCTTGTGTCGACAACCTCCTCAATAGCTTCTTCCTCCTCACCTTCAGAAACCACTGGATGCCTCAGCTCCACAGTAACCGCGGGTGTTCCTGAATCATTAGCGCGTCCAAGTCCGCCTCAAATGATGCACATGCCTTTTACATGACGACCTCACAATGTGAGACTGGTTCCCATTCTTGCTACTCATGTCAGCCCATCACCAAAAATCCTGGCCGTAACTAAATCATCAATTTGGAAAACTCTGTCCCTTTTCCTCGAGTTATGGTTTTCCCTCTGGGAGGCTTGCCGAGCCTCCACCCTTCCCTGCCAAGTTTGGAAATACCAAATCCAAAGGGGTCCATAAACGTTGTCCCATCAATAATTCAGCTGGTGTGCCCCCTGTGGTCACATTTGGTGAGGTTTTTGTATGACAACAAGAAACTTGCTAAACGTAAAGGTAAACAAGTCTAATAGTTGGTATTTTTCATCGATGATTTGAATGTTTGTACAGCTCGTTCTGCTAACCCAATGGAGGCTGGGTGGTAAGAGGCTGACTCAACAAGGTGAATACCATTTAACTTAACAAATTCCTGAAACTCCTCCACTGGGAATGCTGCTGTCTGGCACCAAGACCTCCGGGACGCCATGGATAGCAAAAAATCTGCCATACCTTGTCAGTGGTGGCTGTGGCCATTGTGGATTTCATTAGTTGGACATCCACCCATTCAGAATGAGCATTAACCAGGATGAGGACGATGTGTCCCATGAACAGTCCTGCAAAGTCCATGTGCGGAATTGGCCACGGCCGACCCACCCATTCCTGTGGGTGAACATTCACCGGTGGCAGCAATGATGGCTGAGCCTCACAGCTCAGATTCTCCGACCTCACCCGCAGCTGGGATTCCGGGTTCACGCTGCCGGGAACAGAGATTTGGCTAAGGGCCAAATTCTCCGATCTCATTGGCAGTGGCGGCTGGAGCAGTCTCGCTGTTGTGTCTGGAGCATATTCCACTTCTCACTGGCAGTAAGTTTGTGGACCACACACTGAGTCATATCACATTCCATTTCTCCTCCACTATGATCCCATTAGCTACAAAGAAATAACACAGCTTAACTTCTGGATCAAATGACTCATTCTTTCCAGTTAAGAGCATTGTTAAGGCACTTGTACCTGTTCCTTCTTAGCTTCAATGATCACTCTCCTCCCCCTCTAACTACACATTCTGATCTCCTCAAACGAATGTACATTTTCCTCGTCGCCAGTGCAAAATTGAAGGCAACTTCTAACTTCAACAATTTATGATTTATTATATCTATATTATTAACATAATATCTATAAGGCTCTGACAGAACTAAAACACAAGCCTACTCTCCTCCCTGGCTCCGGCATCTATTTATATAGATGATCTGGAGGAGGGAACCGAGTGTAGGGTGTCGAAATTTGCTGATGACACCAAGATTGGTGGAACGGCAAATTGTGCGGAGGGTGTGGAGAGTCTGCAGAAGGATCTAGATAGGCTGGGCGAATGGGCCAGGAACTGGCAAATGGAATTTAATGTTGGCAAATGTGAGGTTGTCCACTTTGGTAGGAAGAATGGTAGGAAGGACTATTACTTATGTGGCGAAAAACTGCAGCATGCGACGCTGCAGAGGGACCTCGGGGTCCTTGTGCATGAGTCGCAAAAACCCAGCTTGCAGGTGCAGCAGGTGGTCAGGAAGGCGAATGGGATGCTGGCCTTCATAGCGAGGGGGATTGAATATAAAAGTAGGGAGGTCTTGCTGCAGCTGTATAGGGCATTGGTGAGGCCGCAGCTGAAGTACTGTGTGCAGTTTTGGTCGCCGCACTTACGCAAGGATATTTTGGCCTTGGAGGGAGTGCAGAGGAGGTTTACTAGGCTGATACCGGAGTTGAGGGGATTGAGCTATGAGGAGAGGCTGAATAAACTAGGCTTGTACTTGTTAGAGTTTAGAAGAATGAGGGGAGATCTCATTGAGACGTATAAGATGATGAATGGGATGGATAGGATAGAGGTGGAGAGACTCTTCCTGCTCAGAAAGGACAGTAGGACTAGGGGGCACAGCCTCAAGATCAAGGGGAGGCGGTTTAGAACGGAGTTGAGGAGGAACTTCTTCACTCAAAGGGTGGTGAATCTCTGGAATTCTCTGCCCGTTGAGGTGGTGGAGGCTGCCTCGCTAAATATTTTTAAGACGCGGGTTGATGGGTTTTTGATAAGAGAGGGGATTAAGGGTTATGGGGAGAGGGCGGGAAGGTGGAACTGAGCCACGACAGATCAGCCATGATCTTATTGAATGGCGGGGCAGGCTCGAAGGGCTAGATGGCCTACTCCTGCTCCTATTTCTTATGTTCTTATGTTCTCCGCCTGACATTCCTTCCATCTCAGGACACAGCCTTGTACTCGATTGGCTCAGCTTCCCATACGGTCTCTCTTCAGGCTCCAGGCTGATACAAGGCCCTCGAAGGATTGCCTCCTTAAAGAGACCACATTGCTCTATAAGAACCCCATTTGGAATTGAATTGTTCAGTTTCATTTACTCTCCATTTCAGCTGGAAGTTGCCCCTTTCTCACAGGTTGGGATCTGGGAGTGATAAACCTCACATCAGACTGATATCTGTGCAAGGAGCCTGTTGTATAGCGTCAGTGTAACGACCTGGGCTGTAAACACTGGGCTGTTACAGACTGTAAGAGCAGGGAAATTATTCTGGAGCTGTTAAAAAAAATCTCAGCTTTGCAGAAGAAACACTGAGCGGATATCAGAACCAGAAACTTGCAATGGTTTCCTTCCTCAGGCCAGCCCTGGAGAAAGGGAGATGAGTTCACACCGTGATGGTAAAGGGCAGGAACTGGACACAAATTCCAAATGTGTCCCTCAGAGTTTATTAGCGAAACCAGGATGGAGGGAAATAACCCAGAACCCACTGAACCTGATTGTTAGATACAGATATCGCCTCCCCTTTTTGGCCTCCTGATTTTTCTCTTAACTCTACTCTTAAACATTCTATACTCTTTAAGGGATCCACTTGATCCCAGCTGCCTCCTTCTTCTTGACCAGGGTCTCAATATCCCAAGTCATCCAGGGTTCCCTATTTCTACCAGCCTTGGTCTTCACTCTAAGAGGAATGTGTTTACCCGGAGCCCTGGCTAACACACTTTGAAAGCCTCCCACTTACCAGACATCCCTTTGGCTTCCCACAGACTCCCCCAGTTAACTGTTGAAAGTTCCTACCTGATACCATCAAAATTGGCCTTTCCCCAATTTCGAATGTTATCTTTTGGGCCAGATCTATCATTCTCCATAGCTATCTTAACAATAGTATCATCTCTGACAATAATATTAACGGGTTTGTATAATTAGACTGAGTTGGAGTTTCAGACAAAAACATTCTGTATCTATATACGAAGAATAGTTGTAATTCCTCAGAGTTCCTCCTCTGTTCTTGGCTATTTCTCTGGTGGAAAGTTAGCCCACTTAACAGCTTTCGGTGGGAAGGATTCTGGAAGAGGTGGGTCCTCCAAAACATGTACAAGTAACGAACGTGAGGGCCCTTGTACAGTTTGGAGAGTTCCTGATCTCTGATCCCAGGCTGGCTAATTCCAAATTGTGATTATTTCCAAACACCAAAGGGATTTTCCTCGTCACTATTGGGATGGCCCACTGCTCGATACCCAACCTTGGAGGGATGTAAATTCTGGTCATGCCCAGGTGAATTGACATTGTGTTGCGAACACGGGTTATAAAATCTTCCCCGATTAAGAGACTCTGCTGACAGAGGCGGACCCGGTGCTGCTAATGGGAAGATCTGCTCACAGTATTTCATTCATTTTATGAACCTTTCACATTGAGAAAAGCGACTAAAAAATAACAGAAAGCAACTGAAACTTTAAATGGAAAACATTTTTAAGTTGTATAACATTCTGAATTTAAAAAATGTATTTCCTATGTAAATGGTGGTAACGCTCCAACTGAAAAATTCTTAAGCAAATGAAAATTGCATTAAATGGTGTTTTGGAGATGAAAGGCTTTTGCTGGAGGGCAGCTCAGCTGGAGAGTGTTGGAGGTGATTTTGCTGGTATAAATGCATGCTGTGATAGATAAAAAGTTGGAACCACTGCAGTAATAGATTCCAAAAATGTCTGTTATGATAGATGTTAAACTAACTTACATTTAGTTTCCTGCTTTCTGCCTCCATTCTTTCTTGGATAGAGGAGTCACATTCACTACTTTCCGATAGGACTGTTTCAAAATCTAGGGAATTTTGGAAAATTAAAACAAATGCATCTACTGTCTCACACTTGGCTGAGAATTTAGGAGGCATGGTTAGTAAGTATGCAGGTAATACCAAGGTTGGCAATGGAAGGCACGGTAGCACAGTGGGTTAGCACTGCTACTTCACAGCTCCAGGGTCCTGGGTTCGATTCCCGGCTCGGGTCACTGTCTGTGTGGAGTTTGCACATTCTCCTCGTGTCTGCGTGGGTTTCCTCCGGGGGCTCTGCTTTCCTCCCACAGTCCAAAGATGTGCGGGTTAGGTTGATTGGCCATGCTAAGAAATTGCCCCTTAGTGTCCAGGGTAGTGGAGGTTAGAGGGATTAGTGGGCATAATATGTAGGGATATGGGGGGTAGGGCCTGGGTGGGATTGTGCTCGGTGCAGACTCGATGGGCCGAAGGGCCTCATTCTGTACTGTAGGATTCTATGATTCTAAAGAACAATACAGCACAGGAACAGGCCCTTCAGCCCTCCAAGCCTGCACCTGCTCAAGACCACCCGTTTGTATCCCTCTACTCCCAGTCTGTTCATGTGGCTATCTAAATAAGTCTTAAATGATCCTAGTGTGTCTGCCTCAACCACTTTACTTGGTAGTGCATTCCAGGCCCCCACCACCTCCTGTGTCAAAACATCCCCTGCATATCCGTGTTGAACCTTGCCCCCCTTACCTTGAACTTGTGAGCCCTTGTATTTGTCGTTTCTGATCTGGGAAAAAGCTTCCAACTGTTCACCCTATCAATGCCCTTCATAATTTTATAAACTTCTATTAGGTCGCCCCTCAAACTCTGTCTTTCCAGGGAGAACAACCCCAGTTTACTCAATCTCACCTCAGTAAAGAAGGTTATCTAAGATTGCAGCGGGATCTTGATCAGTTGGGCCAGTGGGCTGACGAATGGCGGATGGAGTTTAATTTAGATAAACGCGAGGTGCATTTTGGTAGATAAAACCAGGGCAGGATTTACTCAGTCATTGATAGGGCATTGGGGAGAGTTACAGAACAAACAGATCGAGGAGTACAGGTTCATAGCTCCTTCAAAGTGGAGTCTCAGGCGGGCAAAGTGGTGAGGAAAGAATTTGACATGTTTGGTTTCATCGGTCAGAACATTGAATACAGGAGTTAGGACATCTTGTTGAAGTTGTACAAGACATTGATTGTACACTTGGAATACTGTACACAGTTCTGGTCACCCTGTTCTAGAAAGGATAGTATGAAATTGGAAAGAGTGCAGAAAAGATTTGCTACAATGCTACCGAGTCTTGATGGTTTGAGCTATAAGGAGAGGCTGGATAGACTGGGATATTTTCCTCTGGAGCGTAGGAGACTGAAGGGTGATCTTGTAGAGGTCTATAAAATAATGAGGGACACAGATCAGCTAGATAGTCAATATCTTTTCCCAAAGGTAGGGGAGTCTAAAATTAGAGGTTTAAGGTGAGAGGGGAGAGATACAAAAGGGGCAATTTTTTCACACAGAGAGTAAGTAATGACTGTCTGGAACAAGCTGCCAGAGGTAATAGAACATTACAGCGCAGAACAGGCCCTTCGGCCCACGATGTTGCGCCGACCAATTTAAAAGCAAGGACCCTCTAACCTAAACCAATCCCTTTCCATCCATAAACCTATCCACGGATCTCTTAAACGCCCCCAAACTAGGCGCATTTACAACTGCAGCAGGCAGGGCATTCCAATCCCTCAACACCCTCTGGGTAAAGGACCTACCTCTGACATCCGTCCTATAACTACCACCCCTTAATTTAAAGCTATGCCCCCTTGTGCTAGATTTCTCCATCCGAGGAAAAAGGCTATCACTGTCCACCCTATCTAAACCTCTAATCATCTTATATGTTTCAATAAGGTCCCCTCTTAGCCGCCTTCTTTCTAATGAAAACAACCTCAAATCCCTCAGTCTTTCCTCATAGGACCTCCCCTCCATACCAGGCAACATCCTGGTAAACCTCCTCTGCACCCTCTCCAAAGCCTCCACATCCTTCCTATAATGTGGGGACCAGAACTGCACACAATACTCCAAGTGCGGATGCACCAGAGTTTTGTACAGTTGCAACATGACGTTGCGGCTCCTAAATTCAATCCCCCTACCAATAAACGCCAAGACACCGTATGCCTTCCTAACAACCCTATCTACTTGATTCCCAACTTTCAGGGATCTATGTACACATACACCTAGATCCCTCTGTTCATCCACACTATTCAGAGTCCTACCGTTAGCCCTATACTCTACACATCTGTTATTCCTGCCAAAGTGAATTACCTCACACTTTTCCGCATTAAACTCCATCCGCCACCTCTCGGCCCAGCTCTGCAACTTGTCCAAGTCCCTCTGTAAACTATGACACCCCTCCTCACTATCTACCACTCCTCCGACTTTGGTGTCATCAGCAAATTTACTAATCCACCCAACTATACCCTCATCCAGATCATTTATAAAAATTACAAACAGCAGTGGCCCCAAAACAGATCCCTGAGGCACACCACTCGAAACCGAACTCCATGACGAATACTTACCATCAACCACCACCCTCTGTCTCTATCTGCTAGCCAATTCCTGATCCAATTTCCTAGACTACCCTCAATCCCATACATCTGCATTTTCTGCAGAAGCCTTCCATGGGGAACCTTATCAAACGCCTTACTAAAGTCCATATATACCACATCAACTGCCTTACCCCCATCCACCTCTTTGGTCACTTTCTCAAAAAACTCAATAAGGTTAGTAAGGCACGACCTACCCTCCACAAAACCATGCTGACTATCTCCAATCAATTCATTACTCTCTAAATAACTATAAATCCTATCCCTAATAATTTTTTCTAAAACCTTGCCCACAACAGAAGTAAGACTCACCGGTCTATAATTCCCAGGGAAGTCTCTGTTCCCCTTCTTAAACAATGGGACAACATTCGCTATCCTCCAATCCTCTGGCACTATACTTGTGACCAATGATGACCTGAAGATCAGAGCCAGAGGCTCTGCAATCGCCTCTCTTGCCTCCCAGAGAATCCTAGGGTAAATCCCGTCCGGCCCAGGGGATTTATCTATTTTCAAACCCTCAAGAATATCTAGTACATCCTCCTTATCAACTGCAATACTATCCAGTTTACAACCCTGTAACCCAGTGTTCTCCACAGCTACATTTATGTCTCCCTGCGTGAATACTGAAGAGAAATATTTGTTCAGTGCCTCTCCAATCTCTTCCGGTTCCACACATAACTTCCCACTGCTGTCTCTAACTGGCCCTAATCTTGCCCTAGCCAATCTTCTGTTCTTAACATATCTATAGAACGCCTTAGGATTCTCCTTAATCCTATCAGCCAAAGTCTTCTCGTG
This sequence comes from Carcharhinus amblyrhynchos, assembly GCF_965287045.1. Taxonomy (NCBI): domain Eukaryota; kingdom Metazoa; phylum Chordata; class Chondrichthyes; order Carcharhiniformes; family Carcharhinidae; genus Carcharhinus; species Carcharhinus amblyrhynchos. The sequence continues at coordinate 4,124,483 of NC_137350.1, forward strand.
TCCTCTTTTAGCTCTTCTTAACTCACTCTTTAACTCCCTCCTAGCCAATCTAATAGTAGAGGCAGGTACAATTTTGTTTTTTAAAAAGCATTTAGACTCCCTCTCAGTCTTTCCACTCATTTTTCTTAATCCTCATATCGAATTTGCTCAGGCAGTAACCCTCGTGTCCCAGTTGTGCTGGTTTTTTCACTGTGTCTATAACAGCTCACACTTCCAGCAACTTTGCAATGCAAGATTTTTAAAACATAAATATTCACACACATGCCTAACATCAACCTCAACAAAACTGACATTTATGAAAGTGTGGCAGAGAAGCTGAGACAGAGAGAGCTTAAGGATCAAGCAGTTAATATTTGGGATGTTGAGAAGCTAGGATACGAGAAGCACAAAGAGCTCAGTGGGTTGCGAGAATGGAGGAGATTACTGATATAGCGATGAGTGAATGGAAGGTTGTGATTGCAGTTGTTCCACAGGGATCCGTACTGGGATCTTTATTCATAGAATATGTAAATGATTTGAAGGAAAATGTAACTGGTCTGATTACTAAATTCACAGATAACACAAAAATTGATGAAATTGCAGAGAGTGGAGAGGATTATCAGAGGATACAACGAGATATAGACTGATTGGAGACTTGGGTGGAGAAACGGCGGATGGAGTTTAATCCGGACAAGTGTGAGCTGATGCATTTTGGAAGGTCCAATGCATGTAGGAATTATACGGTAAATGGTAGAACCCTTAGGAGTATTGACGGGCAGAGAGATTTGGGCATATAAGAACATAAGGACATAAGAAATAGGAGCAGGAGTAGGCCATCTAGCCCTTTGAGCCTGCCCCGCCATTCGATAAGATCATGGCTGATCTGTCGTGGCTCAGTTCCACTTTCCCGCCCTCTCCCCATAACCCTTAATCCCCTCTCTTACCAAAAACCCATCAACCCGCGACTTAAAAATATTTAGCGAGGCAGCCTCCACCACTTCAACGGGCAGAGAATTCCAGAGATTCACCACCCTTTGAGTGAAGAAGTTCCTCCTCAACTCTGTTCTAAACCGCCCCCCCTTTATCTTGAGGCTGTGCCCTCCAGTCCTACTGTCTTTTTTGAGCCGGAAGAGTCTCTCCACCTCTATCCTATCCATCCCATTCATCATCTTATACGTCTCAATGAGATCTCCCCTCATTCTTCTAAACTCTAACTCTAGTTTATTCAGCCTCTCCTCATAGCTCAACCCCCTCAACTCCAGTATCAGCCTAGTAAACCTCCTCTGCACTCCCTCCAAGGCCAAAATATCTTTGCGCAGGTGCGGCGCCCAAAACTGCACACAGTACTCCAGCTGCGGCCTCACCAATGCCCTATACAGCTGCAGCAAGACCTCCCTACTTTTATATTCAATCCCCCTCGCTATGAAGGCCAGCATCCCATTCGCCTTCCTGACCACCTGCTGCACCTGCAAGCTGGGTTTTTGCGACTCATGCACAAGGACCCCGAGGTCCCTTCTGCACCGTCGCCTGCTGCAGTTTTTCGCCACGTAAGTAATAGTCCTTCCTACCATTATTCCCACCAAAGTGGACCACCTCACACTTGCCAACATTAAATTCCATTTGCCATTTCCTGGCCCATTTGCCCAGCCTATCTAGATCCTTCTGCAGACTCTCCACACCCTCCGCACAATTTGCCGTTCCCCCAATCTTGGTGTGATCAGCAAATTTCGACACCATACACTCGGTTCCCTCCTCCAGATCATCTATATAAATGGTGAATAGCTGAGGCCCCAGCACCGACCCCTGGGGCACTCCACTAGTCACCATATACGTCCACCAATCAACTGAAAGTGACAACGCAGGTGGATAAGGTAGTCAGGAAGGCATACGGCATGCTTGCCTTCATCGGTCGGGGCACTGAGTACAAAAATCAGCAGGTGTACGGAACCTTAATTTGGCCCCATTTAGAATACTGTGTACAATTCTGGTCGCCACACTGCCAGAAGTCAAGTACAAGGGGACATAGGTTTAAGATGCGTAGACAAAAGTTTAGAGGAAATGTGCGAGGCAAGTTTTTTACACAGAGGGTGGTGAATGTCTGCCTGGGGACGGGGTGGGAGCGGGCACAATAGCTGCATTTAAGGGGCAACTAGACGAATATATGAATAGGATGGGAATGGAAGAATACGGACTCTGTAAGTGCATACGATTTTAGTTTAGGCAGACATCATGAACAGCACAGACTCGGAGGGCTGAAGGGCCTGTTTCTGTGCTGTTCTGTTCTTTCGCTGTCGCCGGTACGAGGTTAGAGGCATATCTCTGGGGTCAAAAATGGCACGGCAGCTGCAAACAGTTGGGTTTGACGTCAGGAAGTTTGACTTCAGGGAGGGGTGGAGTTGACAATGCAGTTCGGGGTGGGAACTGAATAATCTGTTCCGAATTTTCAATTCCAAGTCAGGCGAACTCCTGGCCCTGCTAATGGTATTGCAATATTGTCTGCATGCCGAGGGAGGGAATAACACGTACCTTTAAGAAGCTGCTTCATTACGTCACCATGTGTAAGGCTGGAGAATAAATGATGTAACCTCACTGGCTGTTAACACCACAGACACGTTGCAGCGAGACTGGAGAATTTGGCACCCAACCAAAACTCTGTTCACTACAGCAGGATGGGAAAATCCCACCAGGTGTGAACAGCTGTAATCTTCCGACCATAGTCTTCATAGAAACTATAGAACCATAGAAAATTACAGCTCAGAAACAGGCCTTTTGGCCCTCCTTGTCTGTGCTGAACCATTTTTTGCCTAGTTCCACTGACCTGCACTTGAACCATATCCCTCCACACCCCTCTCATCCATGAACCCGTCCAAGCTTTTCTTAAATGTTAAAAGTGACCCCGCATTTATCCAGCAGCTCATTCCACACTCCCACCACTCTCTGTGTGAAGAATCCCCCCCTAATATTCCCTTCAAACTTTTCTCCTTTCACCTTTAACCCATGCCCTCTGGTTTTTTCCTCCCCTAGACTCAGTGGAAAAAACCTGCTTGCATTCACTCTATCAATACCCATCAAAATCTTATACACCTCTATCAAATCTCCCCTCATTCTTCAGGGAATAAAGTCCTAACCTATTCAATCTCTCTCTGTAACTCAGCTTCTCAAGTCCCAGCAACATCCTTGTGAACCTTCTCTGCACTCTTTCAACCTTATTTACATCCTTCCTGTAATTAGGTGACCAAAACTGCGCACAATACTCGAAATTCAGCCTCACCAATGCCTTATACAACCTCACCACAACATTCCAACTCTTATACTCGATACTCCGATTCACGTTAGATGTTCACTATTGTCTTTGATACTAATGTAGGGAGGAGCTATACAATAAATGGCAGAACCATCAGGAGTATAGACACACAGAGGGATCTGGGTGTGCAGGTTCACAAATCCTTGAAGGTGGCAACGCAGGTGGAGAAGATGGTGAAAAGGCATATGGCATGCTTGCCTTTAGTGGACGGGGCATAGAGTATAAAAGTTGCAGCTATATAGAATGTTGGTTAGTCCGCATTTGGAATACTGCGTCCAGTTCTGGTCGCCCACACTACCAAAAGGACGTGGAGGCTTTGGAGAGAGTACAGAGAAAGTTTACCAGGATGTTGCCTGGTATGGAGGGTCTTAGCTATGAGGAGAGATTTGGTAAACTGGGGTTGTTCTCCCTGGAAAGACGGAGGATGAGGGGAGACCTAATAGAGGTGTATAAAATTATGAAGGGCATTGATCGGGTGAACAGTGGGAAGCTTTTTCCCAGGCCAGAGGTGACGAACACAAGGGGTCACAGGTTCAAGGTGAGGGGGGCAAGGTTTAACACAGATGTCAGAGGGATGTATTTTACACAGAGGGTAGTGGGGGCCTGGAATGCACTGCCAAGCAGGGTGGTGGAGGCGGACACGCTGGGATCGTTTAAGATTTATCTGGATAGCCACATGGACAGACTGGGAATGGAGGGATACAAACAAATAGTCTAGTTGAAGCATGAGCGGCGTAGGCTTGGAGGGCCGAAGGGCCTGTTTCCTGTGCTGTACTGTTCGATGTTCTTTGTTCTCTTTCTGCTGCATTCCTACCTGACTCTGTATCAGTAAGAGTATATGTAAACCTCATGAGTCAGGCAGATAGTCAAATAATCAGCCTGTGTATCTGTTGAGACCCAGGCTAGATCAAGGGCTGTACCAAGTTATATATAGTTGCTGCTATTAATATCTTGCCTTATCCCTGTCTTATCAAATGGAATAGAAGGAAGGATTGTCTAGAAATACATCAATAATTTGAGAGTGTGAGAGTTGCTCTGGCAGCCATTATTGCCATCTGGGGAATTATTTTAAAAGTATAAAGATATAAACCTGTGATAAAGGAATAAAGTACTTATTTGAACGTCTGCTACTGAAGAAGCTTCCTCACCTGAAGGAAAATATCCTTTAATTAGCCATCAAGTTTGTACTCTCAAACCATATCAAAGGTTGAATATGAATTGTAACCTCATTCCCTTAGCATAGCTGTCCAGATCAAAGGTTGTGAGACTCAGCCAAACATTCATTATGGCCACCACTATCAAAGCATTAGCCTCCCAACTCCAAAGGCCAACACTGAAAGAACAGTCATTGTCTTCTGCATTCGAAAACAGGTTGCCTGTCAATCAATGGAAGGGAACAGATTTTTAAAAATCTTTCAAAACTCGGAGATTTCTTCACAGACAGAGCTGCCCGGATTTACATTCCAATATCAGACATCCTGAAGGCAATTTACCAACACATTATTGAATAAATTAGGAGTATAGTCACAGTCACTGTATAATCCCCTTTCCAGTGTACAATCACATGTTATCGTGCTAAATAAATAAATGATCCTATAATATGAAGTAAACAAAATTTAAACATTACTTAAAAAGCCCCACAAAGCACAACCTATAGTCCATCAACACATGCTCACCTCTCCCAACCTCAGGCTATCCCTTGGCATCCTCCAGGTGTCACCCTCTCTCCACTGTGTACTGTTCTCAGGATCATCTGGGAATGGCCAACTATCCAAACACCTGGTCACCCTGTGACAGGCACAACCAACATCGCTATGGAAACGGTTAGAACTGGACTGTCTGTACCTGGAGAGACGCCTGTCATGGTGGTTTCAGCTGACAGCAATCCTGTGGAAGGGCCTCAGACACAGGAGTTACTCTTGTTCCACAAGGATTGGGAAACACTGAAAGATTATAATTGACTAAACTCATGTACTTGGACCGTGTAAATTGATGATTGACATTTGTATAAAAGGAGTTGGGGAGGGGGGGACCTGGTAATTGTCTCTTTAAGAATCCAACTGCTAAGTAAAGGTCACATGACCCAGGGAACCAATCAGGAAGTTGACTGGCAGCCATGAGGCTGCAAACCTCTATATCATAATTATATGTAAATAGATGGTAGAGTTATTATTTACTTAACCAGCGAAGACAAATTATTATAGTTTCTTAATTTCCTTCCTGCTGATGCTGCTGCTAGTTCAAGAGTCACCAAGTGGCATGATAAGACCAATGGATTGTCTGTTGTATGAGGGTCGGAGTATTAAAGTGGGGAAGTTTTGCTGCTGTCATACAGGGCATTAATGAGATATTCTTAGATTACTGTACACAGATTTGGTCACCTGATCAAGAAGGCGAATGGAATGTTGGCCTTTATAGCAAGGGGGATAGAATATAAAAGTAGGGAGGTCTTGCTGCAACTGTACAGGGCACTGGTGAGGCCGCAGCTGGAGTACTGTGTGCAGTTTTGGTCGCCGCACTTGCGGAAGGATATTTTGGCCTTGGAGGGAGTGCAGAGGAGGTTCACTAGGCTGATACCGGAGATGAGGGGGTTGGACTAAGAAGAGAGACTAAATAGACTGGGTCTGTACTCGTTGGAGTTTAGAAGGATGAGGGGGGATCTTATAGAGACGTATAAGATAATGAAGGGGATGGATAGGGTAGAGGTAGAGAGATTCTTCCCGCTTAGAAAGGAAACCAGGACTAGGGGGCACATCCTCAAGATAAGGGGGGGTGCAGTTTAGGTCAGAGTTGAGGAGGAACTTCTTCACTCAAAGGGTGGTGAATCTCTGGAATTCTCTGCCCGTTGAAGTGGTGGAGGCTACCTCGCTGAATATAATTAAGACACGGGTAGATAGGTTTCTGATAGACAGGGGAATTAAGGGTTATGGGGAGAAAGCGGGAAAGTGGAACTGATCCACTTCAGATCAGCCATGATCTTATTGAATGGCGGGGCAGGCTCGAAGGGCTAGATGGCCGACTCCTGCTCCTATTTCTTATGTTCTTATGTTCACCTTACCCAAGGAGGGAGATTCTTTCACGAGAAGCAGTTTAGAGAGGGGTCACTGGGCTGATTTCTGGGATAAGGGATTTGTTTTATGTGGAAAGGTTGAGCAAGTAGGGCCTATACTCATTGGAGTTTGAAAGAATGAGAGATGATCATGTTTAAACAAACCCGATACAGAAGGGGGCTTGACAGAATGAGAGCTGCTGTGGGAATCGAAAATTCAGGGGATTAGTCTTAACATAATGTAGTCCCCAGTTTAAGATGGAAAGGAATAATGTTCCAGAAGTGCAGAGAGAAACATGTTTTAGTGAGGAAATCAGCATTAGTAGAGGAATGGTTTTGGGGAAATTGATGGGATTGAAGGTGGATAAATCTCCAGATCTGGATAATCTGGAAACAGTAGATCCATCGGTGGTTATTTTCCAAAATTCTTTGGATTCTGGAATAGTTCCTACAGATTGGAGGGTAGCTAATGTAAATCTGCTATTCCAAAAGGGAGGTAGAGAGAAAACAGGGAACTATAAACCAGTGAGCCTAACGTCGGTACTGGGGAAGTTGCTCGAGTCCGTTATCAAGGATTTCATAGCTCAGTATTTGGAAGGCAGTGGGATAATCAGGCAAAGTCAGCATGGATTTACAAGAGGGAAATCAGCTTGGTGCAGCAATTGGAATCCTCTGAGGATAAAACTAGTAAAGTTGGCAGAGGAGAACCAGTGGATGTGATTTATTTAGACTTTCAGAAAGCTTTCAACTAGGTCTTGCATAACAGACCACTATGTAAAGTTAAAGCACATGGGATTGCAGGCAATGTCCTTGAGATGGATAGAAAGCTGGGTAGCAGATAGGAAGCAAAGAGTTGGCATAAATGGGTCTTTTCTGATTAGAGGTCAGTGACCCAGTGTGGGTCCGCTGGGATCTGTGCTCGGACCCCAATTGTTCACATTATATATTAATGATTTGGAAAAGGGAACTGAATATATTATCTCCAAATTTGCAGATGATACAAAGTTGGGAGGGAGGGTGAGCTGTGAGGAGGATGCAGAGATGCTTCAGTGTGATTTGGACAGGCTGAGTGTGTGGGTATCTGCATGGCAGATGCAGTATAATGTGGATAAATGTGAGGTTATCCACTTTGGTAACAATAATAGAAAGACAGGTTATTACTTGAACGCGTGTAAATTGAGAGAGGTGGATACTCAGCGAGACCTTGGAGACGTAATGCATTAGTCACTGAAAGTAAGCGCGCAGGTACAGCAGGCAGTAAAGAAGGCAAATGGTTTGTTGGCCTTCACAACAAGGAGATTTGAATATAGGAATAGGGACATTTTATTGCAGTTTTACAGGGCATTGGTGAGGCCACACCTGGAGTACTGTGTACACTTTAGGTGTCCTTATCTGAGGAAGGATGTCCTTGCTATAGAGGGCGCACAGCGAAGGTTTACCAGGCTGAATCCTGGGATGGCAGGTCTGTCATATGAGGGGAGACCAAGTGGGTTAGGATTATATTCACTGGAGTTTAGAAGAGTGAGAGGGGATCTGATAGAAACTTAGAAAATTCTAGCAGGATAGATTCAAAAAAATGTTTCCAACAGTGGAGGAGTTCAGAGCTAGGGGTCGTACTTTGAGGATAAGGGGTAAACCTTTTAGGACTGAGGTGAGGAGTACTGTGTGCAGTTCTGGTCCCCACATTATAGGAAGGATGTGGAGGCTTTGGAGAGGGTGCAGAGGAGGTTTACCAGGATGTTGCCTGGTATGGAGGGGAGGTCATATGAGGAGAGACTGAGGGATTTGGGGTTGTTTTCGCTGGAAAGAAGGCGGCTAAGAGGGGATCTTATTGAAACGTATAAGATGATTAGAGGTTTAGATAGGGTGGATAGTGATAGCCTTTTTCCTCGGATGGAGAAAGCTAGCACGAGGGGGCATGGCTTTAAATTAAGGGGTGGTAGTTATAGGACGGATGTCAGGGGTAGGTTCTTTACCCAGAGGGTGGTGAGGGATTGGAATGCCCTGCCTGCTGCGGTTGTAAATGCGCCTAGTTTGGGGGCGTTTAAGAGATCTATGGATAGGTTTATGGACGAAAAGGGATTGGTTTAGATTAGTGGGTCAGTGTTTTTTTTTAAAAGAACTGGTCGGCGCAACATCGTGGGCCGAAGGGCCTGTTCTGCGCTGTAATGTTCTATGTTCTATGTTCTATTTCTTCATCCAATGAGTGGTGAATGTGTGGAATTCACTCCCACAGAAAGTAGTTGAGGCCAAAATGTTGTCTGATTTCAAGAAGAAGTTAGATGGCTCTTGGGGCTAAGGGATCAAGGATATGGGGGGAAGGCAGGATCAGCCATGATCAAAAGGAATGGCGGAGCAGGTTTGAAGGGCTGAATGGCCTCGTCCTGCTTCTAGTTTCTTTGGAAGAGGAATTTCTTGCTCATCTTTTGAATTCTCTTGCCCAGTGAGCACTGGAGGCTGGTTCACTGAATATTCAGACAGAGTTTTGATTGACAAGAGGCTTGGACACAGGCAGGAAAGCAGAGTTGAGACCACAACCAGATCCCATTGAACGGTTGAACATTCTTGAGGGATCGAGTGAACAACTCCTGCTCTTAATTCTTGTGGTAGTTTGTATTTCTTAATTATCCAGAAAAATTACAGTTGTTCCCTTTACAACGAATGCAAACCCTTAAAAATCTTTTCCAAACATTGGTAAAAACAACTAAAGATTTCTTAGACATTTTGAAAAAAATGGTGTATATTCCTTCCAGGTCAAATGTCGTCATACCATGTGATGGCCTGTGAAGTGAGAGTGCTTTTGACACTTTAGCTTTTTGCACATTGCATCAACTTGCTGGAGTGAATCTAATTGGCAGCATTTAGGGAGACACGTCTGCAGGAAGGGACACTTGTCTCAGTGTTGATGAACGAAGGAGAAATCCCAAATGTAGCAGCTGCACGGAGAGGGTCAACGACTTCTCCCAGAAAGGGAAGGTGGAAGTTCTGTCTTGGGGCAGATTAACGTATGAGGTCCTCACTTGCCCACAGTGGCACTGTAAGACAGAAACACAGTGCTCGATGCTAAATGGACCCAGTTAAACATTGGGACAACTTCTCATTAGTCCTTGAAATTTACAGAAATAGTGAGAACCCCAGAGTAACTTTTAAAACCTGACCTTAATCCATCAGAAACATACCTCTTTCCCATTTAACCAGGCTTGGGTGTGTCCAGGTAACACCCTATGAAGAGGTAGGCCCATCATTTCGATTAAACATTTTGGATATGAATGTAGGAAATTAGAACTAACGGACGTTTCACGGATTCTTTGGAATCACAGCTAAGGAGGCAAAAAAAAATCAGCATAAAACTCAGCACCAAAACCTGTCATAGTGTGAGGACTGGATGGCAACAGAGAGGGACAAGATTACACGAACTGTCAATGAGATAAAAAGGCAGGTTGGTCAGCATCCATAGCCCTGAAGCAAGAGAATGATTTTAACGGTTGTGATTGTCCAGCCAGCTGCTTTGTTAGATACACTGACATTGTAGAGACAGAAAGACAGTTCCCAAGACAGTGTTCCAGAGCAGAACAGGATATTTCTCAGTGAGTGGCCCCATGTGTAAAGGGCCAAGGTCAGAGCCATTGTCCCCTGGGCTGAAAGAAAAGCCAGTTCCCCACTCTGAAAGGACAGCTTCTGATCCAGAGACAAAGGGCGATGTCTGAGTGTGAGAGTGTCCTAATGAACATCCCAGAATATGTCCAATGGTGGAGGAGCCCTGAACTAGGGGTCACAGTTTGAGGATAAGGGCTAAACTGAGGTGAGAAGACATTTCTTCACCCTAAACTGAAGTCAAAGGAATGAAGAAAATCTCTGCACTGGTTGGAATCAAAGCTGGCACAAAGGAAGATGGTTATGGTGGTTGGAGATCAACTATCTCAGCTCCAGGACACCTCTGCAGGAGTTCCTCAGGGTTAGCGTCCGAGACCCAACAATCTTCAGCTACTTCATCAATGACCTTCCCTCCGTCATAAGGTCAGAAGTGGGGATGTTCGCCGATGATTACACAATGTTCAGCACCATTCAGGACTCCTCAGATACTGAAGCAGTCCCATGTCCAAATGCAACAAGATCTGGGCAATATCCAGGCTTGGGGAAGTAACATTCACACGTCACCACCACTGACTAGGAACTTAACTGGACTGGCCATGTAAAAACTGTGGCTACAGGAGCAGATCGGAACTCTGCGGTGAGTAATTCATCCCAACTTCACAAAATCTGCCCATCATCCACAAATCAGGAGTCTGACGGATTATTCTCCATTTGCCTGGGTGAATGCAGCTCCAATAACTCTCAAGAAATTCAACACACCCTAAATATCCCACCAGCATTGTCAAACAACGGTGATGGCCTTAGGCGATGGCTTAGTGATATTATTGTTAGACTCTACATCCAAAAACTCAGCCAATGTTCTGGGGACCCGGGTTCGAATCCCACCACGGCACATGGTGGAATTTGAATTCAATAAAAAATATCTGGAATTAAGAATTTACTGATAACCATTGTCGTCTGTTGGAAAAACCCATCCGGTTCACTACAGTCCTTTAGGAAAGGAATTCTGCTGTTTTTATCCGGTCTGGCCTACATGTGATTCCAGAGCCACAGCAATGGGATTGACTCTCACTGCTCTTGGATAATTAGGGATGGGTAAGAAATGCTGGCCAGCCACTGATACCCATGTCCCACGAAGAATAAAAAGGAACAGTGTCGGAGGAGGACACTGAAGGTGTGTTACAGCTTTCACCTGGACCTTGGCAGAGACACACGCCTCAGTGGGTGGCGTTAGCTTCTGGGTCACTCTCTGGTGAGCACCATTCACATCAGCTGGAGGGACCAGGTAATCGGAAATCTGCTGGATCCCAACTCTTCCCAACACCCACCTCACCAACCTCCACAACCGGACTCATGGACTCTCAGACCCTTGCCCGGCAACCCTCTTCATGTCCGCTGCCGCCACCCCACCCCCCATTACCCCCCCCCCATCCCCCCCACCTCCCTCTCACCCCACCCCCCACTCCCCCCCACCTCCCACTCACCCCCCCCCCACTCCCTCCCCAATCTCCCTCTCACCCCACCCCCCACTCCCCCCCAACCTCCCTCTCACCCCACCCCCCACTCCCCCCCAACCTCCCTCTCACCCCACCCCCCACTCCCCCCCACCTCCCTCTCACCCCACCCCCCACTCCCCCCCAACCTCCCTCTCACCCCACCCCCCACTCCCCCCCACCTCCCTCTCACCCCACCCCCCACCTCCCTCTCACCCCACCCCCCACTCCCCCCCAACCTCCCTCTCACCCCACCCCCCACTCCCCCCCACCTCCCTCTCACCCCACCCCCCACTCCCCCCCAACCTCCCTCTCACCCCACCCCCCACTCCCCCCCACCTCCCTCTCACCCCACCCCCCACCTCCCTCTCACCCCACCCCCCACTCCCTCCCCAACCTCCCTCTCACCCCACCCCCCACTCCCCCCCACCTCCCACTCACCCCACCCCCCACTCCCCCCAACCTCCCTCTCACCCCACCCCCCACTCCCCCCAACCTCCCTCTCACCCCACCCCCCACTCCCCCCAACCTCCCTCTCACCCCACCCCCCACTCCCTCCCCAACCTCCCTCTCACCCCACCCCCCACTCCCCCCCACCTCCCACTCACCCCACCCCCCACTCCCCCCAACCTCCCTCTCACCCCACCCCCCACTCCCCCCCACCTCCCTCTCACCCCACCCCCCACTCCCTCCCCAACCTCCCTCTCACCCCACCCCCCACTCCCCCCCACCTCCCTCTCACCCCACCCCCCACTCCCCCCCACCTCCCTCTCACCCTCCCCCACTCCTGGAGCTGTCCAGTGCCCTTTCTCCCTTTGGTGAATAGTGGTGACATTCCACCTCTGACCTCCCTCTCAGAGGTCATGGTGCCAGCTTTCTGTTGTTAAGGATCATTACTAATTTAGAAGTTGAACCTGCTAATGAGATGATAATGTATGCATGAATGTCCTTAAAAACTGGAAGCAGAAAGAGGCTGGGGGGCGTTGTGCAGGGGGTGGGTGGTGTGGACATGAAGGGGGTTCCTGGGCAAGGATCGGAGAGTCCAGTTGGTGAGGTGGGTGTCGGGAAGAGTTGGGATCCAGCAGATTTCCGATCACCTGGTCCCTCCACCCAATGCGAATGAGTGGTGCTCCCCCGAGAGTGACCCAGAAGCTAACGCCACCCACTCAGTTGTGTGCCTCTGCCAAGGTGCGGGTGAAAGCTGTAACACATCTCCAGGCAGACGCCCTTCCTGGCTGTGAACATGGTCACGTCATCGGAGTGGGGCCAGGAGGATCGAAACCCGAAAAGCGAAATCTCGCCAGTGCGAATCCAGCTTTTGATCGCTCGAGATTACATAAGAAATAGGAGCAGGAGTAGGCCAACTAGCCCTTCGAGCCTGCCCCGCCATTCAATAAGATCATGGCTGATCTGAAGTGGACCAGTTCCACTTTCCCGCCCTCTCCCCATAACCCTTAATCCCCTCTCTTACCAAAAACCCATCGACCCGCGTCTTAAAAATATTTAGCGAGGCAGCCTCCACCACTTCAACAGGCAGAGAATTCCAGAGATTCACCACCCTTTGAGTGAAGAAGTTCCTCCTCAACTCCGTTCTAAACCGCCCCCCCTTTATCTTGAGGCTGTGCCGTCTAGTCCTACTGTCCTTTCTGAGCGGGAAGAGCCTCTCCACCTCTATCCTATCCATCCCATTCATGTCTGCGGCTGAATGGCCATTAAATCACAGCCAGAGAGTGTAGAGCTCAGTGAGATGCACCAAACGTCGATAAAACACTATTACAGCCACAACATGAGGCCTGTGCAAATGGTGCAGAAGAGGTTTACTGGAATGGTTACCATGGACAGACTGGAAAAACTCGGAAACTAGGAGCAGGAGTAGGCCATTCTGTTTCTTTAGACCAAAGAAGGTTCAGAGAAGACGTGAAAGAGGAGTTTAAAATCGGGAGGAATTTCGATAGAGCAAATAATGAAAAGTGTTTCCATTGGCTGACGGGTCAATCTGTAGAGGGCACTCACTGAAGCCGGTTAATCAAAGCTGACAACAGGAGAAAGCTTGGTTTTTTTCAGATAATAAATACTAAACCACTCGGATAGGGACATGGAGGAGGAGCAGGCGAATGGCACTGACCGGACTGACCTTTGAAAGAGCTGGTACAGACCTGGTGGGGATGAATGGCCTCCTCTCCTGCTGCACTCTTTCATGATTCTAAGTAGAAAAAGCAGGTTCATGATAAATACCAGACTGGAGAACCAAACTGAGCGTGGATAAATTAGTGAGTAACCAAGGGAACCAAAAAGGTCCTTTATAAATATGTAAAATATTGCAAAATGGAATGGCGGAGCCCATCAGGAATCAAAATCTCCTGGAATCAGAGGGCTTGTCTGAGGAATTAAACGTGTCCTTTGTCTCTGTTTCCAACCAGGAAGAAAAGACTGCTGAGGCCGCAGTGATAGTGGACGGGACCAACACGGATAAAGAGGATCGACCAAACAGATTCTCAGCCCTAAAGGTCACCTGGTCTGGCTGAAATCCATCCCCGCTCACTGAGAGAAGCAACGGTGCAAATCATACAATCCCCACAGTGCAGAAAGAGGCCATTCAGCCCATCGAGTCTGCACCAATCACAATCCCACCCAGGCCCTATTCCCCATGCATTTACCCTAGTTAGTCCCCCTGACCCTAAGGGGCAATTTAGCATGGCCAATCCGCCGAACCTGCACATCTTTGGAGTGTGAAGGGAAACGGGAACACCCGGAGGAAACCCACGCAGACACGGGGAGAATGTTCAAACTCCACACAGACGGTGACCCGAGCCGGGATTCGAACCCGGATCGCTGGCGCTGCGAGGCAGCAATGCTAATCACTGTGTCACCGTGCCACCCCATTATTATGGAAGTTTTGGCCACAATCTTCCCAGGATGTGGGGTGGAGGATTGGAGGATTGTAAATGTTACAATCCACGTTCAAAGAGTGGAGGGAGAGGTAATTTTGATATGACTGAGTGGTTGACTACTTCAGAGAACAGTTAATAGTCAGGTAAAGACTTAGCAAAATTGATATAGGGCTTGGATTCCATATACACCAGCCCACTGAATCCCCTCTTTTTAGCGCAAGATGTAAGAACCACATTAACCTCTTTACAATTTGCTGGTAACATCTTGCAACATGGGACAAATTGCCTCTTTTCGAGAATGCCGCTTGCCAATTAGTGAGAGTGCTTTTCACACATTGCCTTTTAGCACATCTCAAAGTGCTGGAGTGAGACTAATTGGCAGCAGTTACAGAGACACATCTCAACGCCTGTGTTCCAGCTCGGCACTCATGAAAGAAAGAGAAATCTCAAAAGCAGCAACGTTGGGAGGAAAAGGGACCAAAGGATGGATCTGTAAAATCCACCCTGATCCGTTGTGAATATATTTGTCTCTGTGTGTTTCACGTTGACCCACTTTTTTGAGAGAGGTGTATCTTTAAATGAGGGATCTTTGATGAGATTTTGGCAGTGACCACAAGTGAATGCATCTTATTGGCCTTTCTTGTGATGATGATTAATGGAGCATTCGATGAAGGGTTTGACATGAAGAAAACTACAGGTGGACAAGAGTAGGTGGGGCAACAGGGAGGGAACAACAGGACTGGGGCAATAAGAAGAGGGTTAGAGTGATGGGAGGGCACAACAGTGAGGAAGGGGGGCAAAACATGAAGTGTGTAACAGAGAGGGTAACAACTAAGGAATCAAATACGCAGGAAGCATTACTTGCCTGAAGGGTATGTGGGCAACATCTCAGCTTCCTGGCTCTCTTGAAAGACATAGAAACACAGAAAATAGCAGGAGGAGCCCTCTGAGCCTGCTCCACCATTCAGTACGATCATGGCTGATCCTCCAACCCATCCCGCCTTTTCTTCATATCCTTTCATCCCTTTCGCCCCAAGAGTTATTTAAACACCATCTTGAAAACAAGAGAAGTGTTTCTGAAGATTTCTACACCCAATGATTTAGAATATACAGAGAAAGCAGCCCAGTTCCTCCATGTTCAACCTGCTTCCTTCCTTATCGAACTCTGTCAGATTAACCCTTGATTCCCTCACTTGCTTATCCAGATTCTCCTAAAATCAATCTATACAATTTACCTGTGGGAGGCGAGTCCCAGACAGGTGAGTCACAGCTGTGTGGAGCAATAACATTTGATTGGTTATTTTTGCCCTGTCTATTACCCCCTGACCTGCCGTGTGTATTCCTGCCCACAGCAATCCCGTGTAACAGAAGATTGCACCCATTCATGGGCTCCCCAGAAACGTGCCCCTTTTACAATTGCGTGGAATCCGTGGACCATGTCTACGTTACGGCTGCACTCCCTGTTTAGTAATCTAAAAAACCTTTTATTGGTATTTTCTTAGCACTTCAGTCCACGCTCCTGATCTAGGGACACCTGGAGCAGAAGGGAATGGGGAAACCAGGGGATCTCCTCTTGACTTCAGTCCTGGGCCTGGCTAAACTCACCATAAGCAGTTCCAGGCCGACGGGGATCATCTGACCCACATTCACGGCCAGGTGACTGTGGAGAGAGAACATGCGGAGTCTGAGGGCGCCACTGAGGCCTTCCATGCACACTGGGCACCACAGGGGCTCAGGTATATTATTTCAGCCAGTTTCCTTCTTTTTGGGGGGGCCTGCCCTTCTTGCTCTGTCCCAGAGTTCATTTTGATTTGGTTTGCTTGGTTGGCATCAAAAAGAAATGCCCTCTTTGTGAACTACGTCTCAATTTTAGATGACCTCCTGCTACATCTCAGTGACCCCCCCAGGATGCACATCAGAGGTGGAGATGGTTGGCCTGTGATGCCCTTGGTGGTGTTCCCTGGGAGACCACGAACTGTTCTGTCCAGTAGGCAGTAACCCCGGAGCCTCACCGCTAACCTATCCCATTGTAGTGATTGTTACTGCACTAGTGGATTGTGTGGTGGAAGCCTGTGACATGTGACTGGTGCTGGCCTCGAAGGTTCCCTTGGGCCTTCTGTAATAAATCTCCAGAGGGAGAGGTCCCTTTATTTACAACTCTATCAGTCAGCAGTCTACCTTTGGGAGTGCCAGAGGAACTGACACTCCCAGTTAAATACAAGTCTCCCTGATTGGCCTATCAATTGACTCTGTGATCAATTGTGGTCAGTGCAGACCTGATGGGCCAAATGGCCTCTTTCTGCACTCTAGGGTTTCTATGATCTTTCTATGACTCTGTTATCAGGATGTCCATATTCCAATAGGCCAACCTCAATGCCCTGATTGAATTCATTACACCTTCCTCTGAGGTTTCCTCTGTGCTGTTGTGGGGTGTCTCAGTGGGAGTAGCAGGGGCAGTGTTGGGGGTGGGGGCACTCATCTCGGGTCTAGGAGCATCTGGAGTGCCTCCTGTAATTAAAACGGATGGACACATATCTGGGTAGCTTCACTGATTTGAGATATGCCACATATGCCCACTTCCATGTTGCCTGCCAACCTGGCTGTCACTCCTCCTCCCCCGCCAGATCCAGGGGTTTCTCTCCTCAAAAATGGTGAGGCCCTTGGCCTGGGAGTCCATTTTGGGGTTTACTCCCCTTCCTGGTGATGATGGACCAGCTTTTTCCTGCAGGACAGAGTGGAGGGTGAGGAATGAAAGTTCTTTGGCAGGAAGGGCACTGGATTCTGGGACTGGGCCTCGGCAGGCAGAGGTTGTATGAGGGCAAGGATGAGGAAGGGTTTAGAGACAAGTGTCGGGGGGGGAATGGGAGGCCACAGAGTTTCAGGTGATGGTCCTGGTTGGATGGGGCCAGTCAGGGGGTGGGCCGGGTTGGATGGGGTCTGTCGGGAGGGGGGATGGGCGAGGTTGGGTAGGGTCAGTCAGGCGGTGGGCCAGTTTGGATGGGGTCAGTCAGGGGGGTAGGCCAGGTTGGGTAGGGTCTGTCGGGGGTGGGTGGGCCTGGTTGGGTGGAGTCTCTCGGGGGGGCGGGGCGGGCCTGGTTGGGTGAGGTGTTTGGGGGGGGGGGTGTGGGCCTGATTGGATAGGGTCTGCCAGGGTTGGGGGGGGCCTGGTTGTGTGGAGTCTGTTGGGGGGGGGTGCGTTAGGTGGGGTTAGTCAGGTGGTGTGTTCAGCGGACGGGACTGTCAGGGGGTTGGAGGGAGGTGGGAGGGGGTCGGGTGTTGGGAAATCTCGGGGTATCGGGGGTGGGTGGGGCTGTGTGGAGCCTGTCGGGGGGGGGGACTCAATGGGCACATTGCAAATGTGACCAACGGGATTGATGTGAGAAAGGCGTAGAGAGTCACCTTCGCTACTCCAATGAGATCATTGAGATTCTTGGTGGCTGGTTTTACATGCCAGGCTATGGGTGCTGACTGCTGCCGCCAGTGCCCCCCAGGCTGCTTTGCCAGCCCAACCCTTGGGTCATCGCCCATCCTGTGGGAAGAATCTGTTCCTCCTCCCCCCATAGTGTCCAAGCTTACCCTCTATAATCCTTGGCGTGGTTCTTCTGGGTGCCATCTTCCTGGCATGACTGCCTCTGAATCCATCATTAAAGCTTATATGGAGTTCCCCCACCCAACAAGCTCAGGATGGCCCCCCCTCGCCCCTCCCAGCCAATAAGCAGGGGGACAACCCTCCACCCAACAAGCATCCCGTCAACCTCTCTCCAGCCCCCCAGTGAATTTTTGACATTCTCCCCACATTACCCCCAATGAGCAAATCCACTCCCCCCCCCAACAAGCATTGGGACATTCCCCACCCACCCCCGGAACAAGCACTGGGACTCTGTGTCCTGTTATTAAGCCAGTTTATGATCCATTTTGCCAGGTTTCCCTGAATTCCATGTGCTTTAATCTTCTCAATCAGTCTCCCATGTGGGACCTTATCAAAGGCTTTGCTAAAATCCACATAAATTACATCAACTGAACTTCCCGCATCCACACACTTGATCACATTTTTGAAAAATGCTAACAAATTTGTTAGGTATGACCTCCCTCTGACAAAGCCACGCTGACCATCCCTAATTAACCCTTGCCTTTTCAAGTGGACATTCATTCTCTCCTTTAAAATTTTCTCCAATAGTTTCCTTGCCACTGGTGTGAGACTCACCGGTCTGTAATTTCCCTGTTCATCTCTAACACCCTTCTTGAAAAGTGGAGCCACAATAGCCATCCTCCAGTCCCCTGGCACTGTCCCCAACGCCAGAGAGAAATTAAAAGTTTGTGTTAGAACTCCTGAAATTTCCTGCCTCACCTCCCACAGCAGCCTGGGATTCAATTCATCCGGGCCTGGGGACTTGTCCATTTTTATGCATTCAGCACCACTTTTTTTAAATTCATTCGTGGGACATGGGTGTTGCTGGCTGGGCAGCATTTATTGCCCATCCCTAGTTGCCCTTGAGAAGGTGGTGGTGAGCTGCCTTCATGAATTGGTGCAGTCCATGTGCTGTGGGTTCACCCAGAGGTGGCACGGTAGCACAGTGGTTAGCACTGCTGCTTCATAGCTCCAGGGACCTGGGTTCAATTCCCGGCTCGGGTCACTGTCTGTGTGGAGTTTGCACATTCTCCTCGTGTCTGCGTCGGTTTCCTCCGGGTGCTCCGGTTTCCTCCCACAGTCCAAAGATGTGCAGGTTAGGTTGATTGGCCATGCTAAAACTGCCCCTTAGTGTCCAGGGATGTGTAGGTTAAAGTGATTAGTGGGTAAATGTGCAGGGATATGGGTAGGGCCTGGGTGGGATTGTGGTCGGTGCAGACTCGATGGGCCAAAGGGCCTCTTTCTGCACTGTAGGGTTCTATGATTCTTCATAGAACCCCCTAATTAGGGATTTTGACCCAGTGACTGTGAAGGAATGGCGATAAATTTCCAAGTCAGGATGGTGAGTGGCTTGGAGGGGAACTTACAGACGGTGGTGTTTCCATGTATCTGCTTCCCTTGTCCTTTGAGATGGAAGTGGTTATGGGTTTGGAATGTGCTGTCTAAGGATCTTTGGTGAATTGCTGCAGTGAATACTGTGGCAAATCACTCACCTCCTGACTTCCCAAAGCCTATCCACCATCTACAAGGCACAAGTCAGGAGTGTGATGGAATACTGCCCCCTTGTCTGGATGGGTGCAACTCCAACAACACTCAAGAAACTCGACACCGTCCAGGACAAAGCAGCTCCGTTTGATTAGCACCACATCTACAATAATCCACTCCCTCCACCACCGATGAACAGTGGCAGCTGTGTGTACCATCTACAAGATGAAAATGCTGGAGTCAACAAGGGGCATATACGCGGTGGGTCGTGCGAGGGCTGCTCTTGGATGTTGCTTCGAGAGTTGCCTAGTGCTTCACGTCGTTAGTGTACCTTAAACTGGACCATCTGACGGGCAACACGACAGCTCAGTGACTATCGCTGATTGCTGTGCAGACACATGGATTTGGGCCGGCGTCTGCAGGAGTTTGCACATTCTCCCCGTGCTTGCGTGGGTTTTCTCCGGGTGCTCCGGTTTCCTCCCACACCCCAAAAAACGTGCTCTTAGGCTGATTGGTGTAACAAATTATCCCTAAATTAGTCTTCCCTCAATCTTCCCCAATAGGCGTAGACAAAGGTCATAGGTAGAGGAGGGCACTCATAATGTTAAAATGGCGGTGCGGACTTGTTGGGCCAAAGGGCCTGTTTCCCGTGCTGTGTTGTTCTTTGTTCTTTGTTCAGTTATTAAAGATGTAATAACTAAGCATTTGGAAAGTGGTGACAGGGTCAGTCCAAGTCAGTATGGATTCACTCAAGGGAAGTCATGCTTGACAAATCTCTGGAGTTTTTTAGGATGCAACCAGTAGACTAGACAAGGGTGAACCAGTGGATGTTGTGTATCTGGACTTTCAAAAGGCATTTGACAAGTTCCCATGCGAGAGATTAGTGAGCAAAATTAAAGCTCATGGTATTGGGGGTAATGTATTAACGTGGATAGAGAACTTGTTGGCAGACTGGAAGCAGAGAGTGAGAATAAACGGGTCTGTTACGGGTCAGGCAGTGACGAGTGGGGTACCACAGGGTTCAGTGCTGGGATCTCAGCTATTACAATATACATTAATGATTTGGATGAAGGAATTGAATGCAATATCTCCAAATTTGCAGATGACACTAAGCTGGGTGGCAGTGTGTGTTGTGAGGAGGATGCTAAGATGATGCAGGGTGACTTGGACAGGCTGGCTAAGTGGGCAAATACTAGGCAAATAAATATAATGTGGATAAATGTGGGTAATCCTCTTGGTGGCAAAAACAGGGAGGAAGATTCTCTGAATGGTTACAGTTTGGGAAAAGGGGAAGCGCAACATGACTGGGTGTCATCATGGGACAGTCGCTGAAGGTTGGCCTGCAGGTACAGCAGGTGGTGAGGAACGCCATTGGCACGCTGGCCTTAAATAGCAAGAGGGTTTGAGTGTAGGAGTAAGGACGTCTTGATGCAGTTATACAGGGCATTGGTAAGGCCACACTTTGAGTATTGTGTGCAGTTTTGGTCTCCTAGTTTGAGGAAGGACAATCTTACTATTGAGGGAATCCAGTGAAGATTCACCAGACTGATCCCTGGGATGGCAGGACTGACAATATGAAGAGAGACTGGATCGATTGGGCTTGTACTCACTGGGATTTAGAAGGATGAGAGGGGAATCTCATAGAAACGTATAAAATCCTGATGGGACTGGACAGGCTGGATGCGGGAAGAATGTTCCCGATGTTGGGGAAGTGCAAAACTAGGGGTCACAGTCTAAGAATAAGGGGTGAGCCATTCAGGATTGAGATAAGGAAGAACTTCTTCACTGAGAGAGTTGTGAACCTGTGGAACTCTCTCCCACAGAAATCTGTTGAGGGGTGTTTCGTTGCATATGTTCAAGAGGGAGCTGGAGGTGGTTCTTGTGGCTAAAAGGATCAAGGGGTATGAAGAGGGGGGATACTGAAAGTGTATGATCAGCTATGATCATATTAAATGATGGTGCAGGCTCAAATGTCCTATTCCTGCACCTATTTTCTATGTTTCTAAGACGCACAGCAGAAACTCACCAGGACTCCTTAGGCAGCACCTTCCAAACACATAACCACTACCATCTGGAAGGACGAGGGCAGCAGATACCTTGGAACACTTCCAGCTGGAGGTTGCCCTCCAAGCCACTCACTATCCTGACGTGGAAATATAACAGCCGTTCCTGCACTGTCACTGGGTCAAAATCCTGGAACTCCCTCCCTAACAGCACTGTGGGTGTACCTACACCTCAGGGACTGCAGCAGTTCATGAAGGTTGCCCACCACCACTTTCCCAAGGACAATGAGGGATGGGAATAAATTCTGGCCTCACCAGAAACCCATATGGCATGAATAAATTTCAAAATTGTAGGGAAAAGCAAGCACTAAGTGAGCCATGGGTTGGCTGCCAGACTGAGCAATGAGTGTGAATACAAGAGAGGTTAACGAGAATTCAAGCTCATTTGCACCATTTAAATACAGCCTACGCTTAAAGAGATGTGCATTTTGACTGGAGCAGGTGCTAGGAGAGGCTGGGATCGATTGTCTGGCCTGTGGGAGCAATGACAATGGAACAATAGGGTAATACTGCGACAACTCACCAAGGCTGGTCTGACACAGCCCTGGATGCCTTGGTGTAGGAGATGGACAGGCTGATAGGAGACCCGCTCTCTCCAATATTATTCAACATTGCAATGGATCCGTTGATATGTAGTCTCGAAGAGGAGAGATCTGGTGTCGGCATGACGCTAGATGGAGCAAGATGCTCAGCTCTTGCATTTGCAGATGACATCACCCTTCTTAGCGATTCATACATCGGGATGACCCGCAACCTAAAGATTCTCCAGCCTTTTTGCGACTCGACAGATCTGGCTGTCAACACCAGCAAGACCAAAGGCTTCCACTTTACCTGTAAGAGGAAGACCTTCATGTACAATCAATGCAAGAACTGGCAGATTCGGAAGGAAGATATTGCATACATCCCTTCAGGAGAGGCCGAGAAATACCTGGGAGCCCGGATAGATCCATGGGCTGGCGTAGAAGAAGGTGCGTGGGAAGAGAGACTGAAGTCCTGGATTTCCAGTTTACAGGGAGCAGCTGTTCAGCTGAGGCAACACGTTATTAATAATAATAATATTGTATTATTAATTATTAACATTATTAACATGAATTATTAATAATTATTGTATTATTAATTATTAATATTATTAATATGGATTATTAATAATTATTCTTATTATTAATAATGTATTGTTAATTATTACTATTGTTAATATGAATTATTAATAATTATTAATAATTATTCATATTATTAATGTTATTAATAATAATAATAATAATCTTCATAATCAGAAGGTCCACAACTGCAAACAGGATAGGAGCAGACCACTGGCACAGTCAATATAATCAATCTGATTTTAGTGAGATAAGTTTCAAGAATTTCAACAATCTGACATGGGTAGAAAGTGTTAACTGGATGTTTAATTGTATTCAGATGGTGGCAATTAACTGAACATGAGCCTGTGCTCAACAACATCAGAGTTTATCATGCTTCAGATTATTTGAATTTGTTTAATTGGTCATTCGCTTTACTCAAAACAATATAATAATGTAATAATTAATTAAAATAATAATTAAGGGTGGGACGGTAGCACAGTGGTTAGCACTGCTGCTTCATAGCTCCAGAGACCTGGGTTCAATTCCCAGCTTGGGTCTGTGTGGAGTTTGCACATTCTCCTCGTGTCTGCGTGGGTTTCCTCCGGGTGCCCCGGTTTCCTCCCACAGTCCAAAGATGTGTGGGTTAGGTTGATTGGCCGTGCTAAGAAATTGTCCCTTAGTGTCCTGGGATGTGTAGATTAGAGGGATTAGTGGGTAAATATGTAGGGATATGGGGATAGGGCCTAGGTGGGATTGTGGTCGGTGCAGACTCGATGGGCTGAATGGCCTCTTTCTGCACTGTGGAGTTTCTTTGGTTTCTAATATATAGGAGGCTGAAACTGTGGCTGATGGATTGGAGCTGCATGAGAAAAATCTCAGGTGAGAACTTTGGCTCTAGTCCAACACCAGCTGGGTGGCTGTGCTTAAACCATCAAGGTCAGTGAGTGTATCAGTCTATGTAACATCCCACTAACTGCACACATTATCAATGCATCACATCTCCATCACTCACCTAACTACAATCTCCAAATTCTCAAAATATAATCCTTCGTATGTGGGCTTCGCTGGCTGGGCCTGCATTTATTACCCTTGAACTGAGTGATTTGTTGGGTTATTTCAGAGACTAGTTCAGAGTCAACCCCATTACTGTGGTTCTGGAGTCACATGTAAGCCAGACCAGGTAAGGACGGCAGATTTCCTTCCACATTACTGAACCAGATTGGGTTTTTATGACAATCGACAATGGTTTTGTGGTTTTCTTTAATTTTAATTCCAGGTTTTTATTGAATTGCAAGGATATTTTGGCCTTGCAAGGATATATTGGCCTCGGAGGGAGTGCAGAGGAGGTTCACTAGGCTGATACCGGAGATGAGGGGGTTAGACTGTGAAGAGAGACTAAATAGACTGGGTCTGTACTCGTTGGAGTTTAGAAGGATGAGGGGGGATCTTATAGAGACGTATAAGATAATGAAAGGGATGGATAGGGGTAGAGGTAGAGAGATTCTTCCCGCTTAGAAAGGACAGCAGGACTTGAGGACACAGCCTCAAGATAAGTGGGGGGGCAGTTTAGAATGGAGTTGAGGAGGAACTTCTTCACTCAAAGGGTGGGGAATCTCTGGAATTCTCTGCCCGTTGAAGTGGTGGAGGCTACCTCGCTAAATATATTTAAGTCACGGGTAGATAGGTTTTTGATAGACAAGGGAATTAAGGGTTATGGGGAGAAAGTGGGAAAGTGGAACTGAGCCACTTCAGATCAGCCATGATCTTATTGAATGGTGGGGCAGGCTCAAAGGGCTAGATGGCCTACTCCTGCTCCTATTTCTTACGTTCTTATGTTCATATGAATTTAAGTTTCACCATCTGCTGTGGTGGGATTTGCCTCACACTCACACACTGAGCTCTGCCACAAACTCAACACTTTATTCTTTCATGGGGCAAGGGTGTCGTTGGCTAAATTAGCATTTATTGCCCATCCCTGAGAAGGTGGCAGTGAGCTGCCTTCTTGAACTGCTGCAGTCCATGTGGTGTAGGTACACCCACAGTGCTGTTAGGGAGGGAGATCCAGGATTTTGAGCCAGCGACACTGAAGGAACGTTAATATATTTCCAAATGGATGGTGAGTGACTTGGAGGGAACCTCCAGGTGGTGGTGTTGCCAAGTACCTGCTGTTCTTGTCCTTCTAGGTGGTAGCTGGTGGAGATTTGGAATTTGCACCTGAGAAATCACCTTTGTGATTTCCTTCAGAGCGCTCATGTATCATTGCGCAGGTCACCCTGACCTCTTAGTGAACTGGGAGACCTCCTCCCACAAACTCTCCCATCCCAGGATGGAATTGGACCCCTCCAGCTCCCATCAACAGCAGCACGTTCACCATCTCCCTCCCACCAAGCCAGCATCAGGACCCTCCTGATCAGTTCTCTGGCATATTCCCTTAGAACATAGAACATAGAACATTACAGCACAGAACAGGCCCTTCGGCCCACGATGTTGCGCCGACCAGTTACAAAAACAATGACCCACTAGCCTATACCAATCCCTTTTCGTCCATAAACCTATCCATAGATCTCTTAAACGCCCCCAAACTAGGCGCATTTACAACTGCAGCAGGCAGGGCATTCCAATCCCTCACCACCCGCTGGGTAAAGAACCTACCCCTGACATCCGTCCTGTAGCTACCCCCCCTTAATTTAAAGCCATGCCCCCTCGTGCTAGCTTTCTCCATCCGAGGAAAAAGGCTATCACTATCCACCCTATCTAAACCTCTAATCATCTTATATGTTTCAATAAGATCCCCTCTTAGCCGCCTTCTTTCCAACGAAAACAACCCTAAATCCCTCAGTCTCTCCTCATAGGACCTCCCCACCATACCAGGCAACATCCTAGTAAACCTCCTCTGCACCCTCTCCAAAGCCTCCACATCCTTCTTGTAATGTGGGGACCAGAACTGCACAGTACTCCAAGTGCGGCCGCACCAGAGTTGTGTACAGTTGCAACATGACGCTGCGACTCCTAAATTCAATCCCCCTACCAATAAACGCCAAGACACCGTACGCCTTCTTAACAACCTTATCTACTTGATTCCCAACTTTCAGGGATCTATGTACACATACACCTAGATCCCTCTGCTCATCCACACTATTCAAAGTCCTCCCGTTAGCCCTATACTCGACACATCTGTTGCTCCTACCAAAGTGAATTACCTCACACTTCTCCGCATTAAACTCCATCCGCCACCTCTCGGCCCAGCTCTGCAACCTATCTAAGTCTCCCTGCAGACTATGACACCCTTCCTCACAATCTACCACACCTCCGACTTTGGTGTCTTCAGCAAATTTACTAATCCACCCAACTATACCCTCATCCAGATCATTAATAAAGATTACAAACAACAGTGGCCCCAAAACAGATCCCTGAGGCACACCACTCGTAACCGAACTCCATGATGAATATTTACCATCAACCACCACCCTCTGCCTCCTATCTGATAGCCAATTCCTGATCCAACTTCCTAGATTACCCTCAATCCCATACATCTGCATTTTCTGCAGAAGCCTACCATGGTGAACCTTATCAAACGCCTTACTAAAATCCATATATACCACGTCAACTGCCTTACCCCCATCCACCTCTTTGGTCACCTTCTCAAAAAACTCAATAAGGTTAGTAAGGCACGGCCTACCCGCTACAAAACCATGCAGACTATTTCTGATCAATTCATTACACTCCAAATAACTATAAATCCTATCCCTAATAATTTTTTCTAAAACCTTGCCCACAACAGAAGTAAGACTCACCGGTCTATAATTCCCGGCAAAGTCTCTGTTCCCCTTCTTAAACAATGGGACAACATTCGCTATCCTCCAATCCTCCGGGACTACACCAGAGACCAATGACGACCTGAAGATCAGAGCCAGAGGCTCTGCAATCACCTCTCTAGCCTCCCAGAGAATCCTAGGGTAGATCCCATCCGGACCAGGGGACTTATCTATTTTCAGCCCCTCAAGAATATCCAGCACATCCCCCTTATCAACCGTAATACTGTCTATTTTACACCCCTGCAACCCAGTGTCCTCCTCAGCTATATTCATGTCCCCCTGCGTGAACACCGAAGAGAAATATTGGTTCAATGCCTCTCCAATCTCTTCCGGTTCCACACACAACTTCCCTCTGCTGTCTGTAACTGGCCCTAATCTTGCCCTGACCAACCTTCTGTTCCTGACATACCTATAGAACGCCTTAGGATTCTCCTTAATCCTATCAGCCAATGTCTTCTCATGTCCTCTTTTAGCCCTTCTTAACTCACTCTTCAACTCCCTCCTAGCCAATCTAAAGCTTTCTAGTGCACTACCTGAGCCCTCAAATCTCATCCGAACATAAGCCTCCTTTTTCTTTTTAACCATCGACTCAACTCTTTTAGTGCACCTTCTCCCTGCTGTCCTGCCACCACCACCCCCCAACCCCGCATTTGGCCCAGGGTCAGTGTGCATACCCCACCCCTCCTGGTCACTGAGGCCCCACCCCCACTAAGGCCATACACACCTGGCACTGCTCTGGCACACTTACGACGCACAATCAGGCACTGCCAGGGTTCCAGGTGGGCAGTGCCAGGGTGCCTGATGGACACTGCCTGGCTATGCCCCGACCACCTGAGGGCTTAAATGGCTTTTGATTCCCCCTGTGTAGCCACCATGCCAGTTCTCCACCTGAAGAGACCAAGCAGTGATTCTGACCAGCATGATGTCACGCCAAGAGGGGTGAACCATCTGTGAGTTCAGAAACAGCCTTCCTGAACATGCTAAAGGGATTGAAAGGAAGTTAATCCTACGCAGATAAGGATCGCACCCAGAAAGGATGCAAAGCTGATTCCACTGGCAAACAGGGCCAGGAGCACTGCAATGCAATGCCAAACCATTGTGCTGACCTCGTAGAATCATAGAACCCTACAGTGCAGAAAGAGGCCCTTCAGCCCATCGAGTCTGCACCGAACACAATCCCACCCAGGCCCTACCCCCCTATCCCTATATAATATACCCTCTAACCTACACATCCCTGGACACTAAGGGGCAATTTCTTAGCATGGCCAATCAACCTAACCCGCACATCTTTGGACTGTGGGAAGAAACTGGAGCACTCGGAGGAAACCCACACAGACACGAGGAGAATGTGCAAACTCCACACAGACAGTGACCCGAACCAGGAGTCGAACCCAGGACCCTGGAGCTGTGAAGCAGCAGTGCTGACCACTGTGCTACCGTGCCGCGCTACCTGGTTCGTGGCTGTCTCTGAACTTTTATAGGAATCAATTTCTCCATCTTCTCTTTGGGTGCGTAGTGTATGAATCATCAGAAATTATTGACTCCCCGTTCAGATCATCTTCCTGACCTTCTGGCTAAGTGACCCATTCCATTGGACCGCCTCTCCTTGTAGATGTTTCTTCTCAATATTCCATTTCCAGTCTGGACAAGACAAGGTCACAAAGTGGGGATTTTTTCTTCCAAAACTTGGTGTTTCTGATTCTGGTAACAAATCCAGATTGATTCGCCTGGCTGGAGTTCTCTTCAATCCTCTGTGGGGTTGATTACAGCTCCTTGGTTGATTTGCACACTAGTCAACCTCCTCCTTCCTTACTCTCTCCATATCTGCTGCTTTGAAACATGACAGAAGCATGTGCAGAATAACAGGAGGTTGAGCCAGTAATTATCTTCCTTACCAGAGTCCATGACTCAGGAGACATGACTCACAGCCTGGTTGTCTGATGGACCTTGCACTGGGTCTTTACTTCGTTCGTCGCCACTGATCTCACCATCAGCACCAGAAATAATTAATTAAAATATTAAATTTTATAATTTATATGTATAATTAAAATATTAAAACGAGGTTCCTGACCTTCCAGGGCAGTACCATCGAGGAGAGGGGAAAATTGAGGCAGGAGTTCTCACCGGGAGCATCTTGTTCTCCGACTCTCGCGATATTTTGAGCAGACGTCTCCGTTCACACTCATGATCTGACACAGGCCCAAAATCGACCCCTTCTGTCACTTTATCTCAGTGTTGAAGTAGAAGCCACCGTGAAAAAAATACTTAAAATAAATTTATAAATCATTTTTAGTAGGTGGCTCGTGGGGCTTTGGTGAACTGAAGGATACCTAATGTTAGTGGTATAGTTGGTATGATACAACATCTGAAGATGTCTTCACTGAGCTTGACTACTCATTGGGGTGGGACGGTGTCACAGTACTTAGCACTAGTGCCTCATAGCACCAGGGACCCGGGTTCAATTCCTGGCTTGGGTCACTGTCTATGTGGAGTTTGCACATTCTCCCTGTATCTGCGTGGGTTTCCTCTGGGTGCTCTGATTTCTAAAGATGTGCGGGTTAGGTTGATTGGCCATGCTAAATTGCCCTGGGATGTGTAGATCAAAGGGATTACCACGGTAAATAAGAGAGGTTACGGGGATAGGCCCTGGGTAGGATTGTTGTTGGTGCAGACTTGATGGGCAGAATGGCCTCCTTCTGCACTGTAGAGTCTTTATGATTCTATGAACTGTTTGTGCACAAACCACAAGGGTTTGGCTGCTGGCATTGAATCACATGGCTATCCACTCCCACTGCCTTCCGAATGTGTTTGGAGCCTCCTTCCATACAGGAACCACCTCTGCTCTCCATCTTCTTCATCAAGGCTCCCAACCAACATCGCTATGGAAACGGTTAGAACTGGACTGTCTGTACCTGGAGAGACGCCTGTCATGGTGGTTTCAGCTGACAGCAATCCTGTGGAAGGGCCTCAGACACAGGAGTTACTCTGCTCCACAGGGACTGGGAAACACACTGAAAGATTATAATTCACTAAACTCATCTACAAAATGTTTAATAATCTCAGACTGTGTAAATTGATTATTGATATTTGTATAAAAGGAGTTAAAGGGGGAGGGATGTGGTGATTGTCTCTTTAAAGATCCATCTGCAGAGTAAGGGTCATGAGGCCCAGAGAACCAATCAGGAAGCAGGATGGGGAATCACCATGGTGAGCTCGGGTAGATATTCCAGAACCTTCTTGGGAGCCGACTGGTAGCCATGTATTATAATTATATGTAAATAAAGAGTGGCACAATGGTTGGCACTGCTGCCTCACAGTGCCAGCGATCCAGGTTCAATTCCAGTCTTGGGTCACTGCTTGGAGTTTGCACATTCTCCCCGTGTCTGCGTGAGTTCCCTGCGGGTGCTCCGATTTCCTCCCATAATCCAAAGACGTGCGAGTTAGGTGGATTGGCCAATCTAAATTGCAGGGAATAGGGCAAGTAGATGGGGCTGGGTAAGGAGCTCTTTCCGAGATTCAGCTCAGACTCGATAGGCTAAATGACCTCTTTTTGCCCAGTGGGTAATCTATGGTTTTAAACATTGCAGTTATTATTTACCAAACTACTGAACTGGATTTT
Organism: Carcharhinus amblyrhynchos; assembly: GCF_965287045.1. Lineage (NCBI taxonomy): Eukaryota > Metazoa > Chordata > Chondrichthyes > Carcharhiniformes > Carcharhinidae > Carcharhinus > Carcharhinus amblyrhynchos. Next base: position 4,154,482 of record NC_137350.1, read on the forward strand.
TTTTTTACATTTTCTAGCTCCTAATCATTGTGAAATGGCTTCCAGTGCTGGCTCCAGTCTCAAAGCACTTCCCGTTTAGGAAGTGTGTGATGGTTTTAATACCGGTTAAGTTTAAATGTTGCGAGGTCCTTACTGTTTTGAGTTCTCTGCAGAGCCATTCAACAGTAAGATTAGTAATATCTGTACACTGCACTGCTGTTAATCAGCAGATAACGTGAAACCAGCATTCCGTCTGTAACACCCTGAACACTCTGTCACCCCCACACCTGTTTTCAGTTTGTTTTTGGGGGAGTTATATATCCCTATTCTGACTGATGCGTGACATTACTCAAAATCTATTAAGATTTAAGGAACTTAATTGGATGTTAAATTTAAGCAGGATGCATTGGTTGTAAATTGTGTCATAATTCAAGCTTCTCCAAGCATGAAAAACCTCAAAGGATATTCTGATCTGACGGTACCACACCAGGTCCCCAATAAGTTATAGAATAGTTGATGTGGCCTGCAGCAAGGATTAGGAATTGTTCAAGATCAATGTTATCCTGACAGTTGGGAGCTTTTCTCTGCACAAGCTTTCCAGTCCAGAGTTGGTTTCTGGGCTTTGAGTATCACAATCCATACAGAGATCCTTACAAACTCCATCAGTTCGTAAAATTTCAGCTCTGGACAAGACTTCTTCATTTACTTGGAGAACCAGCAAGAAAGAAGGCTGGTTCTGTGGCAACATTAGTTGACCAGTCAGAGTCATTGCTGTGGATTGTGTGAGATATCATTGATGCCTTCATCAGCAGGTTTACTTGTGGATCCAGACTCAGTGACACATTCTGCCATTCATTAATCCTCCACAATGCTGCAGCAAGCCTGCCCGAGATCCCACAGACTCTTCCTCAGCCCCTCAACTTGCAGGTCCACCTCCCTCAGGCCCTCAATTCGCAGGTCCATTTCCCTCAGCCCCTCAACTCACAGGTCCATCTCCCTCAGCCCTTCAACTTGCAGGTCCATCTCCCTCAGCCCCTCAACTCACAGCTCCATTTCCCTCAGCCCCTCAACTCGCAGGTCCATCTCCCTCAGCCCCTCAACTCATAGGTCCACTTCCCTCAGCCCCTCAACTCAGAGGTCCATCTCCCTCAGCCCTTCAACTCGCAGGTCCATCTCCCTCAGCCCCTCAACTCACAGGTCCATTTCCCTCAGCCCCTCAACTTGCAGGTCCATCTCCCTCAGCCCCTCAACTCACAGGTCCATCTCCCTCAGCCCTTCAACTTGCAGGTCCATCTCCCTCAGTCCCTCAACTCGCAGGTCCATCTCCCTCAGCCCCTCAACTCGCAGGTCCATCTCCCTCAGCCCCTCAACTCACAGGTCCATTTCCCTCAGCCCCTCAACTCGCAGGTCCATCTCCCTCAGCCCTTCAACTTGCAGGTCCATCTCCCTCAGTCCCTCAACTCACAGGTCCATTTCCCTCAGCCCCTCAACTCGCAGGTCCATCTCCCTCAGCCCCTCAACTCATAGGTCCACCTCCCTCAGCCCCTCAATTCACAGGTCTACCTCCCTTAGCCACTCTCAGCAGCTGGAGGAGGTCGGCGGGTGGGAGCTTCTGGACAGGTGGGCCACCATTATTGTACACTGCCCATCAGGAGAGAGGTCAGGCCACCCCCTGCCGATTTCCAACTCCCCCCGCAAACCCCACAGTATGGCTCTTTGCCGTCCCCCCCCGACCTTTCCCCAGTGCGGCTGTTTGCCCTCTTCCCCACACCCATTTTTCTGATGCACCGTTAATAAACTGTAACTTAATCAAACTGAAATCATAAAAATTAAAATTCAATCCCAGATAATCAGGAACTTCTTCAATACCATACAACATTGGAAGGAACTCCAGATTGGTCACAGAGCAGACATGTGATTGAAGTTCTGTGTGGGTAAACCGTGTGGAAGGCCTGACGCCCAGGCCAGTGTTGGAACTGCCTGGGAATTTACATTCCCCTGCTCCCCACAACACTCTGAGATAGGGACTTCAGACAGTGCCGCTCTGAGATAGGGACTTCAGACAGTTCCGCTCTGAGATAGGGACTTCCGACAGTTCCGCTCTGAGATAGGGACTTCAGACAGTTCCGCTCTGAGATAGGGACTTCAGACAGTTCCGCTCTGGGATAGGGACTTCAGACAGTTCCGCTCTGGGATAGGGACTTCAGACAGTTCCGCTCTGAGATAGGGACTTCCGACAGTTCCGCTCTGAGATAGGGACTTCAGACAGTTCCGCTCTGAGATAGGGACTTCAGACAGTTCCGCTCTGGGATAGGGACTTCAGACAGTTCCGCTCTGAGATAGGGACTTCCGACAGTTCCACTCTGAGATAGGGACTTCAGACAGTTCCACTCTGAGATAGGGACTTCAGACAGTTCCGCTCTGAGATAGGGACTTCAGACAGTTCCGCTCTGAGATAGGGACTTCAGACAGTTCCGCTCTGAGATAGGGACTTCAGACAGTTCCGCTCTGAGATAGGGACTTCAGACAGTTCCGCTCTGAGATAGGGACTTCAGACAGTTCCGCTCTGGGATAGGGACTTCAGACAGTTCCGCTCTGAGATAGGGACTTCAGACAGTTCCGCTCTGGGATAGGGACTTCAGACAGTTCCGCTCTGAGATAGGGACTTCCGACAGTTCCGCTCTGAGATAGGGACTTCAGACAGTTCCGCTCTGAGATAGGGACTTCAGACAGTTCCGCTCTGAGATAGGGACTTCAGACAGTTCCGCTCTGTGATAGGGACTTCAGACAGTTCCGCTCTGAGATAGGGACTTCAGACAGTTCCGCTCTGAGATAGGGACTTCAGACAGTTCCGCTCTGAGATAGGGACTTCCGACAGTTCCGCTCTGAGATAGGGACTTCAGACAGTTCCGCTCTGAGATAGGGACTTCAGACAGTTCCACTCTGAGATAGGGACTTCAGACAGTTCCGCTCTGAGATAGGGACTTCAGACAGTTCCGCTCTGAGATAGGGACTTCAGACAGTTCCGCTCTGAGATAGGGACTTCAGACAGTTCCGCTCTGGGATAGGGACTTCAGACAGTTCCACTCTGAGATAGGGACTTCAGACAGTTCCGCTCTGAGATAGGGACTTCAGACAGTTCCGCTCTGGGATAGGGACTTCAGACAGTTCCGCTCTGAGATAGGGACTTCAGACAGTTCCGCTCTGAGATAGGGACTTCAGACAGTTCCGCTCTGAGATAGGGACTTCAGACAGTTCCGCTCTGAGATAGGGACTTCAGACAGTGCCGCTCTGAGATAGGGACTTCAGACAGTTCCGCTCTGAGATAGGGACTTCAGACAGTGCCGCTCTGAGATAGGGACTTCAGACAGTTCCGCTCTGAGATAGGGACTTCAGACAGTTCCGCTCTGAGATAGGGACTTCAGACAGTTCCGCTCTGAGATAGGGACTTCAGACAGTTCCGCTCTGAGATAGGGACTTCAGACAGTTCCGCTCTGAGATAGGGACTTCAGACAGTTCCACTCTGAGATAGGGACTTCAGACAGTGCCGCTCTGAGATAGGGAATTCCGACAGTTCCACTCTGAGATAGGGACTTCAGACAGTTCCGCTCTGAGATAGGGACTTCAGACAGTTCCGCTCTGAGATAGGGACTTCAGACAGTTCCGCTCTGAGATAGGGACTTCAGACAGTTCCGCTCTGAGATAGGGACTTCAGACAGTTCCGCTCTGAGATAGGGACTTCAGACAGTTCCGCTCTGAGATAGGGACTTCAGACAGTTCCGCTCTGAGATAGGGACTTCAGACAGTTCCGCTCTGAGATAGGGACTTCAGACAGTTCCGCTCTGAGATAGGGACTTCAGACAGTTCCGCTCTGAGATAGGGACTTCAGACAGTTCCGCTCTGAGATAGGGACTTCAGACAGTTCCGCTCTGAGATAGGGACTTCAGACAGTTCCGCTCTGAGATAGGGACTTCAGACAGTTCCACTCTGAGATAGGGACTTCAGACAGTTCCGCTCTGGGATAGGGACTTCAGACAGTTCCGCTCTGAGATAGGGACTTCAGACAGTTCCGCTCTGAGATAGGGACTTCAGACAGTTCCGCTCTGGGATAGGGACTTCAGACAGTTCCGCTCTGAGATAGGGACTTCAGACAGTTCCGCTCTGAGATAGGGACTTCAGACAGTTCCGCTCTGAGATAGGGACTTCAGACAGTTCCACTCTGAGATAGGGACTTCAGACAGTTCCGCTCTGAGATAGGGACTTCAGACAGTTCCGCTCTGAGATAGGGACTTCAGACAGTTCCACTCTGAGATAGGGACTTCAGACAGTTCCGCTCTGAGATAGGGACTTCAGACAGTTCCGCTCTGAGATAGGGACTTCAGACAGTTCCGCTCTGAGATAGGGACTTCAGACAGTTCCGCTCTGAGATAGGGACTTCAGACAGTTCCGCTCTGAGATAGGGACTTCAGACAGTTCCACTCTGAGATAGGGACTTCAGACAGTTCCACTCTGGGATAGGGACTTCAGACAGTTCCACTCTGAGATAGGGACTTCAGACAGTTCCGCTCTGAGATAGGGACTTCAGACAGTTCCGCTCTGAGATAGGGACTTCAGACAGTTCCACTCTGAGATAGGGACTTCAGACAGTTCCGCTCTGAGATAGGGACTTCAGACAGTTCCGCTCTGAGATAGGGACTTCAGACAGTTCCGCTCTGAGATAGGGACTTCAGACAGTTCCGCTCTGAGATAGGGACTTCAGACAGTTCCACTCTGAGATAGGGACTTCAGACAGTTCCACTCTGGGATAGGGACTTCAGACAGTTCCACTCTGAGATAGGGACTTCAGACAGTTCCGCTCTGAGATAGGGACTTCAGACAGTTCCGCTCTGAGATAGGGACTTCAGACAGTTCCGCTCTGAGATAGGGACTTCAGACAGTTCCACTCTGAGATAGGGACTTCAGACAGTTCCGCTCTGAGATAGGGACTTCAGACAGTTCCGCTCTGAGATAGGGACTTCCGACAGTTCCACTCTGAGATAGGGACTTCAGACAGTTCCGCTCTGAGATAGGGACTTCAGACAGTTCCGCTCTGAGATAGGGACTTCAGACAGTTCCGCTCTGAGATAGGGACTTCAGACAGTTCCGCTCTGAGATAGGGACTTCAGACAGTTCCACTCTGAGATAGGGACTTCAGACAGTTCCGCTCTGAGATAGGGACTTCAGACAGTTCCGCTCTGGGATAGGGACTTCAGACAGTTCCACTCTGAGATAGGGACTTCAGACAGTTCCGCTCTGAGATAGGGACTTCAGACAGTTCCGCTCTGAGATAGGGACTTCAGACAGTTCCGCTCTGAGATAGGGACTTCAGACAGTTCCGCTCTGGGATAGGGACTTCAGACAGTTCCGCTCTGAGATAGGGACTTCAGACAGTTCCGCTCTGAGATAGGGACTTCAGACAGTTCCGCTCTGGGATAGGGACTTCAGACAGTTCCGCTCTGAGATAGGGACTTCAGACAGTTCCGCTCTGAGATAGGGACTTCAGACAGTTCCGCTCTGAGATAGGGACTTCAGACAGTTCCGCTCTGAGATAGGGACTTCAGACAGTTCCGCTCTGAGATAGGGACTTCAGACAGTTCCGCTCTGAGATAGGGACTTCAGACAGTTCTACTCTGAGATAGGGACTTCAGACAGTTCCGCTCTGAGATAGGGACTTCAGACAGTTCCGCTCTGAGATAGGGACTTCAGACAGTTCCGCTCTGAGATAGGGACTTCAGACAGTTCCGCTCTGAGATAGGGACTTCAGACAGTTCCGCTCTGAGATAGGGACTTCAGACAGTTCCACTCTGAGATAGGGACTTCAGACAGTTCCACTCTGGGATAGGGACTTCAGACAGTTCCACTCTGAGATAGGGACTTCCGACAGTTCCGCTCTGAGATAGGGACTTCAGACAGTTCCGCTCTGAGATAGGGACTTCAGACAGTTCCACTCTGAGATAGGGACTTCAGACAGTTCCGCTCTGAGATAGGGACTTCAGACAGTTCCGCTCTGAGATAGGGACTTCAGACAGTTCCACTCTGAGATAGGGACTTCAGACAGTTCCGCTCTGAGATAGGGACTTCAGACAGTTCCGCTCTGAGATAGGGACTTCAGACAGTTCCACTCTGAGATAGGGACTTCAGACAGTTCCGCTCTGAGATAGGGACTTCAGACAGTTCCGCTCTGAGATAGGGACTTCAGACAGTTCCGCTCTGAGATAGGGACTTCAGACAGTTCCACTCTGAGATAGGGACTTCAGACAGTGCCGCTCTGAGATAGGGACTTCCGACAGTTCCACTCTGAGATAGGGACTTCAGACAGTTCCGCTCTGAGATAGGGACTTCAGACAGTTCCGCTCTGAGATAGGGACTTCAGACAGTTCCGCTCTGAGATAGGGACTTCAGACAGTTCCACTCTGAGATAGGGACTTCAGACAGTTCCGCTCTGGGATAGGGACTTCAGACAGTTCCGCTCTGAGATAGGGACTTCAGACAGTTCCGCTCTGAGATAGGGACTTCAGACAGTTCCGCTCTGAGATAGGGACTTCCGACAGTTCCACTCTGAGATAGGGACTTCAGACAGTTCCGCTCTGAGATAGGGACTTCAGACAGTTCCGCTCTGAGATAGGGACTTCAGACAGTTCCGCTCTGAGATAGGGACTTCAGACAGTTCCGCTCTGAGATAGGGACTTCAGACAGTTCCACTCTGAGATAGGGACTTCAGACAGTTCCACTCTGAGATAGGGACTTCAGACAGTTCCGCTCTGAGATAGGGACTTCAGACAGTTCCGCTCTGAGATAGGGACTTCTGACAGTTCCGCTCTGAGATAGGGACTTCAGACAGTTCCGCTCTGGGATAGGGACTTCCGACAGTTCCGCTCTGAGATAGGGACTTCAGACAGTTCCGCTCTGGGATAGGGACTTCAGACAGTTCCGCTCTGAGATAGGGACTTCAGACAGTTCCGCTCTGAGATAGGGACTTCAGACAGTTCCACTCTGAGATAGGGACTTCAGACAGTTCCGCTCTGAGATAGGGACTTCAGACAGTTCCGCTCTGAGATAGGGACTTCAGACAGTTCCGCTCTGAGATAGGGACTTCAGACAGTTCCGCTCTGAGATAGGGACTTCAGACAGTTCCGCTCTGAGATAGGGACTTCAGACAGTTCCACTCTGAGATAGGGACTTCAGACAGTTCCGCTCTGGGATAGGGACTTCAGACAGTTCCACTCTGAGATAGGGACTTCAGACAGTTCCGCTCTGAGATAGGGACTTCAGACAGTTCCGCTCTGAGATAGGGAATTCAGACAGTTCCGCTCTGAGATAGGGACTTCAGACAGTTCCACTCTGAGATAGGGACTTCAGACAGTTCCGCTCTGAGATAGGGACTTCAGACAGTTCCGCTCTGAGATAGGGACTTCAGACAGTTCCACTCTGAGATAGGGACTTCAGACAGTTCCGCTCTGGGATAGGGACTTCAGACAGTTCCACTCTGAGATAGGGACTTCAGACAGTTCCGCTCTGAGATAGGGACTTCAGACAGTTCCACTCTGGGATAGGGACTTCAGACAGTTCCACTCTGAGATAGGGACTTCAGACAGTTCCACTCTGAGATAGGGAATTCAGACAGTTCCACTCTGAGATAGGGAATTCAGACAGTTCCACTCTGAGATAGGGACTTCAGACAGTTCCGCTCTGAGATAGGGAATTCAGACAGTTCCACTCTGAGATAGGGAATTCAGACAGTTCCACTCTGAGATAGGGAATTCAGACAGTTCCACTCTGAGATAGGGACTTCAGACAGTTCCGCTCTGAGATAGGGAATTCAGACAGTTCCACTCTGAGATAGGGACTTCAGACAGTTCCACTCTGAGATAGGGACTTCAGACAGTTCCGCTCTGAGATAGGGACTTCAGACAGTTCCGCTCTGAGATAGGGACTTCAGACAGTTCCACTCTGAGATAGGGACTTCAGACAGTTCCGCTCTGAGATAGGGACTTCAGACAGTTCCGCTCTGAGATAGGGACTTCAGACAGTTCCGCTCTGAGATAGGGACTTCAGACAGTTCCACTGTACTTACCTGGAAGTTACTTGGGAAATGTTAGGCAGATCAAAACCTCGTCTAAAACTTGGATCGCTACACAACTGACTCCACAATCAGCCTTGCTGACTAACCTGACTAGCACACCAAGCCCCAGCCACACCCGCAAACTGACCCAGCCCAAGGCACCCCCCCCAACCCCACAACCCACCCTAAACTGGCTACCCCGCCCGACCTGACCACCCTTCTGACTGGATCCGATTACCCCCACAACTCAACTACTCATTGACCCACTTACCTAACAACACGCCTACCCACTTATCTCCCTTCCACTACCCACTCACTCACCCACCTCACAAATTCATTCACTAATAGTCAAACTGGATGATGTTGGACTGGGGTGGGCACAGTGTCACAACACCAGGTTAAAGTCCAACAGGTTTATTTGGACTCATGAGCTTTGCAGCGCTGCCCCTTCATCAGGTGAGTCACTCTTGGGCCTGATAACGATATGATTTATTCTAAAGAGGTTCCAGGATTTGAATGACAGGAGTCACTAGTGGAGGGAGGGGACAGTTGCTTTGTAAAATCCCTCTTTGTATTTGGCGGACATGAAAGGGAGTGGAAAATCCTGGCCAGCGTTAATATTTTGAGTCCATGTACAAACCAGAAACATTAACTCTGTTTCTCCCTCCACAGGTGCTGCCAGAGCTGAGATATTTTTGGTTGTTCTTCAGACTGACTGTGATGTTCCCCCAGGATCAGTGTCAGCACGATTGCTTTTCTTTGCAGTATATAGATGACTTGGATGTTAGAATACAGAGTAAAGTTTTGAAATTTGCTGATAACAAGCTCCAGGGAATGATAAACAGCAAGAATGATACGCATCAGATACAGGGCATGGCTAAGGAGTAATGTGGAACCCAAGGAGGGAGGCACACCATCGATACAATCCCTGCGACTAACAGCCAGGTAATCACTCAGCCACTCATTGGCTTTCTGAAAATGTAGTTCCAGTGCCTATTGTGGGGCTCCTTCAGTCCTGTGCATAGCTGCGGTGTGCTGCACTCTGACAAACTATAGAGCCAACGGGAGCTGGTGGAGGAGGTGGAAAACGTTATAGAGTTTTACAGCACAGAGAGGGACCCTTCAGCCCATCACATTGATCAACAGCCCATCCAGATTAAAGAAGTGTTTGACAAAATATCCCCTAAAAGGCTGGTTAACAAACTGAGGAGGGACTGTGTCAGTTTGGATTAAAAATTGGCTGAAGGTCAGAATGCAGCGAGTTGAGGTACTAAATAAAAGCAAAATGCTGCAAGTCTGAAATAGTAATCTCAGCAGGTCTGGCAGCATCTGGGGAGGGAGAAAGGGAGCGCAGATTTTTATCTGTTATTGGCAAAGACATTAACAAAGCGACATTGAGGCTACTGACAGCATTGATGGCTTTCTCCACTATGTAGTGTGGGATTTACGGGTCACGGGTTCCAGGCTGATACCTGGCCCATCACTGACGTTTGGGATGCTTTTCTCCAGCCCAGCCTGAACACGGCGCTTCCTAAGCTGCGTGGTGACAGTGAGTCTCTGCAACATCACAATCACTTCATCAAGCCCATTGTAACACACACAGACATCTCCTTGTTTTAGAGATCTCAAGCTGCTAACCCTTCCACTTTAACATTGCGACCCTGCTGCTCCCTGTTGACGGTGCGCATTGGGATGTTGAAGGATTCTCCTCTCACTTTGACAGGTGAATGTTTGACTAGTCGGGCAGCACGGTAGCACAGTGGGTCAGCCACTGCTGCTTCACAGCTCCAGGGTCCTGGGTTCGATTCCCAGCTCGGGTCACTGTCTGGGTGGAGTTTGTACATTCTCCTCGTGTCTGCGTGGGTTTCCTCTGGGTGCTCCGGTTTCCTCCCAGGGTTCAAAGATGTGTGGGTTAGGTTGATTGGCTGTGCTAAAATTGCCCCTTAGTGTCCTGAGATGTGTAGGTTAGAGGGGTTAGTGGTTATAATATGGGGGTAGGGCCTGGGTGGGATTGTGGTTGGTGCAGACTCAATGGGCTGAAGGGCCTCTTTCTGCATTGTAGGGTCCTACGATTCCTTGCTGTACTGATGTTCTATGTTCTAGTTGGTCACTCTCTATCTAGGTTGGCGCAGCCTTATTTGTGAGGTTAAACATCAATTTATAAATCTGATTGTAAATATTACATATGAAGAGAGGTGGGTGAAGGCACTGGCTTAATGGCACACTCGCTTATCCTGACTCTGTCCCATCCAAATGTTGTCACTGTTTGATGACAGACTCTTCTCCGGTTTAATCTGTCCTGGGTTATATTTTCCCTGGATTTCTGGAGTCCAATGTATAGGTTCAGAGATTGGTGTTCAGAATATCTTTATTTCTGAGTTTGGGACAGCCTTAGATGTGTTTCCTGTACCAGCTCACTGTGGAAAACCGTCTTTAGTATGTGGGAATCCTCCATGTGAATGGTATGAGGTTAAACTCTGGTAAGCAGGGTCTCAATGCCAGGTATGTATATAAAAATATATCTTGCAAAAAGTATCGGGGATGTGATCTGGGCACCTAATGTTGCAGATGAGCCGAAGCAGGAATGGTGGAACGCATCCCATTTATTTATGTGGCGCTGTCCGGTTTGTCCAGGTGTTCCAGCCATCGGGAAGGGGTGTGAGAAACACTTCCTGCCTGTCTTTGGTCTCTGCTCTGAGAGAGCGCCCTGCTCCGCGTGGATGAGATGTCCCGCCGGCTTTTACAAGGCAGTGGGTGATTTCAGCGTTCAGTGGGGTGTTGTTGGAGAGGATAAGGCCAGGATACTGGAATCTCTGGTCTGTGTGGAGGGCTGTTTTGTTGAATGTGGCTATGGAATCTCACAGTGTGTGACCAGAACTAGGCTGCTGCGGGATCAGGGAGGGTGTTTTGAGCCTGTGTGAGTGGTCTGTGCGATCACTGACACGGGGGCGGGGGGAGATCCGGAGAGAATCGCCTTTCCCGATTTTCTACACCCCTTGTGGGCAACATCACAAATTTCATTCCCCCAAGGAGCGAGAGCCTCATTTTAATGGATTAAAATTTATAGAATCATAGAATCCCAACAGTGCAGAATGAACAAAGAACAAAGTACAATACAGCACAGGAAACAGGCCCTTCGGCCCTCCAAGCCTGCACTGCTCATTGGCCCAACTAGACCATTCTTCTGTATCCCTCTACTCCCAGTCTGCTCATGTGGATATCCAGATAAGTCTTAAACAATCCCAGCGTGTCCACCTCCACCACCCTGCTTGGCAGCGCATTCCAGACCCCCACCACCCTCTGTGTAAAATACGTCCCCCTGATATCTGAGCTAAACCTTGCCCCCCTCACCTTGAACCTGTGACCCCTCATGTTAGTCCCCTCCGTCCTGGGAGAAAGTTTCCCACTGTTCACCCTATCCATACCCCTCATAATTTTGTACACCTCTATTAGGTCTCCCCTCACCCTCCGTCTTTCCAGGGAGAACAACCCCAGTTTGCCCAATCTCTCCTCATAGCTAAGACCCTCCATACCAGGCAACATCCTGGTAAACCTCCTCTGCACTCTGTCCAAAGCCTCCACGTCCTCTTGTAGTGTGGCGACCAGAACTGGATGCAGTATTCCAAATGTGGCCTAACCAACGCTCTATACAGCTGCAACATCAGAAGCCAATAAATTTTGTCCATCAGGTCTGCACTGAGATTTTGACAGAACATCTTCCACAGGCCCACCCCCCATCCGATCCCCTTAACTCCAGCATTTACCCACTAATCCTTCTAACCCACACATCCTGTCACACTAAGGGGCAATTTATCATGGCCATTCCACATCTTTGGACTATGGGAGGAAACCCACGCAGACATGGGGAGAATGTGCAAACTCCACACAGTCACCCGAGGCTGGAATTGAACGCAGGTCCCTGGCACTGTGAGGCGACATGCTAATCACTGTGCCCCCACGCTGCCACACCATCCCCGCAATATGATTACCGAGCACCACCTCCACATAATGTGTCTCATTTAATATTCAAACTTGATTGATGTGATCCAGTCAGGCAGATCCTCCCAGGGGCATCAAGATTAGATCAGAGAGGATTAGTGTAGTTTAGTCTAGTGCCCAGGAAAAGAGGCTCATGCCTGGGAAGTGCCCTGGCACTGCCCTAGCACAGGGTGGCACGAGCAGGGGGAGATTTTTACTTATGTGTGGTGAGGGGTGAGTGGGCAGTGTCAGTCGAATCTGCACTCCCCCCGCACCCGCTCCCCCTGCACCCGCTCCCCCTGCACCCGCTCCCCCTGCACCCGCTCCCCCTGCACCCGCTCCCCCTGCACCCGCTCCCCCTGCACCCGCTCCCCCTGCACCCGCTCCCCCTGCACCCGGTCCCCCGCTCCTCCTGCACCCACTCCCCCGCTCCCCCTGCACCCACTCCCCCGCTCCCCCTGCACCCACTCCCCCTGCACCCGCTCCCCTACTCCCCCTGCACCCACTCCCCTACTCCTCCTGCACCCGCTCCCCCGCTCCCCCTGCACCCGCTCCCCCACTCCCCCTGCACCCGCTCCCCCTGCACCCGCTCCCCCTGCACCCACTCCCCTACTCCTCCTGCACCCGCTCCCCCACTCCCCCTGCACCCGCTCCCCCTGCACCCGCTCCCCCTGCACCCGCTCCCCCACTCCCCCTGCACCCGCTCCCCCTGCACCCGCTCCCCCTGCACCCACTCCCCTACTCCTCCTGCACCCGCTCCCCCACTCCCCCTGCACCCGCTCCCCCTGCACCCGCTCCCCCTGCACCCGCTCCCCCACTCCCCCTGCACCCGCTCCCCCTGCACCCGCTCCCCCTGCACCCACTCCCCTACTCCTCCTGCACCCATTCCCCCACTCCCCCTGCACCCACTCCCCCACTCCCCCTGCACCCACTCCCCCACTCCCCCTGCACCCGCTCCCCCTGCACCCACTCCCCTACTCCTCCTGCACCCACTCCCCCGCTCCCCCTGCACCCGCTCCCCCACTCCCCCTGCACCCGCTCCCCCTGCACCCACTCCCCCACTCCCCCTGCACCCACTCCCCTACTCCCCCTGCACCCACTCCCCTACTCCTCCTGCACCCACTCCCCCGCTCCCCCTGCACCCGCTCCCCCTGCACCATTCACCCACTCCCACACTCCCCCTGAACCAACCCCCTCCACTCCTCCTGCACCCACTACCCCAATCCTCCTGCACCCACTCCCCCGCTCCCCCTGCACCCGCTCCCCCTGCACCATTCACCCACTCCCACACTCCCCCTGAACCAACCCCCTCCACTCCTCCTGCACCCACTACCCCAATCCTCCTGCACCCACTCCCCCACTCCCCCTGCACCCACTCCCCCACTCCCCCTGCACCCACCCCCTCAATCCTCCTGCACCCACTCCCCCACTCCCCCTGCACCCACTCCCCCACTCCCCCTGCACCCACCCCCTCAATCCTCCTGCACCCACTCCCCCCACTCCCCCTGCACCCACTCCCCCACTCCCCCTGCACCCACCCCCTCAATCCTCCTGCACCCACTCCCCCACTCCCCCTGCACCCAGTCCCCCCACTCCTCCTGCACCCACCCCCTCAATCCTCCTGCACCCACCCCCTCAATCCTCCTGCACCCACTCACCCACTCCTCCTGCCCCCACTCCCCCACTCCCCAACCCCTCCTGCTCCCACTCCCCCCACTCCTCCTGCACCCACTCCCCCACCCCTCCTGCACCCACTTCCCCACTCCTCCTGCCCCCACTCCCCCACCCCTCCTGCACCCACTTCCCCACTCCTCCTGCCCCCACTCCCCCACTCCTCCTGCCCCCACTCCCCCACTCCTCCTGCACCCACTCCCCCACTTCTCCTGCCCCCACTCCCCCACTCCTCCTGCACCCACTCCCCCACTTCTCCTGCCCCCACTCCCCCACCCCTCCTGCACCCACTCCCCCACTCCTCCTCCGCCCACTCACCCACTCTGATTCCCAGCTCGGGTCACTGTCTGTGTGGAGTTTGCACATTCTCCTTGTGTCTGTGTGGGTTTCCTCCGGGTGCTCCGGTTTCCTCCCACAGTCCAAAACTGCGTGGGTTAGGTTGATTGGCCAGGCTAAGATTGCTCCTTAGTGCACTAGGATGCTTAGGTTAGAGGGATTAGTGGGTAAAACGTGTAGGGATATGGGGGTAGGGCCTGGGTGGGATTCTGGTCAGTGCAGACTCGATGGGCTGAAGGGCCTCTTTCTGCACTGTAGGGTTGACCAACGAGGGGCATACACACAGTGGGTCGTGCGAGGGCTGCTCTTGGATGTTTCTTCGAGAGTTGCCTAGTGCTTCACGTCGTTAGTGTACGCTTAAACTGGACCATCTGATGGGCACCACGACAGCTCAGTGACTATCACTGTTTGCTGTGCAGACACATGGATTTGGGCCAGTGTCTGTGGGAGTTTGCGCATTCTCCCCGTGCTTGCGTGGGTTTTCTCCGGGTGCTCCGGTTTCCTCCCACACCCCAAAGATGTGCTCTTAGGCTGATTGGAGGTAATAAATTGTCCCTAAATTAGTTTCCCCTCAACCTTCCCCAATAGGCGTAGACTAAGGTCATGGGTAGAGGAGGGAACTCACAATGTTAAAATGGCGGCGTGGGATCATTGGGCCGAAGGGCCTGTTTCCCGTGCTGTGTTGTTCTTTGTTCTATGATTAGTATGAAACCTTTGTGGTGCTGCTTTCCCTCTGAAGTCACCCTGCCTCCTTGTAGCTGATGTTATGCCTGTGAGCGACAGAAGAGCTCAGTGCACCCGGACACTATCACTGTGACATGTTGGTGAGCCTGAGATATTCACTCCTGCATATAAAGTTGTGTTTTCATACACCCTCTCTGCCCTCTCAGTCCTCCCGTCCCGTTATCACCCTGTCAATCTCCAGTCCGAGTACTGGTTTGTTAGGGCTGTGAGAGCTTCAGTCTGTGAATCATAATACACAGTGACACATCACTCTGGAGTGCCGAGTGCAAGGCCATTATCCTCCAGTTGTGTGTGAATGTTGTTGGTGGGTGTGATGGGTCGGAGGTGGACCCTGTGTGACAGTCTTGCTTTCAACGAAAGAAATGATGAAGTAAAGCTGCCTGCAACTGGGGACTCGCCTTGCCAGCACTCAGAAGGCTGTTGAAGTGTTTGCTGCACTGTTCCCAGCTCCTGATGACAGTAACTGCAGCTGACTCTGCCATGCTGCTTAATCAATCCAGAGTAACACCTCCCTTTCTGCCTCTGTACCCTCACTCCCTGCTCCAGAACTCCCAGAGAGACATCCGTGAGACAGAGTGGAAGCCCTTCCCCGTCTATTATCCACGTTCTGCTGGAAAACACCGTCTTGGTGCAGCCACTGTGCTCAGGAAAGCTGATGTCTTACCCAAGGAGGTAGTCAATAGGATGCCTCCAAGAAGATTGGACCAAAACTGTTGCATGTTGCAACTGTTCATGTTGCAACTGTACAAAACTCTGGTGCGGCCGCACTTGGAGTACTGTGTGCAGTTCTGGTCCCCACATTATAGGAAGGATGTGGAGGCTTTGGAGAGGGTGCAGAGGAGGTTTACCAGGATGTTGCCTGGTATGGAGGGGAGGTCCTATGAGGAGACACTGAGGGATTTGAGGGTGTTTTCATTAGAAAGAAGGCGGCTGCGAGGGGACCTTATTGAAACATATAAGATGATTAGAGGTTTAGATAGGGTGGACAGTGATAGCCTTTTTCCTCGGATGGAGAAAGCTAGCACGAGGGGGCATAGCTTTAAATTAAGGGGTGGTAGTTATAGGACGGATGTCAGGGGTAGGTTCTTTACCCAGAGGGTGTTGAGGGACTGGAATGCCCTGCCTGCTGCAGTTGTAAATGCGCCTAGTTTGGGGGCGTTTAAGAGATCCATGGATAGGTTTATGGATGGAAAGGGTTTGGTTTAGGTTAGAGGGTCATTGTTTTTTAACTGGTCGGCGCAACATCGTGGGCCGAAGGGCCTGTTCTGCGCTGTAATGTTCTATGTTCTATGTTCTAAAAATCCAACTAATCACACTGTGGGGCCACAGTGGTTAGCACTATTGCCTCACAGCTCCAGAGACCCAGGTTCAGTTCCGGCTTTGGGAAGCTGTCCGTGTGGAGTTTGCACATTCTTCCTGTGTCTGTGTCGCTTTCCTCTGGATGCCCCGGTTTCCTCCCACAGCTCCAAGTTGTGCAGGTTAGGCGATTGGCCATGCTAAATTGCCCCCTGAGTGTCAGGGGGATTAGCAAGGTAAATACTTGGGGTTAGGGGAATAGGGCCTGGGTGGGATTGTGGTTGGTCCAGACTCAGTGGGCTGCACTGTAGGGATTCTATGATTCTATACGATAATGATTCTGACATTAGAAATGAAATGGAAGTGGTGAGATTCCAGCAGGACAGCCAGAGAGACTGGAGAATTGAAATGGGGGACTGGACCTAAGGCAGACAGGTGGAGCCTGACCGTAATAAGGGTGCAAATTCAGGGGGTTGTCATTAACTACTCCTGGAATCAATGTTTTCCCTTCCCCAGCGAATCCCATCTGCAGGCTCGGGTTTTGAATCGTTGGGCTGCTGTGCTCTGGGTAAGTGGGAGCTGAACAGAATCTCAGGGCACTGAGGGAGAGGGCTGGGGCCAGCAGTGAGCAGCCGGGACACTCACTAACACCACCATCAGCACGCAGGCTTTCTCTGCCTGTCTATTTATTCAGAGTTTTCACCTTTAACGACAGCGGAAGTCTCTTGTCCTTCAGCTGTTACATTTTTGAACAAGCGTGTCTATTTCGAGGTTTGGTTTTTTCTTTCAGCAACAAGCAGTGTATCTCCCAACGACCTTAATAGATTTCAAGCTGAAACCCTTCTTTATTTTATTCTTAAAGTAATCCATTGTTGTTGACTGATTGGACCTCTCAGTGCTACTCAATCTGACACTAGTTTTTATTAACTTCTGCTCGGGTACAGTTGGTCCTCAGATGGTATGTTGTCTGTTGCTATCAGGATGTGATGATGGTCTTTCATTCACCCTGCCGAAACCACCTTGGTACAAATTTACCTCTCACACAGCTGTGACGGTTAGTGAGTAACGCTCGCGAACTAGAACATAGAACACTACAGCACAAACAGGCCCTTCGGCCCACGAGTTGCGCCGATCACATCAACACCTATCTATAACCCCCAATCCCATAAAACCCCATATACTCATCCAGAAGTCTTTTAAAAGACCCCAGCGAGTTCGCCTCCACCACCACTGACGGCAGCCGATTCCACTCACTCACCACCCTCTGAGTGAAAAACTTACCCCTAACATCACTTCTGTACTTTCCTCCCCGCACCTTAAACCTGTGTCCTCCCGTAGCGACCATTTCAACCCGGGGAAATAGCCTCTGAGAATCCGCCCTATCCATTCCTCTCAACATTTTATAAACTTCAATCAGGTCGCCTCTCAACCTTCGTCTCTCCAGGGAAAAGAGACCCAGCTCCCTCAACCTAACTTCAAGGGTTCAAGGGTTCAAGCCACTATTCAGTGTAAATAGTACAATACATGTTTGAGGGAGTGCTGTACTGTCAGGAGGGTTAACCTTCCATAAAGCAGGCAAAGTATGCAAAAGATCCCACGTACATCTTGGAAGTTGGGCAAGAGAATTCTCCCAATCTCCTGGCCAACATTCATGTTGTCACAGGACATGGTGGCACAGTGGTTAACATCGCTGCCCCACAGCACCTGGTTCAACTCCAGCCCCGGGTCCGTGTGGAGTTTGCACATTCTCACCGTGTCTGCGTGGGTTTCCTCCGGGTGCTCCGGTTTCCTCCCACAGCTCAAAGATGTGTGGGTTAGGCTGATTAGCCATACTAAATTGACCCTATTGTCAGGGGATTTATCAGGGTAAATATGTGAGGTTCCAGGGATAGGGGCTGGGGGGTGATTGTGGTCAGTGTGGACTCAATGGGCCAAATGGCCTCCTTCTGCACTGCAGGGATTCTATGATTAATTAACCCCTGAAAAATGTAGATTGATTAGTTGTTCTCTGGTGGCAAACAAAATCTAATTCACATCTTCCTGAACCAAGTGAGATTAACATTTCAATACAATATTGCACAACAATGAAAGCTTGTCGTGGAGACAAATGGAAAACAATTCAGTTAAATTCCATCTGCCACTGCTTTGTCCATCATTTAGCCATCTATATCCTTCTGTAACCTACGACCACCTTCTTCACTATTAACTACCCGACCAATCTTGGTGTCATCTGCAAACTTGCTTATCCCAAATTCCCGCGTGTGTCATTTATGTATATCACAAACAACAAGTGACCCAACACTGAAACTTGTGGTACACCACTCAACACCAGCATCAGTAACTCAACCTATCTTCTAAAACTATCCTTTGCATTCTATGACTGATCCATCTTGCCAGGTTTCCCTGAATCCCATCTGCTTTAACCTTCTCAATCGACCTCCCATGTGGGACTTTGTCAAAGGCTTTGTTAAAATTCATACAAACTGCATCAACAAATCTTCCCTCATCCAGACTTGATCACATAATTCAAAAATTTGAACAACTTTATCAGGCATGATCACTCTCTGACAAAGCATTGCTGAGTGTCCCAAATTAACACTAGGCTTTCCAGATGGACATTAATTCTCCCATTCAGAACATTCCCCGATAGATTCCATGCCACTGACATGAGACGCCCCGGTCTCTAATTTCCTGGCTGATCACGATCACCTTTCCTGAAAACTGAAACATTATCCACCCACCGGTCCTCAAAAACACTGCATCACCCACACTGCATCGTCACCCACACTGCATCACCCACACTGCATCATCACCCACACTGCATCGTCACCCACACTGCATCGTCACCCACACTGCATCACCCACACTGCATCATCACTCGCACTGCATCATGACCCACACCGCATCGTCACTCACACTGCATCACTCACACTGCATCATCACCCACACTGCATCGTCACTCACACTGCATCGTCACTCACACCGCATCGTCACTCACACCGCATCATCACTCACACTGCATCATCACCCACACTGCATCGTCACTCACACTGCATCATCACTCACACTGCATCGTCACCCACACTGCATCGTCACTCACACTGCATCGTCACCCACACTGCATCGTCACTCACACTGCATCGTCACTCACACTGCATCATCACTCACACTGCATCATCACTCACACTGCATCATCACCCACACTGCATCGTCACTCACACTGCATCATCACCCACACTGCATCATCACTCACACTGCATCATCACTCACACTGCATCATCACTCACACTGCATCGTCACTCACACTGCATCGTCACTCACACTGCATCATCACCCACACTGCATCATCACTCACACTGCATCATCACTCACACTGCATCATCACCCACACTGCATCATCACTCACACTGCATCATCACTCACACTGCATCATCACCCACACTGCATCGTCACTCACACTGCATCGTCACTCACACTGCATCATCACCAACACTGCATCGTCACCCACACTGCATCGTCACCCACACTGCATCGTCACCCACACTGCATCGTCACTCACACTGCATCGTCACCCACACTGCATCATCACTCACACTGCATCATCACTCACACTGCATCATCACCCACACTGCATCGTCACTCACACCGCATCATCACTCACACCGCATCGTCACCCACACCGCATCGTCACTCACACCGCATCATCACCCACACTGCATCATCACTCACACTGCATCATCACTCACACTGCATCATCACCCACACTGCATCGTCACTCACACTGCATCGTCACCCACACTGCATCGTCACTCACACTGCATCGTCACTCACACTGCATCATCACCCACACTGCATCGTCACTCACACTGCATCGTCACTCACACTGCATCATCACCCACACTGCATCATCACTCACACTGCATCATCACTCACACTGCATCATCACCCACACTGCATCGTCACTCACACTGCATCGTCACCCACACTGCATCGTCACTCACACTGCATCGTCACCCACACTGCATCATCACTCACACTGCATCATCACTCACACTGCATCATCACCCACACTGCATCGTCACTCACACTGCATCGTCACTCACACCGCATCGTCACTCACACCGCATCATCACTCACACCGCATCGTCACCCACACCGCATCGTCACTCACACTGCATCATCACCCACACTGCATCATCACTCACACTGCATCATCACTCACACTGCATCATCACCCACACTGCATCGTCACTCACACTGCATCGTCACCCACACTGCATCGTCACTCACACTGCATCGTCACTCACACTGCATCATCACCCACACTGCATCGTCACTCACACTGCATCATCACTCACACTGCATCGTCACCCACACTGCATCGTCACTCACACTGCATCGTCACCCACACTGCATCGTCACTCACACTGCATCACCACCCACACTGCATCGTCACTCACACTGCATCATCACCCACACTGCATCGTCACCCACACTGCATCATCACCCACACTGCATCGTCACCCACACTGCATCACCACCCACACTGCATCGTCACTCACACTGCATCATCACCCACACTGCATCGTCACCCACACTGCATCATCACCCACACTGCATCGTCACTCACACTGCATCATCACCCACACTGCATCATCACCCACACTGCATCATCACCCACACTGCATCGTCACTCACACTGCATCACCACCCACACTGCATCATCACCCACACTGCATCGTCACCCACACTGCATCGTCACCCACACTGCATCATCACCCACACTGCATCATCACCCACACTGCATCGTCACCCACACTGCATCGTCACCCACACTGCATCGTCACCCACACTGCATCATCACCCACACTGCATCGTCACCCACACTGCATCGTCACTCACACTGCATCACAACCCACACTGCATCATCACTCACACTGCATCATCACCCACACTGCATCGTCACTCACACTGCATCGTCACCCACACTGCATCATCACCCACACTGCATCGTCACTCACACTGCATCATCACCCACACTGCATCGTCACTCACACTGCATCACCACCCACACTGCGTCATCACTCACACTGCATCATCACCCACACTGCATCGTCACTCACACTGCATCGTCACCCACACTGCATCATCACCCACACTGCATCATCACCCACACTGCATCGTCACTCACACTGCATCACCACCCACACTGCATCATCACCCACACTGCATCGTCACCCACACTGCATCGTCACTCACACTGCATCGTCACCCACACTGCATCGTCACCCACACTGCATCGTCACCCACACTGCATCGTCACTCACACTGCATCGTCACTCAAACTGCATCGTCACTCACACTGCATCGTCACTCACACTGCATCGTCACCCACACTGCATCGTCACCCACACTGCATCGTCACCCACACTGCATCGTCACTCACACTGCATCGTCACCCACACTGCATCGTCACCCACACTGCATCGTCACCCACACTGCATCGTCACTCACACTGCATCGTCACCCACACTGCATCGTCACTCACACTGCATCATCACTCACACTGCATCATCACCCACACTGCATCATCAACCACACTGCATCGTCACTCACACTGCATCGTCACTCACACTGCATCGTCACCCACACTGCATCGTCACCCACACTGCATCGTCACCCACACTGCATCGTCACCCACACTGCATCGTCACCCACACTGCATCGTCACTCACACTGCATCATCACTCACACTGCATCATCACCCACACTGCATCATCACCCACACTGCATCGTCACTCACACTGCATCATCACTCACACTGCATCGTCACCCACACTGCATCATCACTCACACTGCATCGTCACTCACACTGCATCATCACTCACACTGCATCGTCACCCACACTGCATCGTCACTCACACTGCATCGTCACCCACACTGCATCGTCACCCACACTGCATCGTCACTCACACTGCATCACTCACACTGCATCATCACCCACACTGCATCATCACCCACACTGCATCATCACTCACACTGCATCATCACCCACACTGCATCATCACCCACACTGCATCGTCACTCACACTGCATCATCACCCACACTGCATCGTCACCCACACTGCATCATCACCCACACTGCATCGTCACCCACACTGCATCATCACCCACACTGCATCGTCACCCACACTGCATCGTCACTCACACTGCATCGTCACCCACACTGCATCATCACCCACACTGCATCGTCACCCACACTGCATCGTCACTCACACTGCATCGTCACTCACGCTGCATCGTCACCCACACTGCATCGTCACCCACACTGCATCGTCACTCACACTGGATCATCACCCACACTGCATCATCACCCACACTGCATCACCCACACTGCATCGTCACCCACACTGCATCATCACTCACACTGCATCATCACCCACACTGCATCGTCACCCACACTGCATCATCACTCACACTGCATCATCACCCACACTGCATCATCACCCACACTGCATCATCACCCACACTGCATCATCACCCACACTGCATCATCACTCACACTGGATCATCACCCACACTGCATCGTCACCCACACTGCATCACCCACACTGCATCGTCACCCACACTGCATCATCACTCACACTGCATCATCACCCACACTGCATCATCACCCACACTGCATCGTCACCCACACTGCATCGTCACTCACACTGCATCATCACCCACACTGCATCATCACCCACACTGCATCATCACTCACACTGCATCATCACCCACACTGCATCGTCACCCACACTGCATCATCACCCACACTGCATCATCACTCACACTGCATCATCACCCACACTGCATCGTCACCCACACTGCATCATCACTCACACTGCATCATCACCCACACTGCATCATCACCCACACTGCATCATCACCCACACTGCATCATCACTCACACTGCATCATCACCCACACTGCATCGTCACCCACACTGCATCGTCACTCACACTGCATCGTCACCCACACTGCATCATCACTCACACTGCATCATCACCCACACTGCATCGTCACCCACACTGCATCATCACCCACACTGCATCGTCACCCACACTGCATCATCACCCACACTGCATCACCCACACTGCATCGTCACCCACACTGCATCATCACTCACACTGCATCATCACCCACACTGCATCATCACCCACACTGCATCGTCACCCACACTGCATCGTCACCCACACTGCATCATCACCCACACTGCATCATCACCCACACTGCATCGTCACTCACACTGCATCGTCACCCACACTGCATCGTCACTCACACTGCATCGTCACTCACACTGCATCGTCACCCACACTGCATCGTCACCCACACTGCATCGTCACCCACACTGCATCGTCACTCACACTGCATCGTCACCCACACTGCATCGTCACCCACACTGCATCGTCACCCACACTGCATCGTCACCCACACTGCATCGTCACTCACACTGCATCGTCACCCACACTGCATCGTCACCCACACTGCATCGTCACCCACACTGCATCGTCACTCACACTGCATCGTCACCCACACTGCATCGTCACCCACACTGCATCGTCACCCACACTGCATCGTCACCCACACTGCATCGTCACTCACACTGCATCGTCACTCACACTGCATCGTCACCCACACTGCATCGTCACCCACACTGCATCGTCACTCACACTGCATCGTCACCCACACTGCATCGTCACCCACACTGCATCGTCACCCACACTGCATCGTCACTCACACTGCATCGTCACTCACACTGCATCGTCACTCACACTGCATCGTCACCCACACTGCATCGTCACCCACACTGCATCGTCACTCACACTGCATCATCACCCAAACTGCATCGTCACCCACACTGCATCATCACCCACACTGCATCGTCACTCACACTGCATCATCACCCACACTGCATCATCACCCACACTGCATCTTCACCCACACTGCATCGTCACTCACACTGCATCATCACCCACACTGCATCATCACCCACACTGCATCATCACCCACACTGCATCGTCACTCACACTGCATCATCACCCACACTGCATCATCACCCACACTGCATCTTCACCCACACTGCATCGTCACTCACACTGCATCATCACCCACACTGCATCTTCACCCACACTGCATCGTCACTCACACTGCATCATCACCCACACTGCATCTTCACCCACACTGCATCGTCACTCACACTGCATCTTCACCCACACTGCATCATCACCCACACTGCATCATCACCCACACTGCATCATCACTCACACTGCATCATCACCCACACTGCATCATCACTCACACTGCATCGTCACTCACACTGCATCATCACCCACACTGCATCGTCACCCACACTGCATCATCACCCACACTGCATCGTCACTCACACTGCATCATCACCCACACTGCATCATCACCCACACTGCATCGTCACTCACACTGCATCATCACCCACACTGCATCATCACCCACACTGCATCATCACCCACACTGCATCGTCACCCACACTGCATCATCACCCACACTGCATCATCACCCACACTGCATCGTCACTCACACTGCATCGTCACCCACACTGCATCGTCACCCACACTGCATCGTCACCCACACTGCATCGTCACCCACACTGCATCGTCACTCACACTGCATCGTCACCCACACTGCATCGTCACCCACACTGCATCGTCACCCACACTGCATCGTCACCCACACTGCATCGTCACTCACACTGCATCGTCACTCACACTGCATCGTCACCCACACTGCATCGTCACTCACACTGCATCGTCACCCACACTGCATCGTCACTCACACTGCATCGTCACCCACACTGCATCGTCACCCACACTGCATCGTCACCCACACTGCATCGTCACTCACACTGCATCGTCACTCACACTGCATCGTCACTCACACTGCATCGTCACCCACACTGCATCGTCACTCACACTGCATCGTCACCCACACTGCATCGTCACTCACACTGCATCGTCACTCACACTGCATCGTCACCCACACTGCATCGTCACTCACACTGCATCGTCACCCACACTGCATCGTCACTCACACTGCATCGTCACCCACACTGCATCATCACTCACACTGCATCACTCACACTGCATCGTCACCCACACTGCATCATCACTCACACTGCATCGTCACTCACACTGCATCGTCACCCACACTGCATCGTCACCCACACTGCATCGTCACTCACACTGCATCGTCACCCACACTGCATCGTCACCCACACTGCATCGTCACCCACACTGCATCGTCACTCACACTGCATCGTCACCCACACTGCATCGTCACCCACACTGCATCGTCACTCACACTGCATCGTCACTCACACTGCATCGTCACCCACACTGCATCGTCACCCACACTGCATCGTCACTCACACTGCATCGTCACCCACACTGCATCGTCACTCACACTGCATCGTCACTCACACTGCATCGTCACCCACACTGCATCGTCACTCACACTGCATCGTCACTCACACTGCATCGTCACCCACACTGCATCGTCACTCACACTGCATCGTCACTCACACTGCATCGTCACTCACACTGCATCGTCACCCACACTGCATCGTCACTCACACTGCATCATCGCCCACACTGCATCATCACTCACACTGCATCATCACCCACACTGCATCATCACCCACACTGCATCATCACCCACACTGCATCGTCACTCACACTGCATCGTCACCCACACTGCATCGTCACCCACACTGCATCGTCACCCACACTGCATCGTCACTCACACTGCATCATCACCCACACTGCATCATCACCCACACTGCATCGTCACTCACACTGCATCGTCACCCACACTGCATCGTCACTCACACTGCATCATCACCCACACTGCATCATCACCCACACTGCATCATCACCCACACTGCATCATCACCCACACTGTATCATCACCCACACTGCATCTTCACCCACACTGCATCGTCACTCACACTGCATGATCACCCACACTGCATCTTCACCCACACTGCATCGTCACTCACACTGCATCATCACCCACACTGCATCTTCACCCACACTGCATCGTCACTCACACTGCATCTTCACCCACACTGCATCATCACCCACACTGCATCATCACCCACACTGCATCATCACTCACACTGCATCATCACCCACACTGCATCATCACTCACACTGCATCGTCACTCACACTGCATCATCACCCACACTGCATCGTCACCCACACTGCATCGTCACCCACACTGCATCGTCACTCACACTGCATCATCACCCACACTGCATCATCACCCACACTGCATCGTCACTCACACTGCATCATCACCCACACTGCATCATCACCCACACTGCATCGTCACTCACACTGCATCGTCACCCACACTGCATCGTCACCCACACTGCATCGTCACCCACACTGCATCGTCACCCACACTGCATCGTCACCCACACTGCATCGTCACTCACACTGCATCGTCACCCACACTGCATCGTCACCCACACTGCATCGTCACTCACACTGCATCGTCACTCACACTGCATCGTCACCCACACTGCATCGTCACTCACACTGCATCGTCACTCACACTGCATCGTCACCCACACTGCATGGTCACCCACACTGCATCATCACCCACACTGCATCATCACTCACACTGCATCGTCACCCACACTGCATCGTCACTCACACTGCATCGTCACTCACACTGCATCGTCACCCACACTGCATCGTCACCCACACTGCATCGTCACTCACACTGCATCGTCACTCACACTGCATCGTCACTCACACTGCATCGTCACCCACACTGCATCGTCACTCACACTGCATCGTCACTCACACTGCATCGTCACCCACACTGCATCATCACTCACACTGCATCACTCACACTGCATCGTCACCCACACTGCATCGTCACCCACACTGCATCGTCACTCACACTGCATCATCACCCACACTGCATCGTCACCCACACTGCATCGTCACTCACACTGCATCATCACCCACACTGCATCATCACTCACACTGCATCACTCACACTGCATCGTCACCCACACTGCATCGTCACCCACACTGCATCGTCACTCACACTGCATCATCACCCACACTGCATCATCACCCACACTGCATCATCACCCACACTGCATCATCACTCACACTGCATCGTCACTCACACTGGTTCACGGATGCGCAGGAAAGGCCGGGTATGGTTTGGCTTTTATTTATTTTCCAGTAGGGGTGATGTCTGTCTCTGAACAATGATTAATTTAAACAGAGATTTGTTTGAGTCGTTACTCAGGGAAAAAGTTAATTTTTAACCTGAAAATGTTTTAAATTAGCTCATGACTATTAATGTGGTTTGTCCTTTTGCCAATGAAGTTATTATTAGAGTCATTTGGCTACTTATTAAACTTTAATTTACCTCTGGATTACTTTCCTGATTAAATTTGAGCAGGGCTTATTTACTAATCTATTAATTCCAACATATGTTCAATGCTGATGGCTTCCCTTATTTGAAATTAAATCCTGCATTCCTTGTCCTCTTAATGACTGGGATCAGAATCAGAAGCAAAGATCTGTCGATAAGTCTGCTTTTTGCGTGATAGGAATATATTATTTGTATCTTAGCCGCTGCCGCTCCATTGACCCAACACTAATTTTTCTACCCAATTAATTTCTATAAGATTTATTATCGCGCTGTCCCATATCTTTAATGTTTAGTGTTATCCATTTCGAATCTTAGATTGAGGTTTGCTCGGTATTTCCTCAGTTTTCCCTTGTGCACCAGTCACTGAAGGTAAGCGAGCAGGTGCAGCAGGCGATAAAGAGGCAAATGCTATGTTGGCCTTCGTTGCGAGAGGTTTCAAGCAGGGATGTGCTGTTCCAATTATACAGGGGCCTGGTGAGGCCACACCTAGCGTATTGTGTGCAGTTTTGGTCTCCTTTCTCTGAGGAAGGATGTTCTTGCTCTGGAGGGAGTGCAGTGAGGGTTCACCAGGCTGATCCCGGGGATGGCGGGACTGAGGGATGAGGAGAGATTGACCAGGTTAGGATTGCTTTCGCTGGAGTTCAGACAAATGAGGGAGAAATCTCATAGAGACTTATGAAATTCTAACAGGACCGGACAGAGTAGATGCAGGGAGGATGTTCCCAATGGTGGGTGAGTCCAGAACCAGGAGTCACAGTCTGAGAATTCAGGGTAGACCATTTAGGATGGAGGTGAGGAGACATTTCTTCACCCGAAGAGTGGTGAGCCTGTGGGATTGATTCCCACAGGAAGTAGTTGATGTCTAAACATTGAATGAGTTCAAGAGGCAGCTGGATACAGCACTTGGGACAAACAGGATCAAAGGTTATGGGAGAAAAGCAGGATTAGGCTATTGAGTCGGATGATCAGCCATGATCGTAATGAATGGCAGAACAGGCTCGAA
Source organism: Carcharhinus amblyrhynchos (assembly GCF_965287045.1). Lineage (NCBI taxonomy): Eukaryota > Metazoa > Chordata > Chondrichthyes > Carcharhiniformes > Carcharhinidae > Carcharhinus > Carcharhinus amblyrhynchos. The sequence continues at coordinate 4,183,066 of NC_137350.1, forward strand.
GGGCCAAATGGCCTCCTCCTGCTCCTATCTTCTATGTTTCCTCAATAATTCTCGTATTTTGGTATCTGTAATGTTCCCCATTTCAGTTCACAAATCCAACTCAAACAAAGCTGTTCCCGTTCTTGGCAAGAATCATCAGGCCCATCTCCCTTGGCAAGTCCCAGATCAGACTTTCACAACATTCAAATGGCATCTGGATGGGTTAGGAATAGGGAGGGAATGGAGGGGTACAGCCCGAGTTAAGGGCAGAAGTTTGTTTAGCTTAGTTAGGGCATCAAAATTGGCACAGGCCTAGAGGGCTGAAGGGCCTGTTACTGTGTTGTACTTTTCTTTGTTCTTTAGCAGGTTTAGTTGGATATTGCCCGCTATTCGCCCACCAGTGCCAGGGAAGAGGAAGGTTAATAACATTCACTTGAAGCCTTTTTTGCTCAGCCAATCCAGAAGAGTGACCAGAAACTCGAAGATTTGGTTATGAAGTTAGCCTCAATCTCAACTTCATTGGATTTTGGCATTAGGGCAAGCATAGAGTGTTTCAATCCAGGTATAATTTGACTGGCTCACTAGGAAACTTGTCTTAAAGCAAACTTCATTTAACAGTTAAAATATAATAAAAAGAATTAGCATAATGTCTACCAATTGAAATACTTAACGAGGTATAATTCTTAAAAGCCAGCTATCACTGTAGTTCCAATGTAAGCAATATCACACAGTCCTTGTGGAGGTGAGGTCCCACATTCACACTGAGAATAATCTCTATTGCGTTCTGTGGCACTATCACTGTGCTAAATGGGGCAGACTTCAAACCGAGATAGCAACTCCAGACTGGGCATCCACACTGTGGGCCATCAACAGCAGCGGAACTGTACTCCAGCACAATCTGTAACCTCACAGCCCAGTATATCCCCCACTCAACCATTACCATCAAGCCAGGGGATTAACCCTGGTTCAGTGGCGAGTGCAGGAAGGTGTGACAGGAGCGGCACCAGGCACACCTAAAAATGAGGTGTCAACCTGGTGAAGCTACCAGACAGGGCTGCTTGCATGCCAAACGGCAAAAACAGCAAGAGATAGACAGAGCTAAGTGTTCCCACAACCAATAGATCAGATCTAAGCTCTGCAGTCCTTCCACATCCAGTTGTGAATGGTGGTGAACAATTAAACAACTCAGTGGGAGAGGGGGCTCCACAAATATCCCCATCCTCAATGATGGAGGAGCCCAGCTCATCAGAGCAAAAGATACGGCTGAAGCATTCATAGCAATCTTCAACCATGGATAATCCATCTCGGCCTCCGCTAGTGGTCTCCAGCATCTCAGATGCCAGGCTGCAGCCAATTCGATTCACTCCTCGTGATCTCAATAAACAGCTGAAGGCACTGGATACTGCAAAGACAATGGGTCCCGATAACATTCCAGCAATAATACTGAAGACTTGTACTCCAGAATTTGCCGCTCCCTTAGCCAATCTCTTCCAGTACAGTTAAAACACTGGCATCTACCCAACAATGTGGAAAATTGCCCAGGTCCTGCACACAAAAAGCAGGACAAATCCAACCCGGCCAATTATCACCCAATCAGTCTCCTCTCGATCATCAGTAAAGTGATGGAAGGGGTCATTAACAGTGCTATCAAGCAGCACCTGCTCAGGAATAACCTGCTCAGTGAGGCCCAGTTTGGGTTTCACCAGGGGGTCACTCAGCTCCTGACCTCATTACAACCTTGGTTCAAACATGGACGAAAGCGCTGAATTCCAGAGGCTGAGTGAGAGGGACAGCCCCTGACATCAAGGCCACATTCAACTGAGGTATCAGGGGGTAAACTCTGCACTGGTTGGAGTCATACCTGGCACATCGGTTGTAGCAGCGTAGAGTCAGTCCTCTCAGCTCCACATATCACTGCACGGTCCCTCAGGGGAGTGTCCTCGGCCCAACAATCTTCATCAATGAACTTCCCTCCATCAAAAGTGGGGATGTTTTTCGATGATTGTTCAATGTTCAGCACCATTTGCAACTCCTCAGGTACTGAAGCAGTCCGTGTTCAAATGCCACAAGATCTGGGCAATATCCAGGTTTCAGCTGACAAATGGCAGGTAACATTTGCGCCACACAAATGCCAGGCAATGACATTCACCAATAAGAGACACTCTAACCACTAACCCTTGACATTCAATGGTGGAACCATCGCTGAATCCCCCACTGTCAACACTCTTGGGGTTGCCATTGGCCAGAAACTACAAGAACAGGTCAGAGGCTAGGAATACTACGGTGAGTAACTCACCTCATGTCTCCCCAAAGCCTGTCCACCATCTACAAGGCTCAAGTCAGGAGTGTGATGGAATTCTCCCCATTTGCCTAGATGGAGCCCCAACAATGTTTGAGGAGCTTGAAACCATCCAAAGCAGCCCTCTTGATTGGCACCATATCTACAAACATTCAATCCATCTCTCACCAACACTCAGTGGTATCAGTGTGTACTATCTACAAGACTGCAGCACACATCATAAATCTGCAAAAAAAAACATGAGGTGAGGTGAGAATGTCAGCGCTTGACATCAAGGCCACATTTGACTGAGTGCGGCATCAAGGAACCCCAGCAAAACTGGAGTCAATGGGAATCGGGGGAAACTCTCCGCTGGTTGGAGTCATACATGGAACAAAGGACAATGATTGCGACGGTTGGAAAACAATCGCCTCAGCCCCAGGATGTCACTGGAGGAGTCCCTCAGGGAAGTGTCCTTGGCCCAACCATCTCAGCTGCTTCATCAATTCTGTCACAAAGTCAGAAGTGGGGATGTAGACTGATAATTACATAATGTTCAGCCCCATTCAGAATTCCTGAAATACCAAAGCAGTCCATGGTCAAATGCAACAAGATCTGGACAATATCCTGGAGTGTTCTGACAAGTTCACTTTCACCCCACACAAATGCCAGGCAATGACCATCAGCAGGAAGAAAGAATCTAACCATCACTCCTTGACGTTCAATGGCATTATTTCACTGAATTCCCTGTTAGCAGCAACCTGGGGGTTACCAGAAACCTCACTGGACTGACCATTAAAACTGTAAGGAATCTGACAACACCAGGTTTAAGTCCAACCACTTTATTTGATAATAGAATCATAGAGCCCTACAGTGCAGAAAGAGGCCCTTCGGCCCATCAAGTCTGCACCAAACACAATCCCACCCAGGCCCTACCCCCATATCATACCCACTAATCCCTCTAACCTACACATCCCTGGACACTAAGGGGCAATTTCTTAGCACGGCCAATCAACCTAACCCGCACATCTTTCGACTGTGGGAGGAAACCGGAGCACCCGGAGGAAACCCACACAGACACGAGGAGAATGTGCAAACTCCACACAGACAGTGACCCGAGCCGGGAATCGAACCCAGGACCCTGGAGCTGTGAAGCAGCTGTGCTAACCCACTGTGCAACCGTGGCAGTGTTCCTTCATCATGTGTGTGCAAGGTTCTGATCAGAAAAAGGCTTCCACACACCTGACGAAGGAACCCCGTTTCCAAAAGCTTGCGGGGTTATTATCAAATAAACCTGTTGGACTTTAACCTGGTGTTGTGAGACTTCTTACTGTGTTTACCCCAGTCCAACGCCGGCATCTCCACATCATGACTGACTATTTAAACACAGTGGCTACCAGAGCAGGCTATGAATGCTGTGGTGAATAACTCACCTCCTGACTCCCCAAAGTCTATCCACCATCCGCGAGGCCCAAATCAGGAGTGTGATGGAATCCGCCCCACTTGCTGGGACGGGTGCAGCTCCAACAACACTCCAGAAGTTTGTGAAAAAAATGAAGAATAACCTCACACGCTAGCAGTAAGCTGATTGGGTGGTGAGTAACTGGTATTAGGGCCTGTGTTTAAATAGCTGAAGATGAAGAAACATTTTATTCATTGAGAAGGTATTTATTTTCTCTAACTAGGTTTGTGAAGGTCTCTGGTGTTAATTTTAAGAGATGCCAGGAGAGGACAGCTGGATGGAGTGTGCAGTGTGTCACAGGTGGGGGGTCCTGGATGGTTCCAGTCTCCTCGGTGACCACATGTGCAGGAAGTGCTCCCAGCTGCAGAAACTCCAGGATCCGGAGCTGGAGCAGTGGCTGGAGACACTGCGGCAGATCCGGGAGGCTGGGAGTGACGTGGATAGAGAGGTGCTCACAGCACAGCTGAAGGGACTAGAGGAAAGAAGGGAATGGGTGACCACCAGATAGTCCAGGAAGAACAGGCAGGGAACGCAGGAGCCCCCGGGGGTCCCGCTCACTTACCGGTATTCCATTTCGGAAGCTGATGAGAGCACTGCTATCTTGGTGGAGTGCAGTCAGAGACAAGCTGCTGGTACCACGAGCGACCTGTCTGTACAGGGGGTAGAGGGAGAGCAATAGTAATAGAGGATTCATTGGCCAGGAGAACAGACAGGGGTTTCTGTGGCTGAAAACATGACTCCAGGCTGGTGTGTAACCTCCCTGATGCCAGGGTCAGGGATGTCAGTGGATGGCTGCAGGGCATCCTGAGAGGAGAGGCTGATGAGTTAGAGGCCCTGGTTCACACTGGTACCAACAATATAGACAAAGTTAGCAATGAGGTCTTCCATCAAGAATTCAAGATAGGCAGCAGATTAAAGAGCAGGATTTCAGTGGTATTTCTGGATTACCTCCAGAGCCATGTGCTGGTGAGTATAGACATAGGAAAATAGTGCAGATGAATGAGTTGTTTAAGAGTTGGTGCGGGAGAGAAGGATTTAGATTCCTGGATCACTGGGACTGCTCCTGGGGAAGGTGGGACATGTACAAACGGGACGGTCTACACCCGAACCACACTGGGGCCAACATCCTTACAGGTAGATTTCCTCGTGCTGTTAGGAGGAGTTTAAATTAGTCTGGCGGGGGAGGGGGACACAGAATGTTGATGAATTGAAGACACACCATTCTATAGTAGAGTGAGTGTCAAGAGAGTAAGGCAGTGATGAATAGTCTTTACTTCAATGCTAGGAGTGGAATAGGGAAGACTGATGAGTTAAAACATAGATTAACACACGGAAATGTGATATTGTTGCCATCACAGAAACATATTTGAGGGAACGACAGGACTGGCAACTCAGCATTCCGGGATACAGAATCTTTAGGTGACACAGATGATGGTCTAAAGAGGGAGGTGGTGTTTCATTATTAATTAAGGAGTCAGTTACTGCATTACGGAGAGATAATACCTCGGAAGGGTCTTCAAATGAGGCTTTTTGGGCAGAGTTTAGGAATAAAGAGGGGCAGCCACATTACTGGCAGCGTATTACAGGCCCCCAGAGTGTCAGTGGGAAATAGAGGAGGAATTCACTGAGGTGTGTAAATACAATAATCGGGTAATTATACTCAGGGATTTCAACCTTCCCAACATAAATCGGGATAGTCATAGGGTAGAATTTTCCACCTGCCTGCCATGGGAACCCAAGTGGGCGGGGGTGGACAATACAAAGGTCTGTTGACCTAGTACAGGATTTTCCAGTCTTGGGGTGAGGCAGCTGGAAAATGCTGGCCATCGTGTTAAGGGTTCAGAGGGGGCAGATTTCTTGAAGTGCATTCAGGGGAGATTTTTGTATCAATAATCTGTATCAAGGCAGCAGAGCAGGTGAATAGGATAGTTAAGAAGGCAGATGGGACACTTGCTTTAATCAATTGTGGCATTGAGTATGAGAGCAAGGAGGTAATGCTGGTGCTGTACTGATCATTGGTTAGGCCACAGCTGGAGAACTGTTCATCTCACTATAAGGAAGGATGTGACCTCATGAGAGGGGTTACAGAGGAGATTTCCCAGGATGTTGCCTGGGGTTTGAGCTACATGCAGAAACTGGATTCGGCTGGGATTGTTTTCTCTGGAGTAGAGAAGGCTGAGGGGGGGGACATGATTGAGGTGTATAAGATTGTGAGGGGTCTGGACAGGGAGCAGCTGTTCCCCTTGGCTGAGAGGTCAGTCAGGAGGGGGCAGAGTTTCAGGGTGAGAGGCAGGAGATTTCGAGAGGATCTGAGAAAAAAAGCACAGAGGGTGGTGGAAATCTGGAATGCTCTGTCTGGGAATCTTTAAGAAGTATTTGGATGAGCGCTTGAAATGTAATATTCAAGGACACAGGGTAAGGGCTGGAAATTGGGATTGGCGCATCTTTAGGAGTAATTATTATCGATGCAGACTTGATGGGCCTTTCCTGAGCTGAATTATTCTATGACTCTGTAAGAAGCTTGACCTCATCCAAAACAAAGCATTTCTATGTGATTACTGCCCCTCTCCACGAATATTCACCAATAAAAAGTGACAGCAGTTTGTACCATTTACAAGATGCACTGCTGAACTCACCAAGGCTCCTTCGACAGAATCTTCCAACCCACAATCTCCACCACCTCGCAGGGAAGGCAGCAGACGCAGGCAGGCAGCACTCCCAGCTCCCACTCAAACCCCTCGCCTGCCACACCTCATCATCATCATCTTCAGACTGCTGCCTCCGCTCTCCCTATCGGTGTCATTGCAGGACAAGCTCGCCCGCAGCAAGCCTGAGGGGGTGCAGCCTGTCGGAGTCACGCTGGAGATCACACCTTTCAAAGGGTGAGTCCCCGAGCTGGCCAGGGAGGAGGAAAAACGCGTCTACGCTTTTAGTGAAGTGAGGTCAGCAAACAAACATGAGAGTCCTCAAGACATGCTGCCATTCCTCAAGCCTCAAGCGAGTCTCAAGCAGCTCCAGGGTCCTGGGTTCGATTCTCGGCTCGGGTCACTGTCTGTGTGGAGTTTGCACATTCTCCTCGTGTCTGCGTGGGTTTCCTCCGGGTGCTCCGGTTTCCTCCCACAGTCCAAAGATGTGCGGTTAGGTTGATTGGCTATGCTAAGAAATTGCCCCTTAGTGTCCAGGGATGTGTAAGTTAGAGGGATTAGTGGGTAATGTGTAGGGATATGGGGGTGGGGTCTGGGTGGGATTGTGTTCGGTGCAGACTCGATGGGCCGAAGGGCCTCTTTCTGCACTGTAGGGTTTCTATGATTCTAATCAATGTTCCCTCCGTATCCTCTGTAATGCACTGATGCCCTCTCCCTCCTCTTGCAGGCTGACCAGCAGAACAGGCTGGACCATCCTTACACCCCCTGGACCCATCGCACACCGAGGGAGACTTCTCACGATCCCAACACTGAAGACACGTGACAGCTGTTACCCACACCCTGCACCAACGCAGATACTCCCACCTTGGTGGAAGTACTAAACAGACAGGCTTCTGGGTCTCTCACCGGTCAGCAGCTCACAGCTGAAGATCTACAGCAGGCGGAGACAGGGACATCCGCAGAAACTAGCACTCAGAGGGATTCCAGAGCCCAGCACCCTGCTAGCCCCGTTGGCTGATGACATGCCCCGGGGCCCACACAGCCCACAGCTAACGGAGCAGCAAAGGCAGAGTCACAAGTATCAGGAAGGGATGAGAGAATCTCTCTTCAGAGAGCGAAGCTGACGGGAGGATCCCATCGCCTTCTGTCTCAGGAGGTGGTGCAGTCACTGCAGCGCCAACACCACAAGGGTGGCATCCGCCATGGAGATCTTGGTGCAGGACATGCACTCCATGGTGGGAGATGTCCACACCATGTCTGAGGGATGAACTGCATGGTGCAGACACTGGTGGGAATCTTCTACTATCTGTGCCAGAGGATAGCGTACTTCTAGTACCCTACTGCAGGTGCTCCTCTGACCCATGGAGGAACCCAGGGGTTCCATGTACCCAAAGAAATGAGGATCATCTGGTCCACAGCCTGGGGCCTTCCACCCAGGAGACTCCAGGGGTGTCCAACCTATCTGACTCCCCTCTCCCTGTGAACGACACACCTCCAGCCGCACATACCAAGGAGAGCAATACTACAATACCCATGTTGCCCAAAAGCAGGCCATGTCCCATCAGCGGATGCCCACCAAAGCTATCTCAGGCTATAGGTGTGGAAGCTGGCATGCGTCCTCAACCTCAGCTGTGGATCTGGGCTTACACCTCAACAAAGTGAGAGGGTAAGGAAGGGTAAGGAAGTTATAGGCACCTAGATGGTGACGGTGAAAGTTGGCACAGGTGTAGAAAGGTCAGCACTGTGTATAGTTCTATCACAGAGCCTCCACAGCTGGTGCTGAACCCCTGCACACACCCAGGGCGCCATCCCTGCCGAGTGTGAGAATGTCTGTGCAGTATCTCAAAGAACAAAGAACAAAAACAGCCCGGGAAACAGGCCCTTCGGCCCAACGAGCCCGCACCGCCATTTTAACATTACCAGTCCCCCCCCTCCACCCATGACCCTTATCTATTGCTTTATGGCCATCCACATTGAGGGAAACTAATTTAGGGACAATTTATTCCTGCCAATCAGCCTAATAGCACATCTTTGGGGTGTGGGAGGAAACCGGAGCACCCGGAGAAAACCCACGCAAGCACGGGGAGAATGCGCAAACTCCCACAGACACCGGCCCAAATCCATGTGTCTGCACAGCAAACAGTGATAGTCACTGAGCTGTCGTCTTGCCCAGTATCTGGTCCAGTTTAAGCACACACTAACGACATGAAGCACTAGGCTATTCTTGAACATCCAAGAGCATCCCCAGTACGACCCATCGCGTGTATGCCCCTCGTTGGACAACAAGGTGGACCGACTTACATCTCTCCTACATTGAAGAAACTTTAGATACCCTGCTACAGGCAACCCCTCCCCAAACCCCAAAAAACCCTTCCCACATCCCCCTTTTATTGAAGAGACATTACCCCATCATTTCAACAGCGAACTTTGCACTCCAGAGGTCAAAGGGCTATCGAAATGCAGGCAGCCTGCCCATCTCGGGTGAAAGCTGGAACTGAAAAGCTGACCCCTGACCCCAAAGCGGCTGCAGTACCTGATGGTCATCATAAACTGGTTGTGAGCCTGTTCATTGGCAGGGCACATTCAGCTCCCTGTTAGACAGACATGCCGCTCAGGGTCAGAGGAGCATCGCTCTGTCCTCACAGAGAGTCAACACCATTCTCCTGCAGAGTCCAGCCGATGGCTGCAGTCCCCTGCCCATGAAGACATACAATGTTAGTTGGGTGATGCTGGCATCACACCCATGGGGGGAGAGGGTCTAACGCAGGCTGCAGCGCTCATCCCCAAAATGAGATGTTTTGAGGACCTCTCTGACTCAATGGCCCATTCTGACCCTGTCCATAGCCTCCTTCCTCCTCCTCCTTGTGTTCACTATGTCCTCCTCCTTCCTCAACATCACTCAAGGGGATGTGGTACTTGTCCATCTCTTCCTGTTCCAAGTGACCTCCCTTCTGCAGCACTAAGGTGTGGAGAGCACAGCAGACCAGAATAATGCGGTAGACTGTCCCGGGTATTTGAACAGGATTTCGCTCAGGTCATCATCTTCTATCTGAAAAATGTTTACCCAGTCTAGTTGGATCTCCTTCAGCCAATTTCGTCCCAATAGGGTTGGTGCTGAACGTTCCACTGCCATCAGTGGTGGCCAAACAGTTGTTTTCCGTAAGCAACAGACACATGGGTTATGCCCAACACTCTCAGTGTTTCCCCTGTATGAATCCTCAGTCTTATCAAAGTCTCGGTTAGTGGTTGGAGCCCAGTGTGAATTTAGTTGAACACTTTTTCCCCTGCCGCAGATACAGCTGCGCCTGTGTCAACGTCCATCATCATTGGACATCCGTTCAGTCTTACGGATAATTTAATAAGTTCTGATTTGGTCATTGCTATGCGAAATAATTATCATTAAAATTTATTTATTAGTCGTAAGTAAGGCTTACGTTAATACTGCAATGAAGTTACAGTGAAATTCACAGTCCAGCACCTGTTCAGATCAACGCACCCTAACCAGCACATCTTTCAGACTGTGGGAGGAAACCCACGCAGACATGGGGAGAACATGCAAACTCCACACAGACAGTGACCCAAGCCGGGAATCGAACCCGGGTTCCTGGCACTGTGAGGCAGCCATGCTCATCACTGTGCCACCTCGCCACCTGATGGTAGATTCCCTATGGTGCAGAAGAAAGCCATTCAGCCCATTACGTCTGCACCGACCACAATCCCACGCAGGCCCCATCTCCGTAACCCTACATATTTACCCTGCTAATCCCGCTGACACTAAGGGACAATTTAGCATGGCCAATCCACCTAACTTGCACACCTTTGAACATGTTCCTCATCAGAGGGAGGTGGAGCTTCCAGAGTGTGCATTCTCTGTACCCTGGCCTACGTATCCTTTTCTGAAATATCAGTTTTGGACCTTAGTTTTTCTTCTCCGACCCTGGATAATGGTAACAGGTGCAATATCTTGCTAGTCAGGATTCTGCAGGGGGCTGATGTGTATCTAGATCTAAATCATTCTTGTTTAGAAGCAGCTCTGCGGACAGACCTTGATTCCGTAACCGAATCCTCCCTGAGGGCGGCTGTACAGTGCCTACACTGCAACGGTGGTCCTTAGCTCAGTTATACTGGTGTGAGTGTCTACCTCCATCGGAATACCCTGTAACTCATGTGCCAAAGGTAGGTAAGGTAATACCTTTGGTGGGGGAACATGTTGCGTCCTTTCAGGGCAGTTTGTCCATCCTTTGTCCCCACCTGGCTCTCACCTGTGCCTCCCCGTAGCTGTTTGAATACAACAGCGGCCACACCCTGGGTGTCAAGCCAGCTAAACCAGGTGAGGGTAGCCGACGGGTCTCAACCCTGGGTGAGTTAAGGAGATGTCTATCCCAGCATGTGAAGAGTGAGTCCGGCGGATTGAGTGGACGAGACCAATGGAAGGTCCAATGGTCAAGAAGGTGGTCTCTGCAAGCGCCATGGAACGTGAAGAGCAGGACAAGACCCAGAAGACATCCTGGTCATCCATTGCGCCTAGTCCCACCTCCAGCCGACTTGACTCTGGTCTTGCCACTGGATCTAGATGGGAATTGGGAAGAGAGAGTGAGGCTGAGGCTGCGTAACCCTCCCTCACTTTAATCCAAATCAAGCACTAGTTTCAACACCATAATCGTCAGTGTCCAGTTTACCCTTGAAGTCCTGTGGCGATGGGTGAGCGATGAAGCAGCAGGTGTGGATACACTGAAGACACATTGTCCAGGGTCAGTGATGGCAAAGTTAGAGGGTATCGAGAATATATGAGAAGGGATGGGATTTGAAGTGGAGATGGGGTCTGAGGGAGACAAAGGGGAAGAAACATTCAGGCAGAATGCCGGGTGGCACAGTGGGTTAGCACTGCCGTCTCACAGTGCCAGGGACCCAGGTTCAATTCCAGCCTCGGATCACTGTGGTATTTGCACGTTCTCCCCGTGTCTGCATGGGTTTGCTCCAGGTTTCCTCACACACTCCAAAGATGCGGTTTGAGTGGTATTGATTGTCTTGGAAATATCTTTAATCCCAGATGAATCCAAAGCAAATGGTGTGGAATTTCAGTTGGGTTCCAGGGTGAATGTTTCTGTAAGAGAGTTCCTGCAGTGAATTAGATCCAGCGATTGTGAAAGGAGGGAGTATAAATTGATAAAAAATCAGTAAATGTTGACAGTGGGAATTCAGTACAGAGCCTTTTTACCTCAGATACTTGTAATAGTTCTTGCTGGTTGAAGCACTAAGTGTTTAAAATTTTCCCAGTATTTTAGGACAATTAAAGAAAAACTTACAGTAAATTACAAAGCAGATGTAAATAGTCTGGAGTAGGATATGACAATGCAAATTATGTGCCTGAACCACAAAGTGTAGGAATCTGTTGAAAGTGAGACAGTTTCGAGCAAATACAGCAGATATCTCCACCTTGCATCTCTCCAGCTCGGAGTCACTCATCACACAATCCCGTCAGTCCAGTCCGCACCTCCACTGCGCTCTCCCTATGGCAAGTATATCCTTCCTTAAGTAAGGAGAGTAAAGCAGTGCACCTGGTGCAGTCTCACATTTGCTCCTGTACTCAACCCCCTTGTGTAGAAGGCCATTTGACTTCCCAATGACTTGCATGCTAGCTTCCAGTCACCACGGTCTCTCTGGACACACACCAATCTCTCTCCGTTTAGCAAATCCTCTGCCTTCCTGCTGGAGTGAGTAACTTCACACTTATTCACATTATGTTCCATTTGCCATCTTCTAACCCGTTCGCTGAGCCTAGCGGGGCCCCCTTGAAATCTCCTTGCAACTTCCACACAACTTACCTTCCCTTCCTATCTTTGCATCATCAGAAAATTTCAGAATATTACAATCAATCCCCAAACTCAAGCAATTTATTTTTTGGACTGCGAACAGCTGGAACCCCAGTACCGATCCTCGCAGTAACCAGGGTAACAGCCTGTCATCCTGACAACAATCCATTCATTCTCTGTTTTTCTTTCTGTTAACCTATCCTCAAGCCATGCACATTGTAATAAATGGAGGGTGACTCGATGAGGCTTCAGAACACAAAGGCTTTATTGCTAAAGCAGTGAATAAAGATATATACAAATAGGGGCTGCCAGAATAACTCTGTGACTGTACACTGTTCCGCTCTGCCTCCAGCTGGCCATCCTTCCCCAGGCACTCTCACACTCCTATGGCTCAGCTTCCCACCACGATGCACCATATTGTCCACTCTGGCCACGTGGCCATCAGGGAACTCCCCTCCCTTAAAGGGGCCATGTGACCACACATATATTACCCAAATTCCCATGTGCTTTAATCCGGTTTACTAACCTCCTGCGCGGAGCCTTATCAAAAGCCTTTATCTATGTGACAAGCTCCAAAAGCTTCGTCAAACATGGTTTCCCTCTCATAAATCCAGGGAGCTAGGTTCGATTCCCGGCACGGGTCTGTGCAAAACCTGCATCTTTTCCCTGTGTCTGTGTGGGTTTCCTCCTGCTTCCTCCCACAGTCTGAAAGACGTGCTGGTTAGATGCATTGGCCGTGGTAAATCCCCCCTCAGTGAACCATAGAAACCTACAGTGCAGAAAGAGGCCCTTCAGCCCATCGAGTCTGCACCGAACACAATCCCACCCAGGCCCTACCCCCATATCCCTACATATTATACCCACTAATCCCTCTAACCTACACGTCCCTGGACATATTATACCCACTAATCCCTCTAACCTACACATCCCTGGACACTAAGGGACAATTTTAGCATGGCCAATCAACCTAACCCACACATCTTTGGACCGTGGGAGGAAACTGGAGCGCCCGGAGGAAACCCACGCAGACACGAGGAGAATGTGCAAACTCCACACAGACAGTGACCCGAGCCGGGAATCGAACCCAGGACCCTGGAGCTGTGCTAACCACTGTGCTACTGCGCCGCCCCAGTGTACCTGAACAGGTGCCGGCGTGTGGCGACTCAGGGATTTTCACAGTAACTTCATTGCTGTGTTTAGGACAGAGATGAGGAGAGATTTCTCCACCCAGAGAGTGGTGAGCCTGTGGAATTCACTACCACAGAAATCAGTCGAGGCAAAAACATTACAGGTGGAATTTTCCCAGTGTGATAAAATTCTGAAAACTGGAGTCAGCTAGCTACACAGCTTTCCCGCACTCTGTCAATGTTTTCCGCAGTTGGGAGTTTCACACAGGGTGGGTGGGGAGTGGGGGGGCTAAATTCACCGAGGAAGCTGATTGCAGACCACGAGACACGCACCATATACACAGTACATGGCAGTTCTGAAGGTCGGTGGTGTTGTGGATGGTCTGGAAGGATGTCAAAAGTTGCAGCAGGACATAAATAGGATGCAGGACTGGGCGGAGAAGTGGCAGATGGACTTTAACACCGATAAATGTGTAGTGGTCCATTTTGGCAGGACCAATGGGATGAACGAGTACACTATCAAGGGCAGAAGTCTTAGTAGTGTTGAAGAGCAGAAGGACCTTGGGGTCCGGGTCCACAGGACTCTTAAATCGGCCTCGCAGGTGGAGGATGTGGTCAAGAAGGTGTATGGTGTACTGGCCTTCATTAATCGAGGGATTGAGTTTAGGAGTCGGGAGGTAATGCTGCAACTTTATAAGACCCTTGTCAGACCCCACTTGGAGTACTGTGCGCAGTTCTGGTCGCCTCACTACAGGAAGGATGTAGAAGCTATTGAGAGGGTACAGAGGAGATTTACAAGGATGTTGCCTGGATTGGGAGGCATGCCTTATGAAGTTAGGTTGAGGGAGCTGGGTCTCTTCTCCCTGGAGAGACGAAGGTTGAGAGGCGACCTGATAGAGGTTTATAAAATGTTGAGAGGAATAGATAGGGTGGATTCTCAGAGGCTATTTCCCCAGGTTGAAATGGTTGCTACGAGAGGACACAGATTTAAGGTGCAAGGAGGGAAGTTCAGAAGTGATGTTAGGGGTAAGTTTTTCACTCAGAGGGTGGTGAGTGAGTGGAATCTGCTGCTGTCGGTGGTGATAGAGGCGAACTCGCTGGGGTCTTTTAAAAGACTTCTGGATGAGTATATGGGGTTTAATGAGATTGAGGGTTATAGATAGGTCTATGGATTGGTAGGTGTTGATGTGATCGGCGCAACTCGTGGGCCGAAGGGCCTGTTTGTGCTGTAGTGTTCTATGTTCTATGTTCTAACCCTCCCTCACGGAAATCGTCCCCCATGTACCCCACCCACAGAACACCCCCTGATTACCTCCCCACTCCACAGACCCCCTGATCACCACCCCCCATGCAACCCCCTAATTGACCTCCATAATCACCCTTAAGCGCCAGCCTCCTGATTGGTTCCCCACCCTCTCCCCCATAATCTCAGCCTCCCCCGATTGCTGCCCCCCCCCCCGAGCGCCAGCTTCCTGACTGCCAACCCCCAACTCCCAATCACCAGCCCCAACACCTGATTGACAGCCATGCCCCCATCCCCAATGCAGAGTTCCCCCTTTCCCTCCTTTCCTACTGACCTACTCCTTCCCCCACCTGGATCTGACCCATCTTGCTCTGCCCATTCAAGACCCACCCACGTGGTACTGCCCAGTGGGTCGTGCCAGGGTGCCAGGCTGGCAGTGCCAGGTTACCATGCCAACGGGCACTGATCACCACAGGGATTTCTCTCAATGGTTTTGCATCTGGGAATCTCAGTAGCGCTCAGTTACTGCCGCTAAGTAACAATTTCTACAAATAACAAGTGTCCAGAGTTGGCACTGTGGTTTCAGTCTGCATTTCCACCACTAAACACCTGATCTGGTCACTTTTCTCTGTCCCTCATTGTCTCTGTCATTCTTTTCTCTGAAATAGCCCAGTTACAATTCCACTAGGCTTGACAGATCTCAAAAAGAAAGTTTATTTATTAATCACAAGTAGGCTTACATTAACACTGCAATGAAGTTACTATGAAAATCCCCTAGTCGTCACATTCAGATGCCTGTTTGGGTACACTGAGGGAGAATTTAGCATGGCCAATGCACCCTAACCTGCACACCTTTGGATTGTGGGAGGAAACCCCCGCAGACACAGGGAGTTTGTGCAGACTCCACACAGACAGTGACCCAAGCCGGGAATCGAACCCAGCTCCTTGGCACTGTGAGTCAGCAGTGCTAACCACTGTGCCAGCCGGAATCAGATTTCACCTCAGTTTTACTGGAACGGGGCAGATTTGGGCGGCACGGTAGCACAGTGGGTTAGCACTGCTGCTTCACAGCTCCAGGGTCCTGGGTTCGATTCCCGGCTCGGGTCACTGTCTGTGTGGAGTTTGCACATTCTCCTCGTGTCTGCCTGGGTTTCCTCCGGGCACTCCGGTTTCCTCCCACAGTCCAAAGATGTGCGGGTTAGGTTGATTGGCCATGCTAAGAAATTACCCCTTAGTGTCCAGGGATGTGTAGGTTAGAGGGATTAGTGAGTATAACGCGTAGGGATATGGGGGTAGGGCCTGGGTGGGATTGTGTTCGGTGCAGACTCGATGGGCCAAAGGGCCTCTTTCTGCACTGTAGGGTTGTGTGATTTAGTCAGAATTCCTTCCCTCACTCCTTGGGGAATGGGGCCTCAGTGTTCTGATTCCTCCGTCCCTTTCTCAGTTGGAGAAGGTGCCCTTTGGTGAGGTCCGAACCCCAGTTAGTGACAGGGCCTTCAATGAACTGCGCAGGGCCTGTAAGTCAGGCTGCTAAATGTGTTATCACAAATGTACAGAATAAAATCGAAAATCGATGAAATTAGTGCTGCAGATGGTTTAGAACAACTCTGCAGAACTGGGAGTCGGAAACTAGAAGTGGAAAAATACCAGAAAGTGCAGGAGTCCTTCAGACTCTGACCTCCGAGAGGTGGGTCTAACCAAGGCTGCCAGCTACAAGTACCGGGGCCAAATCTCTTCCTCCAAATCACTGCTCAAACACGACTCAGAGATGAAACAGCTGAAAGAGGAAATTCTCAGCGAGTTATTCTGGAGGGCCCTGACTGCCGAATTCCTGGGGACTGCAGTCTTTGTGTTCTCCAGTTTGGCCTGTGCCTTGGGCTGGTCGGGAGGAGGTCCCAGCACCCTGCAGGTAGCCCTGGGCTTTGGTCTGGGGGTAGCTGCTGTCTCTGTCTTCACACAGGGAGTGAGCGGGGCTCAGCTGAACCCCGCGGTCAGCCTGGCCCTGCTCCTTGGTCTGCGCATCAGTCCACTCCGAGCTCTGCTCTACATGATCGTGCAAAGCCTGGGGGCCATCGCAGCTTGTGCCCTTCTCTCTGTACTCACGCCTGAGGATATCCACGGAGACCTGGGACTCAACCAGGTAAGCCAGCAAGGAAGGGACGTGTGGGTTTCCTCACTCTGACAGCTCTCATCCCCTCGCCCTTCAAAAGATCCGGCTGATCCTGCTGCCATGGCAACCTCATTCCAAACCCGGGAGACGATGTTAGAGCTGGACAAAGTGCTAGAAGAGAGAGAGGGAATTGGAGGTGGGGGGGTGGGGGTGATGTTGTTGGGGTAATGGCGGGTATGAGGGTGATAGAGGAGACAGAGCCAGGACCATCTGATGGGCAACACGACAGCTCAGTGACTATCGCTGATTGCTGTGCAGATACATGGATTTGGGTCGGTGTCTGCGGGAGTTTGCGCATTCTCCCCGTGCTTGCGTGGGTTTTCCTCCGGGTGCTCCGGTTTCCTCCTACACCCCAAAAGATGTGCTCTTAGGCTGATTGGTGTAACAAATTGTCCCTAAATTAGTCTTTCCTCAACCTTCCCCAGTAGGCGTGGACAAAGGTCATGGGTTAGAGGAGGGCACTCATAATGTTAAAATGGCGGCGTGGGCTCGTTGGGCCGAAGGGCCTGTTTCCCCGTGCTGTGTTGGTCTTTGTTCTTTGAGAGTAGGATTGTGTGTGGAAAAAAAGGGACCTGTTTAATTAATAATGATCAGGTTTGGAATGCATAATATGTTTCTGCCAAAGAAAAGCATTGTCAAAAAGTAGAGTATGAAATGAGGCCTTTTGGCCCTCTGTGGTGGAGCTATCCAATTAATCCCACTGCTTAACTCTTTCTCCATGTCCCCGCAATCCTTTTTGTGCCGAGTATTTATCCAATTGTCTTTGAAATGTTCTTTCTGAGTCTACTTTCACCATCATTTGTTCTTCAAAACTCAGTGTGAAAAATAGATTCATAGAATCATTGAACCCTACAGTGCAGAAGGTGGCCATTCAGCCCATCGAGTCTGCACTGATCACAATCCCACCCAGATCCATCCCCATAACCCCATGCATTTACCCTAGATAGTCTCCCTGCCACTAAGGCACAATTTAGCATGGTCAATCCACCTAACCCGCACATCTTTGGACTGCGGGAGGAAACTGGAGCACACGGAGGAAACCCACGCAGACACGGGGAGAACATGCAGACTCCACACAGACAGTGACCTGAGCCGGGAATCGAAACTGAGTCCCTGGGGCTGTGAGGCAGCAGCACTAACCACTGCGCCACCCCTAAGTTGCTGTTCCTGTTTCCTTTGCCAATCACTTTAAACCTGCTTTTTCTGGTGACGGATTCTGTCATCACGGGCAAATAATTCTGATTAGCGACTCTGTCAAAGCTCTCGATGACTTTTTTATCAAATCTTGTCTTGATCTTCTCTAAGGCCAATGTCCCCAGTGAAATATCGGAGCCATGTGAACATGCAAAATTGAAACAAGAGTTTCAACAAGATCATGGCAAATCTATTCATGTTTTGAATTCCACATTCCCATCTAACCCCGATAACCTTTCACTTCTTTGCCTAACAAGAATCTATCCACGTCTACTTTCACAATATTCAGTGACTCTGCCTCCACCTGAGGCAGAGAGTTCCAAAATCACACACCCCTCAGAGAAAAAAGAATCTCTCCTTCCTATAAGACTCCCTGATAATTTTTAAACACTGCCCCTTAGTTCTGGACTCACTCACAAGAATCATTGAGTCAATCAGCACAGAAAAGGCCCTTCAGCCCATCGTGTCTGCACCAACAATAACACCACCAAGGTTGCGTTAATTCCATTTTCCAGCACTTGTCCCACATCCTTGAATGTTATGGGTCAGGAATCTCCCAAAACAAAACTCCCAATGGGTGGGAGAACGGGAGAATTTTTGGGTGTACTCTGAGCATTGCAGAGTGCCTCAGACTGATTCATGTGGAAAGGTGGTGGGTGAGGCCGCTCCCTGATAAAGAGGCCAGCAGCATTGCACTGAGCAGATCACCATCCGTGCACCGATCTGCCAACGCCCAGATCAGCGCGCACACACCGGATCCACCCCCATCGCCAGCCTCTTTAAATAAACTATAAAACTCTGTCCATACCCATCCTAACCTCATTCACATCCCCTCAGCTTCTCTGCTCTAGAAAAACCATCCAAGCCCATCTATTCTCTCTCTACTATTCCATCCCAGGCAACATCCTGGGGAACATCCTTTGTACCCCTCTCGTGCTATCACATCCTTCCTATAGAAGTACACACAGTGCTCCAGTTGTAGCCTAACCAATGCTCTGTACAGCTCCCACATTGCTTCCTTGCTCTCATACTCCATGCCATGGCTGATAAAAGCAAATTTCTCATAGGCCTTCTGAACTACATCTATGCTGCCACTTTCAGGAATGAGTGAATAAATGCCCCAAGATCCATCTGTACCTCTGTGCTTCCCAGTCTCCTGCCATTCATGAAATACCCCCTTATCTTATTACTTCTTCCAACGTGCATCACCTCACACTTACCAAGGTCCATCTGCCATTGCTCTGCCCATCTGACCAACCCATTGATATCTTCCTGTAACCTACAAACTTCTTCACTATTAACCACTCAACCAATCTTGGTGTCATCTACAAACTTAAGTTTAAGTTTATATAGTAGGCTTACATTAACACTGCAATGAAATCCCCTAGTCGCCACACTCCGGCACCTGTTCAGGTACACTGAGGGAGAATTTAGCATGACCAATGCACCCTAACTAGCACATCATTTGGACTCTGGGAGGACATCAGAGCATCGAAAGGAAGCCCAGATAGACACAGGGGGAACGTGCACACTCCACGTAGACAGCGACCCAAGCCAGGAATTGAACCCGGGTCTCTGGCACTGTGAAGCAACAGTGCTGACCACTGTGCTTATCATTCCCCCTACACTTTCATCTATATCATTTATAACAAACAACTAGGGTCCCAGCACGGAGCTTTGTATTTCACCACTGTACATCGGCCTCCAGTCACTCAAACAGTCTTCAACCATCACACTTTGTGTTCTATCAATAAACCAGTTTCAGATCCATTTTGGATCTCAGCACAAACTAATTGCTGGCCTCTCTCCTTCCTTCCCCCACTGAAAATGGATCAGCTTTCCCTGAGTTCCATGTGCTTTAACCTTCTCAGTCAGTTTCCCATGTGGGACCTTGTCATAGGCTTTGCTAATATCCGTATAAACTGCATCAGCTACAGCATGAAGGATCATCCAGACTCGAAACTTTGGCTCTATTCTCTTTTCACTGTCAGATCTGCTGAGATTTTGCAGCATTTTCTGTTCTTGTTTCAACTGTACTTCCCGCATCCACACACTTGATCACATTATTAAAAAATCCTAACAAGTTTGTTAGGCGTGACCTCCCTCTGACAAAGCCACGCTGACCATCCCTAATTAACCCTTGCCTTTCCAACCGGAGATTATTTTTCTCCTTCAGAATTTTCTCCAATAGTTTCCCTATCACTGATCTGAGACTCTCCGGTCTGTAATTTCCCTGTTCATCTCTATCACCCTTCTTGAAAAGTGGAACCACAATATCCATCCTCCAGCCCTCTGGCACTTACCCCGTGGCCAGAGACAAATTAAAAAGTTCTGTCGGAGCCCCTGCGATTTCTTGTCTCGCCTCCCACACCAGCCTGGGATACAGCCTGGGGATTTGTCCATTTTTAAGCCTCTCAGATCTTCAATGCCTCCCCACTTCCTTTCTCAAACTGTGCACCTCTTCATCTTGATATATTTCTAGAATATTTTAGGATTCTCCCTAATCCTGTTCGCAAGTCCTTTCCTATGCCCCCTCTTTGTTCTTCTAGGGGAAAAAAATCCTTTTCATGTCCACTTTGTCAAAACCATTCATGATCTTATAGACTTCAATCTTCTTACAAATGTTTTACAAACCAAACTGGAAATAATCCCAGTCTGTCCACCCTTTCTTCACAAGACAACCCATTCATTCCAGGTATCAATCATGTAAATTTCCTCTTAACCAAATGCCCTGTACAACTGAAGCATAACATCATTAATTTTATGTTCAGTTCCTTTTGCAATAAAGGGTAGCATTCCAGTAGAGTTCTCAATCACTGTGTGCTAATGTAAAGTGACTCATGCATGAGAACACTTAGATCCCTCTGCATCGCATAATTCTGCAGTCATTTCCCATTGAGGGAATATTCTGCTTTTTTATTCTTCCTGCCAAAGTGAACGATTTCACATTTTCCCACTTTATCCTCTATCTGCCAGACATTTGTCCATTCACTGAACCTGTCTACATCTCTCTTCATGGTTTGCCAGTTGAGAAAATTTCCCCTGATTACTAGTCGAGTAAACCTCCCCGAGTTACCATTCTAGTGAATCTCCCTGGTTACCAGTCCAGTGAATCTCTCTGGTTACCAGGTGAGTAAACCTCCCCTCGTCACCATTCAAGTGAATCTCCTTGGTTACCGGTCTAGTAAATTTCCCCTGGTTACCAGTTCAGTAAATTTCCCCGGTTACTAGCCTGGTAAATTTCCCCTGGTTACCATTCTAATCTATCTCCCAGGTTATCAGTCTGGTAAGTTTCCCCTGGTTGTCAATCTAGTAAATTTCCCTTGGTTACTGATCGAGTAAATCTCCCTGGTTACCAGTCTAGTAAATTTCCCCTGATTACCAGTTAAGTAAATTCCCCCTGGTTACCAGTGTAGTAAGTTTCCCTTGGTTATAAGTCTAGTAAATCTCCCTGGTTATCGGTCGAGTAAATTTCCCCTGGTTACCGGTCGAGTAAATCTCCCTGGTTACCAGACTAGTAAATTTCCCATGGTTACCAGTCAGATCAATCTCCCCGCACCCTCTCCAAATTCGGAAGGCAGAAGCATTTCAGACCAATATCCTTATTTCCATGCCTTACTGTGGTTTTTTCTTCTGAGAAGCTTTGACATCAACTCTAAAATGTGGTGCTCAGGATTGAGCCCAATATACTGGTTGAGGTTTAACCAGTAATTTGTAAAGATTGAAGAAAGCATCCCTTTTTAAAGAGCTTCATCACCCCAGTGTCAAAGCTATGTGTAAGTACAGCGATGTCTCCCCGTATAGAAAACAATATCCAGGAAAGCGGGAAATCTCCCCCAGTGACAGTCAGTCAGAGTCACTACAGCACCAAAGGCCATTCAGTCCATCTGATCCAGCTGGTCTGTAATACAGAAGGCCAAATCATCCAGACAGAAAAACACAGGAACTGTCCCCCGATACCTGTTAGGGCCCAGACCAGAATCCCAGGGTATATTGTGAAGCCAGACCAGACCCCAATCTATTTTTCTATTTTGGCATAAATATAAAGAAAGGATGTTTCACTCCAGGAGTAATTCCAATGACAAATTAAGGATCTTTTATCAAAGATCTTCAGGATTTCAGCTTCAAACATAGTAGGACTAGAGGGCACAGCCTCCAGATAAAGGGGGGGCGGTTTAGAACGGAGTTGAGGAGGAACTTCTTCACTCAAAGGGTAGTGAATCTCTGGAATTCTCTGCCCATTGAGAGGCTACCTCGCTAAATATATTTAAGTCACGGGTAGATAGGTTTCTGGCAGACAGGGGAATTAAGGGTTATGGGGAGAAAGCGGGAATGTGGAACTGATCCACTTCAGATCAGCCATGATCTTATTGAATGGCGGGGCAGGCTCGAAGGGCTAGATGGTCTACTCCTGCTCCTATTTCTTATGTTCTTATGGCTTCCATTGCCAATTTAACCAATCCCACTGCCTTATCCTGTTTTAACCCAGTGCTTTTCTTAATCCACCAACACTGTGACTCTGTGGCTGGAATTCTCCCAAAGAAATTCTAACGACATTATTTTCCCATTTTGATTCTAAGTGCTGGGCGGATTTGAAACTGGGAGTATTTCAGATCTGACTTTTAGACCTATTCTCAGGCACCCCCATACGCACTCTGCCTGAAAAACTATAAGTGATTCTGAATCACACTGCACAAGCCTGTGGGTGGGGCTTAACGCACCCAAAATCCTGCAGCTCCGATCGGTGCCTCCAACTGCACACGCGCAGAAAGAAATGATAGAATGAGGCTCCCCTGCCACATCCCTCCGCAGGCCAGATAATGCCTCCCCTCTACCCCCGCCCCCCATACATTGCCCATCCCTGCAACATTACTGACCCCCCCCTTTAACCCCTCACACCCTCACCACCGAGACCAATTGTGGCTCCCTCCTCCCATACCCCCCACCAATCACAGTCAGAGTGACAGCGGACCCCCCCCATCCTCCTCACTGATCACAGACAGAGTGACAGCGGACCCCCCCCTTCCCCCTCACTGATCAGAGACAGAGTGACAGCGGACCCCCCCCTTCCCCCTCACTGATCACAGACACAGTGACAGCGGACCCCCCCCCATCCTCCTCACTGATCACAGACAGAGTGGCAGCGGACCCCCCCCTTCCCCCTCACTGATCTCAGACAGAGTGACAGCGGACCCCCCCCTTCCCCCTCACTGATCTCAGACAGAGTGACAGCGGACCCCCCCTTCCCCCTCACTGATCTCAGACAGAGTGGCAGCGGACCCCCCCCTTCCCCTCACTGATCTCAGGCAGAGTGACAGCGGACCCCCCCTTCCCCCTCACTGATCTCAGACAGAGTGGCAGCGGACCCCCCCCTTCCCCTCACTGATCTCAGGCAGAGTGACAGCGGACCCCCCTTCCCCCTCACTGATCACAGGCAGAGTGGCAGCGGACCCCCCCTCACTGATCACAGACAGAGTGGCAGCGGACCCCCCCCCTCACTAATCACAGACAGAGTGGCAGCGGACCCCCCCCCTCACTGATCACAGACAGAGTGGCAGCGGACCCCCCCCCTCACTAATCACAGACAGAGTGGCAGCG
This sequence comes from Carcharhinus amblyrhynchos, assembly GCF_965287045.1. Lineage (NCBI taxonomy): Eukaryota > Metazoa > Chordata > Chondrichthyes > Carcharhiniformes > Carcharhinidae > Carcharhinus > Carcharhinus amblyrhynchos. The sequence goes on from NC_137350.1 coordinate 4,206,575, forward strand.
GACCCCCCCCTCACTGATCACAGGCAGAGTGACAGCGGACCCCCCCCTCACTGATCACAGACAGAGTGGCAGCGGACCCCCCCCCTCACTAATCACAGACAGAGTGGCAGCGGACCCCCCCTCACTGATCACAGACAGAGTGGCAGCGGACCCCCCCCTCACTGATCACAGACAGAGTGGCAGCGGACCCCCCCCCTCACTAATCACAGACAGAGTGACAATGTGATGATAAATTCAGGCCCTATGTGTCGAATTCACATGAATACTGGAGTAATTCACGCTGTTTTTTTCAATGGGGGTTCATACTAGAATCTCCCACACTCTGTGCACTGCAGAGGCCACCAGCGTGAATATCAGTAACTTTCAGGAGACGGGGCCTGTTCCTGCTGGAGAGACTGAAATCAGTGCGCTGAGTGAGCCATTGCGCATGTGCCAATCTGTCAGTGCCGAGATCGGGGCACGCGCAGGTGCCCCACACTGCCGGCCTCCCTACTGCCGACCTGCTGGATCACTGGCCAGCCCTGTGACCCCCACAATGCCAGCTCTCTGCCCCCTACAGCCCAGTCACTGGGCCCCCCAACAATTCCTGGGCCCAACCCTGAGCCGCGATCTTCAGCCTCCCCCCGCCCAGCGCGTTCCCCCTCACCCTGCACCCCCCGCACTGCTGACCACCCTGCAGGCTGACTGCACCCACCCTTGGCTTATCACCCCTCCCGTCTCAGCACACACCAACCTCTCTCCTTCTCCCACTGATCCCTATGCCGAGCGGTGGTGAGCCCCACCCCCATCAGATCCTGCCTCCCTCGGCCCCACTCTCTTGGCCCTGCCCCATGCCCGATGGGCAATGTCAAGGTGCCCCCTGGGTGTTGACACTTTTCCCCTTGGGCAGTGCCAGGGTTCCAATGCCCAAGGTGCACCCCTTTGCTATCTGATCCTCTGGGAGGGCCCCGAATGCCCCCCTTTACTCCAGAGGGTCGGGTCGCGACTCCATCATTAGTGGAGAGCTACCGTAAACCCTGCTGGACCGAGCTACTCCAGCTGGGGGTGAGATGTTAGCAGGCCCAGAGACTTCAGTCCCAGGCCCACTAATCACATTGAAATTATATTGAAATGACCAAGCGAACAGTCTTTATGCCTCCAATGCAGAGCAGACACCACTGGAAATCTGTGCTGGGAGATGCTAGCTAACATGGGTAACACAGCAGCACAGTGGTTAGCACCGCTGCTTCACAGCTCCAGGGTCCTGGGTTCAATTCCTGGCTCGGGTCACTGTCTGTGTGGAGTTTGCACATTCTCCTCGTGTCTGCGTGGGTTTCCTCCGGGAGCTCCGGTTTCATCCCACAGTCCAAAGATGTGCGGGTTAGGTTGATTGGCCGTGCTAAGAAATTGCCCCTTAGGGTCCAGGGATGTGTGGGTTAGAGGGATTAGTGGGTATAATATGTAGGGATATGGGGGTAGGGCCTGGGTGGGATTGTGTTTGGTGCAGACTCGATGGGCTGAAGGGCCTCTTCCTGCACTGTAGGGTTCTATGATACACATCTCGCAAATCGGCCAATGAGACAATCTCCCAGCCTGCTACGCTACTGGGAGAATCGCGGCCTGTGTGTCTAACTTTATTGCAATGAAAATAGTTGAGGCGTTTTATCTCTTCCATCCTCACATTTTAAGCTGAGGCAATCTACCCTGATTATTTCCATTGGGATCTCCTTTGCCTTTACCACCTGAGGATTTCCCTTTTCCCCAGTTTCTATTCCTCACTGGCTGAAGGCGATGTCGTAAACCAAACTTTGATTTATGAACTAACTCAAAATCATGGGGCATTTCTGCTGCTAATCTCACAGTTTTAACTTTTTGTTTTTCCATCTGAGTTCTCACAACTTCGGGAAGTGAATTTTTAAGTTGTGCCGAAACGACCATTTCCCTGATAGAGTCATAGTTTTAGGCTATTTTTAACGCACTTATCCACCTATCAAAGTTTCTTTGTTTAATTCTTTCAAATCCAGTACATCAATGATCTGGTTCCTGCCGTACATTTCTAAACTTCTGTCTGTCGGCTTCTGGAACAAATTCGCGTGCACTGAAGATGGTTTTTCTTACCCCATCATTCTCCCCGGATCATCTCTGATACTCTAATCTGTTTGAATCAACAATTCCCACGTGGTCTGTGGCCATTTTAATTGTTTAGCTACTTTTTCAAATGAAATGAAAAAGGCTTCTAGATCTTTCTCATCAAACCTTGGCAGTGCTTGAATATATTTAAATATATCCCCAAAAGGGCTTTGACTAAAAAGGCTGACACCTTACTCACACTTTCCTCAATTTCTGCCTTTGTCTCCATCATTTGAAGTTGATGTTCCCTTTGTAGTTCCAATTTCCAAAGTTCAGAGTCCCTCTCTCTTTTCTTTTCCTCTCTCATTGCCCCCCTCTCTCTCTCTCGTTTCTTTAACCAGTTGCAATTGTTTCAGTTCTTTCATTTGTTGCGACTATTTCATGAATTTTAGCCAATTGCAATGCGTCAAACTGTACCTCTGACAAATTTAAGTGCTGAGCTTCCACTGAAATTATCTCTGCTTTCCTCACGCCTTTAGCTACAATCAGCTGCAGTTTGTTCTTCAGCTCCAAGAATTTTGTTTTAACCCCTACGAGTAATCTCTTCCACACCCAGGAATTCTTCAGCCGCTAAAAGAATCATTTTCATAAGGCACTCCCTATTTAAACTAACCGAATACAACCCATGAAAGAAAGCATCAGTTCCTCAACACACACTGCCTTTAAACTCAATAATCCCAAACCAAACAAGGAATTCTGCTGGCCTCCTAGGTGGAGGGTGTGGTCAAGAGGGCGTATGGTGTACTGGCCTTCATCAATCGAGGGATTGAGTTTAGGAGTCGGGAGGTAATGCTGCAACTTTATAAGACCCTTGTCGGACCCCACTTGGAGTACTGTGCGCAGTTCTGGTCGCCTCACTACAGGAAGGATGTGGAAGCTATTGAAAGGGTGCAGAGGAGATTTACAAGGATGTTGCCTGGATTGGGAGGCATGCCTTATGAAGATAGGTTGAGGGAGCTGGGACTCTTCTCCCTGGAGAGACGAAGGTTGAGAGGCGACCTGATAGAGGTTTATAAAATGTTGAGAGGAATAGATAGGGTGGATTCTCAGAGGCTATTTCCCAGGGCTGAAATGGTTGCTACGAGAGGACACAGGTTTAAGGTGCTGGGGAGCAGGTACAGAAGTGATGTTAGGGGTAAGTTTTTCACTCAGAGAGTGGTGAGTGAGTGGAATCGGCTGCCGTCAGTGGTGGTGGAGGCGAACTCGCTGGGGTCTTTTAAAAGACTTCTGGATGAGTATATGGGATTTAATGGGATTGGGGGTTATAGATAGGTCTATGGCTTAGTAGGTATAGATGTGATCGGCGCAACTAGTGGGCCGAAGTTTGTGCTGTAGTGTTCTATGTTCTATGTTCTAATCCTGGCACAAACCCCAGGTTTTTGTTAGGATCCCAGGTCAGAACCTCAAGGTAGATTATGGAGCCAAATTAGACCCCAATAATCTTTATTAATTCCCTAATAATAATAATAATTTTGGCATAGATATGAAGATAGGATACCTCACTCCAAAGATGTGTGGGTGAGGTTGATTGGCCATGTTAAGAAATTGCCCCTTAGTATCCAGGGATGTGTAGGTTAGAGGGATTAGTGGGTATGATATGTAGGGATATGGGGATAAGGCCTGGGTGGGATTGTGTTCGGTGCAGACTCGATGGGCCGAAGGGCCTCTTTCTGCACTGTAGGGTTCTATGATCTGTGATCTGTGATCTGAGAAGTTTCACAGACAAATTAGGGATCTTTTAACAAAATAAACTTTATTCATAACACAGCTTAAGTATAATTCTAACAAAATGAAGCATCTTAACTCTTAACAGTTGAACAATATTTAAATATGAAAATAAAAGGTCTCTAATTTCTAATTGATCACTACTTCATTTCCAAGTAAGCAATATTCTTCTTGCAGACTTAAAACCCACTTTAATTGTAGTTAACAATCAGAAATATCCTTGCTATAAAGAGTGTAGACAGCCTTTGTGTTTTCAGAGAGATATAGAGCTTTCAGAAGCCTGCCGAACGTTCCTAACTTCAAACAGAACAGCTGGACACCAATTCCTTTCTACAAAAACCTGTATCATTCTGCTACAGATCCAGGACCGCTAATAAACCACATCATCACATGACCTTGTCAATCACTCCAATCTGAAATCCCAGACAAACATAAGTAAGCAAAAATCCATTAACTCTACTTAATATAACCACTTGCAAGGTTGAAATGAATAATTATTCTGCTGTTCCAGCATCTGAGCTTTATTCCTCTCGGGCATATTGACTACCTACAGCAAAAAGCTGGACTTTAGAAAATTCTCCTGAAACGTAAAACACGCACAATATATGCACATATCACTTGCACACTTTCATCGCATGCCCCACATTCCTAACCTCCCCCACCCCAGCTTTATACACCCATAATGATTCTTCTCTTTGCCCCAGCCTTGCCCGTCCCTCCTCCTGACTGTTTCCATTACAGGACTGTTTTACCCTCTGCAGAATTATCCATACTTCCTCCTAAGATGGTGCCAGATTGAGCCAAGATTCTTGCAAGCTGTGCTTAGCAACCCCTCTAATCCTATCTTTTACTCTCGTTCTACGCTACTAAAACTTCATTCTAACTCTTTTAAACTCTCTAACAATGCTTCAATTCTTTCTCTACACCCTAGCTATGACTGTGACATTTCATTCTGCACTCTGTCCTTCCCTTCTCTATGAACAGTATGCTTTGTCTGTATAGCGCACAAGAAACAATACTTTTCACTGTATGTTAATACATGTGACAATAATAAATCACATCAAATCCAGCTGGAATTCTCCATTTGAACACTGCCCACCAATCAAATGTTTTCAACCTCTAACCTTATAAATGGCTGTTGTCAAGGCAGGAAACGAGGTAAAGATCATAGAACCCTACAGTGCAGAAAGAGGCCCTTCGGCCCATCGAGTCTGCACCGAACACAATCCCACCCAGACCCTACTCCAACATCCCTACATATTACACCCACTAATCCCTCTAACCTACACATCCCTGGACACTAAGGGGCAATTTCTTAGCATGGCCAATCAACTAACCCACACATCTTTGGACTGTGGGAGGAAACCCACGCAGACACAAGGAGAATGTGCAAACTCCACACAGACAGTGACCCGAGCCGGGAATCGAACCCAGGACCCTGGAGCTATGAAGCAGCAGTGCTAACCCACTGTGCTACCGTGCCACCCATAAGCTGAGGACAGTCACACATTCTGTCTGAATATCTGACCTTCGTTATCTTTAACCAGCTGGATTCTAAGAGGAAATTCAATGAGAGGAAATGACAATGAAAATACCAGACACGGGTTTTGTGAAAAGTTTAAATGTTGGGGTAAAGTTCACAGTCAGGAAAATTGTGGAAGATGAAATAAGTATTTGCATTCACAATAACAGATATTAACCCCGATAGCAAACTCGGTCAGCATGGACAATCTCTGCTCGGATGTTTTTGATAACAATTTAAAAAAATATATTCCTGGGATATAAACATTACTCACAAGGTCATCATTCATTACCCATCTCTACAGCCACCTTCACCAGTGACTATCACTGTTTGCTGTGCAGATACATGGATTTGGGTCGGTGTCTGTGGGAGTTTGCGCATTCTCCCCGTGCTTGCGTGGGTTTCCTCCGGGTGCTCCAGTTTCCTCCCACCCCCCAAAGATGTGCTCTTAGGCTGATTGGTGTAACAAATTGTCCCTAAATTAGTCTCCCCTCAATCTTCCCCAATAGGTGTAGACAAAGGTCATGGGTAGAGGAGGGCACTCACAATGTTAAAATGGCGGCGTGGGCTTGTTGTTCTTTGTTCATAGAATCATTGAAACCCTACAGTGCAGAAAGAGGCCCTTCGGCCCATTGAGTCTGCACCACCCACAGTCTCACCCCCATATCCCTACATATTATACCCACTAATCCCTCTAACCTACACATCTCAGGTCACTGAGGGGCAACTTTAGCACGGCCAATCAACCTAACCCGCACATCTTTGGACTGTGGGAGGAAACCAGAGCACCCGGAGGAAACCCACACAGACACAAGGAGAATGTGCAAACTCCACACAGACAGTGACCTGAGCCAGGAATCAAACCCAGGACCCTGGAGCTGTGAAGCAGCAGTGCTAACCATTGTGCTACCGTGCCACCCACCCCACCTTCTTATAGATAGACCCACAGTGCCGTTAAGGAGGATGTTGACCCAGCGACAGTGAAGGAATGGCGATATATTTCCAAGTTAGGATGGCTTGGAGGAGACCTCCAGACGATGGTTTTCCCACGCTGCCCATAGCATGAGGGTCTGGACATATAAGGTTAACATGGGACTGAGCACAGTACCACCCACACAGAGAAGAAAACACACCCACACCCAGGGGTTAGTCTATTGTTGGACAGAGCCATGTGTACAAGCAAGCATGGAGAGCTAATTAAGTCTGCATAGACTTCATTAAGAGCTCCAAATGGTATTGAACATCCAGCCAGCCCACCCTTGTCTTTCTTGGTGGGCCCAGGTTCGGAAGGTGCTGTCGAAAGCGTCTTGGTGAGTTGCTGCTGTTTGTTTTTGGAGATGGTTCACACCCGATACGTCATGTAGCATATTTCGGTGTTCCTGAAGCCATGAGAATTGTTGTCTAATCTAGTCATTTACTCCATAGCCTTCTCCGGGAGTTACACAGAGCCAGGCCCTGGGAGTGGAGATCATTATCACCTTCCAGCTCGTTATGTGTGTATTCACCATTTCCCACAAGGACAGCAACTTCAAAGGCTGTGCACACATGGCGATTGGAGCATCTGTGACTCTTGGACATCTAGTGGCAGTAAGATTGATGCACTTTTTTCCTTTGGTTTTTTTTAAAATCAATTATTAACTGTCACAACTGATTGTTGTAAACTTTGTAATTTTTCAATTCCACAATGCTGGTGCGGTAAACCCTGGGGGGAGTTGAGCCCTGGGTGGAGGAGCTCCCCGTGTGGAGTAGGTACCTGTGCGGAGTAGGGCCCTGGGTGGAGTTGGGCCCTGGGTGGAGTAGGGCCCTGGGTGGAGTTGGGCCCTGGGTGGAGTAGAGCCCTGGGTGGAGTAGGGCCCTGGGTGGAGTTGGGCCCTGGGTGGAGTAGAGCCCTGGGTGGAGTTGGTCCCTGGGTGGAGTTTGGCCCTGGGTGGAGTTGGTCCCTGGGTGGAGTAGAGCCCTGGGTGGAGTTGGTCCCTGGGTGGAGTTTGGCCCTGGGTGGAGTTGGTCCCTGGGTGGAGCTTGGCCCTGGGTGGAGTTGGTCCCTGGGTGGAGTTGTTCTCTGGGTGGAGTTGGTTCCTGGCTGGAGTTAGTCCCTGGGTGGAGTTGGTCCCTGGGTGGAGTTGGTCCCTGGGTGGAGTTGGTCCTTGGCTGGAGTTAGTCCCTGGGTGGAGTTGGTCCCTGGGTGGAGTTGGTCCCTGGGTGGAGGATGTTGCTACAGTAAGGAGTCTCACAACACCAGGTTAAAGTCCAACAGGTTTATTTGTAGCAAACGCCACTAGCTTTCAGAACTGGTGTTTGCTACAAATAAACCAGTTGGACTTTAACCTGATGTTGTGAGACTTCTTACTGCGTTTACCCCAGTCCAACACCGGCATCTCTGCATCGTGGAGGATGTTACTAACAGTAATAGTAATGTCATTGTGTGTAAAGTGGGGGGACTGATAGTTAGATTGATGTGAAGGGCTGTCACTCTCACCTCACCTCTGGAACTCAGCTCCTTTGTCCGTGTTTGAACCAAATGGAGTTTGGGACCAAGTTGGGAAAAGGCAGGAGAATGAGGATGAGAAAAATATCAGCCTTGATTGAATGACAGAGTGGATTCGATGGGCAGAGTGGCCTAATTCTGCTCCTATGTCTTATGGTCTAAGTCTGTAATGAAGTCAGAAGCTGAGTGGCCCTGGCACAACCCAAACTGAGCGTCACTGAGCAGGTTATGGCTGAGTAAATGCCTCTTGATAGCACTGTCAATGACCCCTTCCACCACGTTACTGATGAATGAGAGTGACTGATCGTGGCAGTAATTAGCTGGGTCGGACTTGTCCTGCTTTTTGTTTACAGGACATATCTGGGCAATTTCCCACATTGCTGGATTGATGCCAGTGTTGCAGCTGTGTCTGTAACTCACCCATCTTACTTACCACACTCTGTGCAATCACAGAATGACTAGGGGCACACAAGTCCTGCAGCACAAGTCTTCAGTACTATTGCCAGAATATTATCAGGGTTCATTGCCTTTGCAGTAACCAGTGCCAAGCAGCAGTCTATTGATATGATGCGGAATGAATCAAATTGGGCGAATCTGTGGGGCTGGGGATGGAGCAGGTCAAGATGGATCATCGACTTGGCACTTCTGGCTGAAGATCGCTGTGAATGCTCCAGCCTTATCTTTTACACTGACGTGCTGAGTTCCCCCATCATTGAGGACGGGGGTATTTGTGGAGCCTCCTCCTCCAGTGAGTTGTTCAAATGTCCGCCACCATTCACGGCTGGATGTGGAAGGACTGCAGAGCTTATCCGTTGGATGTGGGAACGCTTAGTTTCGGTCTATCACTTGCTTGCAAGTATCTTTGGCACGCAAGTTCTCTTTGTGGTAGCTTCACCAGCTTGGAGATCGGGGTGCGTGGGATCGGGGTGGGAGGCGTGTCAGGGCTGGCCCAGGGATGCTTGTGGGGGACACGATCGAGCCATGGGCGGGCTGGGGTGGGGGGGTGGCGGGGCGGGGGGGGCAGCACTCCGAGGATCCCAGGCTGGCCGGCAAACCGCAGGGTAACAGATTGGAGCCACCGCGCACGCACAGAGTTCTGGAACTGTTAGACTACCCCCCGAGCTTTTAATGAGATTCACAATTGTGACCCCTGCAGTGCACAGAGTGCGGGAGATTCGAGTCTGAACTCCCACTGAGAAAACAATCCTGATTTATACAATTTAACCTGTAAATTCAGAATTCTGGGGGGAAAATCGTCCCCATGGTGTTTCACTTCCTTCAGACAGTTATCCAAGTGTATCTGCTTTTGATATATCATAAGATCACTGTGTTTCGTTCAAAGCAACCTCTCACTCTGCTATTGGAAACTATTTACAGATTGGATATACTGGGTGCAGTATGAACCCTGCTCGATCCTTGGGGCCAGCTGTCATTACAACAAACTTCAGCCAACTTTGGGTAAGTGAATCCTCCTCACACCAGAGCAGGGGCTCAGTCTGTCTCCTTTCTTCTTAAGCAGATGACATTAACATTCTCACACATCAGCAGCTTAGCTGGTGAGAAAATACCCTGCCCATTACAGGAGTCTGTCAGGGACTAATCATTGCGGGTTTGAGATCTGATCGCAGGGGATTCAGGATCCGAGACTTACTTTGTATCACTAATAAAAGTTCAGGACATGTCCCTAGGCAGAGAGCAATTGAAATGGACAGAGGTAATTATTATGGAAAAGGAAACAAACATTGAGGTAGAGATCTGACCAACAGAAAACATCACAGACCTTTCGCTCTCTCCACAAACCGGATCTTCCAATGTGGCTGCCCAGATGTTCGATTGTCAGTCTGGGGATTTGGCCCGAACAGGAGCTGGGGCTGGAGACCTGGGAAGAAGTGAGGAGGTTGCTGGGGGTGGAAGCAAGCGGAGCAGAAAGCCTGCCTTGAACTTCTGGCACCCTGTCCTCTCCCATTGGTAAAGGAGCCAGGCTTATAGGCAACGGGAGACGGCTCGGTGCATCAGTATCGGCTGTCTGGGTTCCAGGGTGGTGTTCCAGAAGATACTTGTTGGCCACCAATAACAAGGCCCAGCGCTGTATCTGAGCAGAGGTGATGGGGGGAGTTACCTTCTCTTTGAAAAAGCTCAATAAGGGTTTATTGTCAGTAACTGTAAAACATGGCTACTATTGGTATATTGATGGAACTTTTTACACCAAACACAACCACTAACCTTCCTTTCTCAATCTGAGAATATCTTTGCTCCGCATCAGCAAGGCTCCTGTAGGCATTCACGTTTCTGTCCCATCTATCCAGCAATGTGACAGCACCAGCCCAACCCCACATGGGGAAGCAGTAGGAGTCAATGTAAGTTCCTCCTTAGAGCCCAAATAGGCCAGGAGGTTAGCTGACAGCAGCTGATGCTTAACTTCGGTCCGCCTTGTTGTCCAACGAGGGGCATACACACGATGGGTCATACGAGGGCTGCTCTTGGTCGTTTTGAGAATAGCCTAGTGCTTCATGTCGTTAGTGTACGCTTAAACTGGACCAGATACTGGGCAACACGACAGCTCAGTGACTATCACTGTTTGCTGTGCAGACACATGGATTTGGGCCGGTGTCTGTGGGAGTTTGCGCATTCTCCCCGTGCTTGCGTGGGTTTTCTCCGGGTGCTCCGGTTTCCTCCCACACCCCAAAGATGTGCCCTTAGGCTGATTGGAGGTAATAAATTTTCCCTCAATGTGGAGTGCCATAAGCATTGACAAGGGTCATGGGTGGAGGGGGGGACGGTAATGTTAAAATGGTGGCGCGGGCTCGTTGGGCCGAAGGGCCTGTTTCCCTGGCTGTTTTGTTCTTTGTTCTTCGTTTAGAAAAGGTCTCTGTGAGCGGAGTTTCCCAGGATCATCTCCGGTATTTTCGCAGGAAGGTGTGCAGGGATTCCAATAAGCCAAGTTCTGGAAGAATGTTCTATAATAGTTCACAAGTGCCACGAACGATTGTAACTTTGTGACGTTTCTCAGGATTGGTGTTTCCTTAATGGCCTTTCCCTAAATCCTCTCCTGGAAGTAACTCCTCGCCATCTGCTTTGTAGCTGAAATTGGTTATTTTCGCTGCTTGGTCTGCTCTTACAGTGCCTCCAGGTGGCTTATCAACTGCGGGAGGAACCACCCTCACCTTTTCTGGGCGTATTTGGGAACTCAGGACATAAATAGGATGCAGGACTGGGCGGAGAAGTGGCAGATGGACTTCAACGCGGATAAGAACATAAGAACATAAGAACATAAAAAATAGGAGCAGGAGTAGGCCATCTAGCCCTTCGAGCCTGCCCCGCCATTCAATAAGATCATGGCTGATCTGTCGTGTCTCAGTTCCACTTTCCGGCCCTCTCCCCATAACCCTTAATCCCCTCGCTTATCAAAAACCCATCAACCCGCGTCTTAAAAATATTTAGCGAGGCAGCCTCCACCACTTCAACGGGCAGAGAATTCCAGAGATTCACCACCCTTTGAGTGAAGAAGTTCCTCCTCAACTCCGTTCTAAACCGCCTCCCCTTTATCTTGAGGCTGTGCCCCCTAGTCCTACTGTCTTTTTTGAGCGGGAAGAGTCTCTCCACCTCTATCCTATCCATCCCATTCATCATCTTATACGTCTCAATGAGATCTCCCCTCATTCTTCTAAACTCTAACGAGTACAAGCCTAGTTTATTCAGCCTCTCCTCATAGCTCAATCCCCTCAACTCCGGTATCAGCCTAGTAAACCTCCTCTGCACTCCCTCCAGGGCCAAAATATCCTTGCGCAGGTGCGGCGCCCAAAACTGCACACAGTACTCCAGCTGCGGCCTCACCAATACCCTATACAGCTGCAGCAAGACCTCCCTACTTTTATATTCAATCCCCCTCGCTATGAAGGCCAGCATCCCATTTGCCTTCCTGACCACCTGCTGCACCTGCAAGCTGGGTTTTTGCGACTCATGCACAAGGACCCCGAGGTCCCTCTGCACCGTCGCCTGCTGCAGTTTTTCGCCACGTAAGTAATAAATGTGTAGTCGTCCATTTTGGCAGAACCAACGGGATGAATGAGTACACTATCAAGGGCAGGAGTCTTGGTAGTGTTGAAGAGCAGAAGGATCTTGGGGTCCGGGTCCACAGGACTCTTAAATCGGCCTCGCAGGTGGAGGATGTGGTCAAGAAGGCGTATGGTGTACTGGCCTTCATTAATCGAGGGATTGAGTTTAGGAGTCGGGAGGTAATGCTGCAACTTTATAAGACCCTTGTCAGGCCTCATTTGGAGTACTGTGCGCAGTTCTGGTCGCCTCACTATAGGAAAGACGTAGAAGCTATTGAAAGGGTACAGAGGAGATTTACAAGGATGTTGCCTGGACTGGGAGGCATGCCTTATGAAGTTAGGTTGAGGGAACTGGGTCTCTTTTCCCTGGAGAGACGAAGGTTGAGAGGCGACCTGATAGAGGTTTATAAAATGTTGAGAGGAATAGATAGGGTGGATTCTCAGAGGCTATTTCCCCGGGTTGAAATGGTCGTTACAAGAGGACACAGATTTAAGGTGCGGGGAGGAAAGTACAGAAGTGATGTTAGGGGTAAGTTTTTCACTCAGAGGGTGGTGAGTGAATGGAATCGGCTGCCGTCAGTGGTGGTGGAGGCGAACTCGCTGGGGTCTTTTAAAAGACTTCTGGATGAGTATATGGGGTTTTATGGGATTGGGGGTTATAGATAGGTCTATAGATTGGTAGGTGTTGATGTGATCGGCGCAACTCGTGGGCCGAAGGGCCTGTTTGTGCTGTAGTGTTCTATGTTCTATGTTCTTTTTCTCCTTGTTCCTTTTTGCCTGAAAGTTGTCTGCAAAAATAACCATTGGCTTCCTGGTCAGGGCCTTTGAGTTTGGAGAGAGTTTGGAGACACTACGGATATATTCCGGGTCCTCTGGAATATCGCTGCTTAACAATGGAGGTGCAGCCTGAGCTACACCCTCTGGCGGCTTTCCAACTTGGGGAGGCATTTTCGTCATCCACTCTGGGGGTATTTGGAAACCATAGAACCATAGAACCCTACAGTGCAGAAAGAGGCCCTTCAGCCCATCGAGTCTGCACCAAACACAATCCCACCCAGGCCCTACCCCCATATCTCTACATATCATACCCACCAATCCCTCTAACCTACACATCCCTGGACACTAAGGGGCATTTTTAGCATGGCCAATCAACCTAACCTGCACATCTTTGGACTGTGGGAGGAAACCGGAGCACCCGGAAGAAACCCACGCAGACACGGGGAGAACATGCAGACACCGCACAGTGATTGACCTGAGGTGGGAATTGAACCTGGGTCCCTGGTGCTATGAGGCAGCGGTGCTAACCACCAGGCCAGGTTGGTGACCACTTTAATGCCAGTTCCCGAGGAGGAAATTGATTGCGGGCACTGGCAGTTCAGGGATGGTCCTCGCCGTCACCGAGACTGAGAGCAGCTCACAGTCGGGGAGCTGACGGATATCCCCCTCCCTCTGCACTGGTCAGTGCTTTGGCTGTCCCGGAGGATGGTCGGGGGGGTAGATTTAGGTTTCCCTCTGATAGTAAGGATTGAGTGGCCCCCGTGTCCTAGTACAGCAAATGAGCTTGCTCCTGCTCTGGGATGGGTACAGGGACAAGGTTCCGGGCAGGATGAAACTCTGAGAACTGTATTAACTCCAGGTCACCAGTCTTCTGACTGCACTGACTGCTCCACACCCTCATCGGTTAAATTCAGTCTGGTCCTAAAATATCAGTCCATCAATATGTGTTCTGCAGTAGAGTGTACAGCGGTTCTATAACCCAGAAGGAATTGTGAGACTCTGATCTCCAGGGTCCCCCCCCCCCTCAAGGAACCACCTTGAAGGTTCGACTGCTGGTTCAGCTAATCTGTTGCAATTGGCATTGTGCACTGTGCAGGTCTCAGTGTTAGCATCAATGCCAAGACACCAGACATAACAGCTGGCAAACATCTTCACCTTAGATATACCTAGATGGGGAATAAAACCAATAGTTTTACTGGTCTGTGGTGGCAGTAAAACCCAGAGGGTGGCTCTCAGTAGCATTCCCTCCCAATACCAGATCCCTCGGTCAGACACCGAGTGCATTCGAATAAAGAAACCTCACGGAGGCTCGAAGGTGAACATGCCAGGGATACTTGTTCACGCCACATGGGAAGCCCCTGCCCTCTGCTGGATTAATAGCAGAAGCATCAGGATGAGGCCTTTAAAAGGACATTAGTCAATGGCAGGGCAGAAAGGGCTTCCGCCAACTAAATTGGGGCGAAGGTGGGACGTTAACAAGGTCTCCACCTTCCCGCTACCCTCTCGCCACTAAACTCATCAGAGAGGAGAGCACTTAATTCAGCCCCGTGTATGGTTTGAAAGTTGCATAAAAGAATGGAAGTTGGTCACTTGCGGGCACAGTAAACAAAAGAGCTGAACTGCAAAGGTGGGGTGAGAGTGACTGCCCGTAACATCAAGGCAGGAGTTTAGATTGTGGCATCAAGGAGCCCTAAGAAAACTGGAGTCAATGGGAATCGGGGAAAACTTTCCACTGGTTGGAGTCAGACCCGGCGCAAGGGAATGTGGGTGTCGTGGTTAGAGGTTAATCATCTCAGCCGCAGGTCATCACTGCGGGAGTTCCTCAGGATTAGTGTCCTAGGCCCAACCATCAACAGTGTTCAGTGGTATTCCCCAGCTCAGTGCTGGGGCCTTTGCTGTTTGTTGCGTACATTAATGATTTAGATTTGAACGTGGGAAGCATGTTTGGGAAATTTGCAGATGACACAAAAATCGGCTGTGTAGCTGAGAGTGAAGAGGATAGCTGTGGATCCCAGAATGAGATAATGGTTTGGTTGAGTGGACAGAGAAATGTCAAATGGAACTTAATCTGGAAAAATGTGAGATCATGCATTTCAGGAGGGAAAACAAAGCAAGGGAATACTTGAAAAGCAGGAGGACATCGAGAGGGATAGAGGAAGCGAGAGACCTTGTATTTCATATCCACAGGCCTCCGAAGGTAGCAGGACAGGTAGATAAGCTGTCAAGAAAGCATACAGGAAGCTCTGTTTTATTGGGAGCGCTATTGAATATAAAAGCAGGGATGTAACGATGGAAATATATCAACTGGAGTATTGTCTGCAGTTCTGGTCACTATCTTATAGGAAGGAAATAATTGTTCTGCAGAGAGTGCAGAGGAGGTTTACAAGAATGTTGCCGGGGTTTGATATTGCCACTAATGATATTTAAATTAAAATTTAAATTTTTAACTCAGCCACAGTCCCTTGCCGAGCACAAGGCTGATCACACCAGCAATCCAGTTTCTCACCTCTCTCGTGAACTTACTGCTTGCCACCGATCGACTGGCACAATGAGCCGGTAAGATCGTCCAGTCCGTCCCCACGCCCCCCAGTGAAATACTTTATTGAAATTGTATTGTGTAAAGGGGCCATACTGGGCCAGGTACTGGGGAATGAACCTGGCCAGGTGGTCGATGTTTCAGTAGGGGAGCAGTTCAGGAACAGTGACCACAATTCATTAAGTTTGAAGGTACTGACGGATAAGGAAAAATGCAGTCCTCAAGTGAAAGTGCTAAGCTGGGGGAAGGTTAATTACAACAATATTAGGCAGCAACTGAAGAATGTAGATTGGGGACAGATGTTCAATAACAAATCAACATCTGGCATGCGGGAGGCTTTCAAGTGGAAGTTGATAGGGATTCAGGACTGACACATTCCTATAAGGATGTAGGATAAGTATGGCAAGTTTTGGGAACCTTGGATAACGAGAGATACTGTGAGCCTAGTCAAAGAGAAAAAGAAAGAATTTGTTAAGGTGAGGAGGCTGGGAACACACAAAGCAAATGTGGAATACAAGGAAAGTAGAAAAAAAACTTAAGCAAGGAGTAAGGAGGGCTAAAAGGGGTCACGAAAAATCACTGGCCAGCAGGATTAAGGAAAATCCCAAGGGTTTTTATACATATATAAAGAGCAAGAGGAGAGCCAGGGAGAGGGTTGGCCCACTCAAGGACAAAGGGGAGAGATTCTATGCATGGAGGCAGAGGAAATGGGTGAGGTATTAAACGAATATTTTGCATCAGTATACACCACAGAGAAGGACTTGGTCGATGATGAGTATGGGGAAGGGTGTATAGATAGTTTGTGTCATGTTGAGATCAAAAAGGAGGAGGTACTGGGGTTCTTGAGAAGCATTAAGTTATACAAGTCCCCAGGGCCTGATGGGATATACCCCCAAATACTGAGAAAGGCAAGGAAGGAAATTGCTGGCACCTTGAGAGAAATCTTTGTATCCTCAATTAGATAATAGGATTAGAGAATAGCCAATGTTGTTTCTTTGTTTGAGAAGGGCAGCAAGAATAATCCAGGAGGCCAGTGAACTTTACGTTAGTGGTAAGGAAATTATTGGAGAGGATTCTTCGAGACAGGATTTACTCCCACTTGGAAATAAGTGGACGTATTATTGAGAGGCAACAAGATTTTGTGAAGAGAAGATCATGTCTCACTGACTTGATTGAGTTTTTTGAGGAAGTGACAAAGATGATTGATGAGGGCAGGGCAGTGGATGTTGTCTACATGGACTTCAGTAAGGCCTTTGACAAGGTCCCTTATGGCAGACTGGTGTAGAAGGTGAAGTCACATGGGATCAGAGATGAGCCAGCAAGGTGGATACAGAACTGGCTCGGGTCATGGAAGACAGAGAGGGTGTGTTTCTGAATGGAGGGCTGTTCCTCAAGGATCAGTGCTGGGACTTTTGCTGTTCATAATATAAATAAATGATTTGGAGAAAAATGTAACTGGTTTGATTAGTAAGTTTGTGGACGACACAAATGTTGGTGGATTTGTGGATAGCGATGAGGACCATCAGAGGATACAGCAGGATATAGATAGCTTGGAAGCTTGGGTGGAGAGATGGCAGATGGAGTTTAATCTGGACAAATGTGAGGTAATGCATTTTGGAAGGTCTAATACAGATGGGAAATATACAGTAATGGCAGAACCCTTAAAAGTATTGATAGGCAGAGGGATCTGGGCGTACAGGTACACAGGCTACTGAAAGTGGCAATGCAGGTGGAGAAATTGGAAGGCATATGGCATGGTATTGAATTTAATACCCCATGCCCGGGGTATTTAATTTAAAGATTGGCAAGTCATGTTGCAGTTTTATAGAACCTTAGTTAGGCTGTACTTGGAATATAGTGTTCAATTTTGGTCGCCACACTACCAGAAGGATGTGGAAGCTTTGAAAATAATACAGAAAACGTTTACCAGGATGTTGCCTAATGTGGAGGGCATTGGGTATGAGGTGAGGTTGGGGAAACTTGGCTTGTTCTCACTGAACAACGGAAGTTGAGAGGCGGCCTGATAGAAGCTTATGAGAGGCATGGACAGAGTGGATAGTCAGAAGCTTTTTCCCAGGGTGGAAGAGTCAATTAATAGGGGGCACAGGTTTAAGGTGCGAGGGGCAAGGTTTAAAGGAGATGTATGAGGCAAGTTTTTAATACAGAGGGTGGTGGGTGCCTGGAGCTCGCCACCAGGGGAGGTAGTGGAAGCAGATACAGTAGTGAGTTTTAAGGGGCATCTGGACAAATACATGAATAGGATGGGAACAGAGGGATATGGTCTCCGGAAGGGTAGGTAGCTTAGTTCAGACAGGCAGCATGGTCGGTGCAGGCTTGGAGGGGCTGAAGGGCCTGTTCCTGCTGTAGTTTTCTTTGTTCTTTGTTAAATGAGAGTTCTGCTGTTGTGTTTAGTAAATGCAGAAGGACAGGGACGCACTGTGGTAACGTTCTGATATTTCACTGTATCATATAACAAAATCCAGTCTGGATCACTTCAGAACACCTTTCTTCGGGTAACCATTTTGATCCAAGTTTCCAGGAACGACCTTCTGGTATAGTTTGAGTGGATGATGAAACTCTGTACTCAAGTATCAATCTTCAGATTTATTGCATTGGATTTTCTCTCCCCCTCTCCCTGATTGGAATTGTTGGGAGAATTTCTTTTCCCTGGGAACGGCTGCCTCTGGACATTTCATATTGGTGTTTGGTTCCTCAGACTCACAAAGGATAAAGATGTCTTTTCCTTTCCTTCTCTTTCACCTGTTGCTCTGATCTGATAACTTGTTTATCATCAACTTTGTTCTACAAGGTGGGCTGAAGATGAGGGTGTTGGTTGGCGGGGGGGGGGGGGGGGGGGGGGCGTGTGGTTGTTGGTGGGCATGGAAGGGAAGGGGAGGTGAGGGGGGATGCTTAAAGCCAGAAGGTCAACTGTCTAGGGATAAGCCACTGGTTGCCTTGGAAGTGCTTGGGACTTTTTGGAATGGAGATGTGTATTTTAAGCTGTTTGATTTGAACCCAGCTCTGCTCCACTCTCACCTCCAGCCTGCCACTGGAAAGTAAGTCTGTCCCCAAACCACTTGGGGCCTGAACCCTAGGACATCCCACCGTCTCGAGTGGAAAGGGAGTTAGCAGCTTTGGGATAGCTCCATCTCTCAATTCCTGTCTCCAGCCTGGAAAATCTGCCCCAAAGTGTCAAACCTACCTGCCTAGTCTCTTCCAGCCCAAGCTCTAACTCCACACTTGGCTTCATAGAGAGCTGACTCCAGCCCTGCTGAGAAGTTGGGAGTAATGGGGTTAGTTGGAGTAATTGCCCCCACTCCGTTTCCACCAAGCTAAAAGCAGAACAACAGCACCCTGGATTTCTTCAGTTTCTCATGTGTGGATTAGTTTAAAATTATCTCTTTGAGGCTTACTGGTGATGATAGACACCTACTGAACAAAGAAATCGCCACAGCCCTACAGACAGAGAAGCGTTCATCTCTAGGTGTTTCATTTTAGCTTTGTTTTACCTGTTGTCTCAGGCTTTAGAATTTAAATTGCATTTCTTGTTGCAGATTTTTTGGGTCGGGCCCCTCCTTGGAGGAGTCTTGGCTGCAATTGTGTACAATTTACTATTGAGAACAAAGAGGATTGGGTGCAGAGACTGCCTGAACTCACTGAAGACTGATCGAAAAGTGGAATTCAACCTGGAATTACAGCCATCGACTTAAATGTTGTTCCTGCAGCTTCTGGCCAGCAAATCAATCATCTGACAGTAAATAAGGCAGCGTCATCTATCAACCTTTCTATGTCAGTATGTTTCTAAAGTTGGTCAACTTTGTAAATAAAAATCAGGTCTTTTGTTTTCTTTGTGAAACACCTTATTGAAATTGTATTTGAGTAAATGAGAATTCTGCTGTTGTGTTTAGTAAGTGCAGAAGGACAGGGACACACTGTGGTAATGTTCTGATATTTCACTGTATCGTGTAATAAAATCAAATCTGGATCACCGGACTCCAACTGTGCCAGTAATTCAATCAGCATTTGATCAGAGCAGTTTTCTGGCCACTTAGGGATATAACCAACATAAGGAACAATGTCTCAATCAAATCTCACAGATTAGCACTTCCACTTTGAGCCCACAATCCAACAATCACATTGAATATACAGCAGAGGAACAGGCCATTCAGTCCAGTGAATCCATACTAACATTCCTGTTTCACTCATGCCTTTTACCCAGTATCCCTCAATTCTCAGTTCATAGAACACTACAGCACAAACAGGCCCTTCGGCCCACGGGTTGCACCGATCACATCAACACCTACCAATCTATAGACCTATCTATAACCCCCAATCCCATTAAACCCCATATACTCATCCAGAAGTCTTTTAAAAGACCCCAGTGAGTTCGCCTCCACCACCACTGACGGCAGCCGATTCCATTCACTCACCACCCTCTGAGTGAAAAACTTACCCCTAACATCTCCTCTGTACTTTCCTCCCCGCACCTTAAATCTGTGTCCTCTCGTAGTGACCATTTCAACCCAGGGAAATAGCCTCTGAGAATCCACCCTATCTATTCCTCTCAACATTTTATAAACTTCTATCAGGTCACCTCTCAACCTTCGTCTCTCCAGGGAAAAGAGACCCAGCTCCCTCAACCTAACTTCATAAGGCATGCCTCCCAGTCCAGGCAACAT
Source organism: Carcharhinus amblyrhynchos (assembly GCF_965287045.1). Classification (NCBI taxonomy): domain Eukaryota; kingdom Metazoa; phylum Chordata; class Chondrichthyes; order Carcharhiniformes; family Carcharhinidae; genus Carcharhinus; species Carcharhinus amblyrhynchos. Next base: position 4,226,463 of record NC_137350.1, read on the forward strand.
CCTTGTAAATCTCCTCTGTACCCTTTCAATAGCTTCTACGTCTTTCCTATAGTGAGGCGACCAGAACTGAGCACAGTACTCCAAATGAGGCCTGACAAGGGTCTTATAAAGTTGCAGCATTACCTCCCGATTCCTAAACTCAATCCCTCGATTAACGAAGGCCAGTACACCAGTTCAATATCGCATTATCCCCCGATATTGGTTTCCCCTTCAATGTGTCGACATTTTTCATTTCAGCCACTCTTTGGGTAAAGAAGTTTCTTCTGAATTCCCTACTGGATTTCTTCATGACTCTCTTATATTGATGGCCTCTATTATTCATTCATGAGACATGGGCGTCACTGGCTGGCCTGAATTGATTGCCCATCCCTAGTTGCCCAAGGGCAGTTGAGAGTCAACCACATTGCTGTGGCTCTGGAGTCACATGTAGGCCAGACAAGGTAGGGACAGCAGATTTCCTTCCCTAAAGGACAATGGTTTCATGGTGGTCAGTAGATTCTTAATTCCAGACTTTCACTGAATTCCACCAGCTGCCATGACAAGATTCGAACCCAGGTCCCCAGAACATTAGTTGAATTTTTCCTGGATTAATAGTCAAGTGATAATACCATCAGGCCATTGTCTCCCCACATTTAAGATCTGCCCCACAAGAGGGAACGTTATTTCTATATCCACTTTATCAAAACTTGAATCATTTTCAATCACTCTTAGGTCACCCTCCCTTCTCAAGAATAAAGCAATCCACCTTGTTCGTCCTTTCCTAATCATTTTGACACCATCCTTGTAATCTTCCCCTTCTGTTTATCAATGTCCTTTCTCTGTAACTTTACATTGAAGGGCATTCATTTTCTCTTTTTAACCAATAGAACTACACCACAAGATTTCACCTTTCTGAAACAAATCAAACTGTATTGTATTTTAAAGAATTAAATAAAACAAACATGTTGAATTTAACAATGTAGTTTCTCGCTATGTAAATGGACAGCAGAGTAGGTAGCTGCCTCACAGCGCTAGGGACCTGGGTTTGATTCCTGGTTTGGGTTACTGTCTGTGCGGAGTCTGCACATTGCCCCTGTGTCTGCATGGGTTTCCTCTGGGTGTTCCAGTTTCCTCCCACAGTCCAAAAGACGTGCTGGTTAGGTGAATTGGCTGTGCTAAATTCTCATTCAGTGTACCCAAACAGGTACCAGAGTGTGGTGACTAGGGAATTTCCACAGTAACTTCATTGCAGTGCTAACGTAAGCCATACTCCTGACTAACAAATAAACCATACTTTGTTATGTACTTAGGTTTACTTCTTACTTTCCCCAAGAATTCTCTCTTAAGATATCGGTCTTAAAATGATTTATTTTTATAGGAATCATATGTTAAAATGCCAAAGTCTCTGGAGAATTCTCCTTAGCTCCAGTTATTGTTAAAGGTTAAAAACTTTCATTTACTGTCTCTTGACTGTGAATGATTCAATCCCTTATTCCAGTTACTTTTCAATACTACCATGGAGTACTGTGTGCAGTTTTGGGCGCCGCACCTGCGCAAGGATATTTTGGCCCTGGAGGGAGTGCAGAGGAGGTTTACTAGGCTGATACCGGAGTTGAGGGGATTGAGCTATGAGGAGAGGCTGAATAAACTAGGCTTGTACTCGTTAGAGTTTAGAAGAATGAGGGGAGATCTCATTGAGATGTATAAGATGATGAATGGGATGGATAGGATAGAGGTGGAGAGACTCTTCCCGCTCAAAAAAGACAGTAGGACTAGGGGGCACAGCCTCAAGATAAAGGGGAGGCGGTTTAGAACGGAGTTGAGGAGGAACTTCTTCACTCAAAGGGTGGTGAATCTCTGGAATTCTCTGCCCGTTGAAGTGGTGGAGGCTGCCTCGCTAAATATTTTTAAGAAGCGGGTTGATGGGTTCTTGATAAGAGAGGGGATTAAGGGTTATGGGGAAAGGGTGGGAAAGTGGAACTGAGCCACAACAGATCAGCCATGATCTTATTGAATGGCGGGGCAGGCTCGAAGGGCTAGATGGCCTACTCCTGCTCCTATTTCTTATGTTCTTATCTGTTGTTGGTATTTTTGATAAAACTGTGAGGACCACTGTAGTTCCTTCCACTAATTCCAAACTAAACAATCTTCCAGTGTCTCACAACATCCAAGCTAGATTATACCTCCCTGCATTTCACGATGAATTATGAAGTCAGTTTTAATACTCTACTTACAGTGCAGTCTATTTACTTATACATTTGGCCTATGTAATATCTGAGAATATTCCAACCTGAAATTTTGGACCTGAATGAGAAATGTTTGCAGAAACAGTGAGAACTCAGACTTCTTTTTCATTAAACAAACAAACAAAGAAGATTTATTACTTTACTGCTATCTCACAGCACAAGGGACCCAGGTTCGACTCCTGGCTTGGGTCACTGTCTGTGTGGAGTTTACACATTCTTCCTGTGCCTGCATGCGTTTCCTCCGGGTGCTCCACTGTCCTCCCAGACTCCAAAGATGTGCAGGTTAGATAGATTGGCCATGCTAAGTGTGTAGAGTTACGGGGAAAGGGTGAGCGAGAGGGCCTAGATAAGATGCTCTGTCAGAATGTCAGTGCAGGGTCGATAGGCCAAATAGCCTCTTCTGTACTGTAGGGAATTTGAGATTCAAATTCAAAACCCCCTTCTCCAAATTACCACTTTCTCTTTGAACTGATGAAGTATCACAATCACAAAATTATTGTGACACAGGAAGCCATTTGGCCCATCATGTCTGCACCTGCTCTCTAAATGAGCACTGTGATTTATTAACATTCTCCTGCCTTTCCCCGATCTCCATTGTTTCTACTCAAATAAAAATCTAATGCTCTATTGAATACTTCAATTGAATCTGCCTCCCCCAACACTTCCAGGCAGCAAATTCCAGACCCCAATCACTAGCCATGTGAAAAGGTTTTCTCACGTCACATTTGCTTCTTTTGCAAATCATTTTTAATCTGTGCCCTCTCATTTTTCAACATTTTAGAAGTGGGAAGTTTCTCTGTCTCTACTCTTTCCAGCCACCTCATGATTTTGAACATCTCTATCAAATCTCTGCTTAACCTTCTCTCCAAGGAGAACAGTCCCAACCTCTCCAATCTATCCACATAACTGAAGTTTCTCATCTGTGGAACCATTCTTATGAATCTCTTTTGCACTTTCTCCAAAACGTTCACATCGTACCTACTGTGTGGCCACCCAGAACTATACACAATATTCCAGCTGTAATCTAAGATGTATCATGTATAAGTTTAGCATAACCTGCTTGCTCTTGTACTCTATGCCCCTATTAATAAACACCAAAATATTATATACATTGTTAATTGCTGTCTCCACCTGTCCTGCCCCACTCCGTTGATCCATGCAAATATACAATAGGTTCCTCTGCTCCTGTGCCCCCTGTAAGAATTTTACCCCTTGTTTTATTTTGTTTTTCCTACCAAAATGCATCACTCACATTTCTCCACATTGACCTTCATCTGCCACCTATCTGCCCACTCCACCAACTTGACTATGTCCTTTTGAATTTCAACAGTTCTCTCTATAGTTTATAATACTTCCATGTTTTGTTTCATCTGCAAACTTTGAAGTTGTCCCCTGCACACCAAGATCTAAATCATTAACATATATCAGAAAAAGCAAGGGTCCCAAAACCGACCTCTGCTGAACACCGGTATAAACCTTCCTCCAGCCCCAAAAACATCCTTTGATCATTACTCAATTAACTATTACTCAGCCAATTTTGAATCCACCTTTCTTCTTTCCCCTTTATTCCATGAGCTACAACTTTTCTCACAAGTCTGTTGTGTGGCACTGTATAGAATGTCTTCTGAAAGTCCAGTACACCACACCAACAGCATTACCTTCACTGACCCTTTGTTACCTCAAATGCCTCCAGTAAGTTAGTTACATTCCAACCATTATCTTACAATTGCGTCTGTTTATATATGCCCTGTTTGCGAACCCAACTCTCCACTCACCTGATGAAGGAGCAGCATTCCAAAAGCTCGCAATTCCAAAATAAACCTGTTGGACTTTAATTTGGTGTTGAGAGATTTCTTACTGAGCCCACCCCAGTCCATGCCAACATCACCACATCATAATTCTGTAGACCTCTATCAGGTCTCCCCTCAACCTCCATCTTTCCAGTGAAATCAATCCCAGTTTATTCAGCCTTTCCTCATAGCCATCACCTGGCAACATCCTGGTGAACCTTCTTTGCAATTTCTCCAAAGCTTCCACATCCTTCTGGTAGTGTGGTGGCCAGACTGCATGCAACACTCCAAAAGAGGCCTAACCAAAATATTAGCAAACAAAGTTAAAGAAAACACAAAGATGTGTTGCCAATACATTAATGGTAAACAGTTAACAAAAAAGTGGGACCTATCAGAAATGAAGGAGGAAACTTGTGAGTAGATACAGAGGCTGTGGGGTTTTAAATGACTATCTTGTGTCTGTATTTACAAAGGAAAGGGATGACATAGAATTACTTGTCCAGGAGGAACATACATTGGACAGGATATTCATAAAGGGTTGAAATCCTTGCAAGTCAGTAAGTTGCTGGGGCCAGATGGATTGTTTCCGAGGCTGCTGAAGCACGTCAGGGAGATAGCAGATACTCCGAGGATGATTTTCCAATCCTCATTTGATACTGAGGAGGTACCAGAGGAGTGGAGAAATGCAAATGTAGTTCCATTGTTTAAAAAAGGGCAACGAAGGAAATGCCAAACAATTATAGGCCAGTTAGGCTTACATCAGTGGTGGACAAATTAATAGAATCAATCCTGAGAGATAGCCTTAACTGTCATGTAGAAAAGCATGGGTTTGTCAGGGATGGTCAGCATGGACTTGTTAAAGGAAAATCTTGCCTCACAAACATGACAATTATTTGAGAAAGTGACGAGGGTGCTTGATGAAGGTAGTGCAATGGATGTTGTGTACATGGATTTTAGCAAGGTGTTTGACAAGGTCCAACATGGCAGTTTGGTCAAAAAAGTAAAAGTGCATGGGATCCAGGGCAAATACAGGATAAATGTGGCAAGCTAGATCAAAAGTTGGCTTAGTAACAGGAAACAAAGGATGCCCTTGTGAATGGGAAGTAAGTGGTGTTCCAAAGGGCTCGGTATTGGGCCCCTTGCTGTTTATTATATATTAAGGATTTAGATGTGAATGTGGGGGCACAATTGGGAAATTTGCAGATGACACAGCGATTGGCTGAGTAGAGGATAGCTATAATCTACAAAACAACATCAATGGTTGTGGAGTGGGCAGTAAAGTGGCAGACAGATTTTAAGTTAGAGAAGTATGAGATAATGCATTTAGGGAGGTCAAACAGAGAGAATACACAATGAATGGGAATATACTAAGAAGGGTAGATGAAATGAGATCTTGGTGTACAAGTACAGGTCCCTAAAGGCAGCATTCAAGTAGACAAGGCTGTAAAGAAGGCATATGGAATGTTCTTTCATTGGCAGGAGAATGGAATTATATTTATATAGAATATAAAAAAGGAGGGGAGTGATGTAGGAATTGCATAAAACCCTAGTAAGGCCACAACTGGAGTGGTGTGTTATTCGGATCACATTACAGGAACGGCGTAATTGTTCTGGAGTGCAGAGGTTTACAAGAATGTTGCCAGGGCTAGAAAAGTTCAAAATTTTACAGTTTACTTACTAGTCACAAAACAAGTAAGGCTTACATTAACACCACAACGAAGTTACTGTGAAATTCCCCTAGCCACCTCACTGGCACCTGTTTGGGTCAATGCACCTAACCAGCACATCTTTCAGACTGTCGGAGGAAACCGGAGCACCCAAAGGAAGCCAAGCAGACACAGGGAGAACGTGCAAACGCCACACAGACAGCGGCCCAAGCCAGGAACTGAACCCAAGTTTCTGGTGCTATGAGGCAGCAGTGCAGAAAAGTGTAATTATGAGGAGAGATTGGATGGGTTGAGGTTATTTTCCTTGGAACAAAGAAGGCTGAGGGATGATTGATTGAGGTGTACAAAATTCTGAGGGGGAGAGAGAGAGTGGACAAGATAGAATTATTTCCCTTGGGAGAATTCTAGAACCAGGTAATATAGATTCAAGATAAATGGCAGAAGAATTAGAGGGGACATAAGGAGGAATGTTTTTGCAGAGGGTAGGTGGTGTCTGGAATTTGCTGCCTGAGTTGGTGGTGGAGGCAGAGGCCCTAAACTCTTTTAAAAAGGTATTATTTCTGGTGAAGTCTTGCCAGGTGGTCTTCCGGTTTTATTCCTTTTTGACTCTTCTGGAGTGGTTTGGCAAATATAACTGAGTGACATGCTGAACCATTTCAGTGGACAGGGTAAATGTGACATTTCCTTCAATAGAAGTTATTTGCAAACTAGCTGGGACTTGGAAAAAAGCTAGCTAACAATGAAACTAATTTTATATTTATTAATTGAATTCAAATTCCATGAGAGATGACAGAGATGCAATGGTTATGAAAACAAGGTAACTGTGAAGCGAGGTTGGGAGTTGAAGGCAGGCAAATGAAGGATTGAACTCACCCAACTGTAATGGATCTTCTGTAACAAAACATTATTGTAATTTCAGCAGCTGATCAAGAGTAAATGATACATTGAATCTGTAATAAACCTTCAAATGTCTGACTGTAGGTCGAATTCATCTTTCAGACACAGACTTGTGTCAATATAACATTCTTAACTGTGGCATGTTGAAGATCACCAGCAGAATGATGGCAGTGATTATCCCAAGGGGGAGAGTCACCATTAACCATCAACATTCAACTACTAAAAGGTTTTCAAAGTATTTTATTTTGGATTTTTTTTCACATCATTAAACTGAGGTGCAAATATATTAACAAAAAGACTTTTTCTAAGACTGTACAAATATCTGAAATTAAAAAGGGATAAGCAACGGAAAAAATCCACTTAAGACACCAAGTTACAGTTTTAAATGAAAAACGAAATTAAAAAAATAGACTACATTTCACACACCCACACGCATACATACCCACACACCCACACACATACATTGCATTTTCCATTCGTCAACACTTCTGCTGGTTTCACAAAGTGACAGCAGGCTCTTGTATCAGTGCGAACTTAAAGGATGCCATCATTGTAAGCAATCAGCATGTGCACTTTTCAGAGAGGGTGCTCTGCACTCTATGGTGTATTAAAGACAGGGAGAGATATAAAATACCTCCAATCACAGCGACTACTGGCCAAAGCAACATCGTGGCCAGCGTGACCCAAGTGCTGCTTGAAAATTGCTGCCATTTCAACTGCTTGCAACTTATTCTGGCCAATCATTGAGGTAATACTCACCGCTGGATTCGTACCCCCAATGATTTTAGCAGGAACTCCTTTCAGGATTAACAGGGGGTTAAAAACAGCAGCACAACATGAACTTGGTGACAGTGATGGTCAAGTCTTGCGTGAGCAGAAATAGCAGAGGAAGGGGGAGTTGCGCAAGTTCATTTTTAAATCAGTCATAGCATTTACATTTAAAAACAAAGCCCCCTGTTTAACACGAATATTGCCGAGGCTGGAAATTAAAAGTTGACGCTGACAGGTTTCCTTGTGGCCCAGTAATGGGTGTTTCGAGTCTACGTTCTTAACATTGGCAAACTGCACCAGACAGACAATGCTCAAAGCAGAAATACAGGTTTAATGTGAGGATAGGTCAGGGAGTAGCAGCTCTTGCTCTGAAACCATATTTTGGCTGAGATGGCTTTTACAAGTTGAAGCTCTCATCACTCTCTGCTGCATGAAGCTGGGTATCGTCAGCATCAGTCATGCTACTTTCTTGGGATTCATCTGTTCCAGCTGAGAGAACAAATCAGAGTGAGTGCCTGGCTCCAGTCATCTGCATCAGGACTTCAGTTTTTGGTCAATTCCACAAACAAAGCAACATCAGAACCATTAAAGGAATTACACAGATACAGTGACCCCGAGTTTCATTGCTGGTCTGTACTGACACGCAAACATATAATGAAGGCCAGTCACTGATTGATGCAGGCAATTTACAAGGGAAGTGATAACCATCCAGCCCCTAGAACCTGTTCTGTAATTCAATCAGATTATGCCTGATGTCTCAATACCATTTTCCTGTTTTTGACCCAGATTGCTTAGTAATATTTTTTCTCCAAATCTGTGAATCCGAGTATTTAACATCTCAATTGAGCTCACAAAGTCTTTTTAGAGAAGGGAATTCCAGATTTCCAAAACCCTTTACATGAAAAAATATTTCCTACAATGTAACAATTCTATGATTCAACACAAAGCTGCCATTTGGCTCAACAAAACTTGTACAGGCTCTCAGCCAGAGCAATTTAGCTTGCCCCACTCCCCACCCCCAAAACTTTCACCATTGTTCATCGCAGTTTGTTCGGGGTCCATTCACTGAAATTTGCCTGACGTAAACTTAAAACCTTGGATGTGACTATACCTCAAACTCAAATTCAATCATGTCACGGACACAAATTGCAAGATGCTCCCTTAATGTCCGTCTGTTAACTAATTTTGGTTTATTACATTTTGTAAAATCCTTACATTGCTTTCTTTATCCATAATTATCCATCCATCTTCAATGACATCATTATGGTCAGAGGTTTCCTTACAATTCCCAGTTCTACTGTTTCTCAACTCTACTGCATGGTGTTTCCATTACTTCATTCTCTCCCTTCAATTTTGTCCTTTATCAATAATGTTGCTTCACCTCCCCTTTCCCAATTTTTCTGTCACGTTCAAAAGTTCACTGACCTGGATTACTAAGTTCCCAGTCATACCAGCTTGCAGTCAAGTCTCAGTAATGCTTACTGTATCATTTGCACTGTACAGAAACAGACCATATGACCACGTTTCTGTCAGCATTTATGTTCAACACAAGGTTCCTCCCAATCACTTTCTCATTCTATCAGTATTGATGCACACACCTTGCAAGCTGAAAATGCACACGTGACATTGGGCTATGTACACTCCTGCAAAGAAACCTCATCTAGGTAACTGCCCCCAACCTTTCCGTATGCCTGGCTGTCTTTCTGGATGTACTTCAGCCCTTTGTGTGCACTTTAGCCCTTTTGCTATAGGCTGCCTAACATCGCCATCTAAGGGCAAAGTACAGCAACACACAGTTCTTGAATTTTGTTGGATAGAAAGCAATAGGAAACCACACAGTTGACTGGATGGGAATTAACGGGGAAAATATCTATGTAGCAATGAGGCCATAATAACACTAGTTGAAACAAGTGGGTACAATATTTGATGAATTTGACTTGGTGGCACTTATAATGTTTCTAATGATCTTGCAATAAATATTTCATACCAGGGAATCCACATCCAAATCAGTGATGGCCTGAAATGTAACTCCCTTTTGCACTGCCTCCTGAACCGGTTGTTTCAAGTTACCTGGCACAGATATCCTGGGGCCATGCTCTGTCTGGAGCTGAAGGTCTATGTTAGACCAGCAGGTTGGGGTGAACCAACGCTTTTTGGCAATACTTTAGACTGGCACGCTGTTCCCAGAGATTTTTAAGTGCAGGATGACCAATGTTAGTTAATAGTAGTCCTTTAACTAGAAGGTTGGTGCTAGTTAGCTTCTATGGCAGTAGTGCAGCATACTAAAAGTGAACACCCATTTCAAAGGTTCAATGCATACAAAGTACTACAGTATGAAGACTCTTCATTACCTAATGCATCAACGCCAGTGAAGATTTATTGCCAATTCGGATAGGTTAATGAACCTATCCGAAATAATCCCAAGTGTTAAATAAATTAGCTTTTGGCTTATGCCATACACCTTGGTATGATTAGTATGTACTATTCGTTCATCCAGCAACGTCATAGAACATTGGTGGCACATGCTTCATTCCAGTACTCTGCTATAGCTCTTTGTCTTGTTATCATTCACCTGGATATTGGGCAGTTAAAGGCATATTTTGGCTCATAAGGACAGTTTGTGGGAGCTATCAGTTACACTGGACTACAGCAGAGTTGAGTGCACTCAGGTCAGGTAATGTTGAATCCGGAGGGTGGGGTCGGGTGGGGTGGGCCGGGGGGGGGGGGTCATTCCTCAATTCTCTTTAGCACATGGCTTAGGAAAACCTTCGATACATGCTGGCAGACGAGAATTTGCCATACACATTAAAAAAAACCTGCTTTTATTAGTGTTGTCTTTTCAGTTTGAGTGTTCGCAGGACAATGGGTATTTTCATAGTATTTCTGGTCTGCCTTGGAACCCAACATGAGGCCATTTCATTTCAGCTTCAGGAAAATGATCAACGTGATCAAATACTCCAGACTCACCACCACGACTGCCCAATACCCATGCAGAATCCCAAAATACACTAATACCAACCTGTATCATACTGGTACCCCTCACTAAGCTGTCCATCATTTGTCACAGGCTCCTCATCATCTGGTAAGTAGCGTTTATCAATAGCCTCTTTGATCTGGTTGTTGGCTCCCTTTGGGTCAAGATCCATGGCCCAGGAGAAGTTCATTAAAGCCAGGTGCGTCTGCCCTAACTTCTTGTAAACCTGAGGGCAAGAACGTGAAAATGTTGGGAAGCTGCGATAGAAGATGTGTTTCTGAATCCACAAATTGCACATAGAACATAGAACAGTATGGTACAGGCCTTTCGGCCCTTGATGTTGTGCCAAGCTATGTCTGGACCCAAGATCAAGCTAACCCACTCCCTGTCATTCTGGTGTGCTCCACGTGCCTATCCAATAACCACTTGAAAGTTCCTAAAGTGTCTGACTCCACTATCTCAGCAGGCAGTGCATTCCACACCCCCAACCACTCGCTGGGTGAAGAATCGACCTCGGACATCCATCGTATATCTCCCACCATGAACCTTATAGTTATGCCCCCTTGTAACAGCTACATCTACCCAAGGAAATAGTCTCTGCACGTCCACTCTATCTATCCCCCTCATCATCTTATAAACCTCTATTAAGTCACCTCTCATCCTCCTCTGCTCCAAAGAGAAAAGCCCCAGCTCCCTCAACCTTTCCTCATAAGACCTACACTCCAAACCAGGCAGCATCCTGGTAAATCTCCTCTGCACTCTCTCCAATGCTTCCACATCCTTCTTACAGTGAGGTGACCAGAACTGTACACAATACTCCAAATGTGGTCTCACCAACATCCAGTATAGTTGCAGCATAACCCCACGGCTCTTAAACTCAAACCCCTTGTTAATAAATGCTAACACACTATAAGCCTTCTTCACGGCTCTATCCACTTGAGTGGCAACCTTCAGAGATCTGTGGATATGAACCCCAAGATCTCTCTGTTCCTCCACGTTCTTCAGAACCCTGCCATTGACCTTGTAATCCACATTCAAGTTTGTCCTACCAAAATGAATCACCTCGCACTTATCAGGGTTAAACTCCATTTGCCACTTTTCTGCCCAGTTCTGCATCCTGTCAATGTCGATTTGCAGCCTACAAGAATTCTCCACCACATCCACTACTCTATCAATCTTGGTGTCATCAGTAAATTTACAAACCCACCCTTCAGCCCCCTCTTCCATGCGGAATTTAGTTAGAAAAAAAAGTTGGTGTAGGACATTCACTCGAATACTCCTGTTGGGAGAAATACACTGGTGTTATTGCATGTTGGTCAGCTTCAATTAACGGTATTAATCACAAAATTTATAGAATCCCTACAGTGCAGGAGAAGACCACTTGGCCCACTGAGTCTGCACTGACTCTAAAAGAGAATCCCACCCAGACCCTTCCCTCTGGTCTATTCCTGTAACCTTGTGTATTCACCATGGCTATTCCCCTTAACCTACACACCTCTGGACATTAAGAGGCAATTAGCATGATCAACCCATCTCAACTGCTCATCTTTGGGCTGAGTGGAAACCAGAGCACCTGGAGGAAACCCACACAGATATAGGGAGAATGTGCACAGACAATTACCCAAGGCCGGAATTGAACCTGGATCCCTGGCACTGTGAAGCAGAAATGCTAACCACTATGGCACCACGGCACAGAAACAGTACAGTAAAATTAAAACACATTGAAATGTTTTTCCCCTGCACAGGATGTCGATGTTACTAGCTAGGCCAGTATTTCTTGCCCATTCCAATGGAGCTTGAGGAGTGGGGCTTGGCCATTTCAGAGGGCACTTAGGCACAGTGGTTAGCACTGCTTCCTCACACTGCCAGGGACCCAGGTTTAATTCCCAGCCTGGGTGACTGTGAGAGTTTCCTCCGGATGCTCCGGTTTCCTTCCACAGTCCAAAAGACTTGCCGGTTAGCTGCACCAGCCATACTAAATTCTCCCTCAGTGTACCCGAAAAGATGCAGGAGTGTGGCGACTAGGGGATTTTCACACTAACTTTACTGCAGTGTTAATGTAAGCCTACTTGTTAAAAATAAACTTTAAACTTTTTAACTGAACCGTATTGCAGAGTCTGAAGTTGACCAGATCAGGTTCAGGACAAATTTGGTTGCCAGCAGACAATGAGGCCATTCAGCCTGTTGTGTCTGTGCTGGTTCTCTGAATGAGCAATTACCCACCTTCTCTCTGGAGCCATGCTTTCCAGATAGTACAATTACCTCTGGAACGCCTCAACTGAACCTGCTGACACCACACACTCAGGCAGTGTGTTCCAAATGCTGCATGAAAACATTTTTCTTTTGTTACCCCTGCAGTCCAAAGCTGAGCGGGTTAGGTGTCTTGGCCATGCAAAATTACCCCTTAGTATCAGAGATTAACAGGGTAGAGATACAGGTGCGCTGTTGGAATTCTGTGATTCTCTTGCTGCTACCTTAAATTGGTTCCCGTTTGTTTCAAACCTTCCATTAGTCTAACAGCTTTTCCCTGCATACTCTGTCCAGGCCCCCCCATGATTTTGAACACTACTAGCTAATCTCCTCTCAACTGATCCTGGAGCCCTTCTGCTCTTTTTTCTGCAATTTCTTCATTGCCTTCACGCCCTCCTTCAAGCGTGGTATCCTGAATCAGTGTTCTATAAAAGTTCAGCATAACCTTCTACTCTATGCCCCTATTAATAAAGCCAGGGAACAGAACTTCAGCAGCAGTGTGTCATACCCACCACTAGAGCAGAAATGTGCTCTCCTGCATTTTCCATTTCCCACATGGTTGTATTTAATATTTAAGTGCTGACAGGATGCACAGAAGACACATACAATTCTACAGTGCAGTAAGCTTTGCAGTGGGGAAACTTGCTGCAGCTACAGGTGCACTATTAAAGAGCCACCTGAACGAACAAGATGGCTCTGTATCATATCAGGATATCCCAAATTATTTTCTAGATAATGAAATATTTCTGAAGTTTAGTCATTCAGGAAAGCCAGCAGCCACTTGTGCACAAGGTTCCATAAAGAAGAGATAAATGAATCAATATGTTATTGTGATGTTGAAAGAGATAAATATTGGCCAAGAACAACACTGTTCTTTCAGCATAATCAGGGCATCCAGCAAGACCCAAGAGGTCACTGTTTAACATCACATCTGAAAGGTGGCACTTCTCAGTATAGGAGCCACTCAGTTCAACACTGAAATGTTAGTCTGGAGTGTCCAATCAAGGATCCGGAAGAGATTGATTGAAATTACGAAAAATAAACAAGTAAATGGCTGAACAGTTGATAACCAGAGAGTGCACATCTGGAGTAGCGTGTGCAGTTTTGATCTCCTAAGAAAGAATATATTGTCATGGAGGAGTGCAGTGAAGGATCACCAGACTGATTTCTGGGATGGCTGGAGAGGTGCACGTGGAGAAATTGGATGGACTGGACATGTATTCACTGGAATTTAGAAAAACGAGGGGGGATCTAAATTGAAATATGTAAAACTTTAACAGAGCTGGACAGGCCAGATGCAGGGATGTTGTTTCCTCTAGCTGGGGGTTTGTCCAGAACAAGAAATCAGTCTCAGGATACAGGGTAGGCTATTCAGGACTAACATTAGAAGAAATTTCTTCATTCAGAGGGAGGCGAACTTAAGGAACTCTGTGGAGTCCACTTCAAATATTTGAGAAAATAGATAGATTTCTAGAATCAAAAAAGGTTTTGAGGGCTATGAGGAGACTGCAACTATGAATAACGATGGGGGAGGGCAGAGGAGGAGGAAACAGAGAAAGAAAGCACACTAGATTCTGGAACACGACAAAAGTCAAATCTCTTACCTTTCCTATTAGGAAATAAACAAGTGACTCTTTGGGGACAATTTGTTTCAGCTCTTCAAGCTCCTGCAATGCTGCCTGATGAAGAGAAAAGTAAAGATGTCATGGGAAACTGAAGCCAGTTCTGAACATCTTGTATAAAACCCCAACATAACATACTTACTTTATACTTTTCATTTGCAAACAAAATGGAGGCTCTGTGGAATTTGCATAGAGGATTTTTTGGGTCGATACTAATGGCTTTATTTAGTGTTTCAAGTGCACTCTCTGACTTCTTTAGTGCATGCTGAACCTGTTAAAAAAAATTCCATGGGTAGTTATTTACAATAATACAAGAACACAAGAGCACAATCATAGAATTTATACAGAGCAGAAGAGGCTTTGACCCATCGTGTCTCTACTGCCTCTTGAATATACACAAGGCAAAAACACCCGGCTGTCCCATCGTATCGGGCAATGGGACTCTGTGCAAGAACCTCTCCTGCTTTGTCGAAGGCATCCTGAAACCTATTGTACAAAGAACCCCCAGCTTTTGTCATGACACTATGGACTTCCTATAGAAACTCAGCACACATGGAGCAGTTGAACCAGGAGCAGTCCTCGTCACAATGGATGTCTCGGCGCTCTACATCAGCATCCCCCACAACGATGGCATTGCTGCAACTGCCTCAGTACTCAATGTTGACAACTGCCAGTTACCAGATGCAATTTTACAACTCATCAGCTTCATTCTGGCTCACAATGTCTTCACCTTCAACAACCAGTTCTTCATCCAGACACATGGAATAAGCATGGGGACCAATTTCACACCTCAATATGCCAACACCTTCATTCACAGGTTTGAACAAAACCTCTTCACCGCACAGGGCATTCAACTGATGCTAAACACTAGATACATGGATCACATTTTCTTCCTTTGGACCATGGTGAACAATCACTGAAACAACTTTATGACGACATCAACAAGTTCCATCCCACCATCAGACTCACCATGGACTACTCTCTGGAATCGGTTGCATTCTTGGACACACACATCTCCATCAAGGACGGTTCACCTCAGCACTTCACTGTACCCCAAGCCCACAGAGAACCTCTCGATGCTCCAGTTCTCCAGCTCCCACCCTAAACACTTTAAAGAAGCCATCCCCTACGGACAAGCCCACCATACACACAGCATCTTCTCAGATGAGAAGGATCGCAACAGAACCTCCAGATGCTGAAAGATGCCCCCATAGGAACACGATATGTCGCTCGACAGTTCCAATGCGCCACAGCGAAAAACTGCACCAACTTCCTCAGAAGACAAACACGGGACACGGCGGACAGGGTACCCTTTGTCATCCAGTTCTTCCCTGGAGCAGAGAAGCTACTACATCTTCTCTGGAGCCTTCAACATGTCATTGGTGAAGACGAACATCTCACCAAGGCCATCCCCATATCCCCACTTCTTGCCTTCAAACAACCGCACAACCTCAAACAGAGCTTTGCCCACAGCAAACTACCCAGCCGGCAGGAGAACTGTGACCACGACACCACACAACCCTGCCACAGCAACCTCTGCAAAACATGCAGGATCATCAACACAGATGCCATCATCTCATGTGAGAACACCATGCACCAAGTACATGGTGCATACTCTTGCAACTCGGTTGTCTACTTGATACGCTGCAGAAAAGGATGTCCCAAGGCATGGTACACTGGGGAGTTCATGCAGACACTACAACAACAGATGAAATGAACACCACTCAACAATCACCAGGCACGACTGTTCTCTCTGTTGGGAAACACTTCAGCGGTCACGGGCATTCGGCCTCTGATCTTCGGGTAAGTGTTCTCCAAGGCAGCCTTCACGACACGTGACAATGCAGAGTTGCTGAGCAGCGATTGATTGTCAAGTTCCACATGCATGAGGACGGCCTCAGACGGGATCGTGAGTTTATGTTACACAATCTGTAACCCCGACTTGCCTGGGCTTGCAAATCTCATTAACTGTCCTGTCTGGAGACAATACACATCTCTTTAACCTGTGCTTAACGCTCTCTCCACTCACATTGTCTGTACCTTTAAGACTTGATTACCTATAAAGACTCGCATTCCAACCATTATTCTGTAAACTGAGTTTGTGTCTTTATATGCCCTGTTTGTGAACAGAACTCCCACTTATCTGACGAAGGAGCAGTGCTCCAAAAGTTAGTGGCTTTTGCTACCAAATAAACCTGTTGGACTTTAACCTGCTGCTGAGTGTGTTTACCCCAGTCCAAGGCTGGCATCTCCACATCATGAACACCACTGATCACAGTCCTCCCATCAGAAAAACACCCTTTTTGCTTTCTGGCAGCACACAGAAACTGGATCCCTCAAGGCCCCAACTAAAAGTTAAAGGAATTCAGAGCAGGTTTAGCTTGCAGGCATGCAGTATGCCAGCTCACTGCTCACGTCTGGCCAGTCATGACTTTAACTCCTAGCCATGGGTACATAACTCCACTGTCATGTGGATATCTCAGAAGAGTTCAATGCTAAGTGAGTAATTCCTGACAAAAAACACAGAGTGGACTCCAAAAGCAGACTGATGCTCAAGATGACTGATGTCATCTTTCTGGCAACTCCTGCAATCAAGTTGGCACTAAAGATAATGCTTTCCATTTCTTCAGACCCAACTGAGTCATCAAGAGGGGTGCCCTAATGTTTCAATAGCTCCATAAATTTTGCCCAGACTTGCACACTCAAGTCTCATTGCAGATGCAACAAAGGAGGGAATGAGTGATGAGCCCAACTGGATTGGCATTGATAGCAAGTGCTACAGGCTGTCTCCAATGGTAGGAGAGATTATGTTGTCCCATTGGTCTGTCACCATCCACCTCAAGTCAGGCAACTCCTGACTATTAAGGTGCTGACCACCACAGTCCATCTGTTTAAGGGTGGCTAGCACTGCTGCCTCACAGCACCAGTGACCTGGGTTCAATTCCATCCTCTGGTCACTGTCTGTGTGGCGTTTGCACTTTCGCCCCATGCCTGTGTGGGTTTCCTCCAGATGCTTTAGTTTCCTCCCACATTCCAAAGATGTGCCATGCTAAATTGCCTCTAGTGTCAGGGGGATTAGCAGGGTAAATTTGGTGTAACAGGATTAGGGCTTGGGTGGGATTGTGATTGGTACAGACTCAATGGGCCAAATGACCTCCTTCAGTACTGTAAGGATTCAATGCTTTATGGGTTCTTGGATCTTAAGATCTCTGTTCAACAAGTGGACAGAATCTCTCACACAAAGCAAGCAAAGAGAAAGAAGACGTAAGCTGGAACGTCAGGAAGATAGTGGTGTAATAATGTCACTGGATAAGTAATCCTAACCATTTCTCCTTCACTAGCATGTCACTCACTTGAAGGGCAATTAGGGATGGGCTAGAAGTACTGGTCCACCCATTATGCCTACACCTACTGAACAAATAAGAAAATAAGATATCACTATGGAGAAAACAGCAGGCAATTCTAGGTTCCCCATGCTTCCAGGTAATTCAAAAAAATGCACAAGGCTAGAACATATTCCTTTAGTTTTCAAAGAATGGGTCTGTGTGTATGAATGTACATCACTTCTACCAAGCTAATGAGCATGTTATAAGTATGATTAATTATCTTAATTAATTATTCATGTGGCTATTAGCACATGTTCAGCAAATCCTGACTAATCACAAAATTATATCACTAAGTGTTTTGTTTTTGCAAGTGAGGGCTGGTCAAGTACAGTCTGCACTCTGCCTATCACACAGAGGAATATGCTGTTTGATTTGATCTGCCGATTACTGAGTAATACAGTGCCACTGAAATTCTTACAGAAAGTTACTAAATTATATGGATGGCAGAGTGTCTTTCTGGTCTGACAGCAGCATCCTGTTAGTATTCAAGTTTTTTTTAAAGTTTTAAAGTTAAAGTTTATTTATTACTGTCACAAGTAGGCCTATATTAATACTGCAATGAAGTTACTGTGGATAATCCCTTAGTCCCCACACTCCGGTGCCTGTCGAGTACACCAAGGGAGAATTTAGCACGGCCAATGTATCTAACCAGCATGTCTTTCGGACTATGGGAGGAAATCAGATCACCCAGAGGAAAACCACGCAGATACAGGGAGAACGTGCAGACTCTGCACAGTGCATTAGGAAATCTTTGCAGAGTCATTTAAGCCATTCAGCCTATTGAGTCCCTGCTGGTTCCCTGTGGAGCAGTCCAGTCAGTCCCATTCTTTTACTTGGTCCTTGTAGCCCAGCAAGCTTAATTCTTTCAATTTCCTTCTGAAATCATTGATTGTTGCCTCTCTTAAGAGTCAGAGATATCTCAAAATCAATCCCCAACTTCAATACTAAAGCAAACAACAGGAATGAAGTTTGCTGTGAATTGAAATCAAACCCCTACTGTAACCTCAACTGGGGACATATTACAGTGCAGCTTCCTGTTGAATACTCATCTCTATACAATAGGCTATAATTGTCTGTCATAATTCCATCTTCACCACCTTACTATCTTCAGCCAGAAGTGCTGAGTGGGTAATCCATTTCTGCCTCCTGTCAAGGTCACCAGCATCACAAATGCATCTTCAGTCAATTCAACTCAATCCACGTGATATCAAGAAAAGGCTAACGACACTGGATGTTCAAACAACATAGCCACAAAATATTTGCTTAGTTTATTGTTTGTTTTTGAAGATACTGATCCTTCAATGTGAAGTTGACTGGGCACTGCTCATATCCAAAAGTGACAGTCTTTAGCTCATTTATGAGTTTGCATTATGCAGTAAATAGTGATCAGATTGTCCTGCAGCAGAGCTGTGATGCATTTGTAGCACAAATTATACTTGACATTTGGCATTCTTGTGTTTGTCGAGTGCAAAACATAAATCTTCACCAAAAAAATCTCTCTTCAGTAATAATCAGATTCTATACAACCAAGTAACTGCTTTCAAATTTATTTGCTGCTTACTTACCACACCAATGTGACACAGCAATACAGAACTTTGGGGATTGATATTAAGAGCCTTTCGGAAATGTATTTCTGCCAGGTTGAACTTTTCTTGCTTATAGTAGATCATCCCCAGACCATACCTGCAGACAAGAGAAGATTACACACGCCTCATTCAGCTTCACAGAGTTGGACAATAACTTGAGTTTCCTTTTCCTGACAAATTTATTATAGTTCTTAGAGGTGGTAACAAGTAGGATAGATAAAGGGGAAGTAGTAGATGTGATATACTTGGATTTCCTAAAAGCACTCAATAAGGTAATGCACAAAAGATAAGAATCATAGAATCCCTACAGTGCAGGAGGCCACTTGACTTATCGAGCCCATCGACTTTCCGACAGAGTATCCCAACCAAGCCCTATCCCTATAGCCCCACATTTTTTTGTCCGTTAAATCCCCTAACTTACATTTCTTTGGACAAGGAAGCACAATATAGCATGGCCAATCCACCTAACCTGCACATCTTTGGACTGTGGAAGAAAACTGCAGTACCCAGGAAAAACCCATGCAGACATGGAGAGAATGTGCAAACTTAATACAATCACCAAAGGTGAAAACTGAACCCAGGTTACTAGTGCTCTGAAGCAGCAGTGCCAACCACTGCACCACTCCATGGTGTTGAGGGTAGTATATTAGCATGGATAGAGGATTGGCTAACTATAGAAGATGGAGACTTGGGATAAGAGGGGCATTTTGTGATTTGAAACCTGAGGAATGGAGTGCCGCAGGGGTCAGTGCTGAGGCCACAATTATTCACAATATATAATGATGACTTAGACAAGAGAGGTAAAATGTGCTATTGCCAAGTTCGTGGATGACACAAAAATAGATAGGAAGACAAGTGGTGGAGATGTCACAAAGGGTCTACAGAAGGATAAGAACAGGTTAGGTCAGTGGGCTAAAACCTGGTAGATGGGAAAGAAATGGGGATAAGTTGAGAAAATGGAATTGAGGATTATCATATCAGATCAGTCGTGATCTCATCGAATGGCGGAGCAGACTTGTTGAGCCAAATTACCGACTTCTGTGAATGCAGAGAAAAGTGAATGATAACAGAATATCAAAGCCACAATCAGCGCCTTTTACTGGAATGCAAGCGACACAGCATGTTGTACACAGGCTGAGAAAGATTAAATTATAGGGATTGCATAAATGTGGTTCAATGAAGTTCAATGTAGAGCAAGAAAATATTCAGGATGATTTCAAACTTAAAGAGGTTGATGAAATAATACCTTACAGAAAAGCACAAAATGAATTGTCTTAGTTTAATTAGCAGACAGAAGAGGATTGAAGCAGGAGTCTGATCCATGTCATCCTGTCAAGATGATGGAACTGCACAATGAAATATGTAGGATGTATTCTCTGACAGTTGAGTTAAATGCATTCACTGCACTGAATTACATCAGCTCCCTAATCACAGTCCCCATCATCCTAAGAAGCCCGAGGCCTACTCCTTGTCCAGTGTGCAATTAAACATGTCCTCCTTGTGTTGTCGTGACTTTGCACTAGTCCAAGTGACCTCCTGGCCCATCTGCCTCAGAATGCTGATCCTTCTCTGGTACCGTGTCTCCTCCATCAGAAGATGGCTCCGACATTGGGCCATTGACATAATGCTGTACTCAACAACCAGTGACTTGATGCAGAAAATACACAATGGTGGTCAGTGTGTTCGGGACTCCACGACAGGAAAGTTGCTTTAGAGCTAGCTCAGAATACTGAGGTAAGACTTCAGGGATTTTGGAGTACAATATGGTTCAAGTGACCTGCATTTAGTACCACAACATAATGATAAATTATATTAAACGTACATTAAAAAGAACAAACCAGTGGAAGAACAAAATGAAAAACCAGGAACCCTGTATGTGCAGGAGAAATATAAACATGGCCAAAATAAACCAGTTATCTAGCAGTCCCCAAAATCAACTGTGCAAATAAAGTTTTGCAAATGTTAGAATGCAGGGAGAAGACAAAGTGCAGGAATTTGTTGAAACAATATAAAAGATATCAAAAGTTCTAAACACTTATTCATCGTTGTCTCAGGCAAATACAAGGAAGCGTTTGTAAATAGTGAAGATCTGAAATAGGCTAGCAGGAAGCTTGGTTCTGAACTTTTTTTTATTTATTGGGCATCACTGGCCCATCCCAAATTGCCCTTGAGAAGATGGTGGTGAGCTGTCTTTTGAATTGCTGCAGTCCCTGGGATGTAGGTACACCAACTGTGTTGTTATGGAGGGTAGTATTGATAAAGTGAGATATGTGCCAGGGCATGATGCTCCAGATTTTGGCAAAGTACAATTCAGCTGCTGAGGGCTCACTGCTCATGGATGTCCACTTCTGAGTTGCAAGATCTGTCTGAAGTCTATCCCATTTAGCATGGTGATATTGTCACATTACATTGAAGATACCCCACATCATGTCAAGTTGGGATTTTGTCTCCACAAGGACGATGTAGCAGTCACCCTTACTGATACTCTCACGGACAGATACATTTGCAGCAGGCAGATTGGTGAGGATGAGGTCAAGTCTATTTTAAGTTTCAAAGTTCATTTATTAGTGTCACAAGTAACACTACTTGTTGGTTCCCTCACCACCGGTCGCAATCCCAGTCGAGCAGTTATGTCCTTAGGGACTCAGCCAGCTCGGTCTGTGATGGCACTAACAAGCCACTCTTGTTGATCAACATTGAAGTTCACCATCCAGAGTACATTTGGCACCCTCATCACCTTCAGTGCTTTCTCCAGGTGGTGCTCAACATGGAGGAGGCATAGACTTTTACAACACAGAAAGAAATCGTTCAGTGCCGGCCATCAAGCATTAATCTATTTAATCTCATCCCAATCTTCAGCGCTTGGTCCGTCATCTAGTATTCTATGGTGTTTCAAGTGCTCATCTAAATGCCTCTAAGATTTTCTGAGGTTTCCTGCCTCTACCAGCCTTTCCAACAGAGTTGTAGATACCCACCAGCCTCCGGAAGAAGTAGTCTTTCCTCAAATCCCTTCTATTTCCTGCCCCTTACCTTAAATCTATGCCTTTGATTACAGACCCTCAACTAAGAAGAAAAATGTCTTCCGATTTATCCTTATAATTTTGTACACGTCAATCAGTGCCCCCCCCAAATCAGGCTTCTCTACTCTAAAGAAAACAACCCTAACCTAACCAGCCTCTCTTCATTGCTGAAATGCTCCAGCTGAGGCTCCTGGTCAATCTTCTTTGTACTCAATTGAGTGCGATCATATTCTGGGACAGTTCGGTGGCACAGTGGTTAGAATTGCTGCCTCATAGCGCCAGGGACCCAGTTTGTCACAGTCTGTGTGGAGTTTGCACGTTCTCCCCATGTCTACATGAGTTTCCTCCAGATGCTCCAGTTTCCTCCCACAGTTCGAAAGATGTGCGAGTTAGGTGTGTTGGCCATGCTAAATTCTCCCTCAATGTACCCAAACAGGCAGCAGAATGTGGTGACAAGGGCATTTTCACAGTAATTTCATTGCAGCATTATTGTAAGCCTACTTGTGACACTAATAAACAAACTTTGAAACATGTGGAGACCAGAATTGCACACGGTACTCTTGCTGTGGCCTGGTTCATTAACTGAGACTGAATGGTACATGGTAACCAGCACGAGGTTTCCTTGCTCATGTTTAGCCTGGTGTCATGAGATTTCATGGGTCCACAGTTGATAGAGGATTCCCAAATAACTCTCTCCCAATTGTCTCCCCCCACCCCGATCTCCTGTAGGACAGGACATATCCAGGAATGGTGATGTGATGTCTGCTGTGTTATCTCTCAGTTATGATTCCGTGAAGATAACTATGTCAGGCTATTCCTTGACTAGTCCCCAGATGTTAGGACGACTTTGCGGGGTTGACAGGATGGGGTTTGACACTGGTGTTTCCAGTGCCTGGATTGAAGTGGGTGGTACATCTGGTTTCATTAGCATTTGGGTACAACTAACTGGGTTCCTAGGCCATTTGACAGAGTATTTAAAAGGGTCAACCACATTGCTGTGGGTCTGGCGTTACACGTAGGCCAGACCAGGTAAGGATGGGCAGGTTTCCTTCCCTAAAGGGACATTAGTGAACCAGTTAAGTTTTTATGACAATTGAAAATAGTTTCTAGTCATCATTAGAACTTATGGATGATATTGGAATAGTGTAGGTTAGATGGGCTTTAGATAGGTTTCACAGGTCAGTGCAACATCAAGGGCCTACCTATGCTACGCTGGAACATTCTATTCTATATATGTTTAATTAATTCTGGAATTAAACCTAACTATACATTCAGCACAAGTTACCTGAGTTCATCCAGACTCCAAGGTTGTGCTTCTTCTAGTTGGCAGAGGTCAGCATTACCATACACAGTGGAATCTCAGGGCTGCCAAAACTAACACTTTACAAAGCCACTCCTGAATGTCAACAACCTCTGCTTACCAGGCATTATAGTGTTGAGAGTTTACATGAATTGCATTTCTGAAACAGGCCAAAGCTTTGTCCAGCTCTTCTGTTAACACAAACTCGTGACCAAGGAGAGTGTACGCATAAGCAAAGTTTGGATCCACTTGGATGGCTCTCTGAAAGAACTTGATTGCTATATCATGTTCTCGCTGCAAGCTGAAGCAGTTCCCTGCTGCACACCAAGCCTGTGAGGGAAAAAAAAATTCAGCACAACTGCACAGGCAGCATCCATTCCACAGTGTGTTTCCAACCACAACTGCAGGGCACAAAACTTGCTCACAGCAGAAGCATGGATTTAAGCATTAAACTAACCTGGCTTGTGTTTAATACTAGGCTGCAGTATTTAATATACAATGAAATCTTTCACACCTCACACTGTTTAGCTTATCCTCATGGATAACATATGTTGGACAATCAAGTGGACTTGTTGAGCACATAGGATCATGTTATCATATCTCAATTACAAAAGGAACAATCTAGATTTTGAGCATCTGACTGATACACATGTTGGTGCCAGAATTGGTGGTGATATAAATATTGACCTGGACAACTGGTTTCACCTGAGCTGACCTCAAACAGGTAGATAAGTCAGTGATGAGTGGTGAATAGAGTGCACCAAGGATAAAAGGAACAATTGAGGCATAGAGAGAGAGAGAGGGGTTTGGGCTATGAACGCAGGAGAGACAGAAGGTAAAATCTGATCTAAAGTTACATGTTCAAGAGAGCAAGTAGTTCAGATACTAGATGTGGACTTGAGTAAGAATAAAAGGTGTAGACTTGATTTGTTATCAAAAAAAGGTGAAGCTGGAATACCGTGGGCATGAGGGAAGAGATCAGGAACTCAAATAAGAGGAGTGTCTCAAAGACCAAATATTTCCTTATCCGATACACCAACTCATCTAGGATAAACTGACAGGTCTATAAATTGAAGTAAACAGCTTTATCTATGATAGTGCTTGATTGCTATAATCTAAATTTAAAGATACCCTGGAAATTCAGTGGCAGAACTCTCTGTAAACCAGGTTTGCAACAAATGAATAGTGAAAGAAATTAGGACCACTCAACAATTATCGCCCATCAGTAAATCAATAAGTAGATCAGAGATGGACAGAGCTAAGGCTGAAGAACTGGACGAGAACCAAGGCCGAAGATGGTGGAAAATATAAACAGTGAAAAGCTTTCCAACATGTCAATCAGTGGCCTATTTGAAACAACCAGGTAATTAAAGAGACAGTGAGACTTGGGTGACTTTCCTCAATCGGTCAGTAACAGCAGGTGCATAAAGAATTTTGCAATGTAGGAGAAGGCTACAGGGCCCACTTCACTTGCACAAGCTCCCTGTTGTCACTCCATGTCTTTTATCTTCTTTCAAGATTGTTCCTTTAAGGCAGTAATGGATTTTGCTTTCTTCAATATTTAATGGGATGCCCCATTTTCAAACACCCATCTTCACAGAAAACTAAATTCTTTCAGACTCTGAATTATTCCTCTCTTTTTGCTGCCTCATGCTTCAATGTACGTCTGCCAATGAGGTCTGCCAGATTAAGAACTTCTCAAATTAGAATATTTCTGGACCTTTCAGTTATTTTTGTTCCAATGAGAAGGAGCAGAGCCACCAGTTTCCTTGGTGGTTCTGCTTCTTTTCCAACTTTGCAGTGCACAAGACTTTTTTCTATTCTTCATGTCAAAATGCATACCTCACATTCTTTCTATTTTGCTTTCAATTGTCAGATCCACTGATGTCCTCTTCAAGTCACAACAATCCTATTCACAGATTTCCACACAACCAAATTTCCTTCTTACGTTACAGAATCATAGAGTGCTTACGCCACAAAAAGTGCAACTAGGCCCACTGTGTCAAACGGTTTACTGCAAGAGCAACTCAGCTAGTCCAACTCCCCCATCTTTTCCCCATAGCCCTCTTCACTGTCTCTCTCTTATTCCATGGGGTTGGTTTTGCTGGCAAGTTTGTTGCGTGGCACTTTTTCAAAGCCCTTTGGAGGCCATGTATAGATCAATCCCATTACTCATTTATGAGCATATACTTGTTACTTCATCAAAAATTCAACCAATTAAATATTATTTGCCTTGAACAAATTGGTGTTGATTTTCTTGAATTAATCTACGTTTGGCCAATCGTCTATTAATTTTATCCCAGATTATTGTTTCTAAAAGCTTTCTCACCGCTGGTGTTAAACTGTCTGGCCTGTAACGTTGGGCTTAACCTTGGACCCTTTCTTGAGCTGATCTGCATCATGGTTATGACATAGCCCATCTGGGCCAACTGCACTGCAGCTCACTGACCTGATTTACCCTACGCTCCATAAACCAAATTTAGATCTTACTGCATTCATTTTCACTCTGGTCCCATCTAATAACTTATTTCTTATTCCAGTGCTAACTGTTTCTCTCAATTCTTTGTGCACCATATTTCTCCTCTGTTACACCCTGGTTCTCATCCCGTGTCAAGGTAGTTTAAATCTTCCACAATAGCAGCAGCAAACCTCACTCCCAAGGACATTGATGTCTACTCTGTTCAGAAACTGCCAGGCCTGTATCGGACTGACCTCACTAAAACTGGTCTCATTGTCCCTGGAATTTAAAGCCCTCCTTCCTGCACCATTTCTCAGCCAAACATTTATCTGCTCCATCATCTACATCCACATTGACTAGCAAGTGAGACTTGGAAATTGCTCCTTTTGAGGCCCTTCTGCTTGCTAGTTTTTTCCTGCATGAGCCTTCTTCTGCATACATATTAATGCCTTCACATCCTTCTAAAAGTGGGGCAGCCTCTGCTGGAGACAATCTCCAGCCGAAACTGAATCAGTACGCTTTACAGTTACACAGGTTTAACATTAAACTTGTTTGTTTGTACTCTACTAATAAAACCTGGGCTACAGAGGACTGTCACTAGAATGATTCCAGTGATAGAGATTTTACCCACAAGGTTAGATTGGAGAATGTTGCTGTTCTCCTAGGAGCAAAGGAGGCTGAGGAGAGATTTGATAAGAGGTGTACAATCTTATGACAGGTAAGGTAGACAAAGAAAAGTTGTCCCCATTAATTAATGGCGCAAGGCAACACAGATTGAAGATTCTGGTCAAGAGCTGTAGGCCATCTGTGAGGAAGGACATACTTTCTCAATACAGCAAGTGGTAATCAATTGGACATTCTTGCTCATGAGGGTGGTGGAAAAAATGGAGATGATTACTTATTTCGAAAGGAAGCTGGATGGACACTGAAGGAAATAAATTTGGTGGGGCTACATGGATAGACCAGGAGAAATGTGACTAACTCGATTGCTATACAGAGAGCCAGCAAGCTTGAATGGCCAAATGGTTTCTTTCTGTGCTGTAATGACTAATCGCTCTACCATTCCTATAATTTTTTTGAGTTCATAAAAACGTTTCACTCTGTCTGCTGTCTCCCAGGACAAAGTTTTCTCATCTGATGTTCAAGCAGTGTCATCTGCTTTCCTGAAATTCAGTTTCTAGCAATGACAGCATGAACATTGGTCTCACTATCCAGGAGGAAGCTGCCCATGAGAAAGAGTGGTGACTAAGGTTGTAAAGGGTAACAGGATCTGCAAATAACATTCTGACACTGAATTCCCCAATTTCAACCTTCTCTACTAATCTGTCTCCACCCCGAATCATCTTTTCCGTCAGGTTCATCTTGAATACAACTTCAATGGAGTCCCTACAAAGAAATCAAATGACAACTCACCTCTGGTGTATTTCTATCCATCTCAGTCAAATCCTTGGAGAGGAGAGAGAGAGTCACATCCTTCTGTAGGTGCCACAAAGTGGTGGAGTAGATCTCCATACCCTCAACTCGGTAGCTCTCAATACGCCTCACCTCTGAAAATATCCTCTCTGCCTAGAATAAGACAAAATGTTTCCAATGCAGAATGGAGTTGGAGTAGATTACTAGGCCATTCATGAAAACTTACTCTAGCAAAGGTTAGTGCCAAGTGCCTCCAGGAGAGGAAGGCAGAAGATGCAGACCTGTGGGAGCAAAGGCAGAAAAGAGAAAAACTGGATCCACAGACCACATCCCTCCTGACAATTATTTGAGCTAAGTGTTTCCAACTGAATTGCAAGCAGAATGCCCATCTCTAGCATAGACCAGAAGACTGATCAGAGGTTGGGGATGGTAGGGGGAAGGGGAGGATATGCGGTGTGTATGGGGAAAAGTCCTAATCCATCTCCTTGTTACCTCGAAAAACAACTCAAATTAAATCCAATTCAAGGTTCCCAGAAGTGAGAGAAACAAGATCCAAACTTACAAGATAAGGCACTGCACCCTATCTTGGGTTCGATCTAACACTTGATCTTAGCCAAAAGGCAGAGAAGTGATTTAAAGCATTCTTACTTGAAAATTTCTGGTTTGGGAAAATGCAGAATGAACAGCTTTCTGTGGCTCAATCAGTTTTTCAGATCTATAGTAGCTTGTTGGATGTAGTATCATTCAAATTTCACACGGGTAACTTTCAAACATGCTTTTGTCAATTCAGCCATCCACTTACCTGCATATACTCAGCGAGCTCAAAATGTGCTCTTCCTATCTGACAGAGTACCCAACCGGTATTGTAGTGATGTGAAGGAAGCTGGCTCAGGATACCAATTGCTTCTTTGCAGTTATAAGAGCAGAGTGCCAAATAACCTTTCCCCATTTCACGTAGCAGGTTCATGAGTCCATCTGGCAATCAAAAAAAACAGCAACAATGGAAGATTCGTTGTTAGATGACATGGAACACCACCCAAGATAAACGGGACAGAAACGTGCACACCACCACTGCATTATGCAGAGAAGGAAATGAGCCCTTCGGGATTACTCCAATGAGAACATTAGGGACATTTATGATGCTAGAAAGATCACTACGGCACAGTAGTTAGCATTGCTGCCTTAGTGCCAGGGACCTGGGCTCAATTCCAGTCTCGGCTGACTGACTGTGTGGAGTTTGACCGTTCTCCATGTGTTTTCTCCAGGTGTTCCGGTTTCCTCCAACACTCCAAAGAGTTAGGGTGATTGGTCATGCTAAATTGCCTCTTAGTGCCAGGGGATTAGCAGGGCAAATACATAGAATTACGGTAATAGGGCCTGGATGCTATTGTCAGTGCAGGCAATGGCCTCCTTCTGCACTGTAAGGATTCTAATCACAGAGCAGGCACTAGGTTTCTTTTATATAATGTGGAAATGCTGGCATTGAACCGGGGTAAAGAAAGAAGTATCACAACACCAGGTTAAAGTCCAACAGGTTTAGTTGGTAGCACAAGTCACTAACTTTCAGAGCACTGCTCCTTCATCAGGTGAGTGGGATTTCAGTCCTGGCTGGAGACAATACACATTTTTTTAAACCTATGCTTTACCCTCTCTTCACACACATTGTCTGTACCTTTAAGCCTTTAAGGCTTGATTACCTGTAAAGACTCGCATTCCAACCATTATTTTGTAAATGAGTTTGTGTTTTTATATGCCCTGTTTGTGAACTTTGTAAAAGGTCTGACAACACCAGGTTTTAGTCCAACCGATTTATTTGATAGTAAACTCACAAGCTTTCAGGTTAACCCCTTCGTCAGGTGAATGGAGAGTTGGACTAAAACCTGGTGTTGTCAGACTTTTTACTGTGTTTACCTCAGTCCAACGCCGGCATATCCACATCATGTGAACTTTGTGCCAGCCTCAAAGGCACGATTTCCCAATTTCACATTGGTCACTCTTGCAGGATTGGTATTTACAGGCTGCCAGACTTCTCATTTCAGAACGTGCTTAGATTTCAGAGTTCAGGTAACTCCTACATTTATTGAAACAGAACAAAACCTTTCACATCCGAAGCATTAATTGGCTTTAAAAATAATCTCATTAGATATACTTTCTACAAATTTGTAGTTGTCTTTGATGTCATATCCTGAACGTACAAATGTAACATCTCAGTGCAGCACTGCATGAAACCCACAAGGAGCTTGATTTAGATGAACCAAGGGTAAAGCAATACTTCATCTGCAGACTTTCACTCAGACAAAAGTCACTTCTGCAGCTCAGGTAGAGGCATTACAGTCTTCATTAATTAAAGCTTGTGCAGTGCACTGTCGGCAGAAGTACATAGGTTCATTACACAAAGCTGCAGGCACATGATGAAATAGGGATGGAAGGAAACAGCACACAGCAAGAAAATTAGAAAAAAAATCACAATAAATTAATTTAGGAAAGCAAGCAACATGAAGAAATCAGCAAGATACATGAAGTTTGATATAGATTTACTAAAAATTGTTTATGCAGAAGGACAACCAGATGAATACTTGGGAGTCACTGAACTCAAGACACATCTCGAGCTAATTACTAAAAATCACAGAATAATGCAATCAAATCAGTGACAAATTTGAGAGCAATTGTGTGAGAAGTTAGAGGTTATGTTACTGGACAGGAAACTTGAATTCAAATCCCTCCACAGCAGCTACTGAATTAAAATTCAGGTTATTAAATAAATCTAGAACAAACAGAATATGAATAAGAGTAGCCATGAAACTAGCAGAGGGAAGGAAATTGCTGACCTTACTTCATCTGGCCTACGATATCACAACAGCTCAGTGACTATCACTGCTAGCTGTGCAGATACATGGATTTGGGCCTGTGTCTGTGGGAGTTTGCACATTCTCCCTGTGGTTGCGTGGGTTTCCTCCCACACCCCAAAGATGTGCTCTTAGGCTGATTGGTGTACCAAATTGACCCTACACTATTCTCCCCTGAATCTGGCTACATTAGGGGTACCGTTCACATACACATGGGGCAGGGTAGGTGTAGGAAAATGCTCTGTTGAAATGGCAGCACGGGCTCGTTGGGCCAAAGGGCCTGTTTCCCGTGCTGGGTTGTTCTTTGATATGACCCCAGAGACACAGACCCTGAACTATCCCCTGCAACAGTTAACCTAGCCACTCGCACACTGGGTGGCACAGCAGCTAACACTGCTACCTAAGTGTCAGGGACATGGGTTCAACTGCTAGCTTGGGTCACTGTCTGCGTACAGTCCACATGTTCTCCCAGTGTCTTTGGATGCTCCAGTTTCCTCCCATAGTCAAAGATCTACTAGTGTGATGCATTGACCATGCTAAATTCTCTCTGTGTACCCGAACAGGCGCCAGAGTGTGGCGACTAGGGGATTTTCATGTAACTTCATTGCAGTGTGAATGTAATCCTAATTGTGACACTAAAATAAACTTGGAGGGCAATAATTGCATCATCAGCAAAATCCACACTAAGTGAATAAATGAAAAAGTTAACATCAGCTGTGTAACAGGATATAAAATAAATTGGCAGGGAGAGGGGACACCAGAACACAGCACAGGTACAAAAACATAGAACAAGGACATAGAAAAAGGATTGGGAAACAAAAAGGATTCTAACATATAGTCCCGAAAGAGAAAAGATTGGGGAAAACACAAGATAAACCATGGCAGGCTTGCAGTCCACATGTGTTAATATTCACTGTGTGACAATCAAGGTTGGAAGGCTAAATGGACAGGGGTGATTTGAAAAGGTAGTGATTATGGCTCAGACAGGGACAGAAGTGGAGATTTAACATGCTGGTAAGAAAATATTCAAGAGGAATAGGAAGTAACACAGCAGAAACAGCGCAATTAACTGCGGCAGAGCAGATGCGAATCAACAATGGGAATGCACTAAAACCAGCAAGTATAAAAAGCAGGAGAAGGAATAGGGAATGGACAACAGCCGAACAGTCAAGGAGATCCAAGTAGGTAATGCAGAATTCCCCAGCGTGTCTCACTCTCCAAGCAGAATTCTACTCTGAGTGCCGAGTCATGGTTTCATCGGGGAGTACAGCCAAGGCCTCACCCACAAAGCACGGCTGGCTCACTGTGCAGGGGAGCAGGAGCAAAACTGGCAAAGCCATAAACTTTTTCTTAATTTAGGGATGAGGGCATCGCTGGCTGACCCTCATTTATTGCTCACACCGAAATGCCCTATAGAAGATGGTTGTGAGCTGCCTTCTTGAAGTTCACTGCATGTACTTTTGGTGTAGGCATACCCACAGTGATATTTGGGGGGGGGGGGGGGGTTTCCAAGATTTTAACCTCATGACAGTGAAGGAATGGTGATACATTTCCAAATCAGGATGGTGAGTGATGTTCAGATGGTGGTGTTCCCAGGTGTCTGCTGCCCTCGTCCTTCTAGTTGGTAGTGGTCATGGGTTTGAAAGGTGAAGGCCTAGAAACTTTGCTGAGGAACTGCTGTAGTGATTTGCAGGTGGCACCAAGCTGGGTGGCAGTGGGTGCTGTGAGGAGGATGCCATGAGGCTGTAGGATGACTTGGACTTGCTGGCTAAGTGGGTAAATAATTAGTGAAAGCAATATAATATGGATAAATATGAGGTTATCCACTTCGGCAATAACAGGAAGGAAGAGTATTATCTGAATGGTGGTAGTTTAGTAAAAGAGGAAGTGTAACATAACCTGGATGTCATAGTGGAACAGTCACTGAGGTAGTGAGGAAAGCTAGTACATGCTGGTCTTCATAGCAGGAGGATTTGAATATCAGAGCACAGATGTCTTGAAAAAGTTATACAGTGAGTCAACCTGAGCAAGGAGCAGTGTTCCGAAAGCTCATGATTCCAAATAAACCTGGTGTTGAGAGACTTCTTGGTGAAGCCACATCTTAATTATGGGTGACATTGCAAATGTCTGTTAAAACTACAGAAACCCTACAGTACAGAAGGAGGCCATTCAGCCCATCGAGTCCCTTACCGATTCTCGGGAGAGCATTTTACCCTGGCTTAATCCCTACTTTATCCCTGTAATTCCATGCATTTACTATGGCTAATCCACCTCACCTGTATATCTTTAGACACTGGGACCAAACCAGCACATCCGGAGGAAAGACATGCAGACAGAGAGAACATGCAAGCTCCACACAAACGGACACCCAAAGCCAGAACTGAACTGGGTCCCTTGTGCATGAGGCAGCAGTGCTAACTAGATGGTGGAATTTGAATTCAATAAAAATCATGTAGTTAAGAATCTACTGATGACCTGAAAGCATTGTCGATTGTTGGAAAAACTCATCTAGTTCGTTAATGTCCTTTAGGAAAGGAAATCTGCCAACCTTACCTGATTTGGCCTACATATGACTCCAGAGCCACAGCAATATGACTGACTCTTAACTGCCAACTGCCATCCAAGGCAGCGAGGGATGTGCAATAAATGCTGGCCAGCCAGCGATGCCCATGTCCCATGAATGAATTAAAAAAAACACTATAGCAATTTGGAGGGCTTCAGCTTTCAAAAGGCGGGTGATTGAGGAAAGGCCTGACAGAATTATATACACAAGGAAATAAATACTTAGGTAGAATTTTATCAAGATTATTACTTCACAGTATAAAGGCACTAGAAAAAGGAGACAAGTAACAGTTGGGTAAGTTCCCATCCAACAGCAGGGACAATCTCATACAAAGCAATTAATAGGAGCAACTTTTGTGAGAAGAATAGTGGATCAAAAATATTGGAACTATTTAATGTTCAGTCCGATAATGCTCAAATGCAGAGTTTTTCCCCTCAATAGGAAAGGTATGATTTGAGTTGGTATTTATTTTACAGATTGAGAGTCAGCTAATAAACGTACAGTTGCTCGCTGCTCCAGGTCTCTCAGGAAAGATGTTGGAGGAGATGACTAAACCAATCTGGATTCCTGCTCATCAGGAAGCCTTGTTGCAAGGGTTGAGAATATTCAAGCAAAGCCAGGATTGAGCACAGCTGTGATAAAGCATCATCACATTTCCTGCTATCTATACCCATAGATTTAGTAATCAATGTAAAGTCATCTTAGACAGTATCCAACCTTCATAGAACACTCCAAAACTAAGAAATCAGAAAATGTGAAAAAGGGCAGAAAGAAGGGTAGGAGGGTAAAAATCTTGACTCATTTTAAATTAAATGACATGCTGATTGAGGAAAGAAAAAAATGAATAAGGTCTTGTCCTGGATAAATCAAAGCACCTCAGTCATCTGCATCCACCTTGTCTAAGGTCACACAGATATGAACCCAAGTTAAACGAATAAAAATCTACCACAATATCCAAATAAGACACGGTGACAGATAATCACTGCATTCATTACATGTGCTTTGAAGTCTGTGAACAGACCGAGCCCACCCTTTCAAAAGTTATTCCCCAGGACAGGAACTCACCCGCAGCTGCTTTTTGTATATTAAAGGCCTGTACTTGAGGTGTTACTGAGGAGACTTTGCCTTCAGTGATGACTGAAGAATCCAGTTTGCTAATCTCTAAACTGTCATTGAGGTTTGGCTGTGTTATGCCTCCTTTACTAGTTTTGTTTTTTGGCTTCCTGTTTGGAATTTTAGGTGGAAACTTCATCTTCAGCTTTTTACTGTTCTCCTGTTTGAAAACAAATACAAAGCTTAGCATACATAGGCAGCTGAAGAACATTACAAGATGAATCAGCACAAGCATTTCTACACTACCCAAGTGTAACTGCTTAACAACAGCTTAATACATCCAGCAAAATTCAATCAAGGTACACCCAAACAAGTACTAATACAAAGGATTAAAAAGGGCTTTCACACAAGGTTTACTTGAAAAAATGATTCCCTTGAAAGAGCTTTAGAATTTTCAGGTTTAATTATTGATTTCACTGGCTCACAGGTGATATTTCCACCTCAGAGGTGCAATGGTTGTCATGCCAGTCCTGGCAAATGAGTACCAAAATCCTGGTTCTGAATATTGAGTTGATATCCAGTGAGGCGTATACGTGCCATTTCCTCCACGACGCCATCACAAAGGAATTGAAAGGCTCTGTAATTTTGATTGTATGGCTGAATGGAGATTAACTTACGCTGAAAAATCTTAAATCAATGACTTGCTGTTAGGGCATTGGGGAGAGTTACAAAACAAAGATCTAGGGGTACAGGTTCATAGCACCTTGAAAGTGGAGTCACAGGTGGACAGAGTGGTGAAGAAGCCATACGGCATGCTTGGTTTCATCGGTCAGAATATTGAATACAGGAGTTGGAACGCCTTGTTGAAGTTGTACAAGACATTGGTAAGGCCGCACTTGGAATACTGTGTACAATACTGGTCACCCTATTATAGAAAGATTATTATTAAACTAGAAAGAGTGCATAGAAGATTTACTAGGATGCTACTGGGATTTGATGGATTGAATTATAAAGAGAGGCTGGATAGACTGGGACTTTTTTTTCTGGAATGTAGGAGGCTGAGGGGTGTCTCAGAGAGATCTATAAAATAATGAGGGGCACAGATCAACTAAATAGTCAATATCTTTTCACAAAGGTAGGGGAGTCTAAAACTAGAATGCATTGGTTTAATGAGAGAGGGGAGAGATAGAAAAGTGTCCAGAGGGACAATTTCTTCATACAGAGGGTGGTGAGTGTCTGGAACAAGCTGCCAGAGGTAGTCGTAGAGGCGGATATGATTTTGTCTTTTAAAAAGCATTTAGATAGTTACATGGGTACGATGGGCATAGAAGGATATGGGCCAAATGCGGGCAACTGGGATTAGCTTAGGGGTTTTAAAAAAAACAGCGGAATGGATTTGAAGTTGGGCTATAAACCTCTGACTCGAAGCAAACCTGATTTCTAGGTTGAAGTTGTTTGTTTTCACTATGCTAGATTTCTTTATGGCCAGTGGCCTGGAATTTGACAAAGGACAGAAGGTATCGTACACAACAGCTTCTCCTTGGCAGGGAAGTGATATACACAGATTTTTGAGAGCCAGTGTTCCTTAGCTGGGCATTGGAATGTAAACAATATGCACTTAGGAGGCCTGGAGAAATGAGGTCTGGAGTGACTAATGACCTATTTATCTGCATTTGATAGGCCTAATCCAATGATTCAGTTGTGGTTCTGATCAATTCATTGGCTGTTTACCAAGGAACTTTTGGAGTTTTAACTCTGCGAACACAAAGAGCTTGTTAAGAAAGGCAGTGTGAAGAACCTGGGAACCAAGCTCAAAGACAGACAACATCTGGAAAGAGAACAAAGGTCTGATTTCATGTTCAGCAAACTCCTGGCCAGGTTTTAATTGCAAGTGGAAATCAACATTAAGTTAAGGAACAGATAGTGAGCATTTGGTTTAAGCATTGCAACTATTTACTGCTGTTTATGTAACTACAGGATAAAGGAAATTGAGTTTACATAGCAAAGCCTTTGTACCTTTATTCGTTACACAGCTTAAAACAGAGTTTTGGCCAACAGTTGCAATCCAACCAAGATTTTTCGAAGATAAATGCCTTGTCAAATCCAATGGGAAACTGCTACTCACCCCTCAAACATGGCTCATAAATCTCACCTGCAAAACTCAAGTGTGATCTGCCCTAGGGCAGGTCCTAAAATGCAAAGATAAATGTTGAGCGTCTTTGTTATAAACCACAGGTCAGGGTGTGAGTGCTTGACTTTATACGACAGGGGTAAATCACATGAGATACTGAAGGGAAAAAGTACCCTTACACAAGGTTGAATGGATCTACCTTACATTAACTTGCTCTTTCTCTACACCTTATTTATGACTGTGACACTACATTCCATACCCTCTCCTTCTGATCTCCCCTATGTACTCTATGAACTGCATGCTTTGACAATGCAAAAAACAATACTTCTCACTGTGTCTCAATACACGTGACAATATTAAAAATACATTGTGAATCTAAATGTTAGAATAAACATGCAAGTAACAATTACAGGAAGTACTTGAGTAAAAATCAATCTCATGCAAGTTGACCACATGAATTTTAACTGAAAATATAATTTCTCATATCTCAGCTAAAAGTTGACCCAACTTTTCAAGGCCAACACAAAAATTCCAGAATCAAAGTATAATCCTGGAGTTTATTGATTCAATTTCAATGCAAAACTCAAATTTAATTTTAATGTTTTCAAAGAAACAAGTGTTGTTTGCTCTCACTTTATTCCATTGTGACTGCCTTTTCTGAATTTCATTTGGGCCCGAAGTCATACATGTCAATTCAAAAACATGGGTGAGCAATACGGCCTCACCATATCAGGGGCCTGGGTTTAATTCCAGCCTTGCGTGACTTTGTGGAGTTTGCATGTTCTCCCCATGTCTGCATGAGTTTCCTCCAGGTGCTCTGGCTTCCTCCCATAGTCCAAAAATGTGCAGATTAGGTGGTTTGGCCATTAAAAATGATTTCAAAACCAGCTGGGGAGAGGTTTACGCAGAGAACATTTTGTCAAGGAACCAATGTTAGTGTTTTCTTGTTGATTATAACAAAAGTTAAAATAAGCCATGAAAACAAGTTTTATTTCCCTGTTGTTGTGATACATACAGGCTGTTAAAACCCAGGCCTGCATACAGAATATCTGAGATTTTCATATGCAATGGCCAAGGAAAAGATGGGTGTGTGATACAAAATGTACTTTTAAACCAAAGGTGTGCAGGTTAGGTTGACTGGCCAAACTAAATCGCCCCTTTATGTCAGGGGGCTAGTGGGATAAATACGTGGGTTTACAGGGACTGGGCCTGGATGGGGTTATTGTTGGTGCAGGCTCAATGGCTCAAATAATCTCCTTCTGCACTGTAGGGATACTATGATAAATTGCCCTCTACTGTCCAGGGGAATTAACGGGGTAAATGCGTGGAGTTACAGGGCTAGGGCAGGGAGTGGGCCTGGCTAAGATGCGCTGACGGAGAGTTGGTGAAGACACAAAGGGCTAAATGATCTCTTTCTGCACTGCAGGACTTCAATGACCTGTATAAAAGTCAAGCCATGGTCTTTCACCTAAAAGGGCAAGTTACACAAAGTCTCAATTTCTACACGAATATACATGGTACCAGTAGTTAAAGCGTCAATAGCATCAGAGTTAAGCATACACGCCGGAAGTAGCAGGGAATTGTACTCCTTCAGGAGAGGAATGCCGAGCTCCTTTACCAGCAGTAAATATGTGGGTGTTGGACAGAAAAGTCAATTGAGGGTACTTCTAAAGGATTATTAGCTCGTCCCCCTGACATTAAGGGACAATTTCGCATGGCCAATCCACCTACCCACACATCTTTAGACTTGAGGTGGGGAGGAGTTCATCTTCAGATGGTTTCCCATGGAAGGCAATTACCCAGGAAACATTTACACTACAGGGCAAATCTTAATGGGGAACCTCTGACATAGACTTCCAGCACATCTTGGGGCCTTATATGTTATGGACGTCAAAGAGAATAGCTGCAAATGCTAAACATTAAACAAATAAATTTCTCAGTATCTTCAAGAATAAGGAAGTCAGATGAGTTGTTACCATGAAAAAATAATCTATATGATGACTGCCAAGTACACAAGTTACAGAAAATACTATAAAAGGTGATTTGCGAGAGTAGAGGGGAAGATTCTGCGCACTTGAACTTTGTCTACTGATGGGTGAGTACGTGCCTACTTTTGAAAATGGTCACATACCATGGTCACAGACAACTGCAGATAGAGTTGTCTCACTTTCTGTGCAAAAGGATCATAAATGTTCAATAGCAATGAAGGTGGATTATCTGAACAGTAGTAACCATAATAGAACTGAGAAAGAGAAAATCTAGGGATGCAATCAGGTGCAGATAGAAAAAGATCACAAAAACAACAAATAAGATTTTGGGTTCTACGTAAAGATGTGCTAAACACTGACACTGAATTCTTGGGATGAGGGGATCTTATCAAGGAAAGTTTAACATTGGGCCATTACCCATTAGAGCTTAGAAGAGAGTGAGGTGACTTTACTGACACACGTCACATCCTGAGGAAACTTGATAAGAGGGTAATGGGAAAATGAGAGAGACAAAAACGAGGGGACACATTCAAGAGATCTCCCTTTTAAGACAGAAATGAAGAAAATCTTTTTTTTCCTCAAAGCATCATTGGTGTGTGGAATTATTTTCCATAGAAAACAGTGTTGGCTAGGTCATTGCCTAATTCAGCCTCAAGTTCTCACATTTGATAGTCAAGAGACTACCCATCAAAGCTGCAATGGAGTTATCAAATGCAGTCAGGTTCCAAGGACCAAATGGCCTATGCCAGCTCCTAAGTCGTATATTCCTAGCTGAAGGACTTCATTCAGTTTTGGGCACCTCATGAGAAAAAATTTATAACCATAGTAAGAATACAGAAAAGGTCCACTGGAACATTGGTAACAAAGGATTATGTTTAGACATTACAGTTAATAAAGGAATTTAAAAAGCTTCATCATTTAAAGTCTTA
Source organism: Carcharhinus amblyrhynchos (assembly GCF_965287045.1). NCBI lineage: Eukaryota > Metazoa > Chordata > Chondrichthyes > Carcharhiniformes > Carcharhinidae > Carcharhinus > Carcharhinus amblyrhynchos. The sequence goes on from NC_137350.1 coordinate 4,265,332, forward strand.
ATAGGGTCATAGAGGTTTTAACAAGGAATTTTTTTCAGATTGTTGCCATTGGTTGATGAGTTCGGAACAAGTGGTAAAGATGCAGGATCAGAGAAAGCTGGCAGATAATGAGGATGTACTTAATTATACACAGAGAATGAGAACATAGAATGCATTGCCATAAGTGATGCCCAAAACACAGTTCAGTTAAAAACATAAAAGATAGCCCAATCGCTGCCTGATGAGCTAAGTATTTTGTAGCAGTGTCTATTTCTATTTTAGATTTTTAGTATCTGCAGTGTCTTGATTTTTACATTTAAATCATTAAACCAGAATACTGCCAACAAGGGGAACCTGTGCAATGGTTCACATGATCTGAAGTAAACATCTGGTATTAGCGCTGGTTACCTTGGTAGTCGAACTGGCGCTTGTAAATAGTCTGGAACTTCTCCGGGGTGGTGCATTGCCAGGTGCATTGGTGGGGACTGTACTGGTTGGAAATAGTACCTGTGCTGCACTGAACAAGATCAGGAGAGAAAGCATAGTTAAGTCTGGCAGTCTTCACAGTTGCTCAGTATTTCAGCCAAGGTCAAATCTCATGCGAAGGGGAACATCTTTGCAAATTCAGATCAGCCCCAGAGCCCAACACGTGCTCCATTCTCAAAAGCAAATGGGCAAAAGGTTGGGTATCGTACAAATTCCTAATTGCAAAGCAGGCAACAAACTCCTGAGCAGTACTTTCTCACCCACAAGCAGCTTACCTTTTCTATGTCATTAAACTGTAAATAGTGTGAGCAGCTTGTTTATTTGAACATGTGCTACATCCAGAATCCTCCATACCCGAGAGAGAAAACATTGTTCTTCTCCCACTACAGCCCATTCACACCCTCCTCTCACCCCTCTCCCCCCTTTATCATTTTCTGATTGACATTCACTAATATGTTTTTTCTAATTCTCCACACACACGTTGTTTTCTCCCACATATCAAAAATCCCATTCTAACCTTCCCTGTTCAGCTCCATTCTTCTCCTCCTCACACTTGGACATTTTGTCTCCTTTCCCAGACATAAACACAAACTTCCCAGAGGAGGTTACACACAGCTTGCTGAATGTCATAAACGCAAGCACCATCATTTAACCTATAGTGCCAGGCTGCTAGGCGTGACTCGGTCGATGCTAAAGTCACATTGATTTGCCGTGCTCAATCTACGTTATGAATGACCCAATCTGCATCATAAACCTGGCCTGGAGGTGAAATTCATTCATTCTTTTCACTCCATGCCAGGAGCATGCATTTATCTGACCATTTCCATTGGCTTTCTTACAATCTGAAATGTACCATGCATTGAAACAAACAGACTGCTCACAATAGCTAACTCGATTACAAGCATTTTCTATTTTTATTGTAAGATTTTCAGCTTTTAGCTCAAACTGGGGCAGGACAGAGCATCAAACCCCAACCACCCAAACATGAGGGGCTGGAGAGGGGGGGTGCGGGGAGGGAACGGGGCAGGGAGAGAGGATAAGGGACCCGCAAAAGCCCAGGAGAGATTGAGCTTCAGGTGAGTGTGCTCTGGATTGACTTGGCCCAGAATTGGAGCATTTTGTTACCAGCCCTGAAATCTGGGAGTGCTTTTCATTCAGCAGCTCTGGTCCTGAAGTCATCCTGGAGCCAAATAGTCCAGAAAGACAAACACCAACCAAAGATCACAAACCTCATTGGGCTAACAAATTGGATAATTCATCACACAGATGGAGCACAGTAAATCGACACTTAGTTTTAGCACTGAATGATCCACACGACAGCCTGGATACCACAGGCTGGGGTTTATTAAGCCTAGTCATTCAATTTGTATGCAATCTCTGTGCAGCCCACACTTCAGGGAAATATTAATTGCAATACATACAAGAGAACTATTAATAAAAAAGATTGCAAGAAGTGGTTAACCATGAAAGTCCCTGTACAATAATGTCTTCCCATTCAAAGTGATGAAGGAAACGTCCAGGATTTTCTCACCTTACTCAAACCTTCTGTGGTCTCATTGTCTGTTTGCCCATGGCCTGGCTAAGATCTGAATACAATGCGTCTGATTCCAATAATGGTGGCACTTGAATACCATAAAAGGTAATTACAAATCTTTGTTCAAGTACTGGAATGGCTTAAAGTCAAAACATAGATTTGCATGGTCCACTTTTTCCATTTCTGTACCTGCTGCATTTGGTTTAATCTTACATCGAGGTAGTCAGAGGCTATTAGAAGCAAGAGTAGACCACTGAGCCTTCAAGCCAGCTCCGCCGTTCACGCATACCATGGACAACAAAATTCAATACCCTGATCCCATCTTCTCCTCCATATACCTTGATCCGTTTAGCCCAAAGAGCTATATCTAATTCCTTCTTGAAATCATGCATTTTGGCCTCAACTTCACCACGATGAGCCTCTTCCACAATTCTATTAGATCATGGATGACTTATACCTCAACTCAATTAATTTGCTATCTCAAGACAGGAAATGTTGCTGGACTGCTACCTGGTCTGTGGACCTGAAGTCTGTGTCTGAGTCAGTGGAGTTGGAGTTACATCTCGGCTGTTTCCACTTTGCGTAAAGACTGCCTTGGTTCCACCTTGAGTTATTCGCGCTACAGACTTTAGGGTAGAAAAGGAGGCAACAACAGAAAAGTGATACTGTCAATGCAAGGCCCCCTTATAACAATCAATTTCAAATCTACAATCTTGTGAGTTCTTCAAATTTTCACTCCATCACAACCATGTTTTTTCATATAATCTTACCTTCTTTGTGGGGCCTCCTGTAGAGGATGAATCAATTACAGATGAAGAATTTGTATAGTTTGGCAAAAAGGAACCATCACCTGGGCTTGGAGTCTCCAGGGGCAAGACTCCAAAACTGAAAAGTAATTAAATGCTGTTATTTAATTTAATTGTACACAGATTTTACATGTGCATTTTAAATCCCTCCTACGCTGAACAGCCAATATACCACAATAAAAGTTAAACTTACTATGTACCAGTGATTCTATTTACAGGCATGATGGCTTTACACCTTACGTCCATTTAGTTGAATATGTTGCACAAATCGCTGCATAAAAACTGCAGCAGTAACCTTTTTTTTGCTTAGGATGTACTAGCGCATCAAACCGATCTGTAACAGCAAAGGGCCAAAATCACTCAGGACATCGAGATGGAGAACAAGAACCAAAAAAAATCAGGAGGTGGAGCAGGTTTTCAAGATATCAATTAGAAATGTGTTTGTTGCTTGGACTGCAGAAGTGGCAAATAAAAGGTTCACTGCTGCTCTCAGTCAGATATCTGGTTCTAGCCATCTAATCAGTACAATGATGTTACTGCTCAAAACATTGTATATCATAGAAGCTTAGAATCCCTACAGTACAGAAGGCTGCCATTTGGCCCATCGAATCTGCACAGACCACAACCTCTATCCCCGTAACCCCACATATTTACTCTGTTAATCCCCCTAACAGTAGGGTTAATTTAGCATGGAACCGGAGCATCTGGAGGAAACCCACACAAACACGGGAGAATGTGCAAACTCCACACAGACAGTGACCCAAGGCTGAAATTGAACCTGGGCGCTTGGGGCTGTGAGGCAGCAGAGCCACCCTGGCAGCAGAGAAGACTGCGCAAAGGAATTTAAATTGAGACAGTACTAATAAGCCTAATGATAACTCAGCTTCTGTTTCCTTTAGAATCAAAATTCAAGCTAACAGAAGTATTCAAAATTATGATCAAAGCAAATCTTTGTTGGGGAAGTGTTGGACTTCAATAAATTGAATCACGGCATTAGAATAAAATCTTTGCAACACAAAGCTCCGATTTTATTATTACAACTGAGATTTTTAACATGGCGATAGGCAGAGATCGATTTGAGCTGGACGAGAGTGAAGAATAGATGGCAGCAGTGCAACAAATGTTAGGTTGGACACCACAGAATAGATTGCTCGAAGATGCAAACAACAAACATTCACTCAACCTGCATAAAGGAGCTGTATAAGCTGCTGCCAGTCGAAATCAGATATAAAAAGGTAGTTAGTAACTGCAGACACTGCAGTCACCTGCTGTTCACTTGTGGGCTCAGAGGAGACTTTTTTAAAAGGTAAATCACACGTCTGGATGGGACAGGCTGGATAAGTCAACTCATTTTTTAATTCCCATTTTACATGCATGCAAGACTTAGAGGACAAGTTTCCAAGAAAGGTGACAAGAGCAGAAAAAAATAAAAGAGCTCAAGGGACAACAGATTATATGTTGAGAAAAGGTGAATAAGCAGAAAAAAAAGAGAATGGATTATCTTTCTCCGTGTCTCGCTCACTATTTCATTAAAATTGAGCGCTTCATGCAATAAAATCCACCCATATTGCTGCAAAGTCCTGCCTTGTTCTGGTTGCTGGTACAGAAGCCCAACTATTCAAACAAATGAGAAATTTGGAGATTCATCAAAGCATTATTACCACAAGTTCTACAAAGAGAACAAGATGGCAGATTTCCTCCAGTCAAAGAGGTACATGGCTGTCACAATTCTTGTACATTATCCCCACAGCTGATAACTATCAAAAACCAATACATCAAGACTAGCATAACAGGAATGAACGAACACATGAAAGCTTGGTTTGGAGATAAGGAACAAGAATTTTACCTTGGTGTTAGGGGACTAAGAGCAGCAGGTCCACCAAGCAAACTCCTCCCAGACTTTGGTTTATTTACAAGTTGTTTGCACAATACTGAAGATCCAGAACCAAGAGGCACAGAATCAGGAGAAATAACAGATGGATCAATTAAAGATACTGATGAATCAGTCATCATTGAGGAATATTTGGAGTTGGCAGAGGATTCAAGGTTTAATCTGTTCAGTTCCTACAAAAAAAAAACCATGAACAACAGATAAGTTCGAGGGTAATCTTCATTCTTTGACTCATGCTTTCTTCACCCAGTGAACTAAAGCTACCTCAACTAGTTGTGGGGAAATTGCATATTTTAGGAGAAGAATTGAAGGCTCTCAGGAACATGAATAATGTGATGGGACCTCCAAACCATGTCGTCAAGTCAACGCACCATCATTTTTCAACTTAAAACCAGAAACCAAACCTCGAGAAGTAGCAGGAGACTGTTTACTAAATGAGGGATTAAGAATAAGGGGCCAGATAAACAACATTAAATAAGAAATCTGGAATGGGGTGAAGAAATTTATTAGCACAATTCTATGAGTGGTTCAGGCAGAAATGACAACAAAATTCAAGGTTACACTGAATGGGTAAATAAAGGAAGAGGTTAAAGGGATACAGGAACAGGTGGTGGTATCAATCTCAACCCAAGCAAATAGTCTGCAGACTTGCTGACCCATATGGTTGCTTCCCATGCTATAACTTTGAGATACTAGTTGATATTAAAGACATGATTGCAGAGCATTTAAAGAGACAGTAAGCTTTGTAAACATTACCATTGCCTTACAAAATAATGGTTATGATCAAAGTGGAACTTGTGCAATGGGCAGAAAGGACTCTACTTGCCTCAACTCTCTTTCCCGCATAACAGGGTGAATTAATTTACCCATTTCTTGCACCATCAAGACTTCTGAATTTGCTTTACGTTAGGCATATAACATTGTGAGCAGTTGCATTATGAAAAACAACACTTTGTTTCATGTGGCAACAGATAATTTAATTTCTGATACAAATTAAATTGAAAGCTGCTTCTGGCAACTCCAGCTGAAGAGCTACTCTCTGGACAGCGAGTGATATCAAGTGCAATTTATCAATGAGACCTTGCAATTCACAAACATTCAAACTAATAGTGTAGTTTACTGATCAGAAAAGCTCAAAAGATTTGAATGATAAGACACACAATTTGAAACAAATTGAACTCCTTGCTAGAAATGAGTAAATGACCAGTGGACATAATATATATTGAAAATGATGATCCCCCTCAATCAATTGGGCACAAAAACAAAACAACAAGCTGCCCTGATTCCCCCCATGCCAATACTATGTTAAGAAAGCCCATCAACGCCTCTATTTCTCAGAAGACTAAGGAAATTTGGCATGTCAGCTACGACTTTCACCAACTTTTACAGATGCGCCATAGAAAGCATTCTTTCTGGTTTATCATAGCTTGGGGTGGCTATGCCAAGATTGCAAGAAATACAAAAGATCATGAATGTAGCCCAATCCATCATGTAAACCAGCCTCCCATCCGTTGACTCTGTCAACAATTCCCACTGCCCCAGAAAAGCAGCCAGCATAATTAAAGACCCCCACGCATCCTGGACATTCCCTCTTCCACCTTCTTCCATTGAGGAAAAGATGCAAAAGTCTGAGGTAACATACCAACCAACTCAATAACATCTCGTCTGTGCTACCAGACTTTTGAATGGACCTACCTCGCACTAAGTTTATTTTTCTCTACACCCTGGCTATGACTATAACACTACATTCTGCACTCTCGTTTCCTTCTCTATGAACAGCATGCTTTGTCTGTACAGTATGCAAGAAACAATACTTTTCATTTGTATACTAACTCATGACAATAATAAATCAAAATAAAATTAAAACAAGAATAAATTCATAGCTAATCTGATAGTCAAAAAACTGGAATTGTGATGACAATCTCCATTGTAGATTCCCTCGTCAATCAAAAATCAGCCTTGCATGCAGCCTTGAATAAGTTCAATGAAACTGCTTCCACTGCTCCAAGAGGAAGAGAAAAGATTCTCTGAGAAAATAAAGTCTTATCTCCCATCTTAACTGGGAGACCAAATTTTTAAATCGTGTCTCCTAGTTCTTCACAAAGGAACATCCTCACAGGATTCACCCTGCGGAGTCCCCTCAGATCCGCTGTTTCAATAAGATCACCTCTCATTCTTCTAAATTCCAATAGGTGTAAGCTCAACAGGGCATGAAGCATCATCAATGAGGCTGAATCCGGCTTTAAATTGAGTGAATAAATGATAAAGGTGCTGCAGAACATGTGGAATCAGAAAGGTGGAGCAGAATAGTAGAATCTCAGAAAGGATTAGCCAGCTTTATACAGCACAAGTGCAGTCCACTTTGTGTTCTAAGCACCAATATTGGATGCATCAGTTATTAATCAAGATCTACCTTTGGTTAATGACCCAAATTTAACAATCATTGATGGTGTTTCAACTCAGACGTAATAATTAGCCCCCTCTCCACAACAACAACCTGCAGCATTCTGTTTTGACAATGTCCTGATTAATTGCTAAGACGCCAGAAAAATAGCTTGTGATGCCAGTGATGGGTCAGCATATTTACTTGCTCGTATCTTTCATTGATAGTGTTACATGGGGCGATTTAAACTTATTTGGCAGGGTATGGGAACCAAAGCAAAGGTGAATTCAAGATAGGGCCAGTAAGACTCAGAGGAAGAGCAGACAGACTGAGGTTGCTGATCAAAGAGGGTCTGGTGCACTGAGATGCATTTGTTTCAATGCGAGCAGTGTAACAGGAATGGCAGATGAACTTAGAGCTTGGATTAGTACTTGGAACTATGATGTTGTTGCCATTACAGAGACTTGGCTAAAGGGAGAACAGGATTGGCAGCTTAATGTTCCGGGATACAGATGTTTCAGGCAGGATAGAGGGTGATGTAAAAGAGTTGGTGGAGTTGCACTACTGGTTAAGAGGAATATAGTAAAAAGTCTGACAACACCAGGTTTTAGTCCAACCGATTTATTTGATAATAGACTCACAAGCTTTCGGGGTTAGCCCCTTCGTCAGGTGAATGGAGAGTTCTGGCCTCAGACGAAGGGGCTAACCCCGAAAGCTTGTGAGTCTATTATCAAATAAATCGGTTGGACTAAAACCTGGTGTTGTCAGACTTTTTACTGTGTTTACGCCAGTCCAACGCCGGCATACCCACATTAAGAGGAATATCACAGCTGCAGGAGGACACCTCGGAGGGCTCAGACAGTGAGGTAATATAGGGAGACCTCAGGGATAGGAAGGGTGTAGACACAATGTTGGAAGTTTACTACAGACTTCCCAATAGCCAGCAATGAAGAAACAGATATGGAGACAGGTTTCAGCAAGATGTAAAAGTAACAGGGTTATTGTGATGGGTGATTTTAACTTCCCCAAAATTGACTGGGACTCACTTAGTGCTAGAGGCGTGGGAGGGACAGAGTTTGTAAGGAGCATCCAGGAGGGTTGCTTGAAACAGTATGTAGATAGCCCAATTAGGGAAGCGGCTGTACTGGGGAATGAGCCTGGCCAGGTGGTCAACATTTCAGAAGGGGAGCAATTTGGGAACAGTGACCATTATTCAGTAAGCTTTATGGAACTGATGGATAAGCGTACGCCTCAGCTGAAGGTGCTAAATTGGGGGAAGGCTAATTATAACAATATTAGGCAGAAACTGAAGAATGTAGATTGGGGCAGGTGTTTGAAGGCAAATTAACATCTGGCACATGGGAGGCTTTCAAGTGCAAGTTGATAGGAAATCAGGACTGGCAAGTTCCTGGAAGGATGAAGGATAAGTTTGGCAAGTTTCAGGAACCTTAGTGAGAGATATTGAACCTAGTCAAATAGAAACAGAAGCATTTGTAAAGGCCAGGGGACTGGGAACACAAAGTAAGCGTGGACGACAAGGAAAGAATAAACTTAAGCAAGGAGTCAGGAGAGCTAAAAGATCATTGGCCAGCAGGATTAAGGAAAATCCCAAGGCTTTTTATACATATATAAAGAGCAAGAGGGTAGCCAGGGAGAGGGTTGGCCCACAAAGGGGAGGGAATCTTTGTGTGGAGCCAGGGGAAGTGGGTGAGGTATTAAATGAGTATTTTCTGTCAGTAATCACCAAAGAGAAGGGCTTGATGGATGAGGAGTCTGGGAAAGAGTGTGTAGATAGTCAGGGTCATGTTGAGATCAAAAAGGTGGTGATATTGGGGGTCTTGAAAACCATTAAGGGAGACAAGTCACCAGGGGCTGATGGGATATACCCCAGAATATTGAGAGAGACAAGGGAAGCCTGGAGAAAAATTTTTGAATCCTCACAGGCTATAGGGGAGGTCCTAGAAGATGAAAGAACAGCCAATATTGTTCCTTTAAGAAGGGTAGCAAGGATAATCCAAGTAATTACAGGCTGGTGAGCCTTACATCCGTGGTGGGGAAGTTGTTGGAGGATTCTTCGAGACAGGATTTACTCGCACTAGGAAATAAGTGGATGTATTAGTCGAGGCAATGTGTTTTTGTGAAAAGGAGCTCGTCACTAGCTTGATCGATTTTTTTTGAGCAGTGACAAAGATAACTGACGAGAGTGGGACAGTGGATGTTGTCTACATGGACTTCAGTAAGGCCTCTGACAAGGTCCCTCGTGGCATACTGGTACAGAAGGTAACTTTGCATTGGATCAGAGGTGAGCTGGCAAGATGGATACAAAACTGGCTTATCATAGAAGGCAGAGGGTGACAGTGGGGGGCACGTTTCTGAATGGAGGGCTGTGACTAGTGGTGTTCCTCAGGGATCAGAGCTGGGGCCCTTGCTATTTGTAATATATAAAAATGACTTGGAGGAAAATGTAACGGGTTTGATTAGTAAGTTTGCGGATGACACAAAGGTTGGTGGAATTGCAGGTGGCAGTGAGGACTGTCAAAGGATACAGCAGGATATAGGTCAATTGGAGGCCTGGGCAGAGAGATGACAGATGGAGTTTAATCCAGACATGAGGTAACGCATTTTGTCAGGTCTCAGAGATGGGAAATATACAGTAAATGGCAGAACCCTTAAGAGTACTGATTGGCAGAGCGATCTGAATGTACAGGTACACAGGTCAATAAAAGTGGTAACGACGGTGAAGGTAATCAAGAAGGCATAAGTCATGCTTGCCTTCATCGGCCGGGGCGTTGAGTTTGAAAATCGGCAAGTCACACTGCAGCTTTTTTGAACCTTAGGTAGGCCGCACTTGGAATGTTTAATTCTTGTTGCCACACTACCAGAAGCATGTGGAGGCTTTGGAGAGGGTACAGAAAAGATTTACCAGGATGTTGCCTGGTATGGAGGACATTAGCTAAGGGGAGGTTGGAGAAACTTGATTTATTCTCACTGGAACAACAGAGGTTGAAGGCAACCGGATAGAAGTCTCCAAGATTATGAGAAGCATGGACAGTGTGGATAGTCAGAAGCTTTTTCCCCAGAATGGAAGTGCCAATTACTAGGGGGCATAGTTTAAGGTGCGAGGGGCAAGGTTTAAAGGAGATGTACGAGGCAGGTTTTTTTTTTACACAGAGGGTGGTTGGTGCCTGGAATTCACCGTTGGGGGAAGTAGTGGAAGCAGATATGATTGTAATTTTAAAGGGTGTCTGGACAAATACATGAACATGATGAGAATAGAGGGATATGGTCCCTGGAAGGGTAGAGAGTTTTAGTTCAGTCGGGCAGCATGGTCGGTGCAGGCTTGGAGGGTTGAAGGGTCTGTTCTTGTGCTGTAATTTTCTTAGTTCTTATCACCTGTGGATTATTTTGTGCAATTTATCCTCCCAGAAACCATTCACCTCTGCCCATCAAGTCAAACCTCCTCAAAATCTCCCCTGACCAGCAAATCTCTGATCTTGCATTCAAATTTCACTGCTTTTGCCCCTCTTGTCCTTTCATGTCATGTTACTTCCTCAACCTTGTTCCCACTAAAATGATGGCCACCCAACTTCCCATCCTGGCCTCCATCTCAACTTATTTTTAACTTGTTCCTCTTCTTGGATATTGTCCCTCATCTTTTCAAATCTACAATCAATTTCCTCAAAAGAAAACCTACCCTTGACCCCTGAGCCCTTGTAAATGACTACCCTACTGCTGTCAACCTTCTTTGAGCTCCCAAAGTTCTTGAATATACTGTTACCTCATAAATCAGGACTCACTTTTCCTAAAAGCCAATCTTTCTAATCAGCTTTCTACACTGACCACACCATTGCAACTGTAAGCAAAATTCACAAGTGACTTCCTAGATGTGTGTCCAAGGTGAACTAGCCCTCCTCATCCTTTTTGATATGTCCACAGCCTTTGACATAGTTAGCCACATAAGAATATAAGAAGCAGGAGTAGAAGTAGCCCATTCAGCCTATCGAGTCTGCTCCACCATTCAATGAGATCATGATGGATCTGATATGATAATCCTCAACTTCACTTTCCTACCTTATTGACACAACCCTCAATTCCCTACCCAATTAAAATCTGTCCATTGAGCTTGAACACATTTAACGATCCAGCCTCACGGTAAAAAAAATTCCAGATTCACTACTCTCAAAGAAATTGCTCCTCACCTCTGTCTTAAATGGGTGACTCTTTACTCTGAGATTATGCCCTCTGGTCCTATACTCTTCCATAAGGGGAAACAACCTCTCAACATCTACCCTGTCAAATCCCAAGAATCCTGTGTGTTTAATAAAATCATCTCATTCTTCTAAACTCTTATGAGTACAGTCCCAACCTACTCAAACTCTGATAAGAAAATCCCTCCTAAAACAGGATCAACAAAATGAACCTTTTCTGGATTGCCTCCAATGCCAGCAAATATTTCTTTCGATGAGTGGACCAAAAATCATCATAGAACAGAATCCCTACAGCGCAGGAAGCATTCAGCCCATTGAGGCTGCACCAACTCTCCACTGCACTGAGCGCACCTGCAATATTGTTTACAGTATTCCATGTGTGGTCAAATTAGTGTCTTGTATAGTTTTAGCAAGACTTCCCAATGTTTATAGATCCATAGAACATTACAGCACAGAAACAAGCCTTTTGGCCCTTCTTGGCTACGCTGAACCATTTTTCTGCCTAGTCCCACTGACCTGCACCTAGATCATATCCCACCACACCCCTCTCATCCATGTACCTGTCCAAGTTTTTCTTAAATGTTAAAAGTGAACCCGCATTTACCACTTCATCTGGCAGCTTATTCCACACTCCTACCACTGGTGGATGAAGAATCCCCCCTCCCTTAATATTCCGTTGAAGCATTTTCCCCTTCACCATGTCGTCTTGTTCTTTTCTCCTCAAGCCTCAGTGGAAAAAGCCTGCTTGCATTCACTCTATCTATACCCATCATAATCTTATACACCTCTATCAAATCTCCCCTCATTTTTCTACACTCCAGGGAATAAAGTCCTAACCTATTCAACCTTTCTCTGTAACTCAGTTTCTCAAGTCCTGGCAACATCCTTGTAAACCTTCTCTGCACTCTTTCAACCTTGTTAATATCCTTCCTGTAATTAGGTGAGCAAAACTGCACAGAATACTTTAAATTCAGCCTCACCAATGTCTTATACAACTTCACTGTAACATTCCAACTCTTATAAATCAAAGTATTGAGTATAAAGTCCAATATGCCAAAAGCACTCTTTATGACCCTATCTGCCTGTGACACCACTTTTTAGGGAATTATGTACCTGTATTCCCAGATCCCTCTGTTCTACTGCACTCTACAGTGTCCTACCATTTACCATGTATGTTCTACCTTGGTTTGTCCTTCCAAAATGCAATACTTCACACTTGTCTGCATTAAAGGCCATCTGCTATTTTTCTAGCTGGTCCAAATCCCTCTGCAAGCTTTGAAAATCTTCCTCACTGTCCACTACACCTCCAATCTTTGTTTCATCAGCAAATTTGCTAATCCAATTTACCACATTATCATCCAGATCATTGATATAGATGACAAACAACAATGGACCCAGCACTGATCCATGTGGCACACCACTAATCACAGGCCTCCACTCAGAGAAGGAATCTTCCACTACCATTCGCTGGCTTCTTCCATTGAGCCAATGTCTAATCCAATTTACTACCTCTCCATGTATACCTGGCCACCGAACCTTCCTAACTAACCTCCCATGAGGGACCTTGTCAAAGGCCTGGCTGAAGTCCATGTACACAACATCCACCGCCTTCCCTTCACCTCTTTCCTGGTAACCTCCTCAAAAAACTCTAATAAATTGGTCAAACATGATCTACCAAGCACAAAGCATGTGAACTCTCCCTAATGAGTCCCTGTCCATCCAAATATTTGTAGATCTTATCTCTTAGTACTCCCTCAATAATTTACCTGCTACTGACATCAAACTTACCGGCCTATAATTTCCCGGATTACTTTTTGAGCCTTTAAAAAATACGTAACATGAGCTATCTTCCAATCTTCCAGCACCTCACCCATGGACACCGACGTTTTAAATATTTCTGCCACAGCCCCTGCAATTTCAACACTCGTCTCCTTCAAGGTCTGAGGGAATATCTTGTCTGGTCCTGGTGATTTATCTACTCTGATTTGCCTCAAGACAACAAGCATCTTCTTCCCTTTAATCAGTATAGGTTCCATGACCTCCCTACTTGTTTGCCTGATTTCCGTAGACTCCATGCCAGTTTCCTTAGTAAATACAGATACAAAAAACCCATTTAATATCTCCCCCATTTCTTTTGGTTTTATACAAAGCCAAGCACTCCAATCTTCAATAGGACCAATTTTATCCCTTACTATCCTTTTGCTCTTAATATACCTGTAGAAGCTCTTCAGATTATCCTTCACCTTGACTGCCAAAGCAACCTCATGTCTTTTTAGCCCTCCTAATTTCCTTAAGTAGTTTCTTGCACTTTTTATACTCAAGCATCTTATTGGTTCCCTGTTGCCTATGTCATAATCTCTCTCCTCTTCTTTGTCAGAGTTCTAATATCCCTCGAGAACCAAGGTTACTTATTCTTATTCATTTTGCCTTTAATCCTGACAGGAACATATAAACTCTGCACTCAAAATTTCTCCTTGGAAGGCCTCCCACTTACCAATCATATCCTTGCCAGAGAACAGTCTGTCCCAATCCACGCTTTTTAGATCCTCTCTCATTTCTTCAAAATTTGGCCATTTTCCAATTTAGAACTTCAACCTGAGGACCAGATCTATCTTTATCCATGATCAAGTTGAAAGTAATGGCATTATGATCACTGAAACCAAAGTGTTCCCCTACACACACTTCCGCCACTTGTCCTAACTCATTTCCTAATAGGAGATCTAATATTGCATCCTCTCTACTTGGTACCTCAATATATTGATTTAAAAAATTTTCCTGAACACATTTTACAAAGTCTAACCCGTCTAGACCGTTAACAGTATGGGAGTCCCAATCTATATGTGGAAAATTAGAATCCCCTACTATCACAACCTTATGTTTCCGGCAGTTGTCTGCTATCTCTCTGCAGATTTGCTCCTCCAATTCTCGCTTACTATTGGGTGGCCTATAATACAACCCCATTAACGTGGTCATACCTTTCCTGTTTCTCAGCTCCACCCATATGGCCTCGGTAGACAAGCCCTCTAATCTGTCCTGCCTGAGCATTGCTGCAACATTTTCCCTGACCAGCAATGCCATCCCCCCACCCTTCATCCCTCTGCCTCTATCATGTCTGAAACATAGGAACCCTGGAACATTGAGCTACCAGTCCTGCCCCCTCCTACAGCCATGTTTCACTAATGGCTAAAATGTCATAATTCCATGTGTCAATCCACACCCTCAACTCGTCTGCCTTCCCCACAATACTCCTGACATTGAAATAGACACACCTCAGAAGATTATTACCACCACACACAACCCTTCTATTTGAGATTTTGCATGAACTGGTAACATCATTTATTTTCACCCCAACTCCACAATCTGCTCTGGCACTCTGGTTCCCATCTCCCTGCAAATCCAGTTTAAATGTTCCCCAATAACACAAGCAAACCTCCCTGCAAGTACATTGGTCCCCTTGTAGTTCAGGTCTCTCTTGTATAGGTCCCACCTGCCGCAGAAGAGGTCCCAATGATCAAGAAATCTGAAATCCTGCCTCCTACACCAGTTCCTCAGCCACGTGTTCATCCACCTGAGCATCCGATCCAACTCTTACCCTCACTGGCACGTGGCACAGGTAGCAATCCTGAGACTACTACCCCCAGGGTCCTGCTTTTTAACTTCCTACCAAGCTCTCTACACTCACTCTTCAGGACCTCCTCACTCTTTTTTCCTACATCATTGGCACCAATGTGTACCATATATATACCATTCCCTTTGAAATAAAGATCAACATTCCATTTGCCTTCTCTATTAGCTGATCTTTTTGTGATTTATGCACTTGGACCCCCAAATCCCTCTGCGCTGCAGCTTTCTGCAGTCTTCCTACACATAAATAATATTCAGCTCCTTTATTCCTCTCCCAACACTTCTCCTCTGTCATCCAGCTTGCTGCAGCTAGACTCAGCTGGTACCATTATCTCGTGGCAGCTCAAGAGTCACTTCGCTTCCCAGTATTACCTCTGCAATTTCCCAAGCATCTATCTTTGATAACCTATTTCTGTGGCTCCCCAGCAACATCAACCAAAAGGACATCAGGTGGGCTGTGTACAATGACCCCAGCCAACTCACCAACATCCAGCAGTGGATAATTATTTTCTTTCAATTAAGATACATAGCAGTACTCCATTGATATTATCCAAATTAATGGCCTAGTGTACAGGCACAACACCAACATTTGCAGACGACAAAACTTGGAACTGTTGAGAATCTGAGGACGGTAGAGAAGACAGACTGGTGGAATGGATAGGTGTGCAATAGGTGAAATTTAATGCAGCAGCACAAGGTGATTTATTTTGGTAGCAAGAAAAATCAGAGGCAATATAAATTAGAGGGTACCATTCAAAAGGAAGTGCAGGAGCAGAGCTGGGGTAATATGTGCAAAAATCACTGAAGGTGGCACAGGCCAGTTGAGAAAAGTGTTTGTCAGCTAGACTTTTAAAGTATAGGCATAATGGACAAAAAGAAGGAAGTTATGAATCCTTATCTAATACTGATTCAGCCTCAATTCAGCACGGCATCCACTTGAGGACATGACAGCTTCAGACAGAGCACAAGAAAGGTTTGAGAATGTTTTCAGGAATTTTAGTTATGTGGGCAGATTGGAGAAGTTGGAGTTGCTCTCATGACAGAATACAGAAAAATGACTCGAAAGGGTCAAAATTATAATGGGTCTAAACACAGAATTTGTTCTGTTGGCAGAATGATCAAGAGCCCGAGGAGAAAGATTGAAAGTGACTGACAACAGAATCAAAGTGACAGGAGGAAAACCTTTTCTAAAAATACAGCAAGTGGTTAGGATCTGAAATGCACTGCCATGGCTTGCAGAAAGGAAACTGAATAAGTGCCAGTTGACAAATAAAATTGTAGGGCTATGGTAAAAGGACAGAGAGAGAGACTAAAATATTCTTGCAAGGAGCTGAATGTACCCAAGCGGCCTTTTGTACTGCAGATATTTTTATAATTCCATCCCTCCCCATACATGACTTTATTATCCCTAGACCTGACTATTCAAACACTCTCTGACAGTCAGCCAGCTTCAACCCCTCAAACTGGAGGTTCATCCAAAATTCTGCTTGCAAACATGCGCTAACTCCCAATTCACCCAATGGCCATGCTCACTGAGTTACAGTGGCTTGTGCAAATCTCATCCTCATTTTCCACTCACCCATTCCTGATCTCAAACTCCTCCAGCCCCACAACTGATAACTCTGCTCTTCAATTTTGGCCTCTTAAAACATTCCTTTCTTTAAAATCACTCCATTGTCAGTTGTGCAAGGCTGAAGTTCTGAAATTCCCCAACTAAACCTTTCACTGTCTCCTTTTTTTATAAGCTTTAAGACCCAAATCAGACCGAATACTGTCACCTTCCCTCATGGCATTTGGCAGATTTTGAGGATGCTCCGATGAAGTTCCTTAGTATTTTTAGCGTATCAAAAGTCAAAACAAGCAGCAGTTGTTGCAGGATGGAATACAAGTCACCTGCAAAAAAAATATAGAAGCTTCCAGCTGTCCTAAGCTAAGGAAATTCGTTATCTCATTTCAACAACTGCCATAATATGATCCGATCACCCTCCAACAGATTTTCTGTTCAAGTGAAAACCAAAGCTCTGTAATCCTTTAGTTTGGTTTTATACAGTCTCAATGTCTTGTTTCTTTCAGTTCTAAATTTACTGTTTGAAAAAGCTGCCCTGAATATATTTTATACATTCATGACCTTTATCATTCAAGTTATTCTGTTTCTCCAGTTTTAAATGAAATCCTGAATTGTGACCACAATGTTTCTGTTCCATGCTTTTCTCATCTCCATTTATTTACATCCCACGAACACCATTCTGTGTGCCCCTCCCCCATCACCACTCTCAAGCCTGTAGATAACTCCAAGTTTTGTATCTTCATTTTTTCTGAACTTTATTCAACGTGTTCTCACATTCTCATCACCATGATGGAAATCTTTTATGCACAGTATTGGTGTTTTTCTTTATCAACTTTGCATCTATGCCTATTTCCTGCAGCTTAAAAACATTCATATTCACACAAGTTGTGGTCAGCTTTCTAATGATTACTACATCATATACTTCAAGTTGAACTTGCGTTTTTAACTCATTAAGTTCTGATACTGTACGCATTTTTGCACATGACTCAATTTGTGTAACTGTGCGAATGAACTGATGTATCCTATTGGTCTTCTCACTTTTTGCCTTGCTGTGTGGATCTTAGAATCCCTCAATTATGTTAATTATTCTCCAATGCCCTACTTCGTCATTCTTCAAGGACACAGTTTAGCATTCTGCATAACTGTCCCTCTAAAGATCGGCATTTCGCAGGACACAAATGTTGCCACTGTCAGGCTGAAGCAAAGGTGCATAAACATGACTGGGGTAAATAGAAAAAGGACAGGGATTGGAAGGAGGTCACTGACGGAAGAACTTCATTTCCGATAATTACAGCAAACAGATTAGTGTAAGAACTAAAAGGAAAGGTACTTATAAGCTAAACTTGGGGTGATATTGACAGCATGCCTAGGCTCCAAGTTCAAGGTTCCCTCCTGAAGCTTCCCCTTTCACTCCAGTATCTTCTTTAAAATACAGACCTTTGATCATATTTATTTACACCATCCTGGTAAGTTAGTTTCTGCATTGATTATATGGCTTTACTTCTGAAGCATTTTGGGACAATTCAACATTAATAGGGCTACTTAAATGCAACTTGCTGGTGTTCAAGAGGAGCCTATGCTCCAGACAGCATGAGTGTTAGGAATACACACAGAAGACAACATTGCAGTCACATGATATTTTTCATGTTGTTCACAAAAGTAGCTTTGATGTGTAGTCACTGTTGTAAGGCAAGAAATCAGCTCATGATATTACTGACTGTGAAAACTTGTTTTCAGTGATGCTCGAGAGAGAAAAGCATTGACCAGGACACTAGAGTAATTTCCTGTTTTTCGAATAGCATTACAGGATGTATCTGAGATAGCAGATGGGATCTCAGATGAGCATCTCAGTTGAAGGATGACAGCTCTTCACAAGTGCAGCACTCAACTGCCTGCCAATTACATGCTTATGTCTCAGGAGTTGATCATGAAACAACAATCTTACGAGTCAGAACCAAGAGTGTAACCACTAAGGTACAGTTCACACAAAATGATACCTTTACTCTGGAATCTATGATCTCATAAATGGCTAATAAAAGGCTACTAAGTCCAACACTCCACATGACCTCGACATGACCTTCAAATAAACTCACCTCAACTAGCTCTGCTCAGCTCTGGATTTGGGATTAACCCTTTTCATCACCAGCTGAAATCAAATCCGCAATCTTATGGGCACATCTGCATGCTTCTTTCACTAACAACCATTGAAGAGCTCATACAATACAATAAAATCATTAATTTTGTATAAACTCAGGATATTTCACTCACTTCACTTCCATTGTTTGCTGGAGCAGACGAGTGAAGGAGCAGAGAGCTAAGATTTTACCTGTTAAAAACCAGTTTAAAATAAGTTTAAAGCACTTTGTTCTTTGTAGAACTGTTTAAAGCATTTATTTATTGTGTTTACTGCTTTAACAATTCTGAGGGAGTGGTTAGCAGGCAGTTGTGGTCCATCAGATTTAAATATCAACTGACCACAAGGTGAAGCCTTCCATTGTTTGCTGGAGCAGACGAGTGAAGGAGCAGAGAGAGAGCTAAGATTTTACCTGTTAAAAACCAGTTTAAAATAAGTTTAAAGCACTTTGTTCTTTGTAGAACTGTTTAAAGCATTTATTTATTGTATTTACTGCTTTAAGAATTCTGAGGGAGTGGTTAGCAGGCAGTTGTGGGCCATCAGATTTAAATCAGCGCCAGGTTTAAAAGGAGGCCTGGTGTAGACAGCGGGCAGCGTCTGAGCGGGCAGCGGAGTGAGAGGGAAGCAGAGTGAGCCACTAGGGCTTAATATCAAAAAGGGCTGGAAGGAAAAAAGGCCAGGTGAGTTCATTTGAAAAACAAAAAAACCAAAAAAAAAAAATTTTTTTCAAAACTACTACAGTAAATAATGGAGGGGCATGTGATGTGTGGTTTCTGTATGATGTGGGAACTGGTGGACCCTAGGGTTCATCCCAGTGACCATGTCTGCAGTAAGTGCAGGTTGCTGGAGGAGCTCCAGCTCAGGGTAAATGAGCTGGCCTCTGAGCTACAGACACTGAGGCTCATCAAGGGGAGAGAGGGTGCCATTGTCAATGGGGTGCAAGTGACATCCACCCCCCCTAGACTGGCTAACTCTAAGGGTCAGGGACAAGAGGGGGCTACTGGGAAGAGGAAGGGGGGTGAGGAGCGGAGGCCTCAGCCTCTTAATCTGCATAACAGGTTTGCGGTTCTTGCTTCCAAGTTGGACGAGAACGAGGCAGGTGAGGTTGGTGAGCAAGCTGCACACGGTACAGTGCTGCAGCAGGACATAGGCAAAGAGAAAAGGAAAAGGAACGTAGTAGTTATTGGGGATAGTGGGGTGAAGGGTATTGACACTGTCCTTTGTCACAATGACAAAGTGCACAGAAGGGTGTGTTGTCTGCCTGGTGCTCGGGTACGGGATGTCGCAGCTGGGCTGCAGAGGAACCTGGAGTGGGAGGGTGAGAATCCAGTCGTTGTGGTACATGTGGGTGCCGGCGACGTAAGCAAAATGCAGACTGAGGATCTGGGGAGGGAGTATGAAAAGCTTGGAATGGAATTAAAAAGTAGAACCGACAAGGTGGTTATCTCTGGGCTACTGCCTGAACCGTGTGCAGATGGGCGTAGGGTTGACAGGATTAAGGAAGTGAATGGGTGGCTCAGGGATTGGTGTGGGAGGAATGGGTTTGAATTTATGGGGCATTGGCACCAGTATTGGGGTAGCTGGGACCTGTTCGGGAGGGATGGGGTTGGTCTGAACCGTGCTGGGACCAGAGTGCTGGCGAATCGAGTAAAGAGGACTGTAGACAGGGCTTTAAACTAATTAGGGGGGGGAGGGTGTGAGGGTAGGTGACCTTACGAGGTCTAAAGTTAAGGAGAGTGTACATGTAAGGGAAGAGGCCGAGGATGTCCCAATAATAGAGGGAGTAGGGGGCGTGAGTATAGTTGGTGGCATTGCGGCAAATAGGGTCCAGGTGAAGGCTGGGATGAAAGCACTTTATCTGAATGCACGAAGCATTCGGAATAAAGTGGATGAGCTGATGGCGCAGATCGACACAAATGGATACGATCTGGTGGCCATTACAGAGACGTGGCTGCAGGGTGACAGGGACTGGGAGCTGAATGTACAGGGCTATCAAGTGTTTAGGAAGGATAGGCAGGAGGGAAAAGGGGGGGGCGTAGCTCTACTGATTAAGGATAGCATCACGGTGGTAGCAAGGGATGATATTGGAGCCAAGGAGCAGAGGGTGGAATCGTTGTGGGTGGAGATTAGGAACAGCAAAGGGAGGAAGACGCTGGTGGGTGTCGTCTATAGGCCCCCGAATAATGATCTGGAAATGGGGCGGGCTGTTAACGCGCAAATAAATGCGGCGTGCAGGAATGGGACGGCCGTAGTTATGGGGGATTTCAATCTGCATATTGATTGGTCGACCCATGTTGGACGTGGGGGGCTCGAGGAAGAGTTCTTGGAATGCTGCCGGGATAGTTTCCTCAAACAGTGTGTGTTGGAGCCGACGAGGGAGCAAGCTATCTTGGATCTGGTGCTATGTAATGAAGCGGGTAGAATTAGGGACCTTGTGGTGAAGGATCCTCTTGGGGAGAGTGATCATTGTATGGTGGAGTTTCTGGTGCAGATGGAGGAGGAGAAAGTGGGTTCCCGGACACGCGTCCTTTGTTTGAATAGAGGGAAATACGGTAGGATGAGAGAAGAATTGGGGAATGTGGACTGGGAGAGCGCGTTGGAGGGAGGGTCTGTTGAGGAGCAGTGGAGGATCTTTAAGGAGATCTTTCTTGGTGCTCAACGGAAATTTATTCCGATGGTCAAAAAGGATAGTAGGAGGAGAGGTAATAAGCCGTGGATAACAAAGGAGGTGAAGGAAAGTGTTAAACTAAAAGCGGAGGAATTTAGAGTAGCTAAGAGTAGTGGGCGAGAAGAGGATTGGGAGAGGTTTAAATGTCAACAAAGATTGACAAAGAAGTTGATAAGGAAGGGTAGGAGAAACTATGAAGCTGGGCTAGCGCTTAATATAAAAAAGGATAGCAAGAGTTTTTATAAATATATAAAAAGGAAGAGGCTGGCTAGGGTGAATGTTGGTCCTTTAGAGGATGAGAAAGGGGACCTAGTGGTAGGGGATGGGGATATGGCTAAGGTATTGAATAACTTTTTTGTTTCTGTCTTCACGGAGGAGGACATGAATAATTTGCCGGGTGTTAGCGATAGAAAGGTGGTAGGACTGGAGGGTCTTAATGACATTACTGTTACTAGAAAGGCGGTGCTCGACAGACTGGAGGGACTGATTGTGGACAAGTCCCCAGGACCGGATGGAATGCATCCGAGGGTTCTGAAAGAAATGGCGGAGGTGATAGTGGATGCCTTGGTGGTTATTTTCCAAACGTAGCTAGATTCCGGGGAAGTGCCGGATGATTGGAAAACGGCTAATGTTACGCCGTTGTTTAAGAAGGGTGCCAGGCAAAAGGCGGGGAATTATAGGCCAGTTAGTTTAACGTCTGTGGTAGGTAAAATGTTAGAATCTGTCATTAAGGAGGAAATTGCGAGGCATCTTGAAGGGAATTGCTTGATAGAGCAGACGCAGCACGGTTTCATTAAAGGGAAGTCGTGTCTGACAAATTTACTGGAGTTCTATGAGGATGTGTCTAGGGCGGTGGATAGAGGAGAGCCGGTGGATGTGGTCTTTCTAGATTTTCAGAAGGCGTTTGACAAAGTGCCTCACAAGAGGTTATTGCAGAAGGTCGAGGGACATGGAGTTGGGGGTAGGGTGTTAGCGTGGATAGAGGATTGGTTGTCAAATAGGAGGCAAAGAGTGGGGGTCAACGGGTGCTATTCGGATTGGCGGATGGTGACTAGTGGAGTGCCCCAGGGGTCGGTGCTGGGGCCTCAGCTTTTTACCATTTATATAGATGATCTGGAGGAGGGAACCGAGTGTAGAGTGTCGAAATTTGCTGATGACACCAAGATTGGGGGAACGGCAAATTGTGCGGAGGGTGTGGAGAGTCTACAGAAGGATCTAGATAGGCTGGGCGAATGCGCCAGGAAATGGCAAATGGAATTTAATGTTGGCAAGTGTGAGGTGGTCCACTTTGGTAGGAAAAATGGTAGGAAGGACTATTACTTACGAGGCGAAAAACTGCAGCAGGCGACGGTGCAGAGGGACCTCGGGGTCCTTGTGCATGAGTCGCAAAAACCCAGCTTGCAGGTGCAGCAGGTGGTCAGGAAGGCGAATGGGATGCTGGCCTTCATAGCGAGGGGGATTGAATATAAAAGTAGGGAGGTCTTGCTGCAGCTGTATAGGGCATTGGTGAGGCCGCAACTGGAGTACTGTGTGCATTTTTGGGCGCCGCACCTGCGCAAAGATATTTTGGCCTTGGAGGGAGTGCAGAGGAGGTTTACTAGGCTGATACCGGAGTTGAGGGGGTTGAGCTATGAGGAGAGGCTGAATAAACTGGGCTTGTACTCGTTAGAGTTTAGAAGAATGAGGGGAGATCTCATTGAGACGTATAAGATGATGAATGGGATGGATAGGATAGAGGTGGAAAGACTCTTCCCGCTCAAAAAAGACAATAGGACTAGGGGGCACAGCCTCAAGATAAAAGGGGGGCGGTTTAGAACGGAGTTGAGGAGGAACTTCTTCACTCAAAGGGTGGTGAATCTCTGGAATTCTCTGCCCGTTGAAGTGGTGGAGGCTGCCTCGCTAAATATTTTTAAGATGCGGGTTGATGGGTTTTTGATAGGAGAGGGGATTAAGGGTTATGGGGAGAGGGCGGGAAAGTGGAACTGAGCAACGACAGATCAGCCATGATCTTATTGAATGGCGGGGCAGGCTCGAAGGGCTGGATGGCCTACTCCTGCTCCTATTTCTTATGTTCTTATGTTCTTACCCAGTCAGCCAATTCATAAAGAAGCTTCTGTCAAGTTGTAATACATCTTAGGATCAAACATGAGAAGAGTAACCATTGAATATTGAACTGTGTCATCCCCTCCTTCATTAAAAGCACATTCAGAGAAATAACAAGGCTTTGAAACAGCAAAATCTGGAATATAATGCTCAGTGAAGTACAAGATGCAGCAGCATGGAGGAAACTAGGATTAAACCAGACTCACTATTGTGTCCTGTGGTGTTTCCATTAATACAGTGTCCGGTTGTCTATGTTGCACGCTGTGATTCAAAACCAATGGCATACATAAACTTGGTTGATAGCTACTAAAATTCTGAAGAGATGTTAATTTAAACGTTTGATCGGGATCTGGTTTTTCACCTGAAACGGAGAGACGGACAAAGTATTCAGCTTCTACTTCAGTTTTTGGCAATTTTTAAAAAAATGTTGTAAAACATTTCGACAACATACCTATTTCACATAAGGATTCAAAAGGGGACCAAAGAAAGGGATTTAGACTAAGGCTCTTTTGGTAACACTCTGATCCTTTGGCCATTCGGTCTGTTTTACTGTTTAAACAAAATGACAATTATTAGATCATAACATGGCAATTAAATCAGAGCATAAAACACAACCCAAGAGATCCAAAGTAGAAGTCTAATCTGAATGGGCTCTATCAAGGAATGGTCACATCCCAAGAATTCAGCCTCATTTACAACTTTAAACGTGAGGAGAAACGTTCACCAAAAATCAACCTTTAATCCAAATTTCTTGCCCAAATGTGCAGTAAAAGACAACAGGGAGTGTTTGAATGTGACTTGTCCAGCACAGCCAGAACAATCCAGAGAGGAAGCAAAGGAGGAGCCTGGGCAGATTTGTTATGCCCACACCAACAGGTAATGAGGCTAGCTGTAACACTCCGGAGCAATAGAAACAGAAGAATCAACTAGCTTACTGCAATCAAGGATTGAACCAGCTGGTTGACAATTGTTTGGATTTTCAATCAATCAATCAATTGCCAAAGAGCTTTGACAAAGGGTCATCTGCACTCAAAACATCAGCTTTTTTCTCTCCTTACAGATGCTGCCAGACCTGCTGGGATTTTCCAGCATTTTCTCTTTTATCCCTTGCTTACTTGGATTCCATTCATACCTCATATGAACCAAGGAACTAACATTCCACAATATTTATTCTGCTCTCTTGACAGTTTTAATCTTTACTGTTTCGTTGCAACGCTTCAATTCTAATACCAACAATTGAACAAATTTACTTGCATCTCTAACCATATTTCTACTAACTATAGATCACTAATTTAAAATCTATAAAAGGCTATCCAACAGAAGAGACAACACTAAAACAGAACTAATGTGATTTAAGCTACATGCAAAAATGGCAGAAAATCTGTTAACAAGAACATAAATGATCCAATTCCTTCAAGTAGTATGGTTCAACTTCGGGGCCTTTTGGAGCATCAATGGACCCAACTCTGCTTTTCTCAGAAGAGTCATTTATTGCAGAATCACATAGTGCAGAAGAAGCCCGGGTTCAATTCCCAGCTTGGGTCACTGTGTGTGGAGTTTGCAAATTCTCTCTGTCTGTGAGAGTCTCCTCCAGACGCTCCGGTTTTCTCCCACTGTCCAAAAGACGCGCTGATTAGGTGCATTGGTCGTGCAAAGTTACCCCTCAGTGTATCCGAACAGATGCTGGAGAGGGGCAACTAAGGGATTAAACCAAATCGTTTCAACTCAGGTCCAATTATGTTGCCATTCATCCAAATTTACAGAGGAATCTATCTGAAACCATCTGTCTACTTTCTAATTCCTCTCTGGCTACTGGGGAAGTCATGACGTGGAGATGCCTGCATTGGACTGGGGTAACACAGTAAGAAGTCTCACAACACCAGGTTAAAGTCCAACAGGTTTACCAGGATCTTGGGTTCACATCACACTATTTGTAGCCCCCATGACTTGCCTGGGCTTGCAACATTTCACTATCCTGTCTGGAGACAATACACATCTCTTTAACCTATGCTTAATGCTATCTCCACTCACATTGTCTGCACCTTTAAGACTTGATTCGTTGTAAAGACTCGCATTCTACTCAGTATTCTGTAAACAGTGTGTGCCTTTATATACTCTGTTTATGATCAGAACTCCCCACTCACCTGACGAAGGGGAAAAGCCCCGAAAGCTAGTGGTATTTGCTATCAAATAAACCTGTTGGACTTTAACTTGGTGTTGAGACTTCTCGCTGAGGAAGTGCCAGAGAACTTAATTGCAGTGTTAATGTAGGCCAACTTGTGACTAATAAATAAATTTAAATTAACTTAAACTTAATTGAGGGTGAGGGGCAAGAGATTCAGAGGGGATTTGATTAAAAAATCAGAGGGTAGTGAGAATCTGTAAAGTATTGCCTGCGAAGGTAGTGGAGGCCGGAAACCTCTCAAACTTTGAAGAATATTTGGATAAGTATTTGAAATATCATAACATTCAAGGATATAGCAGCAGCGCTGGAAAATGGGATGAGCTTGCTTTTCATGCTAATTATTGCTGGCGAAGCTGCAATGGACCCTTTCCTGCGTTGTATGACTCTATGACTTTGAGGCAAAAGCACAGTGCAAGCCAATAAGCTAGTTTTTTGTAAAACAAAATGTCTGTTTTATTCCATACTGGCTGATTTATTGAGGAATGCCGTTAAGCACTCATTTTAAAAAGGCTTACATTTACATAACACCTTTCACAAACACCAGATTATAATTCAAAAGAATTTAATTGGAATCTTAAGTATTGTTCATGCTTTAATGTAGGGAAAAAGGCAGCCAATTTTCACAATGAGTTCCCAACAACATAATGCAATAATAAGCAGATAATTTGTATTTGTGATGTTGATTCAAGGATAAAATATTGGCCAGAGCACCAGGGAGAACACCCCTGTTCCTCTTCAAAACAGTGCCATAAGATCTTTTATATTCACCTGGAAGAGCAGACAGGATCTCAGTTTAACATCTATCTCAAAGATGACATTGCCAACAGTGCAGCAATTCCTCAGTCCTGTGCTGCAGCGTCAGCCTAGATTTTTATGCTCTGAACTTGAAGCTACAAGTCTTGTTTCGGAGGGAAGAGTACTACTGACAGAACCATGACTGACATCATTCTAGACTACTCTGTTGAAGTGAGAAATTCTAAAATCCAAAAATTAGTAAATGCCTATTAAATTAAATACTGATTTAAGTGTAAATACTGATTAAGATTTGGCTGGTGTTTTAATTTGACATTGGTATTAGATATCGTTGTCATCAGTGGAAATAGTGGTACACCAGCCTTTTCCATATATTTTTCAGGATCTTTGAAAGATAGGAATTTGATTCAGTACACCGATTTCCACTAAACCATTATCTTCCTGACCTAATATACATTGTCGTACATAAGAATATACGAAATACAAGCAGAAGTAGGTCATCCAGCCCCTGAGCCTACTCCAGAGATACCAACTGGGCTTTGACGCCAATTCAAGTCACTGGCCTGATTCACCATACCATTTAACCCCTCAGGCCTGTTTTCCATTTCAACAATTTGCAACCCAACTATGCCCCATATCACCTAATACCCATGACGGACAAAATTAACAAGCAGCAAGTAATCGAGATAAATGGGATTGATTTCAAATGGATCCAGCAAATTGAGACTGGGCAACCATGAGGTGCTGTGGGCCATCTGCAGCAGCATAACTGTACTTTACCATAATCTGTAACCTCATGCGGCAGCATATCCTCTACCCTACCATTAGCACCAAGTCTGGGGATCAACTCTTGGTAAATGAGTAATGCAGGAGACATGCCAGGAGCAGCACAATGTGTACCTAAAAATGTGTCAACCTAATGAAGCTAAAACACAGCATGCCAAACAGCATCGGGAGCAAGCAATAGTTAAAGCAAAGCAATTCCATAGACCAGTCAGCTTGACCTTTGTGGTGGGAAAGTTGCTGGAGTTAATCATTAAGGAGGAGGTGACTGAGCATCTAGTAAAGCAATGCTCAATCCAGCAGCGTCAGCACAATTATGTGAAGGGCAAGTCTTGTTTGACAAACCTGCTACAGTTCTTTGAGGCTGTAACCAGCAAGGTAGATAACAGGGATCTTGTAGATGTGATCCAACTGGACTTCAAGAAGACATAGGAGACTGATCCAGAAGGTTAGATCCCAAGCGGCACTGTAGCACAGTAGTCGGGGCGGCATGGTAGCACAGTGGTTAACACTGCTGCTTCACAGCGCCAGGGTTCAGTTCTCAGACCACAACTATTTACAATCTATATCAATGATCTACAAGGAGGGACAGAGTATAACATAGCAAAATTTGCTGACAACGTGAAAATAGGTGGGAGAACAGGCTGCGATGAATAGATAAAAAGTTTACAAATGAATATTGACAGGCTATGAGAATCTGGCAGATGAAGTTTAATGTGGATAAATGTAAGGCTATCCATTTTGGCCAGAAAAATAAAATGGCAAGTTATTTAAATTGCAAACAGATTCATAAGGCTTCTGTGCAGAGGGATCTGGGTGTCCTTGTGCATGGGTCTCAAAGTGGGTGTGCAGGTGGAGAATGTTATAAGGAAAGCAAATAGAATCTTGGCATTTATTGCCAAGAGTCTAGAATAAAAATAGAGAAGCATTGTTACAATTGTATAAGGTATTGGTGAGACCACACGGAGTACTGTGTTCAGTTTTGGTCACCTTTTTTGAGGAAGGATGTGATGGCAGTGGAGGTAGTTTAGAGGGGGTTCACTCATTCGAATCCAGGTTTGAAAGGGCCATCATATGAGGAATGGTTGAGTAGCTTGGGCTTGTACTTGCTAGAGCACAGAAGAATGAGGGGGATTTGACTGAAATACATAAAAATACTCAACGAGATCAGTAAAGTAAATGTTAAGCAACTTTCCCCTTCTAGAACAGTCCAAGACAAGAAGTCAGAGTAAGGGTGGGGTGGGGATGTCAAGACCAAGATAAGGAGAAGGCACTTCTCACAGAGAGTTGGAATCTATGGAACTCACTGCCCCAGAGTGCAGTGGATGCAGAATCAATCAATTCAAGTAAGAGATAAATATTTGATCCAAAGCAGGATAAAAGGGAAAAGGTAGGTAAGTGGAGTTAAGATGAGGTAGAGACCAGGTATGATCATATGAAATGGCACAGCAGTCTCAAAGGGCTGAATTGCCTACTCTCACTCCTAATTCCTATGTCCCTATGTTGCTAATTTCACAACCAATAGGTCAGATCTAAAAACTCTACAATCCTGCCACAGCCAGGATTATGAATGGTGGTGGACAATTAAAACAATTCAGTGGAGAAGGCTCCACAAATATCCCCATCCTCAATGAGGGGGAGCCCAGCACATCAGAGCAATAGAAAAACCTGAAGCATTTGCAAGTTTTAAGCCAAAAACACCCAGTGGTTGATCCATCTCAAATTCCTTCTCCAGAGGTCCCTGGTATTACAGACGCCACACGAGCCAACTTGATTCACTCCATGTGTTATCAAGAAATGGCTGATGGCATTGGATACTACAATGGCATAGACCCTAAGACTATTCTGGCAATAGTACAGAAGATTTGTGCTCCTAGCCAAGCTATTGCAGTACAGTTACAACACTGGCATTTACCTGGCAATGTGGAAAATTGCCTAGGTACGCCCTGTACATAAAAAGCAAGACAGATCCAACGAGGTCAATTACCACTCCGTCAGCGTAGGCTAGATTATCATGTAAAGTGATGAAGGGATCATCAACAATGCCAACAAGTGGCACTTAGTCACCAATAATCTGTTCACTGCCACTCAGTTTGGGTTCCACCAGCGCTACTCAACTTCTGGTATCATTACAGCTTTGTTTCTGTAGTGTAGTGGTTACCATGTTGGCTTAAAATGCAAAATGTTCCCCACTTGAAACCAGACAGAAACATTAACAAGTGCTTTGCATTTAACGGGTGGCACAGCGGTTAGCACTGCTGCCTCACAGTGCCAGGGACCCAGGTTCAATTCCAGTGTCAGGTCACTGTGTATGTGGAGCTTGCATTTTCTCTGTCTGTGTGGGTTTCCTCCCACAGCCCAAAGATTAGGTGAGGTGGATTGGCCATGTTAAATTGCCCCTTAGTGTCAGGGGGATTAGCAGAGTAAATATGTGGGATTATGGGGATAGGGCCTGGGTGGGATTGCTGTTGGTGCAGACTCAGTGGGTCGAATGGCTCTTCTGCAGTGTAGGGATTCTATGATTCTACGGATATGAGCAGAACTCCAGAGGTGAAAGGCAGCAATTGACCGAGTGTAGCATTAAAGAGCCTGAGCAAAACTGGAGTCAATTAGAACCCTCCATTGACTGGAATCATACCGTGCCAACAAAGGCAGGTCAGATGCTTGGAATCCTGTGGTAACTCACCTCCTGACTCACCAAAGCCTGTCCACCATATACAAGGCACAAGTCAGGAGTTTGATTGAATACTCTCTACTTGCTTGGAAAAGCTCCAACAACACAAGAAGCTTGAGACCATCCAGAACAAAGCAGCCCACTTGATTGGCACCTCTTTCCACTATATTCAACATCCATTTTCTCCACTACTGGTGCATAGTGGCAGAAGTGTGCCATCTACAAAATGCACTGCAGCAAGTCACCAAAGCTCCCCGACAGCATCTTCCAAATCCATGACTACTGCCATCTAAAAGGAAAAGGGCAGTAGACACATGGAAATACCACCACCTGCAAGTTCCCCTCCAGTCATTCACCTTCCTGACTTGAAAATATATCAGTGTTTCTTCACCATCACTGGATCGAAATCCTGGAACTCTCAACCTTACAGCTGCGTGTGCCTACATCACGTGGACTGTTGCAATTCAAGATTACAGCTCAGGAGCACTTCTCTAAGGCAATTAGCGATGGGCAATAAATGCTGGCCTGGCTATCAACACCCATTTCCCAAGAATGAATTTTTTAAAATGCCAACTTCAATGGACTAAGAATTGTTCTGGAAAGATAACTGGAATGAAAGCTTGGCTGACAAAGCTGTAACTGAACAATAGGCTGCCATCAGAGAAGACATAGCTCAGACACAGTCAATGTTTCAGTAAAACACAAGACAAACAAATCCAGAACTTACTGGATGATAAAACAGGCAGGGAATAAGATGAGAAAAGGTGTGCCTTTGACAAATGTCAGGTGGATAATACACCCAAGAATTAGGCTCAATATAGAAAGGCTGGAGGGAAACTGCGAAAATTCAAGAAAGAAAAGCAAAGAGAGAGTATGAATCAAGACTGCTACCTAACATAAAATGGAATCCAAATGTCCAAGAGTGATAAAAGGAGTGGGGCCAATTAGGGACCAAAAACAGGATTTCAGCTTGGAGGCAGGAAAAATGTCTGAAGAATTAACTGAATATGTTGCATCCCTCTTTCCTAAGTATCATGCTGCCCGGGTTCTAGTGAAACGTAAGTAAGTGGAGCATTGGGTAGGCTGTTTGTATTTAAAAGCTAATAAGACACCAGGGCCATTTGAGATGTATTCAAGGATACAGAAGATAGAGTAGACTGGAAAAGCACCGTCACAATTTTGCAGTCTTCCTTTTGATTCAGCAGTGGAGCAACAGGGCTCAGGAATTCCAAGTACTACATACACCCTTGTTCAAAAAAGGGTCTGAAGATAGGCAGAGCCAGTAAAACTTCTAGAAATGGACATCAGGAACAAAATTAAGAAGTCACTTGAGCAGTCTAGGTTAATTAAGGAAAACGAACATAGATTTATTAAGGACTAATCATGTTTAGCAAACATGGTGTGTTTTGATGAGATAACAGATGGCTGAAGATGGTAATGCTGTTGATTTTCACCTGATAAGACTGCCATGTAACGAGTTGCGAACCAAGTTAGAGCTCCTGGAATAAAAGGGACAGCAGAAACATAGATAAGCAATTGGCAGAATGACAGAAGACAAAGTAGCAATTAATGGATGTTTTGTCAAAAGAAGAAGGTTTGTACTGGAATTCTACAGGGTTCAGGGTTAGGACTCTTGCACTTCCTGATATATATCCATTATATAGAACATGGTGTACAGGGCATAATTTCACAATGTGCAGAGAAACGAACTGTGAAGCAGACAGTGCAGACCTGTAATGTCAGCGGAACGTGCGGACAAGTGGCAAATGAAATTTAAGGCAGAGAGCACAGTACCAGATCACAGCAAGACATCAGGCAGACCGTGCGGGACCAGCTTCTTGTTGCTGGTCTGTGTGTTCAGAATCGAGATGTGATATCGCAGGGAAGGTGTTAGGCTGCTGAGTATTTCCTAATTAACCTATTTTAAATTCCTGAATTAAGTAGAATATTAATTGAAATAAGAATAGTCGTTTGGTTACATAGTACCTAGTGGTGCTAGAAGAAAACAAACACATCTTGCAATCGAATACTTTGCAAGGACATTGATAAGCGGAAAGCAACAACTTATACTGCATGAGAAGAAAGTGCTGACGAGTTCACCAGAGCAAGTAGACTCTGGTCGACCTATATATACTTGCACTGCAGCACTATATCATAGTGATCGAGACCTGCCATCATTGCATGAAGCAGTATTCAGTGAACTAATGAACACAGTTACATGCACAGTTCAGTTTTAACAGTGTATGCCCAAATCAATCATGTAGACACGGGATCTCCTTAGCCCAGCTTCACAAATATCTTTGTTGGGTTCCATAAGAAGTATGTTTTTGATCAAATGACACCTAACCTCCTACCCCTTGCATTTTCCCGATATTTGGATGGTACTGTTACTATGTATTGAATTCCACTGGGAGATGGCGTATGAAAGCCCACCTTTACTTGTCAATTTTCATGCTGGGATTCTTACAGTTCCACATGCAGATCAGTTTCATTGGCACCCTTGCAAAAAGGGCTCTGAGCATTTGCTCATTATGTAGGTTTGATGCTGAAATAGGGCGCATTAGAAACATCCTGCGAGATGATGTCTACCCTGATCACAACATTTTGCACTGTATATAGTGCAAAATCAGACAGACCAAAGGCCACCATTTTCGGCCCTGAAAAGTGTCCAGCCTGTCTCAGACTATTGTAGGAGGGCAAGATATCTCAAAAATTTAAGCAACAGGTGAGACTAATGTTTCACATTGCTGCTATGCAGTTGCAACATGAGTGGTATTCTCCATTAACAGGATGAAAAAATATTCAGCCTATCACACAAACGAGTAATGTGGTAAATGAATTTCAGTGCCAGTGTGATGCCAAGTATGTACATCATACATCCCAATGAATGGCAGATTGCATAAAACAACGTGTCCCAACCATGGTTTGCAACAGACAAGGTGCAGACTACACACAGCACTCATGCAAAGAGTCTGACGTTGGCTGTGATTTTGCAATTGGACATTTTCCAAATAATGCTCAATGTGCTAAGAGTTGTGCTGACAGCCAATTTAAGATCACCAATCAAGCTCGCAGTGTGGAACGTTTGCATGTACGAAAAGCTACATGTGTTAATACACAGGGCCTTATTCTTTGCAGACAGAAAGAACATGCACACGCATTTGCTAATTTATTCCTCAGAGTGATTCCCTGAATAACTAGGGTCAAGCTTCCGGATTTAAATTTCAAACAATGCTTGGTGGTTGTCAGGCACCTAGTGCGTTCTACATAGCCACACCTCTACCAAATGTCTACTTGCCAACCAATCTGCACTCACTTCTCATACAGTATAAACTATTGTTTTCCCCTTATAGCAAAGTGACATGATGAGTACAAGGTGAAAATCTTCAACATGTCCCTGTTTTTCAACAATAATGAAATAAGAATACAAGCGGAGGCAGGACAAGAGACATCAATTAAAATTGAAGACAATGATTATTTAATTCAAATATAATGTGTGGTTGGGCAGGTGATATGTTGCAGCTGTAACACATGGAAACTCAGACACTACTGTGATCCAGAGGAAATATGTTTGCAGTCAGAGGAAATGAGCTGCAGTCTGAGATTCAGACACAGTGATACATCAGGAAAGTTACCCAGATACCTTGTTCCAGAAGGCAGTCACACCGTTAAAGCTAGGGTCATCTGATTTACTCAGGAGGGTGCGACTGAGTGAGGGAATCAAAAGATCAAAGTGGAAAGCCTCAGCTTTTCTCGTTACTCAACATGTGAGGCTCTTTCAGTTGTATGGATAAGAGCAAAGATCGTAAGGTAGACAAGCAAATTGACCATGACAAGTGGTGCAGGGATGCATTGCAGCAGTGAGTGAATAGCAATTAGGGGACAAGCTCACAGTTCTCTGTAACTGAGAATAAGAGTCCAGAAGATTCTTGCCTGCCTGGTGCCATTGTTCAGTACATCTGCTCAGGATTGTAGGAGGAACTCTCCATGGGAAGCTGCTGTGGTCCACCAAAGTTTGACACAGGACTTGGAAATTAATGCTATAGAGAGTGTAAGTAACTAATTTCTAAATTAAAAAGCACAATCTAAAAGCTACAATCTCCAGATGGTTACCTGAGCCACGAGCAAATTGATGGAAAGTAAATATGATTAGAGTTGAATGCGTGGCTCAAAAGCTAGTATGGAGAAATGAGTTTCAATTCATTGGGCACTGACAACAGTAGTGGGCTAAGAGGGGAGCTATACCATTGGGGCATCTGCACCTGAACCATGCTAGATGAGTGTTCAGGCAAGCAATTGTAACTCAGGCAATAAGATGAACTTTAAACTAGTTGGGGAAGGGATTATGTAAGAGAAGATGTGGTAAAACGAAGAAAACCAAAGCCATAGAGCAGAGTAGCAATTTCAGCCACGATACCAGAACGTGGTAGGAATTGACAGAACATAGGAACGTACACAAATTCAGCAGCAGATAAAGCCAGAGTTAGCAAAAAATAGTAGACAAACAGCTAAAAGCCTTGAATCCGAATGCATGCAGCAATAGTAACAAAAATAGATGAGTTGTTTGCAGATAGAAATATGTATGACCTGATTGCCATTCAGAAACATGGTTGCAAGGTGACCATGGCTTGAACCTGAATATTGAAGAGTAAAAGGTGTTGCAATAACTACTAAGTAGGGATCATCTTAGCTCAAATGGGCAAAATACAGCATCAGTTTGGGTAAAGGTAAGATATTGGAGAGTTAAGAGGTCACTTGCAGGAGTAGCTTATAAGACCCCTAAAAGTAACTGGAGGACATAGCATACAGGAAGAAACAAAAAGGATTTCTAAGGAAAATACCATAATAATTCTGGGTGACTCTAATCTTCATGGACAAATCAGTTTAGCAAAGGTAGCCCAGTTCAAAGATTGTATTCAAGACAATTACTTACAATAGTATATTTGGGTGCCAATCAGGGAGCATGTTATTCTCGACCTATCAATCGCCAATAAGGCAAGATTGATCAATGACTTCAAAGTAAAGGGGAATCAAGGAAATAGCAATTATACTATAGCAGAATTTCATGCTCAGATTGAAGGGAAGAAGTGTGAGAGTTTTACCGTTAGCATTTAAATTCAAATAAGGGTATGAAGACCAAAGTGACAGAAGTGAACCAGGAAACTAAGTTAAAGGGACAAGGGAAATGCAGTGGCAGACTTTGAAGGAGATACTTAATGGCTCTGGACAAAGATAT
Source organism: Carcharhinus amblyrhynchos (assembly GCF_965287045.1). Classification (NCBI taxonomy): domain Eukaryota; kingdom Metazoa; phylum Chordata; class Chondrichthyes; order Carcharhiniformes; family Carcharhinidae; genus Carcharhinus; species Carcharhinus amblyrhynchos. The sequence goes on from NC_137350.1 coordinate 4,300,346, forward strand.
ATCCCAGTGAGAAGACGACTGAGAATGATATATCATCCACGGTGAAATAAGGTAAAAAATTATAGTTTCAAACCTTAGAGTTGGGCCCAAAAACATCAAAAAGGTAATATGCATGGAGGCAGAGGATGTGGAAATCATTCTCATTGAGTACTTTGTGCATTTACAAAACTGGCGGACAGTGCAGATACTGTAGTCAAGGAGAAGTGTGAAGTACTGGATGTGTTCAACAGAGAAAGAGGAATGATTAATGGTATTAGCATGGATGATGTGGTGAACTTGTATTTCAACAAGGTACTTGGTGAGGTGCCACAAAGGTTAAATAAAAACATTTGGTTTGGGTTACCACAGAAGGACTGGTTAGCAAATAGGGATAAATGGGTCTTTTTCATGTAACAAGTTTGAACTAGTTCAGTGCCGCAGGGATCAGGACCAAGGCCTCAAATATTACAATCTATATTAATGACTTTGATAAAGGATCAAACTCATGGTAACCAAATTTGCTGATGACACCAACAGAAGTAGGAAAACAAGTTGTCAAGAGGAGGTTGTGTGTCTGCAAAGGGTTGTAGACAGGTTAAGTGACTGGGCAAAAATGTGACAGATGGAATATGAAACGGGAAAGTTTGAACTTGCCAAGTTTGGAAGAATGGAAAAACAGCACATTATTTAATTGGAGAAAGATTCCTTAAGTCAATAGCAGAGATCTGGGGATCCTGGTACATGAATCAGAAAGTTTGGAAGCAAGTACAGTAAGCAATTTGGAAGGCAAATGGAACATTGGCATTTATTGCAAGGGGGTGAAGTATAAAAATATCAAAGTACTGTATTCTACCAAGCTTTGGTGAGACTATACCTAGAGTACATCTGGTGGAGTTATCGTTACCTCATTCAAGAAAGAACATAATTGCATCAGTAGCTCAGAGAAGGTTCATTCAACTCATCCTGGGATGGAGGACTTATCTTGAAGGTTGAACTGCATCCAGTGGAGTTTAGAAGAATGAGAGGTGGTCCTACAGAATCATACAAAATCCTGAAGGGACTTAATAGGCTGGATATTGTGAGAATGTTTCCTCTTGTGGCATAGACCAAAGTTAAGCAACAAATTTTAAAAATAAGACTTGTACCTTTTAAGGTGGAGGTGAGGAGGGTTTGTTTCTATTAGAGGATTATTATAATCTGTGGAACTTCCTCCCCTGAAATTAATGGAAGCAAAGTTATTGAGTAATTTCAAGATGGAATTGGACAGATTTTTGATAGACAAGGAAGTCAAAGTTAATGGGAGCAGATAGAAAAGTGAAGTGAGGCCTCAGCCATGATTTTATCAAAATGGCTTCTGCTCCTCAGCCCCCTGTCCTGATATTCTTGGGCTGGAGGAATTGCCTCATGGTGATTGATGTTGGGCAGCTGATTCCAGGATTCAATAACAGTGAAAGAACAGCAAGAACAGTTCAAATGTCACAGCAGGATAGTGGGAGACTTGGAGAAAAATTTGCAAGTGGTTTCTTACATTTCTCACATTTCTCTTGCCTTTGTTCTGCGAGATGCTACAGTTTGCAGGCGAAGGGGCTGTCAAAGGAAATTTGGTGAGTTTCTGCAGAGTATACACTGCAGCCACTGTGACAGGGGAATGCTGATCTAACACGCTCCTTTGCCTTCGATGAGGTCAAACAGACTTGTTGGTGCAGCACTTGTCCAGGTAAGTGATGATTCGACTTTTCCAAATTCTTCCATTGTGTGTGGACGTTGCTGGCAAAGTCATGATTTGTTCCTCATGCCTACTTGCCCTGGAGGTGGTGGTAGTGAGCAAGCCATCTGGTGCAGCTGCACCATGAGTGCTATGAGAATGACAGTATAGCCCCAAGTTAGGACGATGTGTGACTGGGAGGGGAACATGCAGATGGTGGTGCTTTCATGCCTTCTCTTTCCAAATGGTAGAGATCACAGAAGGTGCTGTCAAAGGAGTGCTGGTGAGTTGCTGCAGTGCATTTTGCAGATGGTTCACACTGCTGCCATTTTTAATCAGTGGTGAATGTTTGTGGTTGGAGTGCCAATCAAATGGGCTGCTTTGTCCCGGGTGGTGTGAAGCTTCTCAAGTGTTGTTGGAGTTGCACTCATTCAAGCCAGAGTATTCCATCACACTCTTGCCTTGAGCATTATCGATGGTGGACAGGCATTGGAGAGTTAGGAGGGGAGTTATTCACTGCAGAATTCCAAGCCTCTGGCATGCTCTCGTAGTCAAAGCATTTACATGGCTATTCCAGTTAAGTTTTTGGGCAACACTAATTCAGACAACGTTGATGGAAGGAAATTCATTAATGGTTATGCCTGTTCCATGTTAAGGAGATGGTCAGATTCTTGGTTGAAAAGTACTAGCAAAAAGAAATTTGCCACTTAGCCCCAGCATGAATGTTGCCCAGGCCTTGCTGCAGATGGACATGGACTGCTTCACTCTGTCAAATCACAAATTGTCCCAAACATGCAAACATAAAACAAACATCCCCACTTTTGAAGGAGAAATGGTCATTGATGAAGTAGCTGAAGATTGCTCAGCCTAGCAAAATGACACAGAGTTTTCCAAAGGAATAGATTCCAAATCAAGAGAACTTGAGAATTATAGTTTGGGCATCTGCAATGTCCTCCTGTCCTGAGGCTGAGCTGATTGGCCTACAACAACCGCAACCAACTTCCTTTGTGCTCGGCATTACTCCAACCAATGGAGAGCTTTCCCCCTATTCCCAGTGAACTCAGTCTTCTTAGGTTTCTTTGATGCCACACTTAGTAAAATGTTGCCTTGGTAGTCACTCTCACCACATCTCTGGAAAACAACTCTTATCTCCATTTTTGAATAAGACCTTTAATTCTGAGAAATAAGAGGGGGGAGAACACTTTAATAGGGTTGTACAATAGTCAGTGGAAAATTGGGGAGCAATTACAGACAGCTCCAAGAAAAATATGGTGATAATAGTAGGGAATTTTAACTTTCACAACATTGATTGAAACAGCCATAGTATTAGAGGATTGGATGGAGAGAAATTTGCGTATTCTCAGGAGGAATTTCTCATTCAGAATGTGGATGGCCCGACCAGAGAGGGGGCAAAACTTGACCTCCTCGTGGGAAATAAGGAAGGGTAAGTGACAAAAGTGTTAGTAAGTTATCATTTTGGGACCAGTGACCGTAATTACATTAGTTTTAAGAGAGCTATGAAGAATGATAGATCTGGCCCAAAAGTTTAAATTCTAAATTGAGCCAATTTTGAAGGTATAGACAGGAAATTTCAAAAGTTAATGGGGGTAGTCTGTTGGCAGGCAAAGGGACATTTGGTAAATGGAAAGTAAAAACATTTTAATCAGGATTCAGGATATTTATCTTAGATAAAGGGCTTGTGACAACTTTGGGATTACCAACATTAAAAAGACCGAACTCATGCACCAGCCTGCTCCTCATGAACCCATAATCACAATCGAAGGGCAGAAACTACAGGCAATGGACCAGTTCACTTATCTTGGCAGCACCCTCTCCCAAGCAGTGACTATTGATACAGAAGTTAACTGCATGATAGCAAAGGCAAGTTCTGTTTTCTGCGCTCCACTGTATGGGAACGTCGAGGAATCAGCCCAGCAACAAAACTGAAGGTCAACAGCACCGCGGTACTCACTACCCTCCTGTATGCCTGTGAAATGTGGACTGTGTATCAAAGTCATGCAAGACAGTGCAATCATTTCCACATGACTTGTCTTTGCAGAATATCATGCATCCGATGGCAAGACAAAGTACCAGACACTGAAGTTCTCTCTAGAACAAGTCTACCACCAGTCCACACACTGCTGATGAGAGCTCAGATCAGGTGGGCAAGTCATGTTATCCGTATGTCAGACAAGCATATACCCAAGCGGCTCCTTTTTGGGGAACTCTCTGCTGGAAGACGCTCGCATGGAGGGCAGAAGAAACGTTTCAAAGGCAGACTCAAGCTCTCCTTTAAGTTGCTTGACATTGACACGACCACCTGGGAAACGCTGGTACAAAACCGCCCTACCTGGTGCTGCCTCATCCACAAAGGTGGTCAAGCTCACAAAGCAAGGTGTATTGCCAAAGCACAACTTAAGCGCGAGCTGTGCAAGTCCAGAGCCACCAGTGCAACAACTACAGTGTCTATACAAGTCTGTTCAATATGTGCCAGGGCATTCCATGCCCGAATTGGCCTGATCAGTCATCTTCGGACACACCTCAACCAGCCTCAAAATGACTAATGGTGTCGAGGTCCTCATCGATGACAATGGACGAACAACATGGTAAGGCTATACTTGAAATATGGTGTACAGTTCTGGTCACCCTATTATAGGAAGGGATTATTAAACTAGAAAGAGTGCAGAAAATATTTACTAGGATGCTGCCGGGACTTTATGGTTTGAGTTCTCAGGAGAGGCCAGATAGACTGGGACATTTTTCTCTGGAGCGTAGGAAACCTACAGCTGATCTTATAGAGGTCTATAAAATAAAGAGGTGCATAGATCAGTTAGTCAATATCTTTTCCCAAATTTAGGGGAGTCTGAAACTGGAGGGCATAGGTTTAAGGTGAGGGGAGAAATACAGTTCAGAGGGACAATTTTTTCTCAGAGGATGGTGAGTGTCTGGAACAAGCTGCCAGAGGTATTAGTAATGATGTGGGTATGCCGGCGTTGGACTGGCGTAAACACAGTAAAAAGTCTGACAACACCAGGTTTTAGTCCAACCGATTTATTTGATAATAGATTCACAAGCTTTCGGGGTTAGTCCCTTCGTCAGGTGAATGGAGAGTTCTGGCCTCAGACAGAGCATATAAAGCACAGACAGACTGTCTGTGCTTTATATGCTCTGTCTGAGGCCAGAACTCTCCATTCACCTGACGAAGGGACTAACCCCGAAAGCTTGTGAATCTATTATCAAATAAATCGGTTGGACTAAAACCTGGTGTTGTCAGACTTTTTACTAGAGGTATTAGTAGACATAGGTATAATTTTGTCCTTTAAAAAGTGTTTAGTTACATGAGTAAGAGGGATATGGGCCAAATGCAGGCAATAGGGACTAGCTTAGTCATTAAAAAAGGGCAGCATGGACAAGTTAGGCTGAAGGGCCTGTTTCTACACTGTAACTTCTATGACTCTTCAATAGTTTCAATTTTAGCTAACAGTCTTTCACGTGGGCCTTCTGGAAGTAGGTATGTTGACTAAATACATAGTAATTCCTCTGTCTATTAATTTAGTCACTATTCAAAAGGATCAGATTTATCAGGCATGACCTAACCTATATAAATCAATGTTGCCCCTCTCTGACCAGCTGAAACTTTCAAGATGTTCCGTCATTCTAAACTTAATAATACTCTAAATTTCTTAATAACTTACATTAGGCCGATTGGTTTCCCTTTCACTTTTTTTAAACTGCAAAGTGAGACATGTAATTTCCCAGTCTAAATGAATGGTTTCTAAATTAAGGATTATATTTAGGGCATCTGCCATGTTCTCAATTCCTTCTTTTAAAACATTGGATGGAAACCACTTGGTCCTGGGATTTTTGTTTCACTAATTTCTCAAGTGCAGTTATCTTACTTATATCAATTTTGCAGAGTTTGTGTCCCTGATAATTTCCTTCTTTCACTAGCAAAAAAACTGATGCAAAATCATGCTTCAGCATATCTGCCATTTCCTTATTTTCATTGACATCATCCCAGTTTAAGGAGCCCACATTGGGGGAAAAAGGATGATCAAGGCAATGTACTTGTACACATGGTTTATGCTGATTTTGGTATCCCTTCTAAGTTTTATTTCATACTCCTTTTTGAGCTGTTACCAACTGCTTTAGCACCCTTTGCTACTCTGGTACGCTCACTAATTCGGACCTGCACATTTTTTGTTTTTTCTTTCAGTTTGATGTTGCCTTACCAGTATATATGACCTAATAAAGTCAAAGTAAAACAAGCCGAGTCTCCAAACTCTGTAACAATGTCATCATGACTTCTTTGCTTGTTCAATATTCCACCAGCTAGAATCTGTTCTCCTTCGGCCAACCTAGGGAAACAAGAAGTGGGTATTATTTTAGAACAATAAGAGAAGATAGCTGGGGTAGGGTCAAACAAAGCTGTCTTTTTTAAAACACAACTCTCTCCTCCATATACTGGAGTTCTTTTCCCCCCATCTTTGCTTGACCAAGAACAATAAGTTACCTTCCTCCCCGACTGAAGGCATTACAATTCAGAGATCATTTAATAGGTGACCAGTTAGAAGGTTAAATCCCTGTAGACAGTGAGAGCAACTCTTTTCCTGCCATAACCTAGATAAGTCAGCAAAAATGCAGTCCAAATTTCCAGCCTCTCTGGGCAATTTAGGTTCAAAAATAAACAACACAGCCACCAAACATTTATTTGAAGCACATCATTTTAATTTTAGAGAATTTACTTCTTAAGTGTAGCTCCAAGCCTATTATATACTGAATCCCTGGTGGTAGGACACTTTTCATTGCCATCTACTCTCAGCATGTCATTCCATATTTTTCACAGAATAATAAACAGCATCCTGCCGCAAGAATTCAACCAAGGAATAGCACCTAAGGAAAACAGGAGGGAGATTGGGCAATAGCTCTCTTAAAAGAAGTTGTCTAAACCAAAGATCATTTGGACTTCCTTCACCAGGACAGTAAAGCATGGTTCATCATGAACAGTTAAAACATTGGCAGGGTCAGCTTGTCAAATGATCAACAAATTAAGGTGGCTCAGCCATTTCGGCCAAGAGAATTCCAAGTTGGCTTCCTGCTTTATTTGAAGTTAGCAATCTCAATTATAATGTCCAAGGTCAAAAGACCAAAAAATCAAGACAATCAGAAAGTTGGGGAAGATAGAGATGAAAGATTAATGGATTTGGAAGGGGGGCAAGAAAGAAAAAGGAGAGTGCTGAAGCTTTGTTATGCACTATCTGGTATAAAAACTGGTGGTCCACATTCAGCAAGCTTCAAATGTTTGAATCATCAAAACCAAGTTTTAAACATCATCCTGGGACTTCAACATCATGATTGTTCATTCATCAGAGACAAGGGGGATCTATTCAATTTGATACTGCAAGCACATGCACGACACCTCCTTTAAGCAGGACACAAGCATTAACTTCCAGAAGAGAAAATGCTGGAAAATCTCAGCAGGTCTGGCAGCATCTGTAAGGAGAGAAAAGAGCTGACATTGAGTCCAGTGACACTTTGCCAAAGCTAGAAGGCAAAGAAAGTAGAAGATATTTATACTGCAGGAGGAGGGAATGAAAGATGAGTCATAGCCACAGAAACCAGTGGAAAAGACTCCTAATAGCTGTTCACAGAGAGAATAAGTGGTGTGAATGGCCAACCAGCAGAGAAGCTAAAGGGAGGGAAATAGATGGAACAGAGATAAGATTTAGAAAAGGGGGAGAAAAGCTAAGGGAAAGAGGATAAAGAGTGGGAGTGAAGAGAAATGAAGGCAGACAATAAAGAAATAAAAGGTAGAGAACAGTTTAAAAAAAAGAATGAAAACAAAAGGTGTTGAGGTGGGGTAGAGCAAATCATCTGAACTTGTTGAATTCGATGTTAAGACCAAAAGGCTGTAAAGTGCCTAGCTGGAGGATGAGATGCTGGTCCTCCAGTTTGCGTTGAGCTTCACTGGAACATTGCAGCAAGGCAAGGACAAACATGTGGGCACAGGGGCAGGATTCTGTGTTCAAATGGCAAGCAACCGGAAGGTCAAGGTCCTGACTGCGCACGTACTGAAGGTGCTCAGCAAAGCGATCAGTCTACGCTTGGTCTCTCCAATATAAAGACTATATTAGGGGCAGCGATTGTTATAGACCAAATTGAAAGAGGTGCAAGTGAAACACTGCTTAACCTGGAATGTTTTGGACCATGCAAGAGGTAAAGGAACAGATGTTACATCTTCTGAGATTGCATGGGAAGGTGCCATGAGTGACAGGAGGGGTGTTGGATACAGTGGAGGAGTGGACTAGGTTATCCCAGAGGGGATGGTCTCTGCGGAATGCCGACAGAGAGAATGAAGGGTGGTGGCATTATGCTGGAGTTGGCGAAAATAAGCATTACGCTTTGCACGCGGAGGCTGGTGGGGTGAAATGTGAGAATAAGGGGGATTCTATTCTTGTTCTGGGGGAGAAGGGAGGGGGCGACGGTCACGGCACGAGAGATGGACTGCACGCTGTTGAGGGCCCTGTCGACAACTGTAGATGGGAATCCACGGTTGAGGAAAAAGGAGCATATATTAGAAGCATCACTCTGGAAAGTGGCATCATTGGAACAAATGCAAAGGAAGCGAAGGAGCTGAGAGAAAGGCATGGAGTCCTTACAGGATGTCAGGTGTGAAGAGCTGTAGTCCAGATAGCTGTGGAAATCAGTGGGCTTGTAATGGATATTGGTAGATAGTCTATTGCCAGAAATGCAGACAGAAAGGTCAAGGAAGGGAAGGGAAGTGTCTGAGATGGACCAGGTGAAGGTAATGGAGGGGTGGAAACTGGAAGCAAAGTTTTTCGAGGTCTGGCTGAGAGCATGAAACAGCTCTAAAATAGTCATCGATGTATCGGTAAAGAAGTTGTGGGAGGGGACCTTTGTAGGCTTGGAACAAGGAACGTTCCATATACCCCATAAAAAAAAGCGTAGCTAGGACCCATGCGTGGACCCATTGCTACTCCTTTGATTTGGAGAAGGTGGAATGAGTTAAAGGAGAAGTTGTTGAGAGATAGAACAAGTTCAGCCAAGAGAGGAGAGTGTTGGTGGATAGGAATTGTTCAGGCCTCATTTCAAGAAAGAAACTAAGAGCTCTCAGGCTGTCGTGGTGTGGGATGGAGGTGTAGAGACTTGCGTATTCATGGTGAACAGGAGGCAGTTAGGGCCTGCGAACTGGAAGCTGTCAATATGATGCAGGACATCATAGGGATCTCGGATGTAAGTGGGGAGGAAATGGAGTGAGGATGCAGTCAAGCTAAGAGGAATTAAGTTCAGTGGGGCAGGAGCATGCTGACACAATGGGCCGACCAGGACAGTCCTTTTTGTGAATTTTGGGAAGTAGGTAGAAGCGGGCTGTCTGGGGTTGGGAGATGCCGAGGTTAGAAGCTATGAGGGGAGAGGCATCCAGAGGAAATGAGGTCAGTGTTGGAGATAACGGTTTGATGTTCAGTGCTGTGGTCATGGTCCAGGGGTAAGTAGGAGAAAGTATGAGAGTTGGCACTCAACCTCTGTGGGATAGAGGTCAGTCCACCAGATGACAACAGCATCCCTTTGTCAGCAGGTTTGATGACAATGTCAGGGATGGACCTGAGGAAGCAAAGAGTGGAAAACTGGAAAGGAGAGAGGCTGGAATGGGTGAGGGGGGCAGAAAAATTGAGGCAGCCAATGTCCCGGCGATAGTTCCCAATTAAAAGAACAAGGCAGATAGTTGTCCCGGTGGGGGTGTCCAATTGGAGACAGAATGTTGGAGACACATGAAAGGATCTGTGGATTGGGGGAAGGACTCTTGCCCAAAGAAGTGAGCACGGAAACAAAGGCAACAGAAGAAACTTGCATCAACTTGCATCAACTTGCATCAACTTGCATCAACTTGCATCAACTTGCATCAACTTGCATCAACTTGCATCAACTTGCATCAACTTGCATCAACTTGCATCAACTTGCATCAACTTGCATCAACTTGCATCAACTTGCATCAACTTGCATCAACTTGCATCAACTTGCATCAACTTGCATCTTTTCAGTGTTGGACACTAGGAAATTACTCTGCGAATCTGGATTAAGACAAACAGACCCAGGGTAGCACGCCTGCCTGCAATGCATTACTAGATCTAGTTAAATGAACCAAAGCCATTCACCCACCCAGTGCCAATGGAGCATATGATTGTAATGAGACATGACCTTCTGCATTCAGAGAACAGCACCACATATCTGAGCTTTGTTATGCAGCACCTAATTACAGCCTCTAGCACAATTTGTTTAGAATTTTTAAAAGTTATGATTACCTTCAAACTTTATTTCCATTTACTTACTTGCTAAGATCTGTGCAACATTTGGCAAGAAGATATTTGCACTGAGGGGTAGTACAGCTATGTGTTTTCAAAAGCCGGTAGGCTTTGTATGCTTTCCCTGAGCGATAGTAACAGGTTGCCAAGAGAAACAGAGCTTCTTCTGAACGCACTGCAAGATGAAAGAACGCAGCTCTTAAAGACTCATAATTCACAATTTCTCACTGAACACAAATCACTGACACCAAGGTGACAGGAAACTAAATGTTTAACCTATGAATATTATTCAAATATTTTGCTTTTCATATGCATCTTCACCATTGAGATAAGCTAAATTCTAATATGCTTTATCCACTGCAGGTTCCTGTAGATAAACGCAATTCTCTTGAATTCTCAGAACATGGGAGATGCAGGTTATTCATTGCCCACTTTGTTCGAGTTTGGGACTAGAACTCAGGAGTTGTCTACTGGAGACCGGATGTGGTTAAGTTCCATTCACTGAGGACTTTGGCAAACTCTAGAGCGATTACCATAATTGGTCAGTTTTTTTTTACATCCTTTGCTGATTTAACAAATTCATAAATCACATCTTATCGTGGTCAGATTTGAAGTCATGATCTCTGGGGTGCCAGAGTGTTTCTATCAGTGGTAGAAGCTCTCAAAAACTCAATTTAAACAAAAATACTCCTCAACAAAAATGTTTTCTTCACTGAGGCCAAGGACATTGGCGGTGAAGGGGCAGGGGGTTAATAATCCAAACGCCAAGTGTCACCAACAGCACTGAAGTTAAGCGTAGTACAGTTTTTTTTGCCTGTTCAGAAGTAGGTATTAAATTGGGGGAAGGCCAACGACAACAACATTAGACAGGAACTGAGGAATGTGGATTGGGGGCACCTGTTTGGGGGTAAGGCCACATCTGTCATGTGGGTATCTTTTGAAAGACAGTTGATGAGAATTCAAGACCAGTATGTTCCTACAATAATAAAGGATACAGATGGCAAGATTCAGGAATCTTGGCTGACAAGAGGAATTGAGAGTTCAGTCAAAAAGGTGGCACATGCAAGGTTTAGGAAACCAAAGACAAGCAGAGCCCTTAAAGAATTAGGATAATTAAAAGGGGCCATGAAACATCCTTGGCAAACAGAGTTAAGGAAAATCCCGAGGCATTTTATAATATTCAAAAGGAGCAAGAGGGTAGTTAGGGCAAGGGCAAGTCCAGTCACGGACAAAGAAGGGAATGTACGCATGGAGCTAGACTACGTGGACGAGGTTCTTGGCGGCAATTTTGCATCGGTATCCACAAAGGGGGAGGGCAGCATGATGGATGGTGAGTCTAGAAAGTAAATGTTCATATTCTAGGGCATGTCAATATACAAGGTGGTTAGCACTGCTGCCTCACAGAACCAGGGAGCCGGGTTCAATTCCCGGCTTGGGTAACAGTCTGTGTGGAGTTTGCACATTCTCCCCATGTCTGTGTGGATTTCCTCCGATATCCTTCCACAGTCCAAAGATGTGTGGGTTCAGTGGATTGGCCATGCTAAATTATGCCTTAGTGTTAAGGGTATTCGCTAGGGGAAATGTGTGGGTGTGATTGTGGTCAGTGCAGGTTCGATGGGCGGAATGGCCTCCTTCTGTACTATAGGGTTCTATGATTCGGAAAAAGGTGGTGATGGTTGTTTTGAAAAGCATTACAGTAGACAAGTCCCCAGGGTCTATCCCACAATATTGAGGCGAGGGTAAATTACTGAGATCTTGGACGAAATCATTGTGTCCTCTTTAGTCACAGGCAAGGTCACAGAAGACTGATGAATAGCCAACATTGTTCCTTTGTTTAAAGGCAATGAGGATAAACCGGGAAATTACAGGTCAACGAGTCTTATGGCAGTGGTGGGAAAATTATTGGATATGATTACTAGAGACAGGATTTACTCACATTTGGGAAAAAAACTTATTAGCAATAGGCAGCATAACTTTGTGCTGGGGAAGTTGTGTCTCACCAATTTGATTGAGTTTTTTTTGAGGAAGTGATAGATGATTTATGAGGGCAGGATGGTGGATGTTGTCTACATGGGCTTCAGTAACGGCTTTGGCAGTGTCCATCATGGCAGGCATACAGAAGATGAAGAACATGGGCCCTGTGGTGAGCTGGGAAGATGGATACAGAACTGGCTTGGTCATGGAAGATAGAGTAGCATTGGAAGGGTATTTTTCTGACTGGAGATCTGTGATCAGTGGTGTTCCACAGGGATCAGTGCTGGGAACTCTCTGTATATATAAATGATTTGGAGGAGAACGTAGGTGTTCTAATTACTAAGTTTGGAGATGATTCAAAGATTGGGGAGCTGCAGACAGTGAGGATATCCCTCTGCCAGAGGATACAGCAAAATATTGATAATCTGGAGACTTGGACAGAGTAACGGCAGCTGGAATTTAATCCCAAATGTGAGGTGATTCCGTTTGAAAGGTCTAATGCAGGACAAAAATAAACAGTAAATGGCAAAGCCCTTAGAAGTATTAACATACATAGAGCTCCAAGCTTACAAATCTACAGTTCTTTGAAACTGGCAACACAAGTGGGTCAAGTGGACAAGAAAGCACATGGCATGCTTGCCTTCATCAAATGGGGCATACAGCATAAAAATTGGCAAGCCATGTTGCAGCTATATAGAACTTTAGTTAGGCCATATTTGGAATAATGCACACAGTTCTTGGTCATCACACCACCAGAAGGATATGGAGACTTGACAGGGTACAGAAAACATTTATCAGGATGTTGGCTGTTGAGAAGTATTAGCTACGAGGAGAGATTGGACAAACTTTGCTTCGTTTTCACTTGAATATCAGAGGCTGAGGGGCCAACGTGATGGAAGTTTCAAAAAATTATGAAAGGCCTGGATAGAACAGATAGTCAGAATCTTTTCCCCCAGGGTAGAAATGAGAATTACTTGGAGACATAGGTTTAAGGTAAAAGGGAGAAAGTTCAAATGAGATGTGAGGGGCAAGTTTTTGTTTTACACTGATGGTGATAAGTGCCTGGAATGCACTGCCAGAGGTGGTGGTAGAAGCAGTTACAATAGTAATGTTCAAGACGCATCTTGGCAGATGTATGAAAAAGCAGGGAATAGAGGGACAGAAGATCTTTAGTTTAGAAAAGCAGTCAGCTATTAGCACGGGCTTGGTGGGTCGAAGGGCTTATTCCTGTGCTGTACTTTATAACTAAATGAACAAGAAAACTGGTAGCATTAACATAGATGAAGATTGTTCAAGACAAAATTAAGAACCTGAACCAGATGAAGCAGCTGGGCATTTGACCGACAAGCGAGGATCACAGGGAACACGCTTTCTGAGTCCCCCTTTCTTTTTTAAATAACTTGGTGCACTGCATTTTGCTTCCAACCGGCTGGAATATGGATTTTAGAAAAGGAGACAAGACTGACAAATAATTGGAGGCTTTAGTTTGATATCAGTAATAGGAAAGATTCTTGAGGGAACAAAGAGGGATGCAATACGTGATTGCATAAATAAAAGAAAATATTTAAGCCAAACATGGCTTGAAAAGCCTCACAAATCGGATTAACTTCTTCAAATATTAGAGAAACCCAGTAGACAATGTCCACTTAAGGCATCAAGAAACAGGAGTTTTCTCTGAGAGATCCAAGTTAATTCAATAATTAAGTCGATTGTCATCAACTTCAGGAAGCCTAGAGGAGAACATGCCCGTGTCTGTATCAATGGAGATGAAGTAGAAAGAGTCAAGAGCTTCCAAGTTTTTAGGTGTCCAGATCACCAGTAATCTGTCCTGGTCCCCCCATGCCGACACTATAGTTAAGAAAGCCCACCAACACTTCTACTTTCCCTGAAGACTAAGGAAATTTGGCATGTCAGTTATAACTCTCACCAACGTTTGCAGATGCACCATAGAAAGAATTTTTTCTGGTTGTATCACAGTTTGGTATGTCTCCTGCTCTGCCCAAGACCGCAAGTAACTACAAAACGTCGTGAATGCAGCCCATTCCACCACACAAACCAGCCTCCCATCCGTTGACTCTGTCCACATTTCCCACTGCTCGGCAAAGCAGCCAATATAATTAAGGACTCCACACACCCCAGACATTCTCTCTCCCACCTTCCTCTGTCAAGAAAAAGATACTACATTCTGAGGCCACGTACCAACTGACTCAAGAACAACTTCTTCTCTGCTGCTGCCAGACTTTTGAAGGGACCTACCTTGCATTAAGTTGATGTTTCTCTACACCCTAGCTAGGACTGTAATGCTACATTCTACAGTCTCGTTTCCTTTCCTGAGTGGTATACCTCATCTGTATAGCGTGCAATAATACTTTTCACTGTATGCCAATACATGTGACAATAATAAATCAAGTCAAATAATGGCAATAAATGTAGTTGACTGATCATTGGAAGGCCAGATGCTCAAAGTCACAACTTACAGATCTGGATCGTTTTAAGAACTGTCCCACAGAAATTAGTGCTATGGGACCATCGGTTTGGGCCATTTTTATTATTCATCCAGATGCTGGTATTGAGAAGCATACAATTTAGCAATCATGCTACGTACAAGGTGAATGCTGAAAAACGCACATTCTTCAAGGAAAATTATTCAAGTACGTGTATAAGAAACGTTGTAGTGGACAAGTGTCTAAAATCATTTCATGCCATTGTTGAAAGGGTGCATTCATAGATCATATGATTACAAGATAAAGCATAATATTTTGTCTTTGTATAAGTTGGTTGTCAGGCCTCAGCTCAGATACAATGTCCAGTTTTGGCTTCATCACAGAATGAGGGATATTGCGATCCAGGCTAATTCTCAGCATGAAGCATCTTCATTAACCATCTATTCCAATTAAATATTTTGAGGACCAAGCAAGTTACTGAAAGCCAGATCTAGTTTACATGTCAGGTGGTGGTCCTTCCCCCAGAGAAAGTTGGTCCTTTGAACAGGTTTCCAGTTTGTGCCGAGAACACAATCTTTTTCCTGGGGTAGGGGAATTGAAAACTAAAGGGCATAGGTTTAAGGTGAGGGGGGAAGATTTTAAAAAGGGACCTGAGGGCAATTTCTTCGCACAAAAGGTGGTATATGTATGGAATAAGCTGCCAGAGAAAGTGGTTGAGGCAGTTTCACTAGCAACATTTAGAAGCATTTGGCTAAGTACATGAATGGAAAAGGATTAGAGGGATATGGGACAAACATGGGCAATTAGGAGTAGTTGGGAAGGCACCATGGTCGACATGGACTAGTTGGGCTGAAAGGCCTATTTCCGTAGCTGTATGACTCCATGACACAGACTGATTGAATCGTTCAAGCAAATGCTGGACTCTAACTAGGAAGGAATTTCAGCACTGATAATAGATAGATCCAATACTGCAACGAATCACTAGTAGACACACTTATGGTAGGTACTCTGCCAAGTACCTCAATGTATGTATCCTGTCAGGAAAAGGAGGAACTGTAATATTTTCACTTCTAGTAATATCACTGTCATAGTTCTTATATATTGGAATATGTACTGGAGTGCGATTTCTGGAACTGGATAAAAAGACAGAAACCGCAAGGGTCTAAACATTACTAAGCAGCGGTTTTGATACGTGAATGAACCAAGAGGAACTTCAATAGGAATTTACCAAAGGTAATACAAGTAGATTTGAAGTTGGTTCTTTCTGTTTAAAAGGGAACACATGCCAGTTGTAAAAACTGTCAGCAACTGAGGCAAAGATAGAGTATGTTTACTTTATAAAATAAAAGTGTTTGATCAGTTCTGGGAGAAGGAATTTCTGACTGTCAAACAATAGTGAGAGACAGAGATCAAAGGAGATCAAAATGCATTTATGAAAACACCGAAGACTGTGCGAGGGGACAGCTGATTCAGTCTTCCAGAAGACTATGGCAGCTGGTCGGATATCCCACAAGACAGTGTGGACAAGATCAGATCTAGAGAACCAGTTGCCGTCAGCCTCAGGGGACATCCAAAAGCAAAAAGACACTTTTTGTGCTAAAAATTACTGGAATTCTATAGGTGTAAAAATCTACAAGGGCTGCTGCCAGTAGAAAAGGGAAGGTTAACTCAATGTATTTTAAGTTAAGATCTTTTGAATTGTTCTCAAGTACTATTAACTATCTGAAGTAATTCTTGTGATTTTAAGTGCTTTTTTTGATTTTTGAATAAATGTTTACATTAATGTAAAATCATCACAATTGGTCAGAGATGTCATTTCTTGATTTCAAAATAACTACAATAATCATTTTGGCAGCTGTTCCACATTTCCCTTTGGGATTTCGGCAACAGGTCATTTAGCATAAGCTGTGCTTTAAAAAAAAATCACCACTTCCACTATACAAATGAGGCAGCAAGTCCAGAGTTGAGGGGGTTGAACTATGAGGAGAGGCTGAATAAACTAGGCTTGTACTCGTTAGAGTTTAGAAGAATGAGGGGGATCTCATTGAGACATAAGATGATGAATGGGATGGATAGGATAGAGGTGGGGAGGCTCTTCCCGCTCAGAAAGGACAGTAGGACTAGAGGGCACAGCCTCAAGATAAAGAGGGGGGCAGTTTAGAACGGAGTTGAGGAGAAACTTCTTCACTCAAAGGGTGGTGAATCTCTGGAATTCTCTGCCCGTTGAAGTGGTGGAGGCTGCCTTGCTAAATATATTTAAGACGTGGGTAGATAGGTTTTTGATAGGCAAGGGGATTAAGAGTTATGGGGAGAAGGCAGGAAAGTGGAACTGAGCCACAACAGATCAGCCATGATCTTACTGAATGGCGGGGCAGGCTCGAAGGGCTAGATGGCCTACTCCTGCTCCTATTTCTTATGTTTTTTTAAATGATGTACATTGCATCATGCTGCGATCCAGATAAGTTCTGTGCTGAACTGTAGGATTATTTTTGGTTGAGAGGTAGAAATGGATGGAAAAAGTAAAGACTGATTACAAGTGGAGAACGTGCTGTACATTTTCTGGGAAGAAAAATACATAGTTGAAGCTGTCTTGCAATACACAGTGCCACACTGCCCTCTACCTGTGCATCCAATGTCCCAGCTGCAAGCTGAGCTTTCAGGGCTCCGTCTACAACCAGTAGGCAAAGACAAGGTTACTTTAATCCTGCACAATGGTTAGCACTGCTGCCTCAGTGCCAGGAACCCGGAATCAATTCCTGCCTCAGGTGACTGTGTGAAGTTTGCACATTGTCCCAGTGTCTATTTGAGTTTCCTCCAAGTGCTCCAGTTTCCACCCACAGTCCAAAGATGTGTGAGTTAGTTGATTGGTCATGCTAAATTGCCCATTAGTGTCAGGGAGATTAGCTGGGTTAAGAGAGGATGGGGCCTGGATGAGATTACTGTCAGTGCAGGTTTGATGGCACGAATGGTCTCCTGTTCTGTAGAGATTCTATGATTGAATTGTTAATTTAACACTAATGGGTAGATGGTACTCATGCAGTCACATTCAGTGCTCCAGTTCCTACATACCTTCAGCATAAAGCCTTTCTGCGAGGAAGACAGCATCCCGGTAAGCATAGTGGTTAAGTGCATGCCAAATAGCAGCCTGTTGATAGAAGACAAATGGTTAGCAGTGTCAATCTGAACAAAACATATGTTAATTGTGCTGTTAGAAGCATACAGAGTTGCAACTTGAGATCACCCAGTCTTTTACAGAAAAAAAATTACTAAGTGTCAAACTAAGAGTCTCAGTGAATACAGACTAAGAATGGAGGCTGATGGAACAAGGCCTCAATACAGACATGGAACCACTGGCAGGGCAGATTGTCGACTGAAAGTGATGATCTTTTGGGCAAAAGGAGACAGGCAGATAGGCAAAGAGAACAAGATGAGATTTACGGAACCAGAGTTAATGGAAGACCATAAAAATAAACCTTCAAGTTCAGAGTGCAAGGGGAAAGCCAGGAACACAACTGGTGGCACAGTAGAGAAATTAACTCAGTGCAATGTTCCAGAAAAAAAGTGCAACAGTTGTGAAGAAACAAATTTGTGGGACAGTTGGCTGATCTCAGCTACATTCTGAAGGGGAAGAGGCAATAAAGCAGATCTATCATTGTTCATGAGATGACTCAGCAAAGGGAAAGAGCAAAAACAAGGATACATAAATTAGTTCAACACAACTGTTGAGTTTTCCTTTGAGAAAACTGAATAAACAATGCAAGGATGAAAACAAGAATATGAACCCACGGCAAACCCACATTTCAGGCAGTCTGGTCAATGTTAGCACTTCTGTACAAGATGGCATGACTCTGCTTGTGGAGATGCCGGCGTTGGACTGGGGTAAACACAGCAAGAAGTCTCACAACACCAGGTTAAAGTCCAACTGGTTTATTTGGTAGCAGGTGAGTGGAGAGTTCTGATCACAGACAGGGTATATAAAGGCACACAGTTTACAGAATACTGATTAGCTGCAACGACTCGCATTCTAATCTGCTACTCAAGTCGTAAAGGTGCAGACAATGTGAGTGGTGATAGCATTCAGCATTGGTTAAAGAGATGTGTATTGTCTCCAGAAAGAACAGTAAGTGAGATGTTGCAAGTTCAAGCAAGTCATGGGGGTTACAGATAGTGGGACATGAAGACAAGATCCCGGTTGAGGCAACTGTTCAGCGACTCTGTGCTGTCTTGTGTCATGAAGGCCACCTTGGAGAACGTCGCCGAGTAGAAACTGATAGCCAAGTTCCACACACGAGGACGGCATCAACCGGGATCTTGGGTTCATGTCACACTATCCGTAACCCCCACGACTTAGCTGAACTTGCAACATCTCACTTACTGTCCTGTCTGGAGACAATACACATCTCTTTAACCTGTGCTTACTGCTCTGTCCACTCACATTGTCCGTACCTTTAAGACTCGAATAGCAGATTAGCTGAAAAGACTCACATTCTAATCGGTATTCTGTAAACTGTGTGCGCCTATATATACCCTGTCTGTGATCAGAACTCTCCACTCACCTGACGAAGGAACAGCGTTCCGAAAACTAGTGGCACTTACTACCAAATGGTGGACTTCAACCTGGTGTTGAGACTTCTTACAACGACTCTGCCTGCCAGCACACCCTGCCTGAAAACACTGGCTTGACATATTCTGAAATTTGTGCACTTCTGACTACCTTAACCACTCCTGTTCGAGTGAATAGATTAAATTATCCAATTTAACTTAGTGCTTAAAAAGGAAGATGCGCTTTTCATTCTCCATCACCTCTTGGAAGTGTACATATGAATAGCAGCTTTACCATCTCCTCCTTGGAAGATTTGCATCTCAACATCAGTTCAGCGCACTTCCAATACATTTCAGTCACATAAAAGCAAGTCCAATCTGAGAGCAAGCTCCGTCTGGCAGTGTTCACTCAAATAGTCGCAGAATCGCTACAGCGCAGAAAAAGGCCCTTCAGCCCATCAAGTCTGCACCGAACACAATCTCACCCGGGCCCTACCCCAATATCCCTGCATATTTTACCCACTAATCCCTCAAACCTACGCATCTCAGGACACTAAGGGGTAATTTTTTAGCATGGCCAATCGGTCTAACCCGCATAGCTTTGGACTGTGGGAGGAAACCGGAGTACCCGGAGGAAGCCCATGCAGACACAAGGAGAATGTGCAAACTCCACACAGACAGTGACCCGAGCCAGCAATTCAACGCAGGTCCCTGGAGCTGTGAAGCAGCAGTGCTAATCACTGTGCAACTGTGCTGCCCCAAGAGAAAGGTACTGCTTTGCTTATTCAGAAGTACTATAGTTTTAATTCTGAAAAACAAGTTCAGATTGCATGCAGCATTAACAAAGTGCCCCTCATGTGTCAAGTTGTTTTTGCTTCAATTCAACCAATACAGTTTTGAACTGAGCTACAGGCTTTATATTTTATTCAGGGTGATCTAAATTATCAATATGAAAAATATTTAATACATGTGCACAGGCTTCCAATTGGAAATCAGACTATTATCTGAAAGCGTGGGTTCCACTGTGCATCAGCTCACACAATAACCTCTCAACTCAGATCTGGCTGCAAGCTCACTCAGACTGATGTGACAAGTGGCAACTAATAAGTTGATAATCATTTTGAGTGGCAGAGAAGTGTAAAATCCTGGGTTCAAAGCCCAGATCAGTCTGCTCCCCAGAGGTCAGTATTACATCAGGTGCTTTTCACACTATCTATGTCTTACGAACACATGAGCAGGAAT
This sequence comes from Carcharhinus amblyrhynchos, assembly GCF_965287045.1. Lineage (NCBI taxonomy): Eukaryota > Metazoa > Chordata > Chondrichthyes > Carcharhiniformes > Carcharhinidae > Carcharhinus > Carcharhinus amblyrhynchos. The sequence goes on from NC_137350.1 coordinate 4,320,553, forward strand.
AGGCCATTCAGCCCATTAAGCCTGCTCTATCATTCAATATGATCATTGCTAATCACCCCCTTAAATGTTTTCTTCCCCCTACCCCCACACACACCATCCCCATAACTCTTCATGTCATTTCTATTTAGAAAACTATCAATCTCTGCTTTAAACACACACATAGAGCTTCCACAACTGTCTGGTGCACTCAGAATTCCAAAGATTAATGGTCCTCTGACTAAAAAAACCTTCTCATCTCAGCCCTAAGAGGCTTCCTCCTTATTTTGAACTCATGCCCATTGGTTCTAGACTCCCCAACCATCAACCCTTTCTATCCCTTTGAGCAGTTTGCAGGTTTCAATGTGACCACATTTCAGTCTTCAAAATTTAGGAGAATGCAAGCTTAATTTCCCCAATCTCTCTTCGGAAGACTGTTCCACCAACCCAGGAACAAGTTTGGTGACCCTCTGTTGCACTCCTTCAATCGCAATAACATCCGTCTAAGGGAACCAAAACTGAAGTCAAGTCTTAGGTGCAGTCTAACCATGTTTCGATACAATTGAAGCAAGGTTTCGCTACTGTACACAACTTGTCCTGCGATAAAGGCTAATATACCATGAACCTTCCTAATTGCTTGCTGCATCTGCATGTTAGCTTTGAAAAAAACATCCAGGTCCCTTTGTACATCCACACTTTCTATTTAAGCTTTGAATAATTCTGTACACATGGAATCTTACAGCTCAGGAGGATGTCAATCAGCCCATTATGTCTATTCCAGTTATTTCAAAGAACTTCGCAGGAAATTCCATTTTCCTATTCTTTCCCCACATGGAAAACATTGAGCCCCTCTGGCACATTACGCAGAAACAGGAAGTCTTGGATCAAGAAGGAACTGCATATCCAAGTTAACAAGATAACAGAAACAAGCTCTGTTGATGTGAACAGGAAAATTAAAAATGAGGGAAATAACTTGATTGAACATATGCAACAACACAAAAAACAGACAAATTTCTAGAGTCTGATGTCATAGATCATACATACCCTACAGTGCAGAAAGAGGCCATTTGGCCCATTGAGTCTGCACCAACCACAATCCCACCCAGGCCCGAACCTCATTTCCCTACATATTTACCTGCTAATCTCTCTAACCGACTCATCCCAGGACACTAAGGGCAATTTTAGCATGGCCAATCAACCTAACCTTTGGACTGTGGAAGAAAACTGGAGCACCCGGAGGAAACCCACGTAGACACGAGGAGAATATGCAAACTCTGCATAGACAGTGACCCAAGCTGAGAATTGAACCCAGGTCAATTGAAGCAGTTGTGCTAACCACGGTGCTGCTCTCTAGCTTCAAAACAAGTTGACTTCTACAGTTCTCGGCCTTAAGGCAGATCTGGTCCAGTGCCACAATTGCCATCACAGATTAGGCAAGTCTCAAATCTACCCCAGCTGGAAAGGAGGCTGAATACCATGCTGTTGGCACCAAAGTAATCTGTAACAGCCAGGCAGCTAACAGCCCAAAGGATCTCAGTTGCTGGGGCAGCACACACTTTTACATGCATGTCGAAGTCTGGAGTTATGGACAGTGATGGTAGAGGCTCCAATTCTCTTTCCATCACGTGGTTGACCAGGAATCTCTGCCACTCTTAGCGCCTGCCATTGCACTTAAAAATTCACGCTCAACCTGTTTGGCTATGTTATGGACACATCTTCCTTGGCCATCAAGCCCTGGAATAGGATTTGAACCTGATGCTTCAGGCTCAAAAGTTGGAACACTACCCAATGAGCCATAAAACCTCATATTTAAGTGACTAGGTAGAGATACAGTTGGTGTATTTCCCAAAATTTGGTTCAAAATTACAGGATTAGAGAACTGCAAATATCAGATTAATAGCATTGAGAAAATGAGTTGACGAAGTAGAGTCAGCATGAATTTGTGAACAGCAAGTCATGTCCAACAAAACCAGTTTAAGTTTTTGAGGTGGTAACTAACATAGCAGGTATGGGTCTATCCATAGATATTATGTATATGGGCTTTCTGAAGGCATTCAACAAACATGAGTGTGTGTGGAATTGGACGTATCCTTTTGGACTGGAAACTGATGTTTAGACCAAGGTTTGAATTTGTTGAATACTAAAAAGTGTACTGTCAACCACTGGTTTTAAGATTGAACAAGTTGATCGGGTACAGTTATGAAAGCCAACTTGCCTGGGAGTTGACAACGGAACTCAGAGACCTAAAAATCCCAACAGACCTCAAGCTTTTATGCATGCAGAGACCAGCAGCAAACTTCACATGCACATTGCTGTGCTAAGTTCTTTGGGCCCTGCAAGACCATGCAAGAAAATAAAACGGTGTGAAAGCATATGTCGTGTGACTGCAGCATCATTGCAAATAAGTGTTCCTGGCAGGACATAGGTAGAGGTCACAAAGGAGAGGGAACAGAAAGGCAATTCAAAAGAAATGTTTCAGAGAGAAGACAGAACAGGAATATATCCCAGTTCAGTTAAAAAGACGGAAGCAGAGTAACAGGCTCCAAAGACAAAAAGGGCTGCAGGAAACAGACTTGCATGTGAAAGCAGCCAAAGATTGGTAACCTAAACGCAGGGAACTACAGGCCAGTTAGCTTAATGTTCGTAGTTGGAAAAATGCTAGAATCCATCAAAGAAGAAATAGCAGGACACCTAGAAAAGAATGGTTTGATCAAGCAGACGCAGCACCGATTCGTGAAGGGGAAGTCTTGTTTGACGAATTTACTGGATTGTGACTAGTGCAGTAGACAGAGGGGAACCAGTGGATGTGGTGTTTTTAGATTTCCAGAAGGCGTTCGACAAGGTGCCTCACAAAAGGTTGCTGCAGAAAGTTAGGATACACAGAGTTGGGGGTAAAGTGTTAGCATGGATTGAGGATTGGTTATCTAACAAGAAGCAGAGAGTTGGAATCAATGGATGCTTTTCTGGTTGGCAGTTGGTGACTAATGGAGTGCCACAGAGATCGGTGCTGGGGCCTCAACTGTTTACCATTTACACAGACGATCTGGAGGGGACTGAGTGTAGGGTAACAAAGTTTGCTGACGACACAAAGATGAGTGGAAAAGCGAATTGTGTGGAGGACGCAGAAAGTCTGCAGAGAGATCTGGATAGGCTGAGTGAGTGGGCGAGGACCTGGCAGATGGACTATAACATTAGCAAATGTGAGGTTATCCACTTTGGTAGAAATAATAGTAGGAGGGAATATTTTTTAAAAGGGTGAAAAGCTGCAGCATGCTACTGTGGAGGGGGACCTGGGGGTCCTTGTGTACGAATCACAAAAACTCAGTCTGCAGGAGCAGCAAGTGATCAAAAAGGTGAATGGAATGTTGGCCTTTATCACGAGGGGGATAGAATATAAGAGCAGGGAGGTCTTGCTGCAGCTGTATAAGGCACTGGTGAGGCCGCAACTGGAGTACTGTGTGCAGTTTTGGTCTCCTTATTTGCGTAAGGATATATTGGCCTTAGAGGGAGTACAGAGAAGGTTCATCAGGTTGATACTGGAGATGAGAGAGTTAGCTTATGAGGAGAGATTAAGTAGACTGGGCCTGTACTCATCGGAGTTTAGAAGGCTGAGGGGGGGATCTTATAGAGACTTACAAGGTAATGAAGGAGCTAGATAAGGGGGGTGGGGCAGTTTAGGACGGAGTTGAGGAGGAACGTCTTCACTCAAAGGGTGGTGAATCTCTGGAATTCTCTGCCCATTGAAGTGATGGAGGCTACCTCGTTGAATATATTTAAGTCACGGGTAGATAGATTTCTGATGGACAAGGAATTAAGGGTTATGGGGAGAAAGCAGGAAAGTGGAACTGATCCACTTCAGATCAGCCATGATCTTATTGAATGGCGGGGCAGGCTCGAAGGGCTAGATGGCCTACTCCTGCTCCTATTTCTTATGTTCTTATGATTCAGTAGACCATGGGATAAATGTATCCAACTTTGGAGCAGTCATTTCTGCTCTGCACAGAGATTTGTGATTTGGTACTCGAAGTACATATGCGGGAATCCAGAAAAACTGAAGGAGACCCTGCAAGGTGGGCTGTTGTTAATGCCATCCTTAATTGGGGCTACTTTTGGAAAGATCTCAGAAAAGGTTTTTGAAGGTGAAGACTTCAACCCTTGCTGAGCAAGGCAAGTTGACTCCGTGTTAATGACATCTGGGTGGGTTGTTGACAAATCCATGAACTGTCTTAGTTACATTTGTCATTTCCTGTGCAATATGGTGCGTTCAACCACAGCTTGCATGTTACTTTACATGTCTTCCAGATTAATCCTGAATATTAGAATACACGATAGATATTGCCAATTGTTTTAACTTGGATCTTGTAAAGTTTATTTTTGTTCGTTCAAAACCTGTCGAATCTTGTGGCTTTATTTACTGAGCAGATGTCTTAAATCTGAAACTGTGTCTGCTTTAAAAACATTTTTGGTCCTGAACTGGATCGTACCAAAACCTTGGGGTCTGTTTTCGGACAACTGGAGATAAACTACTGCCTCTGGTGGAAGGACACAAACAAGGAGACACAATCTTGAGCTATGCAAATCATAGCGATGTTATAAAGCCAAGGGTAAAAGGAAGGCAGTATTTGAGTCAATTGTCGTAAAAACCCATCTGGTTCATGAATGTCCTTTAAGAAAGGAAATCTGCCAACCTTACTTGGTCTGGCCGACATAGTGACTCCACATCCACAATAATGTGGTTGATTCTTGAGTGCCTTCCGAAATGGCTCAGCAAGCCATTCAGTTCAAGGGCAATTAGGGATGTGCAATAAGTGCTAGACCAGCCAGCAACTCCCATATGTCATGGGAGGTAAAAAAAATTGTGAGCGACAGAAGAGGCAGGCTGTCTGTTTACTGCACACAAATTGAGAAATTATGTTCATGCACCATGCCTCCCTGCATTGTCTTGTTTACAATAGCAACGCTCATTGTATTTCTAAAAGTCACTGTCTGCTCAGCTCAAATTGACTGCCTGATGTCAAAATCTGACTCTTGCCCTCCCTCGGTGAGGTGCATGCCACCCATCTGTTACCCCATTCCCTGGAAATCCACTTCCCTCACAATGCATCTTAGCTTGAATTAAGTGACTGTTAAATGCCTTCTGCAAATCTACGTGCATCAGATAGATAGGTTTCCCCTTTATCCATGCTCCAGATTATAGAACTCGATATTAGAGTGCTGCCTCCGTGTCATGGACCGAGGTTCAATTCACGCCTTGGTTGGAGATTGCACATTTTCCCCATGTCTTCCTCAGGTTGCTCCGGCTTTCGCCCACAATGCAAAGATATACAGGTCATGTGGAGTGGCCATGTTAAATACCCCCTCAGTGTCTAAAGAGGTGTAGGTTGAGCAGCTGATGTCATATACATGGATTTTAGTGAGGTGTTTGATAAGGTTCCCCATGATGGGCTCATGCAGAAGCTAAGGAGGTGTGGGACAGAAGGAAGTTTGGCCGATTGGATAAGTAACTGGCTGTCTCATAGAAGACAGAGGGCGGTGGCGGAAAGAAAATTTTCCGACTGGAGGCCAGTTACCAGCAGTGTACCACAGGGGTTAGTATTGGGTCCTCTGCTATTGTGATTTTTATCAATGACTTGGATGAAGGGGCTGAAGGGTGGGTTAGTAAATTTGCTGATGACACCAAGATTGGGGAGTAGTGGATGAGGTGGAGGACTCTTGTAGACTGCAAAGAGACATTGACAGGATGCAGAGCTGGGCAGAAAAGTGGCAGATGGAGTTTAATCCTGATAAAAGCAAGGCAATTCATTTTGGTAGGACAAACTTGAATGCGGATGACAGGGTCAACAGCAGGATTCTGAGGAATGTGGAGGAACAGAGAGATATTGGGGTTCATATCCACAGACCTCTGAAGGTTGCCACTCAAGTGGATAGAACCGTGAAGGCGGCTTATAGTGTGTCAGTGTTTATTAACAAGGGGTTTGAGTTTAAGAGCCATGGTGTTATGCTGCAACTATACCAGATGTTGGTGACACCATATTTGGAATATTGTGTTCAGTTCTGGACACCTCACTATAAGAAGGATGTGGAAGCGTTGGAGAGAGTGCAGAGGAGATTTACCAGGATGCTGCCTGGTTTGGAGGGTAGGTCTTATGAGAAAAGGTTGAGGGAGCTGGGGTTTTTCTCTTTAGAGCAGAGGAGGACAAGAGGCGACTTAATAGAGGTTTATAAGATGATGAGGGGGATAGATAGGGTGGACATGCAGAGACTATTTCCTCAGGTGGATGTAGCTGGTACAAGAGGGCATAACTATAAGGTTCATGGTGGGAGATATAGGAGGGATGTCCAGGTAGATTCTTCACTCGGAGAATGGTTGGGGTGCGGAATATACTGCCTGCTGTGATAGTGGAGTTGGACACTTCAGGAACTTTCAAGTGGTTACTGGATAGGCACATGGAGCATATCAGAATGATAGGGAATGGGACAGCTTGCTCTTGGGTTTGGACATAGCTTGGCACAACATCGAGGGCCGAAGGGCCTGTATTGTGCTGTACAGTTCTATGTATTTCCTATCTCTATTAGACCTTCCAAAATGCATTGCCTCACAATAGTCCACATTAAACTCCATCTGCCATCTGTCTGCCCAAGTCTCCAACCGATCTATATCCTACTGTATCCTCTGATGGTCCTCATTGCTATCTACAATTCCACCAACCTTTGTGTTACACTGCTCCAAATTACCAAGTTTCAATCCCACTCTGGTTGCCTCACTCAGACTCTCTCCCAATCTGGTGCACAAAGCTTACTGAGAATGCGCTCATGCCTCTCTCTTGTATCGAGCTCAGGTGGACTGAGATGACTCACACACCAGTTCGGCTTCAAACAAAAGAATGCAATTTAAACCTTTTATTTCTAATCAGGCTATTTAAATTAAGACTCATTTAAATTAGAACATAGAAAACTGCAGCACAAACAAGCCCTTCGGCCCACAAGTTGAGTTGATCATATTCCTTCCTACTAGGCCTACCGAAACCCTTAATCCCATTAAATCCCATGTACTCATCCAGAAGTCTGTTATAAGACCCCAATGAGTTTGCCTCCACCACCACCGACGACAGCCGATTCCACTCACCCACTACCCTAAGTGAAAAACTTACCCCTGACATCTCCTCTGTGCTTGCTTCCCAGCACCTTAAACCCGTGTCCTCTCGTAGCGACCATTCCAGCCCTGGGAAAAAGCCTCCGAGAAACCACCCCATCTATACGTCTCAACATCTTATGCACCTCTACCAGGTCAACTGTCATCCTTCGAGTCTCCAGGGAGAAAAGACAGAGCTCCCTCGACCTATCCTCATAAGGCACGCCACCCAATCCAGGCAACATCCTTGTAAATCTCCTCTGCAGCCTTTCAATAGCTTCCACATCTTTCTTGTAATGAGGCAACCAGAACTGCGCACAGTACTCCAAGTGGGGTCTGACTAGGGTCTTATAAAGCTGCAGCATTATCTCACTAAACTCAATCCCTCGATTGATGAAGGCTATTACACCATACGCCTTCTTAACCACATCCTTCACCTGCAAGGCCAATTTAAGACTCCTATGGACCCGGACCCCAAGGTCCTTCTGATCCTCTACACTGCTAAGAGTCTTACCCTCGATATTATACTCCTTCTTACACTATCAAGGGCAGGAGTCTTAGTAGTGTTGAAGAGCAGAAGGATCTTGGGGTCCGGGTCCACAGGACTCTTAAATCGGCCTCGCAGGTGGAAGAGGCGGTCAAGAAGGCATATGGTGTACTGGCCTTCATTAATCGAGGGATTGAGTTTAGGAGTCGGGAGGTAATGCTGCAACTTTATAAGACCCTTGTCAGGCCTCATTTGGAGTACTGTGCGCAGTTCTGGTCGCCTCACTATAGGAAAGACGTAGAAGCTATTGAAAGGGTACAGAGGAGATTTACAAGGATGTTGCCTGGACTGGGAGGCATGCCTTATGAAGTTAGGTTGAGGGAGCTGGGTCTCTTTTCCCTGGAGAGACGAAGGTTGAGAGGCGACCTGATTGAAGTTTATAAAATGTTGAGAGGAATAGATAGGGTGGATTCTCAGAGGCTATTTCCCCGGGTTGAAATGGTCGTTACGAGAGGACACAGATTTAAGGTGCGGGGAGGAAAGTACAGAAGTGATGTTAGGGGTAAGTTTTTCACTCAGAGGGTGGTGAGTGAATGGAATCGGCTGCCGTCAGTGGTGGTGGAGGCAAACTCGCTGGGGTCTTTTAAAAGACTTCTGGATGAGTATATGGGGTTTAATGGGATTGGGGGTTATAGATAGGTCTATAGATTGGTAGGTGTTGATGTGATCGGCGCAACTCGTGGGCCGAAGGGCCTGTTTGTGCTGTAGTGTTCTATGTTCTTCCCACTGGACCTACCAAAATGGACCACTACACATTTATCTGGGTTACGGAAGAACTTTCTTTTATCCAGATGGTGTTGACGGTCAGGAGTGCACTGCCTGGGAAGGTGGTAGAGATAAATTGCCTCATCCTTTAAAAAATACCTGGATGAGCACTTGGCATGTCACAACATTCAAGGCTATGGGCAAGGCTATGCAAGGGGGAGGTGGCGGCAGCACAGTGATATTGTCACTAGACTGTTAACCTAGAGACCAGTGCAATACTCTGGGAACCCAGCAGATGGTGGATCTCAATAAAAACTAACTGGAATTAAAAGTCTATTGATGACCATGAAAGCACTGCCCATTGTTATAAAAACACAATTAGCTCACTCATGTCCTTTAGGGAAAGAAATCTGCCTTCCTACTTGGTCTTTCCTACATGTGACACCAGACTCTCAGAAATGTGGTTGACAATTACTTGCCTTCAGAAATGGCCTAGAAGTTACTTAATTGCTACAAAAAGAAACAAAAGAAATGAAATCACCCAGATGGACCACTCAGCCTTGCTAACAGCAAATTCAGTCCTGTCAACATTGCAAAACCCTCTTAATTAACATCTCGAGGTTTGTGCCAAAATTAGGAGATCTGTCTCAAAGTCTGACAAGTGATACTCTCAGAATCATACATTATAATGTCCCTGATGCCACCACTGTTCCTGGGTATGCCCTGTCTCACAGACAGGGCAGTCGCAGCAGAGGTTGCAGTGGCACAATAGTATAGTCAGGAGCGAGTTGCCCTGGAGTCTTCAGCATTGAATCTGGACCCCATGAAGTCTCATTCCACTGGATCAAATATGGTAAAAGAAACCTCCTGCTAATTACCACGTACTGTCCCCCCTCAGCTGATGAACTCTTCCATGTTGAACATCACTGCATCTGCCACGCATTCAATTTGTCCAAACAACACTGAAGCATCTCTGCATCCTCCTCACAGCTCACCCGCCCACCAGCTTTGTCTCATCTGCAAAATTTGGAGACATTGCATTTAGTTCCCTTATCTAAATCATTAATTTACAGCGAAAGCTTGGGTCCTAGCACTGATCCCTGCAGTACCCCACTAATCACTGACTGCCACATGGAACAACTATTTATTTCTATCTTGTTTCCTGTCGACCAACTAGTTTTCTATCCATCTCAATACACTACCACCAATCCTATACACTTCAATTTTTCCTATTAATCTCGTCTGTGGGACATTGTCATTGCTTTCTGAAAGTCCAAATAAACTACAACCATTGACTCCCTCTCATCAACTCTACTCGTTACATCCTCAAAGAATTCTAGTGGATTTATCAAGCATCATTTCCTTTTCATAAATCCACACTGACTCCGTCCTATTCTGCCACAGTTTTTCAAGTGCTCAGCTTTTTAATCTCTGATAATGGACATCAGGCCGACTGATCTATAATTCCGTTCTCTCTCTATCTCCCTTTTTAAATAGTGTGGTTACATTAGCCAACTTCCAATCAGTAGGAACTGTTCCAGGGTCTAAAGAAACTTGGATGACCACCAATGCATCCACCATTAACCTAAGTACTATGGAATGCAGATTATCAGGCACTAGGAACTTATCAGCCTTCAATCCCATCAATTTCACCAACACCATTACTAATGCCAAATTCCTTCAGTTCCTCCCTCTCACTAAACTGGTTGTTCCCCAATATTTCTGGTACATTATTTGTTCCTGTCCTCTAAAGCATAAAGAATTTGATAGTTTTCAGAATTTCCTTCCACACAAGTCAATTTTCTTCCAGTGAATGCAATTAAATAAAACTGAATCTAAGCAAAATTCACATCAGCTGGCACCAACACTTTACACTAGATCGACCAATCTCTGCAATTTGTGAGATACACTTAAAATGATTACCACAAATTATTCCCATTCCCTATAAAACCTGTAATCAGCAATGCTTCATTCTGAACAGCTAGAAATGCTCTCTCAAATACAAAGCATGTTTCAAGCCTTTTTTGACCAATCTTATCTCATGGTACTTTTACTGTTCAAAGCTGACAAACTCACAACCACTATTCTACTTTTAAAGACCATCATGAAAGTTGTTAACTTTCAAAGAACCGTCCCAACAGGTAACATTTCCCTCCCACCCTCCACAACCACCACCCCCCCACCCCCCAGGAGAAACACCTGAAGGTGACAAAGCGATGATGAAAAAACAGTTAATGGCAGTGTTATGCAGTGAAAATCCTGTTCACAGAGAGCGGTCAAACTGTCTTCTTCACCTGAAGTATCACAATGAAGAGTAAAACCAGGCTGAGAAGAATATTAAATTAACTTTCGTCTAGAAATGCAAGGCCAGTACCTGGAAGACACCACCAATAAAATGTATACCCAGTTCAGCTTCAACTTAGCAAGGATACGCAGCCACAACCTTATGGACACCTCCCTCCCCCAAATCAAAGCACATGGCCATTCCCTGTACACATGCCCTCCCTCCCCACCATATCCTCTCATCCCACACACACAGCCTGCCCTCCTCAACCCCCCCCAACACACACACCCCCCCTACACATGCCCCTTTCCCTCCACCCACGCTCCATCACCAAGCCCCCAACCCCTACCCCATACACCATCACCCCCCCACACACGCCCCTTTCCCAGCCCCCCACACATGCCCCTTTCCCCACCCCCACACCATGCTCCCACCCTCGTGCCACATACACACCCCTTCACTGCCCCACACACACATGCCCCATTTCCCCCCACCCCACACACACACACACACACACACAGAGGCAACCTGCCCCTGACCCACATACATGCGCACCCCACGCCCACTGCCCCACGCATGCCCCCCGCACGCCCCCACCCCCCAGCCCCCGAACGCACGGCCCTGCCCCCCCACCTGCCCCACCCACCCTGCCCCACGCACGCCCCCGCCCGCCCCCGCCCCCCCACGCACACCCCCGCCCCCCCCACCCGCCCCACGCACACCCCCGCCCCCGCTACGCACGCCCCCGCCCCCCCACGCACGCCCCCGCCCCCCCCACCCACGCCCCATCCCCCCCCACCCACGCCCCACGCACTCCCCCGCCCCCCCCACCCACGCCCCACGCACGCCCCCGCCCCCCCCACCCACGCCCCATCCCCCCCCACCCTGCCCCACGCACTCCCCCGCCTCCCCACCCTGCTCCACACACCCACGCACGCCCCCGCCTCCCCACTTTGCCCCACACACGCCCCCGCCTCCCCACCCTACCCCACACACCCACGCACGCCCCCACTCTGCCCCACGCATGCCTCTGCCCCCACCCTGCCACTCCCCCATCATGCCCCACCCCATTCCCAACCATGCCCCCACCCTACCCCCACCCCCAACACACATACACACACCCCCACAACACACACCCCTTCACTCCCCCCACAAACACATAGAACCCACTGCTTCACCCCACACACACACCTCAGACACACGCACACATGCCCCTTTCAATCGCCCCTCCACATGCCACTGCCATGCCACCCCACCCCCTCCCCAAGCCCCCGTTCCACACATGCACCGCTGTCTCAATTCAATTCATGCCTTGGGTATGTGGGGTTCGCAAGTTCTCCCCGCATCTGCGTGCATTTCTTCAGGTGCTCAAGTTTCCTCCCACAGTTCAAAACGGAGGTGGAAATATATCTGCCAGTGGGGTTTCCACACTTCAACCGCTTAGCTGGTATTCCATTCTTTCCAGGTGTTTTCCGTGCTGCTGCCACCTAAGATTAAGTAATGAGGGTTCTGTATCAAGCTTGTACCTAACTTGGGGTAGCAGGGTGGCACAGTGGTTGGCACAGCTGCCTCATAGCGCCAATGACCTGGGATCAATTCCTAACTTGGGTCGCCATGTGGAGTCTGCACGTTTTCCCCGTGTCTGCGTGGATTTCCTCTGGGTGCTCCAGTTTCCTCTCAGTCCAAAAGACGTGTTGGTTAAATGCATTGCCATGCTAAATTCTCCGAGTGCCCCCAAACAGGCGCCAGAATGTGGCAACTAGGGGATTTTCACAGTAACTTCATTGCAGTGTTAACGTAAGCCTATTTATGACACTCAAACAAATTTTGAATACAGTCACCCGTTCCCTCACCCAACCCCCAAACATTTATTTGTAACTATTTACCACATATATTACCATCTATATTAATGGCTAAGATACAGAAACAAGTGGTACTATTGCCAAATTTGCAGATGTCACTAAATAGGTGGGATGGTAACTTGCGATAATGAATTAAGAAATTTACAAATGGTTATGGCAGATTGACTTTAACAGAGATAAGCCTGAGATTATCCATTTGGGTAGGGAAAATACAAAGACAAATTATCTAAACAAAAAAGAACTTCAGAGTACTTCAGTGCAGAGGGATCTGGTTGTCGTCATGCATTAACCAACAAGTAATAAAAATAGCAAACAGAATCTTGGTATATATTGCTAAAGAAATAGAATATAAAAGTAGTCAAATATTGCTGCTACTATACAAAGCATTAGCAAGTCCACAATTAAAATATTGTGTACAGTTTCAGTCCCCTTGCTTGAAGAGGGTTAAGACTATAAAACATAGGAACAGAATTAGGCCACTCGGTCCATCGAGTCTGCTCCACCATTCAATCATAGCAGATAGTTTCTTCATCCCCATTCTCCTGCTTGTTCCCCATAACCCCTGATCCCCTTTTTAATCAAGAACCTATCTCTGTCTTAAAGACACTCAATGACCTGGCCTCCACAGCCTTCTGCGGCAAAGAGTTCCAGATTCACCACTCTCTGACTGGAGAAATTCCCTCTCATCTCTGTTTTAAAACGATCATCCCTTTAGCCTGAGATTGTGCTAGCTGGTTCTAGTTTTTCCTACTAGTGAAAACATCCTCTCTACATCCATTCTATCCAGGCCTTGTAGTATCTTCTAAGTTTCAAGAAGATCCCCCCATCATCAAGCTAAACGTGAACAAGTACAGACCCAGAGTCCTCAATGATTCCTTATATAACAAGCTCTTCATTCCAGGGATCATTCTTATGAACCTCCACTGGACCCTTTCCAAGGCCACACATCCTTCCTTAGATATGCCCAAAACTGTTCACGTGGGGTCCAAATGGGCTCTGACCAGAGCCTTATACAGCCTCAGAAGTACATTCTTGCTCTTGTATTCTAGCCCTCTCAACACAAATGCTCATATTGCATTTGTCTTCCTAACTGCTGACTGAATCTGCATGTTAACATCAAGACAATCTTGAACAAGGACTTCCAAGTCCCTTTGTGTTTCTGATTTCCTAAACATTTTCCCATTTAGAAAATAGTCTATGCTGCCATTCGTCCTTCCAAAGTGCATACGCTCACGCTTTTTCACATTGATTCCATCTGCCACTTCTTGGACCACTCTCCTCACCTGACCAAGCCCCCTACTTCCTCAATACTACCTCTACATATCTTTGTATCATCTACAAACTCAGCAACAATGCCTTCAGTCCTTCTTCCAAATCGTTACTATATTGTGTGAAAAGTTGTGGTCCCAGCACTGACTCCTGAGGCACACCACTAGGATGTAGCTGTATTGAAGGTAGTTCAGAGGAGATTCACTAGATTGACTCCAGTAATGAGGGGTTTTGTCTTATGAAGAGTTTAGACAGTTTACTGCCTGGAATTCAGAAAAATGAGCAGAGATCCAACTAAGGTGGATAAGGGGGATTGACAAAGTAACATGGAGAGGATGTTTCCTCTCATGCGCAATCTAGAATGAGAGGTCATAGTCTCAGGGTAACAGGTAGCAGATTTAAGAGAAATGAGGGGAAACTACTTCTCTTAAAGGGTCGTGAGTCTCTGGAATTCACTACCCCAGAGTGGAAGGATGCTAGGACTTTGAATATATTTAAGAAAAAGTGGACAGATCTTTCATCTGAAAGGGTTTGAAGGGCAATAGTGAAAGGGCAATAAAGTGGAGTTAAGGCTGAGGTGAGATCAACCATAATTGTGTTAAACGGAAGTGCAGGCTCAAGGAGCTCACGTGCCTCCTGCTGCTCCGAGTTCTTATGAAAAACACACCCAACAACCCCCATCTCCAATGACACCCCCCATTCCCCCCGCCAAACACGCACCCGCCCATTCCCCCGCCAAAAGACTCCCTCCTCATTCCCCCCACACCCCCCAAACACATCCTCCTCATTCCCCCCACACCCCCAAACAGACCTTCCTCATTCCCCCCACACCCCCCAAACACACCCTCCTCATTCCCCCCACAGCCCCCAAACACACCCTCCTCATTCCCCCCACAGCCCCCAAACACACCCTCCTCATTCCCCCCACAGCCCCCAAACACACCCTCCTCATTCCCCCCACACCCCCCAAACACACCCTCCTCATTCCCCCCACACCCCCCAAACACACCCTCCTCATTCCCCCCACACCCCCCAAACACACCCTCCTCATTCCCCCCACACCCCCCAACACACCCTCCTCATTCCCCCCACACCCCCCAACACACCCTCCTCATTCCCCCCACACCCCCCAACACACCCTCCTCATTCCCCCCACACCCCCCAAACACACCCTCCTCATTCCCCCCACACCCCCCAAACACACCCTCCTCATTCCCCCCACACCCCCCAAACACACCCTCCTCATTCCCCCCACACCCCCCAAACACACCCTCCTCATTCCCCCCACACCCCCCAAACACACCCTCCTCATTCCCCCCACACCCCCCAAACACACCCTCCTCATTCCCCCCACACCCCCCAAACACACCCTCCTCATTCCCCCCACACCCCCCAAACACACCCTCCTCATTCCCCCCACACCCCCCAAACACACCCTCCTCATTCCCCCCACACCCCCCAAACACACCCTCCTCATTCCCCCCACACCCCCCAAACACACCCTCCTCATTCCCCCCACACCCCCCAAACACACCCTCCTCATTCCCCCCACACAACCCCCAAACACACCCTCCTCATTCCCCCCACACCCCCCAAACACACCCTCCTCATTCCCCCCACACCCCCCAAACACACCCTCCTCATTCCCCCCACACCCCCCAAACACACCCTCCTCATTCCCCCCACACCCCCCAAACACACCCTCCTCATTCCCCCCACACCCCCCAAACACACCCTCCTCATTCCCCCCACACCCCCCAAACACACCCTCCTCATTCCCCCCACACCCCCCAAACACACCCTCCTCATTCCCCCCACACCCCCCAAACACACCCTCCTCATTCCCCCCACACCCCCCAAACACACCCTCCTCATTCCCCCCACACCCCCCAAACACACCCTCCTCATTCCCCCCACACCCCCCAAACACACCCTCCTCATTCCCCCCCACACCCCCCAAACACACCCTCCTCATTCCCCCCACACCCCCCAAACACACCCTCCTCATTCCCCCCACACCCCCCAAACACACCCTCCTCATTCCCCCCACACCCCCCAAACACACCCTCCTCATTCCCCCCACACCCCCCAAACACACCCTCCTCATTCCCCCCACACCCCCCAAACACACCCTCCTCATTCCCCCCACACCCCCCAAACACACCCTCCTCATTCCCCCCACACCCCCCAAACACACCCTCCTCATTCCCCCCACACCCCCCAAACACACCCTCCTCATTCCCCCCACACCCCCCAAACACACCCTCCTCATTCCCCCCACACCCCCCAAACACACCCTCCTCATTCCCCCCACACCCCCCAAACACACCCTCCTCATTCCCCCCACACCCCCCAAACACACCCTCCTCATTCCCCCCACACCCCCCAAACACACCCTCCTCATTCCCCCCACACCCCCCAAACACACCCTCCTCATTCCCCCCACACCCCCCAAACACACCCTCCTCATTCCCCCCACACCCCCCAAACACACCCTCCTCATTCCCCCCACACCCCCCAAACACACCCTCCTCATTCCCCCCACACCCCCCAAACACACCCTCCTCATTCCCCCCACACCCCCCAAACACACCCTCCTCATTCCCCCCACACCCCCCAAACACACCCTCCTCATTCCCCCCACACCCCCCAAACACACCCTCCTCATTCCCCCCACACCCCCCAAACACACCCTCCTCATTCCCCCCACACCCCCCAAACACACCCTCCTCATTCCCCCCACACCCCCCAAACACACCCTCCTCATTCCCCCCACACCCCCCAAACACACCCTCCTCATTCCCCCCACACCCCCCAAACACACCCTCCTCATTCCCCCCACACCCCCCAAACACACCCTCCTCATTCCCCCCACACCCCCAAACACACCCTCCTCATTCCCCCCACACCCCCCAAACACACCCTCCTCATTCCCCCCACACCCCCCAAACACACCCTCCTCATTCCCCCCACACCCCCCAAACACACCCTCCTCATTCCCCCCACACCCCCCAAACACACCCTCCTCATTCCCCCCACACCCCCCAAACACACCCTCCTCATTCCCCCCACACCCCCCAAACACACCCTCCTCATTCCCCCCACACCCCCCAAACACACCCTCCTCATTCCCCCCACACCCCCCAAACACACCCTCCTCATTCCCCCCACACCCCCCAAACACACCCTCCTCATTCCCCCCACACCCCCCAAACACACCCTCCTCATTCCCCCCACACCCCCCAAACACACCCTCCTCATTCCCCCCACACCCCCCAAACACACCCTCATTCCCCCCACACCCCCCAAACACACCCTCCTCGTTCCCCCCACACCCCCCAAACACACCCTCCTCGTTCCCCCCACACCCCCCAAACACACCCTCCTCGTTCCCCCCACACCCCCCAAACACACCCTCCTCGTTCCCCCCACACCCCCCAAACACACCCTCCTCATTCCCCCCACACCCCCCAAACACACCCTCCTCATTCCCCCCACACCCACCAAACACTCCTTCCACATTCCCCCCACACCCCCCAAACACACCCTCCTCATTCCCCCCACACCCACCAAACACACCCTCCTCATTCCCCCCACACCCACCAAACACACCCTCCTCATTCCCCCCACACCCCCCAAACACACCCTCCTCATTCCCCCCACACCCACCAAACACACCTTCCGCATTCCCCCCACACCCCCCAAACACACCCTCCTCATTGCCCCCAAACACACCTTCCTCATACCCCACACACCCACCAAACACATCCTCCTCATTCCCCCCAAACACACCCTCCTCATTCCCCCCCCAACCATCTCCGCAAACATCCCCTTCCCAGCCAACTACCACCCCCCCCCCCCCCGGGCTCCCTTCCTAACATTCCACCCTCGTGTCCCAGACACACTCGCCCACCCCCTCTCCCCCTGCCCAGTGTCCGGGGCTGGTTTGCCGGCGGGGCGGGGGAGAGATGCTGCCGCAGCCTCCTCTCTCAGGCAGGCCGCTGTGGAGCCGGGTGCGGGGCCCCCGGCCACGGAGCGGGCGCCGGGCCCAGGTCCGGGCCAAGGAAGAGTAACGATCGCACCGAGTTTTACCTGCACGGGTTCCTGAAGCACTGTCATGATGCGGGAATAAGAGTGTGCCGAACGGCGCGGATTCTCATCACCCAGCCCGAGGCCCCAGATTCAAATCTCAACAGTCACCAGACCCGAGCGGCCGACAGCACGGCAGCGTCCTCGCCGGAAACACCCGAGTCTCTGCCGGAAGTGCCCGAGTCCCAGCCGGAAAAACCCGAGCCTCGCCGACTCCTTACCGGAAATACCCATGTCCCGGCCGGAAATGCCCGAGTCCAAGCCGGAAATGCCCGACGTTCTGCCGGAAATCGCCGAGCGTAACCGGAAATACCCGAGTCCTTGGAAGTGATGGCGGTGTGTTGACTTTAACGAGGTCCATGAGCTGGAGCTGCTGGAATATGAGCTCCCTGATTGAGGCCTGTTGGTGCAGGGAGTCTACACAGGAATATAATGTGGAGTGTGCAGGTCAACACGACTTTTTTTTTCATTCATTTATGGGACGTGGGTGTCGCTGGCTGGCCAGCATTTACCTCCCATTCATAGTTGCCCTTCGAGGGTAGTTGAGAGTCAACCACATTGCCGTGGCTCTGGAGTAACATGTAGGCCAGACCAGGTAAGGGCAGCAGATTTCCTTCCCTAAAGGACATTAGTGAACCAGAAGGGTTTTTCCCAACAGTCGACAATGATTTCATGGTCATCAGTAGATTCTTAATTCCAGATATTTTTTATTAAATCCAAATTCCACCGCCTGCCATGGTTGGATTTCAGTCCGGGTCTCTAGAACTTTAGCTGAGTTTCTGGAGTAGTATTCTAGCAATAATACTGTAATAAGTCTGTGGAGGAAGAAGTCCCTTCACCAAAATCCCATTATTTACAACTAGCAGCACACAGAGCGCTGTCTGTTAGCAGTCTATCTCCAGGAGTATCAGAGGAACTGACAGAATCCTGGTTAAGTACAGGGCAAAGACTCTTTGATTGGTGCGTCAATTGGATTCTTAATGAAGAAATTCATACAACAATGGCCTGATTGAACTCATTACAAATACCATGTGGCCATTACCTCCCCACCAAGGAGTGAAAACTCTGTAACCAGGAAGTACCTGTCTCATTATTGCAAATCATTGTAAACAAATATGTATTGGTGAAGGGGCACCAGCCTCTCAGAAGTTATTTCAGGAGCATCACCTGAAATCACCAAAACTCTGCTGGAAAGTGTTGCAGGAAATTTCCAGATTGTCACTGTAAGTCATTCAGTTCCCTCAGGAAATCACAACAGGTTTGAAGTAGAATTGGCTGAGAGCCTTTTCTTGGTGTCCAGATCACCTGTCCTTGTCCCTCCATGCTGGTGTCTCCAAGGCACAATAGTTAACACAGCTGCTCACAGCACCAGGCACCCAGGTTCGATCCCAGCTTGGGTCACAGTTTGTGCAGAGTCTGCACGTTCTCCTTGTGTCTCCGTGGGTTTCCTCCGGGTCCTCAGGTTTCCTCTCACAGTCCGGAAGACATGCTGGCTAGGTGCATTGGGCATGATAAATTCTCCCTCAGTGTACCCAAACAGGCATCATATTGTGGCGACTTGGCAATTTTCACAGTAAATTCTTTGCAGTGTTAATGTAAGCCTACTTGTGACTAATAAGTAAGAAAGCCCACCAATGCCTCTACTTTCTCAGGAGGCTAAATAAATGCAGCAAGTCCACTACGACTCTCACCAATTTTTATAGATGCACTTTAGAAAGCATTCTTTTCAGATATATTGCAACTTGGTATGACTCCCGCTCTGACCAAGACCACGAGAAACTACGAAGGGTCGTGAATGAAGCCCAGTCACAGGCTACATGCAAACCAGCCTCCCATCAGTTGGCTCAGTCTAGACTTCCTGCTGCCTCGGAAAAGCAGCCAGCATGATCAAGGATCCTATGTACCCCAGACATACTGTCTTCCACCACTTTCCGTTGGAAAAATGATACAAAATTCTGAGGTCATGTACCAACCAACTCAAGAACTGCTTCTCCCCTGCTGCCGTCAGACTTTTGAATGGACCAACCTCATACAAAGTTGATCTTTCTCCAGCTATGACGGACACTACATTCTGCACGTTTCCTTCTCTATGCGCAAGAAACCATACTTTTCACTGTTTAATAACACATGTGACAATAAATCAAATCAAGAAATCAGAGTGTCATGGGAAATTATTGAATGTCATGGAAATCATCGAGTTCCCACTGGAATTCACCAAGCCCCCGTCAGAATTCATTTCACTAAGTCACCAAAATCACTGAGTTGGATTAGCCATCTGGAGTGTGTGTGGTTAGGAGGATAGGGCGAGAGAGATGGCCTGGGTAAGACACTGTGTCAGAGAGTCAATGCAGTCTCGATGGGCTGAATGGCCTCCTTCTGCATTGTAGGGATTCAATCATTCTGTGATTCTTTGGCTGTCGCAATAAATCACCGAGTGTCACTGGAAATTAGCCAATATCACGAGAAATCACCAAGTGTCACCAGAAATAACTGGGTCCCCACTGGAAATCAGAGTGTTGGTGGAAATCACTGAGTATCGTGGGAAAGTCACCGGTTCCCCATGAGAAATCAACAAGTGCCTGCCAGTCATCACCAGGTGTTGTGGCAAATTACTGAGTAACCGAGTCATCAAAGAATCACAACAGCACAGAAGAAGGCCATTTGGCTCATAGTCTGCATCGACTCTCCAACAGAACATCCAAACCCGCTGCCCTATCCCAGTAACCTGACATATTTACCCTGCTAATCCACCTAAACCACACACTTTGGGAGTCTAAGGAGCAATTTAGCATAGACAATTTACCCACCCTGCACAGCTTTGGATTGTGGGAGGAAACCAGAGTACCTGGAGGAAACCCATGCAGGCATGGAAAGAGCGTGCAAACTCCACACAGACAGTCACCCAAGGAATCATCCCTGGGCCCCCGATGTTATGAGGCAGCAGTGCACTGTGTTAGCCCCGCCATGCTCCCACTGGATATCAACAGAAATTACTGAAGCACTTCTGTAAATCACCAGAAATCACTGCAACACCATCGTAAAGCTCCAAACCCCACAATAAATAATGAAATCTCACCAAAGATCACTATAAATCACCAATTTCCAACTAGAAATCACTGAAGCCTGCAGGAAATCACCTCGCCCCACTGAATCCAACCAGCGGTCACTGAGTCCTGGAGGAAATCATTAAGCCTCTACCATAAATCACCAGACATAGAGTAGAAAGAAAATAGATGTTTACACGGAGTTTAACAAGGCCTTTGGCAAGGTACTGCATGATAGACTGGTCAGTAAAGTTAAGTCACATTGGATCCAGAGAGAACTAGCCAATTGGATACAGAGGGAGTTGGTAGTAGGTTGTTTTTCAGACTGGAGTTTTGTGATCAGCGTATGCCGCAAGGATCAGTGCAAGGTCCACCGTTGTTTGTCATTTATATTCATGATTTGAATGAGAATATAAGGGGCATGGTTAATAAGTCTGTGAAGAATGCCAAAATTGATGGTGTGGTGGACAGTGAAGGTTACCAAAAACTACAAAGGGATCTTGATCAACTGGGACAATGGGCGGAGGAATGACAGTTGGAGTTTGATTCAGATAAATCCAAGGTGTTGCGTTTTGGTAAGACAAACCAAGACAGGGCTACAGTTAATGCTAGGGACCTGGGGAGTGCTGTCGTACAGAGAGACCTTGGGGTGCAAGTGTATAATACCTTGAAAGTGGCGTCACAGATAGACAGGATGGTGAAGAAAGCATTTGACACATAAGAACATAAGAAATAGGAGCAGGAGTAGGCCAACTAGCCCTTCGAGCCTGCCCCGCCATTCAATAAGATCATGGCTGATCTGTCATGGCTCAGTTCCACATTCCTGCCCTCTCCCCATAACCCTTAATCCCCTCTCTCATCAAAAACCCATCAACCCGCGTCTTAAAAATATTTAGCGAGGCAGCCTCCACCACTTCAACGGGCAGAGAATTCCAGAGATTCACCACCCTTTGAGTGAAGAAGTTCCTCCTCAACTCTGTTCTAAACCGCCCCCCCTTTATCTTGAGGCTGTGCCCCCTAGTCCTACTATCCTTTCTGAGCGGGAAGAGTCTCTCCACCTCTATCCTATCCATCCCATTCATCATCTTATACGTCTCAATGAGATCTCCCCTCATTCTTCTAAACTCTTAACGAGTACAAGCCTAATCTATTCAGCCTCTCCTCATAGCTCAACCCCCTCAACTCCGGCATCAGCCTAGTAAACCTCCTCTGCACTCCCTCCAAGGCTAAAATATCCTTGTGTAAGTACGGCGCCCAAAACTGCACACAGTACTCCAGCTGCGGCCTCACCAATGCCCTATACAGCTGCAGCAAGACCTACCTACTTTTATATTCAATCCCCCTCGCGATGAAGGTCAGAGCATTGAGCACAGGAGTTGGGATGTTATGTTACAACTGTACAAGATATTGATAAGGCCACATTTTGGAGAAATGTGTGCAATTCTGGTCACCCGCTATAGGAAGGATGTTCTTAAACTGGAAGAAAAATTTACAAGGATATTTCCAGACCAAACAGTTTGAACTATAAGGAAAAACTGGATTGGCTGGGACTTTTTTGCTCTGAGTATAGGAGGATGAGGAGTGATCTTTTCGAGGTTTATAAAATCATGAGGAGCATAAGGTAAATAACCAAGGCCTTTTCCCCAGGGTAGGGGATCCAAAACTAGAAGGCATAGGTTTGAAGTGAAAAGGGAAAGATTTAAAAGGGACCTAAGAGCAACATTTTTACATGGAGGATGGTGCACGTTTGGAATGAGCTGCCGGAGGAGGTGGTAGAGGTGGCTACAATTACAACATTGAGAAGACATTTGGACAGATACATGGATGGGAAAGGATTAGAGGAACATGAGCCAAACATGGGCAATTGGGATGAACTGGAAGGACACCATGGTTGGCAACCAAACCCCTGTGGATTTTACTGAGCTGGGCCAGAAATCACTGCCTTCATCTGAAATCACCAAGGTCCCATTGGAATTCACCAGAAATCACCACACACTGTCTAAAATCACTGGAAATCAGCAAGCCAAGCCAGAAATTGCTGGATCTCACCAATCCCCAATGGAAATCACCAGAAATCACTGAACCCAGCTGGACATAATCAGAAGTCACTGTGTCCCCACAAGATATCACCTGAAATCATTCAGTCCCATTAGAAATTAGCAAATCCCCACCATAAATCACTGAACATAAGAAATAGGAGCAGGAGTAGGCCATCCAGCCCCTCGAGCCTGCCCCACCATTCAATAAGATCATGGCTGATCTGTCGCTGCTCAGTTCCACTCGTGGAAAATCACCATGTCCGTCCATAAATCACCAAATTCTGTTGTAAATTCTTTTTTGAGCACCTTCCATTGATCTTGTCATTTTACCCATTAATAAATTGGCCCAATTGCTTGTAATAAAAGCAAAATACAGTGGATGCTAGAATCTGAAACAAAAACAGAAAATGCTGGAAAATCTCAGCAGATCTGACAGCATCTGTGGAGAGAGAATAGAGCCAACATTTCAACAGGCTCTGACAAAGAGTCATCTAGATTTACAATTTACTGTTATACTGAAGTCAGCCTTACCTGAACCTAGAATCTTAGTCATTTTTTCAGACACTACATTAGACTCAATCACATCATAATTGCCATTAGATAAATGTTCACTATTGATAAGTAACAAAATATGGCTCCTTGCTTATGGTAGCCTACTCTCTATTGGTTCTAGGACATCTAGCGGAGAAAGAGGCAATAGGCCCTAATAACAATCCAGACCTGTGCTGCAGAACTTACTGCTCCCCTAGCCAGCTCTTCCAGTACAGTTACAACACTGGCATCTACCCAGGTATGTCCTGTACACAAAAGGCAAGACAAATCGAACCCGGCCAATTACCGCCCAATCAGTCCACTCTCGATCATCAGTAAAGTGATGGAAGGGGTCATCAACAGTGCTATCAAGCAGCACTTGCTCAGCAATAAGCTGCTCAGTGATGCCCAGTTTGGGTTTCACCAGGGTCACTCAGCTCCTGACCTCATTACAGCCTTGGTTCAAACATGGACAAAAGAGCTGAATTCCAGAGGTGAGGTAAGAGGGACAGCCCTTGACATCTAGGCCTCATTCGACTGAGTATAGCATCAAGGAGCCCTAATGAAATGGAATTGATAGCTATCAGGCAACAAACTCTCTGTTGGTTGGAGTCATACCTGGTACATAGGAAAACAGTTGTGGTTGTGGATGGTCAGTCATCTCAGCTCCATGACATCTCTGCAGGAGTTCTTCAGGGTAATGTCCTAGGCCGAACAATCTTCAGCTGCCTCATCAATGATCTTCCCTTCATCATAAGGCCTGAAGTGGGGATATTCGTGGTGATTGCACAATGTTCAGCACCATTCGCAACTCCTCAGATCTTGAAACAGTTCATATTCAAATGCAACAAGATCTGGACAACGTCCAGGCTTAGGCTGACAAGTGGCAAATAACATTCACAACACATAAATGCCAGGCAATGACCATCACCAATAAAGCCCTTGACATTCAATGGTGTAACCATCACTGAATTCCCTTGCTGTCAACATCCTTGGGGTTACCATTGACCAGAAACTCAACTGTACTCATCACATAAACACAGTGGCTACAAGAGCAGGTCAGAGGCTAGGAATACTGTGACAGGTAACTCACGTCCTGACTCCCCAAAGTCTATCCACCATCTAGAAGGCACAAGTCAGGATGTGATGGAATACTCCCACTTGCGTGGGTGACTGCAGCTCCAACAACACACAAGAAGCTTGACACCATCCAGGACAAAGCAGCCCACTTGATTGGCACCACATCTACAAACATTCATCCCTCCATCACTGGTGTTCAGTAGCAGCAGTGTGTGCTATCTACAAGACGCACTGCAGCAATTCACCAAAGATCCTTAGCACCTTCCAGACTCACAACGACTTCCATCTAGGACAAGGGTAGCAGATAAATGGAAACACCACCACCTGCAAGTTCCTCTCCAAGCCACTCATCATCATGACTTGGAAATATATTGATGTTCCTTCATAGTCACTGGGTCAAAATCCTGGAACTCCCTCTCCAATAGCATTTTGGTCAACACGTGGACTGCAGTGATTCAAGAAGGCAGCTCACCACCACATTCTCAAGAGCAACAAGGGATGGGCAATAAATGCTGTCCAGCCAACGACACCCATGTCCCACGAATGAATTTTTAAAAATCCTCAGCCCAGACCCCCCATGCGTGGGAACGGCAGCAGACGCTCAAAGTGCATGAATTTTGAAAAATGTGATTCTCATCAGTAAGATGACACTTTGCAGCAGGCCCACGGGGGTTAAAGAATGTACAGCTAAAGCTGCTAAAACATTGAGGAAACTCATCCCCCCCGCCCCATTTATGTACATGCGACATATTGTCAGGTTCTCTCCTTTCTCATTCCAGAGGCTGAGAATAGTCTGTGCATGTGGAAAGTCACAACTATTCTGCACTAAGTTGTGGGGGTGGGGGGAACCTTTGACCATCTTTTCCATTTTTTTGCCCACTCTCAACTATTTCAAGCAATCAACACCATTTGCAGCTGGTTCCCATGGTCATCATTACTGGTGGGACAGGATAGGCACCAAATACCTCTGAAAGTTTTGAAAGATATTTTGGAAGGCCTTACCTGACACAGGGCAGGACTAACACACAATCCATTCTCTGGCACCTCATGAATGGTTGGAGAATCCCTTCTAATGGTACCAATGCTGCCCTTGGTTCCGAGTGCTCCCATCAGCAGCAGTACATCACTTCACGTTTTTCTGGATCAAGAGATAAGGTTGTCATTTCTTTAATTCTTTTTGTCCATATCTTAGCTTCCTTCGACTTTCTTGTGCCCTGTTTATTTTAAATTCTGACCTGAGGTAGCAGACCCAGAGCCAGCCACAGTAGAGTGTGACTCAGGATGAAAGCACTTGGTTTGGACAGCACCCTGGAGGTGGAATGTAGCTGGCACATCTGTCATGGGCAGTGTTAATGGATGCCAACTTGGGGCACTCTCAGCCAGAGCCACAATGGGAGCTTATGCACTGAGCCCGTGTTCCTCTGCTCCACCCTCATGGCTTGTTTAACTGATGTGGGGGAGCTGGTCTTGTGCCAGTCTCCAGGAGCAGCTCCGGTGAGTAGGAGCACCAGACACTCCAGTTAATTTGCCCACCTTTTGGATTGTTTTCTGTTGTGTTCAGGGATCACTACTCTTGGCTACGTGGTGCACAATACAAATTCAGACAATGGTCAAGAGATATCTGTCGAGATTGTGAGGTCAGTCGGTGTCACTTGGTGTTCTAGAATGTTCTGCAGATCAGTTAAATGCAGGGGCAGAATCAGAACATAGAACACAGAAAACTACAGCACAAACAGGCCCTTCGGCCCACAAGTTGCGCTGATCATATCCCTACCTACGTGTTTAGTAAAGAGCCATTGTGGCTGTACTCCAAGCAGCATCTGTGAGAGAGGCGTGAAATGTGATTTTATGTTGTGTTTGGCTCATGATACAAACTTATTCTCACTTCCACATCACATCAAGGTTATCAATACCGCTCTTTTCTATTTGCCTCAGGTAAAAATCTCACCGAGGCCAGTCTTCCATCACCATCACCCATTATTTACAATGTGTATAAAGTACTGCTTGGCAGATAAAGTGTACAGGTCAGCCGTGGACTCTTTCAGCCTGAGTGGATTCAGTTGGTTTTAAACCCCCCACTGCTCCTCCTCTATTGGGCAAGCCTCCACTCACCTAATGGGGAGCTCATATTCTACAAGGGCAGATCTGGTCAGCATGCAAAAGATGTGATTTTTCCAGTCGGTAGTTTACCAGGCATCTGGACAGAACCCAGTGTAAATCAACCAATTAGTAGGAAACAGCTTACCTGGACAACTGAGAGGTCAGTGGAAGTATACACATGCTAATTTCTAGAGTTAAGGGATTTGAGAGATGCAGACAGCCAATTATATAGAAGGAAGAATCAAAGAGGGAAAAATGTATAATTGCCAGCACCCTCAGAAGCAAACAGACCAGTTTACATCTAACAACCAAGTGGCCAGTCCACAACTCACAAGTATATGAATCATTAAACAGGCACACAGCTTATGTAAAAATTACCCTCAGAACCTAGGCCCACATCTAAGACTTAGAGCCAAGGCAGTGCAGAAACCTTTGTAAAGGCAGTTTAAATATCTTTGCTAGACCAGGAAAAGATGGTTCCCAGATTTGATCCTTAGTTTTGTATTGTGTTAACTGTAGGCTATATTTGGCTTATAGACTTACTTAATTTAGATGGTGTTTGGGAATTCTTAAGGAGTTCAGGAATTGTAGATATATTTTGGAACAATGGGTAATTTCTACAAAAACTGCGTGTCTGTTTAATGATTCATATACTTAACTGACTTTGAGGATTGTAATCCTGTTCGCGTGTATTTGTCATCTTTAATTTAATAAATCGTCCTTGTAATTATTACATGATGACTGCGTTGCTTATTTTCACTGGAGTTTCAAGTGACTCCTCACATCATTCCAAAATCAAAACGACCAAGGTAAATCTTGTAAATCTTAAACTTCTGTCCTCTGGTAAAACCACATTGACTCTCTTTCATCGTATTGTGATTTTTCCAAATGTCCTCTTAACATTTTTTTTAACTTGGGGTATGCCCGTCAATGCAAGGCTAGCATTTATTCCCAATGGACAGAAAACAAAACCTTGCCAATCCCATGAGTCATAATTCTGTGTATTAACTTCTTTTGTGACACTTTATTGAATGTCTTCTGAAAATTCAATTATACAACATTCACCGGCTCCCGCTTATATATCTTATCAATTACAACCCCCCCAGAAAACTGCCATAAATTTGCCAAATACTTTGTCATAGAGTCATACAGTTTGGAAACAGGCCCTTCGGCCCAACTCGTCCATGTCGACCTTGGCACCCTTCCAGCTAGTCCCAATTGCTCGCTTCAGCACATTTCCCTCGAAACCTTTCCCATCCATGTACCTGTCCAAATGTCTTTTAAATGTTGTTATTGTACCTGCCTCTCCCACCTCTTCTGGCAGCTCAGTCAATCTACGCACCACCCTCTGTGTGAAGAAGTTGCCCCTCAGGTCCCTTGTAAATCTTTCCCTTCCCACCCTAATGCTCTGCCCTCTGGTAAAACCACTTTGATTCTGTATCATCATATTGTGATTTTCCAAATGTCCTCTTAACACATTTTTTTTCCTGGGATATGCCTATCGCTGCGAGGCTAGCATTTATTCCCCAATCCCGACTGTACTGATGTCAGGCTAAGTGGCCTGTCATTCCCTGTTTTCTGTCTCTCTCCTTTGTTGAAGAGTGAGGTCACACTTGGTTCTTTCCAATCCATGAGCGTTGATCCAGAATCTAGGGAACCCTGGAAGATCAAAACCAGAGTAACCACTTTTCTGCAACCATAGAAACAGGCAATAGGAGCAGCGAGAGGCCATTCAGCCCTTTGAGCCAACTCTACCATTCAGTATGATCATAGCTGATCATCCAACTCAGTAACCTGATTCTACCCCCCCATATCCTTTGATTTTTTTTTTGCCCCAAGAGCTATGTCTAACTCCTTCTTAAATCCAAACAACATTTTGGCCTCAACTACATTTTGTGGTAGGGAATTCCACAGATTCACTATTCTCTGGATGAACAAATTTCTCCTCCTCATCTCAGTCCTAAAAAGTTTACCCCATATCCTTAAATTATGACCCCTGACTCTGAACACCCCCACCATCAAGAACATCCTTCCTGCATCTACCCTGCCTAGTCCTGTTAGAATTTTAGAGGTTTCCATGTGATCTCCTCTCATTCTTCTGAACTCCAGTGAACATAATCCGAACTGACTCAATCTCTCCTCATATATCAGTCCCTCCATCTGAGGAATCAGCCTGGAAAACCTTCTCTGCACTCCCTGTATAGCAAGAACATCCTTCCTCAGAAAAAGGAGTCAAAATTGCACACAGTATTCTTGGTGTGGCCTCACCCAGGCCCTGTATGACTTCAGCAAGATATCCCTGTTCCTATACTCAAGCCCCCCCGCTCTGAAGACCAACATACCATTTGCCTTCTTTACCGCCTGCTGCGCCTGCATGCTTACCTTCAGCAACTGGTGTATGAGGACACCTTGCTCTTATTGCACGTTCTCTTCTCAATTTATAGCCACTCAGATAATAATTTGCCTCCCTGCTTTTGCTACCCAAGTGGATAACTTCACATTTATCCAAATTGTACTGCATCTGCCGTTCATTTACCCATTCACTCAACTTGTCCAAATCACACTGAAACATCTCTGCATCTTTCTCACAGCTCACCCTCCCACCCAGCTTTGTGTCATCTGCAAATTTGGAGATCTTCATTTAGTTCCCTCATCTAAATCATTAATATACGTTGTGAATAGCTGGGGTCCCAATACTGATTCCTGCAGCATCCAGCTAGTCACTGCGTGCCATTCGGAAAATGATCTGTTTATTCTTATTCTTTGTTTCCTGACTGCCAACTAGTTTTCTAGCCATCTCAATACACTACCCCCAATCCCATGCACTTTAATTTTACACACCAATCTCTTATCTGGCAATTTGTCGAAAGCCTTCTGAAACTTCAAATGAACCACATCCACTGGCTCTCCCTCATCAACTTTACTAGTTACATTCTCAAAGAATTCCAGTAGATTGGCCAAACATGAGTTCCCTTTCATAAGTCCATGCTGACTCTGTCTGATCCTGCCACTGATTTTCAAGTGTTTTGCTATAAAATCTTTGATTATGGATTCTATCATTTTCCCCATGACCAATGTCGGGCTGACTAGCCTATTTCCCTCTACCTCCCTATTTAAATAGTGTGGTTACATTAGCTACCTTCCAGTCTGTAGGAACTGTTCCAGAGTTAATAGAATCTTGGAAGATGACCACCAATGCATCTACTATTTCTTGGGCCACTTCCTCGAGTACTCTGGGGTATAGATTATCAGGCTCTGGAGTTTTATTGGTCTTCCACCCCATCAATTTCACCAACACCATTTCCTTACGAATACTGATTTCCTTTAGTTCCCCCCTCCCTGTCATTGTGTTTCCAAACATTTCTGATATGTTATTTCTGTCCTTCTTTGTGAACACAGTAAGAAGTCTGACAACACCAGGTTTAAGTCAACCGATTTATTTGATAGTAAACTCACAGGACTTTAACCTGGTGTTGTCAGACTTCTTACTGTGTTTACCCCAGCCCAACGCTGGCATTTCCATATCATGACTTTGTATATTTAATTTGTCAGCCGTTCATTTGTTCCTTTATAAATTCCCCTGCTTCTGGCTTTAAGAGACCTATTTTTATCTTTACCAGTAGTTTTCTCTTCACATACCTATGGAAGATTTTACAGTCAGTTTTTATGTTCCTCACAAGCTTACTCTTGTATCCTATTTTCCCCTTCTTAATCTGTCCCTTGTCCCCCTTTGTTAAATTCTAAACTGCTCCCAATCCTCAAAGCTGTTGTTTTTCTGGCCAATTTGTATGCCTCTCCCTTGGGTCTAATACTACCTCTAATTTCTCTTGTAAGCCATGGTTTGACCACTTTTCCCCATTTTACTTTTGCGCCAGACAGTTCATCCATGCACGCCTTGAATGTTTGCCATCATCCTTTTAAGTAATATTCCCCAATCCATCAGAGCCAACTTGTGCCTCATATCATTGTAGTTTCCTTTATTAAGATTCAGGACCCTCATCCCAGAATTAACCACATCATTTGCCATCTTGATGAAGAATTCTATCATGTTATGGTCACTCATCTCCAAGGGGTCTCATACAACTCGACAGCCAGCTATTCCTTTCTCATTACACAATATCCAATCTAGAATGGCCTGCTCGCTGGTTGGTTTATTAACATATTGGTCCAGAAAACCATTCCATATACATTCCGGGAATTCCTCCTCTATGGTATTGTGTCTAATTTGATTTGTCCAATCAATATGCAGATTAAATTTACCCATAATTCCAGATGTTCAGTTATCGCATGTGCCTCTAATTTACTGTTTAATGCCATCTCTGACATCACCAGTCCAGTTTGGGTCTAAATCCTTACGAATGATTTTTGCCTCTTAATGTTTCTCAGCTCTACCCATACAGATCGCACAATGTTGGAACTAATATCC
This sequence comes from Carcharhinus amblyrhynchos, assembly GCF_965287045.1. Taxonomy (NCBI): domain Eukaryota; kingdom Metazoa; phylum Chordata; class Chondrichthyes; order Carcharhiniformes; family Carcharhinidae; genus Carcharhinus; species Carcharhinus amblyrhynchos. Next base: position 4,351,637 of record NC_137350.1, read on the forward strand.
TTCCTCATTATTGCATTAAATTCCTCTTTAACCAGAAATGCAACTCCATTACTTTTACCTATCTTCTGTCCTTCCTAAATACTGAATACCCCTGGATGTTCAATTCCCATCCCTTGTCACCCCGCAGCCATATCTCCATAATCCCAACCATATCATACTCATTTATATCTATATGTGATTAATTCATCCACCTTACTGTGAATGCGCATTAAGGAGCAAAGTCTTTAGGCTTGCCTTTTAAACATTATTGGTCCCATTCTCACTGTTCTTCACTGTGGCTCTGTTTGATTCTGGCCTTTGCTTTCTCTGCCTATCGCTTTTTTTATTCCCCCATCTGTCTTTTGTTCTTGTCCTTGATACCCACTGCTCTGACTCCTTAGATCTGTTTTGCAGTGGAATAGCTACAGGAGATCCCTGCACTGCCTGCCTTGCAGAGGAATAGCTACAGGAGATTCCTGCACTCCCTGCCTAGTCCCCTTGCTTTGGTGGTCACCTATTCCCTTCCTACCTATGGAGTCTGAGCTTGTGGTGTGACCACCTCTCTTTATATGTGATCCACAATACTTGTGGATGTCCCTTCGTGTCACCAGCCGTACTCCAGCTCTGAAGTACAGGCTTCCAGGAGTTGCAACCGGAGACATTTCCTGCACGCATGCTGGCCCAGTGCATTCAAAATATTCCTGGCTTCCCACGTAGAGCAGGAGGAGCACACCATGGTTTTGAGCTCTCTTGCCATTACTTACCATATAAAATTAAATCTTTTGGAAGATTCTTAATATCAATTACTCTGGGACTCTTCCCTTGATGCTGTAGAAAATAGCTCTTACAAACTACAAAAGTAGTAAATACCCAACCTTACTCATTATCAGTCAGCTCTCTCCCTTGTAGCCTGTACTCCTGCAGCAGGGCAAGACCACTCTCTGAAGATTAAAGTTAGAAAGGCAAAAAAGCAAAAACTATCTCTTCCCCTCTGTGAGGAATCCCACTGCGGTGCAGTTGCCAGATAACCGCACTCACTGTGGCTATGTCTTACTCAGGGTGTGCTCTCTCCCATTGTTCATTCAGAAATCTTATTGATCATCCCTGACAAAACGCCAGAATGTCGGCTGTCAGACTCTGGGATCTGTCACTGTTACTCCGTACCTTTTCTCTACTAATACTAATTGTATTAAGTTCCTCACTCATTGAACCCTTGGGGCCCCCACTCTTTCTGCTCTGTTCTTTGTGCCCACCTTTACAGTGAATGACACAGGATATTTATTTAAAGCCTCTGCCATTTCCCACTCCCAGTGATAATTTCTTCTGCCTTATACTCTAAGGACTAACGTTTTCCTTTGTTTATCTCCTCCTACATATTTGTGAAACCTCTCCTATCTGTTTTTCTATGTCTTGCTAGCTTACTCTGAGATTCCAGTTTTTCTCTCTTTATCAATGCCTTTGTCATCCTTTGTTTTTATTTCAATAACTCTCCCAATCTTTGTGCTTACTATTCTTTCCAGCAACATTGCAAGTCTCATCATTTAATATTATCCATTCTGTCTCCAGTTAGCCATGGTTGTCTGTATTTGTTGAGAGTTGTGAATGTTTGTCTGCTCATTCACCATCAAATGTATTTAAATTGATTTCCCAATCTACCTCGGCCAACTCTCCCTAATTAGTTTAATTTACATTTGAGACCATCATTTTGGACTTAACCATTGTGTGTGATGTTTATGGGTGCAGGTCCGGTTCTTACCACCTGATGTCAGTGTTAACTAACATGATGGAGACACCATCATTCTGTACGTTGTGTTGTGTCAGCAGTGTAAACTGTTCCCTTTCTCACCAAGCAGCCAGTGAGAGTGGAATCCACTCAGAAACTGCCAATCACTGCTGGAGCTCTGCTGCTTTCGGAAGTCTTGGCCATCCTTGCTAGTCACTCACTGTAGTCCACCTGGGAGTTCCAGCTCAGACCCTCAGCCTCACGGTCCCTCGGCCTCACAGACCTCAGACTCACAGACCCTCAGTCCCTCAGCCTCACAGTCCCTCCTCTTCACTGTCTCTCAGCCCCCTTAGCTTCACTGTCCCTCAGCTTTCCTGTCCGTTAGCCCCTTAGTCTCACAGTCCCACAGCCCCTCGGATTACTTCAGACTGGATGTTGTTTGGGAAAAAAGTGTCTCAAAGTTCAAGAGAATGTAGGTAGTTTTGGGGACCAAAGGATAGGGTCATGCGTCCGTGTACTTAAGTGTTGTACCATATTATAATCCTTCTTGTCATGTCTTGTCATATTTCTTTTAGGTTAATAAATATTCTATATTAATTATTTACACATTGACTGGAGTGTTCCTCACTGAGTTGTACATAATTCTTCACATTATACAAAAAGAAACATATACCACGATGAACCATTGTTCCAAGTTACCCTTCTGGAGGCTTTGGGACACCCTTGCATTGAACATCAGCAGGATTCTTAATAATCCTGACTTGGAAACATATCACCTTTCATTCACTGTTGCTGGGTCAAAATCCTGGAATGCCCTCCCCAGTGGGTGTACCTACACCACATGGACTGCAGCTGTTCAAGGCAAGTCATCACCACCTTCTCAAGGGCAACTAAGGATGGGCAACAAACACTGGTCGAGCCAATGATGTCCACATCCTATAAATGAACAAAAAAAGATTCACAAGAATGATCGCGATGAAGATAGATTGGAGAAGTTCATACAGTTTTCCGGGAAGGAATGGAGATGAAGAGTAGTTTTGACAAGAGCCACCACTCATTGGATCATGGCTGATCCGATATTCCTCGCCTCCACTTTGTTTCATTCCCTTACTGATCAAAACTCTCTCTCAGCCTTAAACATACACAAGAGGCCGGATTCTCCAGCCCCAGTAGACGGCCCGCGGGAATTCCCATGCCCCACTGTCAGCCAAAAATCAGGATTCCCAAAGGCCATTAGGACAATTGGGATTCACACGACCATCATGTTGGCCCCGATCAGGTCCCTGTCCAGAGACAGCGACAAGCCAATAATTATTCCAAACAGCTGATTAGAAAGTCATGGTCCATGCAGTGACCTCCCATCACGCACGCACCCTCTCTGCCACAAGTCACGCAGGTGTCAATTGATACTGCTTTTCAAAAGCAGGGACCTGACAGCAAGGCCTCCCAGGGGGAGGAGGGAGGTGAGTAAATATTTAAAAACTGCTTTGCTCATTTCAGGTGTTTGTGTGTCTCAACTGGGTTCAGGAGGGTTCGAGCTGATGGGGAGGGGGTGACCTGGAAGGGTCCCCACGGACGGAGGAGCCTTGGCAGTGGACAGGCAATGGCAGGCATTTGAAGAATAAATAGATGAACTCCAAAAGTTGTTTATTCCTGTCTGGAGCAAGAACAGGACGGCATGGTAGCACAGTGGCTAGCACTGCTGCCTCACAGCGTCAGGAACTCGGGTTCGATTCCTGGCTTGGGTCTCTGTCTTGTGGAGTTTGCACATTCTCCCCGTGTCTGTGTACGTTTCCTCTGGGTGCTCTGGTTTCCTCCCATATTCTGAAAGATGTGCTGGTTAGGTGCATTGACCCAGATTGTGGTGACTAGGGGAATTACACAGAAACTTCTTTGCAGTATTAATGTAAGCCTTACTTGTGACTAATAAATAAACTTTTTAAATGGCAAGGGAATTGTGGCTAACATGTCTTACAAGGGAAATTAGAGATAGTATCAGATTCAAGGAAGAAGCATACAAATTGGCAAGAAAAAGCAATAGGCCTGAGGATTGGGAGCAGTTTAAAACTCAGCAAAGAAGGACCAGAAGATTGATTAAGAAGGTAGAAATAGAGCATGAAAGTAAGCAAGCGGGGAACATAAAAACTGACTAAAAGTTTCTGTAAGTATGGAAAAAAAGATTGACAACAACAAACGTAGGCCCCTTACAGTCAGAGACAGGGAATTCATAATGGGGAATAAAATAAATTTGTACTTGCTTCAGTCTTCACAAAGGAAGACATGAATTATGTACCAGAGGTGCTGAAAGAAATGTGTTTTAGTGAGGAGCTGAAGGAAATCAGCATTAGTAGAAAATGGTTTTGGGGAAATTGATGGGATTGAAGGTGGATAAATCTCCGACCTGATGATCTTCAACCCAGAGTACTGAAGGAAGTGGCCATGAAACTAGTAGATCCATTGGTGGTTATTTTCCAAAATTCTTTGGACTTTGGAATAGTTCTTACAGATTGGAGGTAGCTAATGTAAATCTGCCATTCCAAAAGGGAGGTAGAGAGAAAACAGGGAGCTATAGACCAGTGAGCCTAATTGGGAAGTTGCTAAAGTCCATTATCAAGGATTTCGTATCTCGGCATTTGGAAGGCAGTGGGATAATCAAACAAGATCCGCATGGATTTATAAAATGGAAATCATGCATGATGAATCTATTGGAACTTTTTGAGGGTGTAACTATTAGAGTTGACCGAGGAGAACCAGTGGATGTGGTTTATTTAGACTTTCAGAAGGCTTTCATTATAGTTTTACATAATAGACTACTATGTAAAGTTCAAGCATATGGGATTGCAGGTAATGTCTTGAGATGGAAAGAAAGCTGGTTAGCAGATAGGAAGCAAAGAGTTGGTATAAATACGTTCTTTTCTGATTGGCAGTCAGTGACTTGTGGGGTTCCACAGGGATCTGTGCTCGGACCCCAACTGTTCACATTATGTATTCATGATTTGGAAGAGAGAATTGAATGTATTACCTCCAGATTTACAGATGATACAAAGTTGGGTGGGGAGGGTGAGCTGTGAGGAGGATACGGAGATGCTTCAATATGATTTGGACAGGCTGATTGCGTGGGCATCTGCATGGTAGGTGCACTATAATGTGGATAACTGTGACGTTATCTACTTTGGTAGCAAAAATAGGAAGATAGATTATTACTTGAATGGGTGAAAATTGAGAGAGGTGGAAACTCAACGAGACATCGGAGCTCTTGTGCATCAGTCACTGAAAGTAAGTGCACAGGTACAGCAGACAGTAAAGAAGACAAATGTATGTTGGTCTTCATAGAAGATTTGAGTATCGGGATAGGGTTGTTTTGCTGCAATTGTATAGGGCATTGGTGAGGCCACACCTGGAGTATTGTGTGCTGTTCTGGTGTCCTTATCTGAGGAAGGATGTCCTTGTTATAAAGGGAGTGCAACGAAGGTTTTTCAGGCTGATTCCTGGGATAGCAGGTTTGTCATATCAGGAGAGACTTAAGCCAGTTAGGATTATATTCACTGGAGTTTAGAAGAATGTGAGGGGATCTCATAGAAACTTATAAAATTCTAACAGGGTTAGACAGGTTAGATTCAGAAAGAATGTTCCCAATGATGGGGGAGTCCAAAACTAGCATTAATAGTTTGTGGATAAGGGTAAATCTTTTAGAATTGAGGTAAGGAGAAATTTCTTCACTCAGAGGATGGTGAATGTGTGGCATTCACTACCACTGAATGCAGTTGAGGCCAAAATGTCTGATTTGAAGAAGAGCTTAGATATAGCTGTTGGGGCTAAAGAGATATCCATCTCCTCTTGTGCTTATTGTAAGGGCTCCACCCAATCCTCCCTGCACCCCCACAAGGGTAAAAAAAGAAATAATATGCCAAACACTAACATCTGGGCAGCCTCGGGGTGGGTGTAGCACCCTTTAAAAACATGGCGACCACATCACCATCGCCGGTGGCAGGGCCTTCCAGCCCCACCCACGCAGGTGCAGCAGCGGCCAAAGTCCCCGCCACTCCCAAGACCCTGTCACCTTTCCGCCTCCTGACCAAACAGCTCAGGGTCAAGTGCTATGCCCACCCCGACATGACCATTGAGGCCTGTGTCAGAGCAATGACTGGGGTTGTCAGCCATTGTAGCAGCCTCTAAGATATACAGCAAGGCCATTTTTTTCTTGAAGGTAGAGTGAGTGGTCCACCTTGCACTGGGAAAGGGGCTCACAGTGGGCCAGACATTTCTGGCAGTGACCCTTTGGAGGCCACTGCCCACAGAGTCACACTATTGAACGTCCCACCCTTTATCCCCATGGAGCTCCTCCTCATCCACCTCCGTCTACCGGGGGAGGTCAGGTTCGGGGTGGCACCGATCCCGCTCGGCCTTCAATGTGCCCTCCGGCATGTCTACTCCTTACAGCGCCAGATATTTGTCCACCTGGCCCGGAGGAGTGCCTTGAGGGGGCCTTCAAGTACATACCAGGTCTTCTGGTCTGTGCATGGCATGCAGTGCCATGCCAGGCATGGGGCACATTAAGAAAATCCGCTTTGCCTCCAAGGCCATGCCATTCCCCAGCCCCCTCACCCCCCAACCAAGTACCGTTTGCCCCCCGCAAGGGGAAGCCACACTGGCAGCTGCTGCCACCTTGACTGCTGGTGGGGGGTGGAGGGGTGGGGGAGAGCAGACCCCACACCCCCTCCTCTAGCGTAGGGGTGCCCACGCCCTTCTCCCTGTTTACACTATCCCCTGCCTCGCCCCCACCCATTTTTGTGCCTTGACCCCCAGAGTGAGGGCAAGAAGGAAAAAAACAAAAACCACCCACTGCCGCAGTCCCCCCAGTTGGACTCCCCGGAGCCGGGCGTGAGCAGGACACCCCCCCTCCCCCACCCCACCCGGGGCCGGGTGCAAGCGGGACCCTCTCCCCAGGGCGGGTGCAGGTGGGACTGCCCAGGGCTGGGGGTAAGCAAGACTCCCTGGGGCTGGGTGCAGGCAGGACTCCCCGGGTCTGGGTGCAAGCGGGACCCCTGCGAGCAGGACCCCCCAGGGCCAGGTGCTGGTGGGACTCCCCGCGGTTGGCAAGAAAGCACCCCCCCCGCCTCTCTGTCCTGACCTCTGATGCTGGGCACCCCCGACCTTGGACCAGACGGTCCTGTGGGTTGCCCAGGCGTTTGGGTCAGAGCGGGGGACTGAGCCGCTGCCACCCTTGAGCCCAGAAGCAAGGGAGGAGCCCAGGGGGATCCCCTCCTCCACCGATCCCGGGGATAGGATCGCAGTGGGGAGGAGCTAGGTCTGGTTGGCAGATATTCAGAGAGAGCGACTGCATGGCAGATTGCACTCAAATTCAACAGAAATTTTGAAACTGTGCCCGCCGTACACACTACAGCGGGAGACTCGGAATCGAAGGGCCACCACTCTGAGGAGGGAAGCTGCTCGGTAGTGAGCACGGGGATGGTTTTTGAGTCTGCCTGGGGCGAGGTGGGGGAGTCCCTCGCGCCCCTCCTCTGAGTCGCTCCTCATTCCCCCAGGGGAACTCAGGGAATTATAAGAAAACGTTCTGGTTGCCCTGACAGCATCCAACTGGCCCTCAACCATTGGTCGAACCTAGCGCTGCCCATCCAGTTGGCACAAACCTGTTCGCAGGCGGCGCTGGACTCGGACAAGGGGATCGTGGGTTACGACATACAGCAAAGTGGAGTTGAGTCCACAGCAGATCAGCCATGATCCTGTTGAATGGTGGAGTGGGCTGAATGGCCTTATCCTGCTCCTATGTTCTGCCAGTTCTTGTTAAAAATCATGAGGGGTCTGGACAGAGTAGACAAGGAGCGAGAATGAGAGGGCACAGATTTAAATTAACTTGCAAAAAAAAAAGCAAAAGTGACATTAGGAAAAGTGTTTTTACATAGTGAGCAGTTAAGGTCCAGAATGCACTGCCTGGGTGTATGGCAGGTTCAACTGAGACATTCAACAGGGCATTAGATAGGTCTGCAAAGGAAGAATGTGCAGGGTTACAAGGAGTGACAGGGGAATCGAACTAAGTGAATTGCTCTCTTGGAGAGCAGGTGCCGACACAGTGGGCTGAATGGCCTCCTGTAACAGTTTTGGGATGATGTGATTCTGTGAAATTCGGCGTCATCGGTACAGCAAATTTCTGTTGAATTTGAGTGCAATCTGCCATGCAGTCGCTCTCTCTGAATATCAGACAATTTGGTTTTTTTCATGTGGGTTATTTATGGTGATTGAATCCGAGTGTCAGTTTGCTTGCCTTAGTTGAAAGGAAATGACTCACGGACTCTGCCCTTTATCAGTGCTTCCAGAAACAGAGGCAGACACATGATTTGTAAATTGCCTTTGACTCAAAGCTGTTATCTTCTGCTGTAAAACGACCTCTGTTTTGTTTTATGAGCCTGACTTCCATGTTGCTTTGTGTTGACAATAAACAGAAGCAGCAGATCCCTTGTTATTGGACAATCAGTGCAAAGCCAGTCAGAACCTGCATCTTTCAGCTTTCCCTATCGAACATGACGGTTACAAGATTCATTTCCCTCTTTGTTATTCAAGCAGTTTTAAGCCGTTGGCCTGAGAAAATGTGGAAGGTTTGTCAAGACGTTCCTCCACTCTGGCCTCGTGCGTTCTCTATTTCTATCATGTCATGATTGCTGATCTTGTCTTCAGCCACTTCACCCTTAAAACTCTGAAAGAACTTCCTTCAAACCTTCCTCTGCATTTTGATTTCTCTTGGGGCAGTCCTCATACCAACATACGTATCAACATAAGAACTAGGAGCAGGAGCAGGCAGTTTGGCCCTTTGAACTTGCTCCACCATTCAGTAAGATCATGGTTGATCTGATTGGAGCCTCAATGCCACCATCTTGCCTACCCCGATACCTTTGACTCCCTTGTTAGTCAAGAATCTACTTCCCCCTTATAATATTCAATGGCCCTGCCCCTACTGCTCTTTGGGGAAGAGAGTTCCATAGACTCACGGCCCCTCATCTCTGTCTTCAGTGGGAGATCCTCTGTTTTGGAACGGTGTCCCCTAGTTCTGGAGTGCAATTTCACAGGTCCATTAGCTGTGGGCACGAATCCCGTAATGGACACAAAATGTCGCGAGTGGCCAAAAACGGGCATTTGCACCGGCAGGATTTCAGATTGCGATTTGCCCGGACTCTCGCCAATGACCGATGAGGTTCACACTCAAGAAGGACAAAAACCTGGGTGGGAGGGTGCAGGGGGCAACAAGTGGATAGAGCAGGAACAGCAAAGGTTGGGGAACTGGAACCCATTAACCCAGGGCTGCAGACGAGGTAAGGGGAATGTGCCCAGGAAGCTGCAGCAGGGCAAGTTCTCTTTGTGCTGGGGCCGTTGGCTTTGTTGGTTGACTGGTCGTTGACCTGGGTCTTCATGATTTATACCACAAACTGATAAGTCTCTTCCACCAGGGAAACCATCAGGCTTGTTTCAGCATTCAAAACTGAAACAAATTTGTTTTTCAAGACAGCAGGAAATACACCCAATCTCACCAGGAGAAGCTCAGGCGACATTCCACAGGAGATCTACACAGTTCCATTTATAGCAGCACAAATATTGTAATAATGGCTGCTCAGAGACGTGGGAGGGGTCACTTGGATACAAAGTCACTGCAGTTTGCCTGGGAGGAGTGGGGAAGATAGTAATATTTTCACAATGAGTAACCAAGAGACAAAAAGTCTGATGGTTTTCCAGGTGGAAGAGGGTGATAAGCTCGTAATAGAAATTTATTACAGTCTAGGTTGGTGACTGATTTAGCTCTCTCTGCTATCTCTTTCCTTCCCTTGCTGCTAACTTTAATGAGCTTGGCTCTTCTTCATCTCCTCAGCTGCCTTGAGTTTTGCTGGATCATCGTTCCTCTCAGTCTTACCCTCACCAAGAGCCTCTGTTTATGAGGGAGCTTTGATGACAAACACTGATGATGTAATCGTGAGGTTGGGGTGAAATTGGAACCGATCTCTGGGTCTGAGACTGACCCTGGATCACATCCCACTCTTGCCCTTTCCCTCCCGCTGATCCTGAACCCGCTGCTGCCACCCAACATTTCCTGAGAAGTGGTCAGATAGTGATCAGGAATAGGGAGGGTTTTCAGTTCCTCCCCAGACCATGGATGTTGAGGCCAATTATAACCACTGTCTACTCACTATTGAGATCATCAAATTCAACACAGTATAGGAATTTAACTTAATTTACTGGTGCCTTCTGCTGCTGTTAGCTGGCTTTCGGATGGTTTCGGCGCCCCCCCCACTCCTTCTGTGGGCAAGAAACCAGTTTGGTTGGATATTTTTGACTATGCCACATAAGATTCAATTTTAAACTTGCCCAAAAAAAGGCACGAATTTCTCCCATTTTCGTGCTTATTCGGTACTTAGAAGTTTTTGGTAAGATGGCCCCCTTTGACTATAATGTAAATTTCATCAATCTGCATCAATCTACGGGTACATATTTATTTATAGAATTAGTCTTGTGATGCCCTGAAGATTGATCTCCAACCACCACAACCATCTTCCTTTGTGCCAGATATTTCTCCAACCAGCAGAGGGATTTCCCCCTGATTCCCATTGACTCCAGCTTCGATAGGGCACCTTGATGCCACACTCAGTCAAATACTGCCTTGATGTCAAGGGCAATCACTCTTCACCTCACCTCTGGAATTCAGCTCTTTCGTCCCTGTTAGAAACACGGCTGTAATGAGGTCAGGAGCTGAGTGACCCTGGAGTGACCGGATCACCTACATCCCAATGGTAAGCCTATCAGCTACAGACGCAGCAGAGAAACAGCCTGAGATTGGAGAAACAACAGAAAAACGAATGGCATTGCACAAGCCTGAGCCGCAGGAGAGCATGCTGGGAAGGATGGCCAGTGGGGTGGGGAGACTATGGCGAGCTGGAGGGAGAGGCCCCTACGGTCAGTGAGGGAGAGAGAGAAACTGCAGGGGGGGGGGTCAGAGACAGAGAGAGAGAGACTGCGGGGGGTCAGTGAGGGAGAGAGGGAGACCGCAGGGAGTCACTGAGGGAAAGGGAGAGACTGCGGGTGTCAGTGAGGGAGAGAGAGAGACTGCGGGGGTCAGTGAGGGAGAGAGAGAGACTGCGGGGGTCAGTGAGGGAGAGGGAGAGTCTGCAGGGGTCAGTGAGGGAGAGAGAGAGACTGCGGGGGTCAGTGAGGGAGAGGGAGAGACTGCGGGTGTCAGTGAGGGAGAGAGAGAGACTGCGGGGGTCAGTGAGGGAGAGGGAGAGTCTGCAGGGGGTCAGTGAGGGAGAGAGACTGCGGGGGTCAGTGAGGGAGAGAGACTGCGGGGGTCAGTGAGGGAGAGAGAGAGACTGCGGGGGTCAGTGAGGGAGAGAGACTGCGGGGGTCAGTGAGGGAGAGAGACTGCGGGGGTCAGTGAGGGAGAGAGAGAGACTGCGGGGGTCAGTGAGGGAGAGAGACTGCGGGGGTCAGTGAGGGAGAGAAAGATTGCGGGGGTCAGTGAGAGAGAGAGACTGCGGGGGTCAGTGAGGGAGAGGGAGAGACTGCGGGGGGTCAGTGACGGAGAGAGACTGCGGGGGTCAGTGAGGGAGAGAGGGAGACTGCAGGGGGTCAATGACGGAGAGAAAGATTGCGGGGGTCAGTGAGAGAGAGAGACTGCAGGCTCAGTGATGGAGGGAGAGAAAGAGACTCTGGGTGTCAGTGATGCAGAGAGAGAGAGAGACTGAGGGGGGTCAGTGAGGGAGAGAGGGAGACCGCAGGGAGTCACTGAGGGAAAGGGAGAGAGACTGCGGGAGTCATTGAGGGAGACAGAGAGAGACTGCAGGAGTTTGAGGGAGAGAGGTGGACTATTTGATCTAACATTGTCGCAAGTATTAGTGTACAGTGAAGAGTATTGTTTCTTGCACACTATACAGACAAAGCATACCGCATATAGAGAAGGAAAGGAGAGAGTGCAAAATATAGCGTTACAGACATAGCAATGGTGTAGAGAAAGATCAACTTAATATGAGGTAGGTCCATTCTAAAGTCTGATGGCAGCAGGGAAGAAGCTGTTTAGTCGGTTGGTACGTGACCTCAGACTTTTGTACTTTTTTTCCCGGTGGAAAAAGGTGGAAGAGAATATGTCTGGGGTGTATGGGATCCTTGATTATGCTGGTTGCTTTTCTGAGGTAGCGGGAAGTGTAGACAGAGTTGATGGATGGGAAGGTGATTTGTGTGATGGACTGGGCTTCATTTCCACTTTGTCCCTGTTGATGTAGACAGGGGCCTGTTCTCCAATACGCTTCCTGAAGTCAATGACTATCTGCTTCATTTTGTTGACATTGAGGGAGAGATTATTGTTGCCGCACCGGTTCACCAGATTCTCTATCTCATCCCTGGACTCTGTCTTGTCATTGTTTGAGATCCGACCCACTATGGTGGTGTTGTCAGCAAGCTTGAAAATCGAATTGGAGGGGAATTTGGCCGCACGGTCATGGGTGTATAAGGAGTATAGCCGGGGGCTGAGAACACAGCCTTGTAGAGCACTGGTGTTGAGGATGATCGTGGAGGAGGTGTTGTTGCCTCTCCCTACTGATTGTGGTCTGTGAGTTAGGAAGTTCAGGATCCAGTCACAGAGGGAGGTGCCGAGGTCCAGGCCATGGAGCTTAGAGATGAGTTTCCTGGAATAATAGTGTTGAAGACTGAGCTGTACTCAATAAATAGGAGTCTGACAGAGGTGTTCCAGGTGTTCCGGAGTTGAAGGCAGGGCCAGGGAGATGGCATCTGCTGTGGACCTGTTGCAGCGGTAGGTAAACTATAGTGGATCCAGGTAGTCTGGGAGGCTGGAATTGATTCATGCCATGACTAACCTTTCGAAGCACTTCATAATGATGGATATCAGAGCCACTGGCCGATAGTCATTAAGGCAGGCTGCTTGGTTTTTCTTAGGTACCAGGATAATGGTCATTGTCTTGAAGCAGAAAGGGAGCTCAGATTGTTGCAAAGAGAGGTTGAAGATGTCTGTGAATCCCCCCGCCAGCTGATCCACGCAGGATCTGAGTGCATGTCCAGGTTCCCCATCCGGGTCACTCGCTATCCATGCTTGACCTTTGAGAAAGTTGTTCTGGTATCTTCAGTGGGAGCAGAAACTCCACACCATGGCTGCCATCGACTCTGCAAAATGCTGACTCCAAGTGGAGAGGATCTCCAAGAAGATGGGCATCTCCACATCACCCTCAGATACAGGTTCATCTGGGGCTTCCAGGCTCCCTGTTGTTCAAAACGGGCGCAGAATGCATTGAGCATTCAATTGTGGGGGTCAGTGAGGGAGTGAGAGAGACTGCAGGGGTCAGGGAGGGAGACAGAGAGAGACTGCGGGGGTCAGGGACAGAGAGAGACTGCGGGGGTCAGTGAGGGAGCGAGAGAGACTGCAGGGGTCAGGGAGGGAGACAGAGAGAGACTGCGGGGGTCAGGGACAGAGAGAGACTGCGGGGGTCAGTGAGGGAGCGAGAGAGACTGCAGGGGTCAGGGAGGGAGACAGAGAGAGACTGCGGGGGTCAGGGAGGGAGAGAGAGAGAGACTGCGGGGGTCAGGGAGGGAGAGAGAGAGAGAGAGATTGCAGGGGTCAGGGACAGAGAGAGACTGCGGGGGTCAGGGAGGGAGAGAGAGAGAGACTGCGGGGGTCAGGGACAGAGAGAGACTGCGGGGGTCAGGGAGGGAGAGACTGCGGGGGTCAGGGAGGGAGAGAGAGAGAGAGACTGCGGGGGTCAGGGAGGGAGAGAGAGAGAGACTGCGGGGGTCAGGGAGGGAGAGAGAGAGAGAGAGATTGCAGGGGTCAGGGACAGAGAGAGACTGCGGGGGTCAGGGAGGGAGAGAGAGAGAGACTGCGGGGGTCAGGGACAGAGAGAGACTGCGGGGGTCAGGGAGGGAGAGACTGCGGGGGTCAGGGAGGGAGCGAGACTGTGGGAATCAGGGAGGGAGAGAGACTGTGAGGGTCAAGGAGGGGGAGAGACTGCGGGGGTCAGGGAGGGGGAAAGAGAAGATGGAATATTTTAATCACATTCTTCACTTGTCACTTCATTTGCTGTTTTAAATGAAATATTGATTTTATGTGAATTTATGTGAAAATGTTGATCTTGGAATCTTGGTGCAAAATCCGGAGCCAGCTTGCTTTCTTGGCTCTCTCCTGATCTTACCGGCTCATCCCACCCATTGGCCAGCGGGCTGGGACGGTCACATCATTCCCCAATGTATTACATGGGATGGAAAAAATGACTTCTGCCCAAAGCCTTGGTTTTATCCAGACTGACCTGAGCAGTCACATAACTGTGACAAGCCAGAGTACACAAGAAGCAGCAATGCACAAAGTCATTTCCCCAAACATCCCACGATAATAAAAACTGTGCACAATCATTTGCAGCTGCAAGTTCTCTGTACACACAGTCTGCAAAGAAAGTCATCAGTGAACAGAAATCTGTTCCTTTTGCCCTGCCTCACTTCTCTCTGTGTTTCCACATGCATTGCACACACAATCTTTCAGATATCCTAACAGTAGATTTTGTTGGTTGTCTGATGTCTGCTGGTTCCTGGAGTGATTTTGCATTTCTGGGGAATGGAAATGCCGTGACGTGTTTTGACACTGGTCCATTGAGGACCAGGTGACCTCCAGGACGGATGGTCAATCCATTCTTTGGTCAGTTGGTGAAGTCAACTGTTCATCATCAGCTGATTGCTTTGAAGGAGCAGCTTCCCCACGGACGTGTTAGCAACTGTGATATCTAGTTTCATCAAGTACAATCAAGGTTACAACTGCTTTCCAAGTGGATTGACTTTTATTTAATTGTGTTGCCGGTTTTTATTTAATTGTCTTCACCGGTTTTCCAACTCTGGCAATGACGTGGCAGTTTATCAAAATGAAATTTAGCTGTCTGTTGTTTCACTTTGATTTTGTCACTCATGCCTGTTACTACTTCTGGTTTCAATTGTTCTTTTAGTTCTTGAAAGAGGAGTTTGGGTGCAATGTGACATTAGTCACTGGGCAATTTTCCCTGCCTTCAATAGGTGTGTTTCTCCAATCTCGGATCATCTTGTACATATCTGTGCAAGATCTACTGGATTTTTTGTGGATGCCTTTGGTGTTTTTTTTTTACTGCTGCCTGTAGCCTTTTTATTTGATGGGGGATGGTACAGAGATGATGTAGTCGCTGAATTCCCCGATTACTCATGAAGTGGCTGAATTTCCCTTCAAGAACTTGAAAGTCATTTTCGCTCATCATAACATTGGGATTGCCGTGACAACTAAAGTGTGTTTTCAGGCATTCTCTGATCTCAGTGGTGGTTGTTGACACTAGCTTGTCTAACTCCCATTAGTCTGAATAGCAGTCAACGTGACAACGTAATTAGTTCCAAAAAGAGTGAAGCAGCCAAGTTCAAACTTTAAACATGGTCTGTGAGAATGTCATGAACAGCTCATTAGCTCAATGTTCATTACAAGCACTGTAATGACTGATATGGGCTTAGATCCTATTGCCCATGTTTCACTAAGAGTCTTCCTCAGTCTAGACTCAATTCCTTGATAAGTTGCATGGATGCTGTTTTGCACAAGATGCCATTTGAGCAATCACTTCATCCCTGTACTCCCAATTCTCTCTTATAGCAACAGGATTGACCTTGTTGGTTTCCAGCTATCCTTTCATCACTACTTCCCGCAGGGCTTGGAGACTTACATCTCGTTGGATTGGAATGAGGCACTCACTGAATGTTAAAACGGCGGCACGGGCTTGTTGGGCCGAAGGGCCTGTTTCCTGTGCTGTGTTGTTCTTTGTATAGTTTGCTTGATCTGAGCAAGATGCTTGTGTGTCAGGTCAATGTCTCTCTGGGCCGGTGATTTCCAGAGCGTGCTGTGCTGTTGCCCCTTGTTGATTCTGGAAGATTTCACGGCTGTACCAGTTTCAGTCACTTTCTTCACAGGGAGTGCAGCTCTTGACAGCATGTTTGCGACGTACGCCCACTTCCCCTGATTGTACTTCATTTCCAAATTATATCTTTGCAAACAAAATAACATCGTTTGTAGACGCTTTGAAACAGGTAGAAGTGGTTTGAGAAAGATATTTTAAATCGGTCAGACTTTACCAGCACTTTGTGTCTCCCAAACAGGTACTGATTAAAACACTGACAAGCAAACACAATAGCTGAGTATTCTTCCTCAGTCTGTGTGTAACGTTGTTCAGTTTGTGTCAACACTCTGGATGCAAACACACTGGTTGTCCCTGCTACATGAGGATTCTCCAAGTCCTGTCTCGTTGGCGTCACACTGCAGGGTGACCTTGTCCTTATACCAGAGTACAAGGATGGCATTATCCTCACTTAGTTGTTTGATATGAGTGAAAGCTGCTTCTTGTTCTGTGCCCCAATACCCTGCCCATCCTTTGGAGTGAGATTGTGTAGCAGTTCACACAATGATGAGAAATTGGCTTCATTTTGGGTCACCATTTTGAGAACCTTCACAATGATCTGTAAAGCTCATGATGTTGCGTGTAGCAAGCAGTGAGTGACACTGATGCTCTCCATCAATTGTCAGAATTCCAAGAGCTATAAACCATTTTTTCCCTTGAGACGTGTTGGTGCAATCATGTTCTTGTGTGTCAAGTGATTCGTCAGAATCATCATCCGACATCTCTCCAGCGACCATCTTGAATGGTTTATTTTTGCTTTTCTTCTTTCAGAAAAACATTTGAGTGCAAAGTGATTCAGTTTTTTGGAATTAAGCCACTGGACGAATCCTCCACCCAACCATCTTCAGCTGTTTTGCCAACAGCTTCCTTCCATCATAATAACAGAAGTGGGGATGTTCACAATATTCAGCACCAAGTCCTCAGATACTGAAGCAGTCCAGGTTCAAATGCAACAAGATCTGGACAAGTAACATTCATGCCACACAAGTACCAGGCAACAACCATCTCCCATGAGAAGGATCTAACTACTGCCCCGGATTTTCAGTAGAATTACCATCGCTGAATCCTCCACTACCAACATCTCCTTCTCCATTGCTTTGTGCTAACAAGGCCTGAGCTGCCTCTCTGCAGTGTGCAAAACCTTCTCAGTTCTCCCATCGACTCTCTGCAGTTGAAGATTAATAACCAATGAGCTTTTGCACATATTCAGAGTAAGTTTCTCTTCTGTGAGCAGACGTGCTCTCATGGCAAGATCTCTTGTCCCTAAGACAATCCTATCTCTGATCAGATCATCCTTCAGCTGCTCAAACTCACAAAATTCAGCTGAGCATCTCAATGCAGTCTCATATTGATCAATATTCTCCCCCACACTTCCTGAGCTATCATGTTGAAATTGTAGTGTTTATAAATAATATTAGTTGGGGGTTCAATGTAGATCTTAATGGCCTCCAACATTTCACGAGACTGGCTTTTTTGCTGTTCAGTGAGGTCTAAGGTGCAATAAAGCTTGTAACACTCATAACAAGGTTCCTGATCTTCTTTGTTCATGCTCCATGTTAACTCTGTGGACATTTCATATTTTCCCATCGAGACTGGAAAAATTTCCAATTCATTCACAAATCTACCTTCGTCTCCATAGGAGCCAGTACTGGAATATCAAAGCCATACTGAGTCACCCAGCAGTCAATGTCACGTAGAAGGTTGCAGACTGAAATTTTAATTATCCTCTGTGTTACTTCCAGTGGCTCATCGTCCTATAGCTATTAACTGACACCATGTTCCACATAGTGGATCAAATGCCTTCTGCCCAAAGCCATTGTTTCACCCAAAATGATCTTGGCAGTCACGTGGCAAGCCACGCTACACAAGAGGCAGCAGTGCACAAAGCCATTTCTGCAACCACAAACGTAGCTTCAGGAAGGGGTGTTCCTGACAAGAGCTTTAACTACAGGGGCTTGAAGTAGCCTGGTGTCAGCAGGACACTGGCCGCTCTTGGCAATCTTTTCCAACCTTGTGTCGAAGCCAATGCCTGAACACGGTCATGAGTTGGAAGGAGATATTGTGACTCCCCATGATCAGTCCAATCATGAGTCCATCATTTATGGACTATAAATTCATACTTTGTGAAAGTGGCCACAAAATCTGTTAAGATGCAGTAACATGTGCCTGTGGGCATTTAACTAGTGGACAATACACCATTTTGTGGCCAATATTTAGTTGAATATGGACCTGAATAAAGAAACTTTGCACCCGTGAAGTTTGCACAGCTCACTGTTTAAGGATGAAGCAGTGTTTGAGGAATGTGAGATCTCCAGATTGTTTCAATGGTCTCATTGTGAACAAAGGAGGATATTTGAGCTCAGGGTTAAGAGTGAGTGACCATTGTCTGCTGTTGTTGTATTGTGATGGACTAACTTTCAGGCCTGCAACTTAAAATATCCTGTTCAAAGCATACCCAGGGGTGAACCATCACAGCTGAAAGTTTTCTAATGCAACCAAAGTACTGAATTTATTGCAGCTTTTTACTCGACCTGACAATCAATCTCCTGGCTATTCCTCAACAAGAGGCTTCAAAGCTTCATAAAAATCCCTTGTTTCCAAAAGACCTCCACTCTAACAAAAGTATGAACACAATTAAATCACCAGACTTTTACTGACATAGAGAAAAAATTCCATTTTAATAATTATGGCTTTAACTTCATCAATATCTAGTCTTTGTGAGTGTGACAGAATGAGTGAGACAAGCGCGTTCAAACATTTGGGGCAAGTGGGTGATAATAAATAACCTTCTTTCACTTTAAAATCTCAAAAAAGCTTGCTGCTGGAATTGATTTGAAATGAGGACAAATCAGTCTGGAGGTAAGGAAATACACATTCCTTCTACACAAACAGCCTGATCATAAACTGGATGAGACCACACAAATTCTGCCTATAACAGATCTGAGATGAACAAAAGGGAACCCGTTTGTTTGGTGTACTTGGAATTCCCACGCAAGAGGTTAATAGGAAAAATAAGGATTCAGGGAGTTGAAGGTGAAATGTCAGAGTGGATGGAGGATTGGTTAGCAGACAGGAGGCAGAGAGTAGGGTTAAACAGGGCATTTTCAAGTTGCCAGGCTGTAATTAATGGGGCATTTCAAAGATCATTGCCGGGGCCTCAGCTGTTGATGATTCATTCCAAATAACTTAGACAAAGAAACCAAGAGTAACTTATTGCAGTTTGCTGACAATACAAAGCCAGGTGAAAGAGACAGAAAAAGGCTGCAAAAGTGATATGGTCAGGTTAAGTGAGGGAGCAGCAAGATGTGTGATGATAGGAGTTGCTATCAAAATTTCTTTTTATGTTCAAGGGGACTGTTTTAAAATGCATCTTTTTTCTATTGCAGTGGGTATGTCTGGTAGGAATACAGTTCAGAAGCTAAAAGAGCAGGATAATTACTCATTTTAGCCATGTTGTGTTGACTCAGGAGAGAGCTAAATGACTTGTTTACAGATGAAGACTTCCCCTGGGGTTTTTGACAGGTTCATGTGATAATGTGGTTAATAGGAGGAGCAAGGAATGTAGCAGAGAAAAACAGTTCTGGGCAGAGTTTGTTTAAAAACAGAGATCTGCAACCTGCTGTCTCTCTACAAAATATCTCTGAAAGCTTTGAGACTGTGTGCAATCCTTGTAACAAGTATACTTATGGTTGCTAACTGTACTTACCATGGTTTTGAGTCTGGAAGAAGGCTGCTTCTTTGGAATTGGAATAACGATTAGATAGAAATTAAAGCTGTTTCTTTTCATGTTTAAGTATTGCTCAACGGGTGATAGTTAAGCTGTTTCATTTTGTTATAATTAAACTGTGTTATTAAATAAAGTTTGTTTTACTATAAAAGATGCCCAATTTGTCAATGGAATTACCCCTGGAGCGAAGCTATTTATCCTCACATTTATGCCAAAGTAGAAAATTGTCAGGGTTTAGTCTGGCTTCCTAATATAATTTGGGGTTCTGGTCCAGGCCGTAACAAATGATTCATTGATGCTATTAGGGTTGGACCTGACAGAACAGAGTGCAGCAACTTCAAAGGAAGAGAGATTAACATGAGTGGAGGGAACAGAGAAATTGAAACAGTCAGTGTTATCGCACTAGATCTCAATGAATATGCCTAGGGAGGGTAAGAGGCCAGAGGGGCCCCGGTGGAGGGAGAAGGCTGAAGGTGGATGATCCAGGGAAGATTGTTGGTCAAAGAAGTGAGCACAGAGGCAGAGAAGATGAGAAAAGAGCTCAGCATCATGCCGAGTTTGAAACTGATTGAGGTGAGAATGTAAAGAGATGGAACTGAGCTTTTTTTTTGAGGACAGAGTGTTCAGAGTCAGGGTAAGGAAGATCTGAAGATATTGTGAAAAACCAGCAAGGGGTGAGATTCTCAGAAAAGATGGAGTTGGAGAGAAAGGAAGGAGAGTAAGGATCCAGAAAGTGTTGGAACACATGAGTCGATGATGCTCGCGATTCTTCAAAAATGAAAGAGAAAAAATTTTCTGTTAAAGTGCTGAATGAGACAAAAGATAAAATGAAAATGTTTACCAGGGCACTTTGAGACAGGGAGTCGGTGGTGCTTAAGGGAGAGATTGAGAGTCTGCTTATGGCAGTACTTAGCACTGAGATTGCATCTTACGACGCAGCAAAGATAAACATTTGAATTCTAGATGTCTTAGATATCTGTGATCATAACAGGAAGGGTGGAATTTTAGTTGGAATCCACGTGGAATAAGTTAAAGTTGGAGAGAGTTGCTGAGGAAAGCAATTTAACTGTAAGTGGACTTTTAAATACCAGGTAAAATACGAGAACAGAAATTGAAAGCAAAGAAGGTGAAGGAAGTAGAAGAGACAAATGGAAATCTCATCTGAGAGAATAGCTGAACTTCTTTGAGGGTCATTGACCTGAAACCTTAATTCTGTTTTCCTTCACCTCGGTATTTCCAGCAGTTTTTGTTTTTATTTCAGATTTGCAGCATTTGTAGTTTTTGTATCAGTTCTAAAATAAAACAGGCCAAGAATAAAGGGTGAAGTACTGCGGATATTGAACATCTGGGATAAGCTCAAAATGCTGAGCAGGTCTGGTAGCATCAGTGGAGAGAGCAAAGTTAACATTTCAGATCAACAGCCTTTCGAAGAGAAAGCTGGCTAAAGTGAACTGAGAGAATCAGTCCAGAGGTAAGGCGATAGAGAAGCATTGGCAGACATTTACGGAGATAATTCAAAACTCGTGACAAGGATATATTCCATTAAGGGAGATAACTCAGGAAATTGAGGAAGGTATAAAGTTGAGATATACAGTGGTACAATACACAAAAGTACAATGCTGCAAAGAGTAGTGGTTGGCCAGAAATTGGGAAAAAATTTACAAAGTATGACTGAAAAATAATTGAGATAGTGGTTGTGGTGATTGTCCCTTTAAGGACAACGTAGCAACAGAGAAGGGTCATCTGGCTTGGGGGAGCCAACTAGGATGAGAGTGGGTAATCACCCAGGGCAGAAAGCATCCAAAAGACAAGACATGTAGGGTTTGAGGCAGCTGGTGGGTTGCTTCAGGACAACTGGGGGTTGGGGAGGGGTGGGGGTGCTGCCAGCCTCTGCACAGCTTTTCATCATGAATAAGTACCCTTTGCATTCAGGTCAAGGTCTGTGGCATTCATCATTACATTGGCAGCAAGGATAAAATACATTACCAATGCATTGTCTGTGGCCTGAGACATGTGAGTATAGAGATATTGCCAGATTCTGTGGGACAGATAGAGAGCAAAGCTGAATTGGCCAATACAGTCAGAAATTTAGAAATGTATAGGAAAAGAAGTGAAGAGAAAATAACCCTCAGAAGCAAGAGTAGTAATGTTGTGTTTAAGGAATAATGGAACTTCAGTTTAAAAAAGGACAGTTTTTTTTCTTAAAAAGGAAGTCAAGAGAACACAGAGCAGTGCTCTGAGTGAAAAGTACAAAGGATGTAGTTTACCTTCCAAAGCATGAGAAAGTGAAGAGGTTGAGGTGCTGGGCTCCCCATCCGGAGACTGTGAGGGGCTCGGGTGGCGGTCTCTGCACTGAAAGACTGCAGGCAGCAAGATCTGACAATTGCCCCTTGGACCCCGAGAGCACTGGATTTACAGTGAAATTGACAAAACAAAATCTAGAACATCAAGAGGAAGAGAGAAACGGACTCTCCAAATGGCCATAGAAAAGAAAGCTGCAGAGGTTGCTGAGAGAGTTTTCTGTTAGTAAAAAGGAGCAGTTTGCAAAGGTTCAAAAGAGAGCCTGCCAGGTTCGTGCCAAAACTTTAAAAATATGGGAAAGGCACAAATAGAGAGGACCAGCAGCTGTTGACAGTTTAACAAACAGTTAATAGTCTTAAAGTGGCAATACATTTACAGTGGTAATGTGTTAATGTGGCAATGCATTTAAAGCCACAACCACAGAAGAAACAGAGGGCAATGGACAGGAAAATTGGAGAAGACCCCAGAAAGTTGGTTATTGGATAGGCACATGGAACACACCAGAATGATAGGGAGGGGATAGCTTGATCTTGGGTTCGAACATAGCTCGGCACAACATCGAGGGCCGAAGGGCCTGTACTGTGCTGTACCGTTCTATGTTCTAAAGAGAGCAACTCTCAAAAAGGTCCATAACCGAAGAAGAAGCAACTGAAGACCCCAAAGAGAGCCCTGAAAGACCCCAGCAGGTGGGTACTGAAAGACTGGAAAGAGGGAATGAAAGACCCGAGAAGGTGGACCCTGAAAGTCCCCAGAAAGAGGGAATTAAAGACACTAAATGATCAATGTGGACAATGAGAGAATTGCAGAACACCTCATTGGAGACAGACCTGAACAACAGTGAAGCCAAAAAGGATTAAGCTTAATTAAGTAGAAATTAAGATTTCATTTGTGAAATGCATATATCCAATCAGAACACAATGGATTCACATCAGAAGAAATGCAGAAATTAAAGACTTCAAAAGAAACTAGGAATTACTGAATGTAAAGAAGAATCAGCAAAAAGAATTAAAGCTTTAGAGAATATATTAAAGCAAGATGAAATGACTGACAGCAAACTTGGAAAAAAAAGTCATGCAAAAATTGACAAAACTTGAAGTTAAGAAGAAAGAGAACTTAATGAGACAATCTAAAATAAGCTGAACCCAATGAAAGGATACTAGAAATGAACAACAAGCCCAATGAAGAATTGAATCGGGAGAATAAGAGCTTGAAAAAGGGAAGCTTGACATCAAGAAATTAACTGATGAGGTAAAAAAAAATGAAATTGACAGCAGAATCAGCAGTCTAGACAGAGAAAGAAACTGACAATACGTGTCAGAACAAGGTTGCTGAAATGATCATGTGAATGGAAAAGCAGCAAGCCTGTATGGAACAATTCCATGCAAGTCCATATTTGGAACTGTCCTTGCGTACTTACGCAAGGATATTTTGGCCTTGGAGGGAGTGCAGAGGAGGTTTACTAGGCTGATACCGGAGTTGAGGGGGTTGAGCTATGAGGAGAGGCTGAATAAACTAGGCTTGTACTCATTAGAGTTTAGAAGAATGAGGGGAGATCTCATTGAGACATATATGACGAATGGGATGGATAGGATAGAGGTGGAGAGACTCTTCCCGCTCAGAAAGGATAGTAGGACTAGGGGGCACAGCTTCAAGATAAAGGGGGGGGCGGTTTAGAACGGAGTTGAGGAGGAACTTCTTCACTCAAAGGGTGGTGAATCTCTGGAATTCTCTGCCCGTTGAAGTGGTGGAGGCTACCTCGCTAAATATTTTTAAGACGCGGGTTGATGGGTTTTTGATAAGAGAGGAGATTAAGGGTTACGGGGAGAGGGCGGGAATGTGGAACTGAGACACAACAGATCAGCCATGATCTTATTGAATGGCGGGGCAAGCTCGAAGTGCTAGATGGCCTACTCCTGCTCCTATTTCTTATGTTCTTATGTCCTTAAAGCCTACTGGTTGAAGTGTTTTTGTGAATAAAGCCTTAAGATCTCATCAATGAGCCATCACCACTGCAACAAAAAAGCCCAAATTAAGTACATAGCATAACATAGTGTCATAATAGTGTGGATCAAGGCAGATCTTTGGAACTGGTGTCTCTGTGACTGGACTCCTGTGGGCAGCACAATGGTTAGCACTGCTACCTCACGGCACCAGGGACCTGGGTTCAATTCCTCGCTTGGGTCACTGTCTGTGAGGGTTTCCTCACAGGTGCTCCGGTTTCCCCCCATAGCCCAAAGGTGTGCTGGTTAGATGCATTGGCTATGTTAAATTCTCCCTCAGTGTACCCGAACAGGTGCCAACATGCGGCAACTAAGGGATTTTCATAGTAACTTCATTACAATGTTAATATAAGCCTTGTTGTGACTAGTAACTGAACTTTAACTTAACTCCTGTCATTCCCAGTAGACGTGGGGAGACGGATCATTCGTAAACACATGGACCACTAGAGGAGCTAATCAATGTTCTAGCAGTCATGCTGCCGTCAGCAAACACTTTTGAACCCATAAACATCAAAGTACCAGATCAACCTGTTACAGACATAACTGATGTCTCCATGGAAGCAAATAGTGATGAACTGTTTGTGCCAAAAGAGGTACTCATTATTATAGTTCCTGTTAATGTCAATCCCAGTAGAATCATCTCAGACTACAGAATTATACCACTCTACCAGAAACAGAAAACTCTCTCAAGGACTCGATTTATAATTGTCCAACCACTGTAGTTAGATTTGGGACTGAGTAACTTGGTTGTTGAAGATTGTATAAAGGAATTAAAATGAGAGACGCTGCAAAGATCCCATCAAATTGGAAAAGAATGGATGTTAAAGAAAGGAAGGAGATAGAAAACAAGAAACTATGGGTCACTTAGCTTAACATCTGCAGCAGGGAGATTGATGGAATCTATTATGGAGCAGGTTCTAGCAGGGCACTCAGAAAATCTCAATGCAATAAGGTAAAGTCAACATGATATTCTGAAAAAGAAATCATGTTTGACTAATTTATTAGAGTTCTTTGAGGAAGTAACAAGCAACATGGATAAAGGGGAACCTGAGGATGTGCTGTACTTAGAATTCCAGAAGACATTTGATAAGATGCCACAAATAAGAACTCATGATGTTGTGAGTAACCTATTAGCATAACTAGAAGATTGATTTGGTAACCAGTAGAGAATAGGCACACATGAAAATTTTTAGTTTGGCAAGATGTGATTCGTGGAGTACTAGGTTCTCAACTATTTACAATGTGTATCAATGACTTGGACAATTGGTGCCTGCATACCAAATTATTGTGATTCATGTACCAGGACACCCAGATTCCTCCATACCTCAGAGTTCTGCAATTTCTCCATTTAAGTAACACACCGTTAAGAACATAAGAAATAGGAGCAGGAGTAGGCCATCTAGCCCTTCGAGCCTGCCCCGCCATTCAATAAGATCATGGCTGATCTGAAGTGGATCAGTTCCACTTTACCGCCTGCTCCCCATAACCCTTAATTCCCTTGTCTGTCAGAAATCTATCTACCCGTGACTTAAATATATTCAATGAGGTAGCCTCCACCACTTCAATGGGCAGAGAGTTCCAGAGCTTCACCACCCTTTGAGTGAAGAAGTTCCTCTTCAAATCTGTTCTAAACTGCCTCCCCCTTATTTTGAGGCTGCGCCCTCTAGTTCTGGTTTCTTTTCGAAGTGGGAAGAATCTCTCTACCTTTACCCTATCTAGCCCCTTTATTATCTTGTAAGTCTCTATAAGATCCCCCCTCAGCCTTCTAAACTCCAACGAGCACAGGCCCAGTCTATTTAATCTCTCCTCATGAGCTCACCCCCTCATCTCTGGTATCAGCCTGGTGAACCTTCTCTGTACTCCCTCCAAGGCCAATGTATCCTTTCACAAATAAGGGGACCAAAACTGCACACAGTACTCCAGCTGCGGCCTCACCAGTGCCCTGTACAGTTGCAGCAAGACCTCCCTGCTTTTATATTCAATCCCCCTCGCTATAAAGACCAACATTCCATTCGCCTTCCTGATCACCTGCTGCACCTGCAGACTGGGTTTCTGCGATTCGTGCACAAGGACTCCCAGGTCCCTCTGCACCGTAACATGCTGCAACTTTTCACATTTAAATAATATTCCTTTCTACTATTATTTCTACCAAAGTGGATAACCTCACAGTTGCTAACGTTATACTCCATCTGCCAGGTCCTTGCCCACTCGCTCAGCCTGTTTTTCTATTCATTCCGTCAAAGTAGACAAGTTCACATTTTCCTACATTATGCTCCATCTGCCAAATTTTTGTTCACTCACTTAACTTATTTATGTTAGTTTTTAAGACTCCTTTGTCCTCTTCACAACTTACTTTCCTACCTATCTTCAGCCATTTACACAACCATTCATTTGGTCTTTTGATCAAGTTGATATAAATTATAAATTGTTGAGGCCCCAGCACTGACCCTATGGCACTCCATGAGTTAAAGCTTGCTAACCTGAAAATAAACTTATCCCTACTTGTAGTTTCCTGTCAGTTAACCGACCCTCTAACCATGTTAATATTTTACTGCCAGCAGCATGAGCGCTTATTTTGCATCATAATCTTTGATGCAGCACTTTGTCAAATGCCTTTTAGAAATCCAAGTGCACTACACCTACTCGTTCCTCTTTTGTCCGGCATGCTTGTTTCGGCCACAAAGAACTCGAATAAATTTGTCAAAAACAACCTCCTTTTCACAAAACCATATTGACGCTTCTTGGTATTATAATTTTCTAAATCTTCTGCAGCTATTCCCTTAACAAGGTTGCAGCAGTTTCTTTATGACAGACATTAAGCTAACTGGTCTGCTTTCTGTGATAGAAAGAAAATACTGCAGATGCTGGAAATCTGAAATACAAAACAGAAAATGCCAGATGAACGCAGCAGGATTAGAAGCGTCTGTGGAGAGAGAAACAGAGTTAATGTCTTGAGTCCATTGACTCTTCTACAGAATGGAAGCCTGCTTTTTTGAATAGAGGAGTCATATTTGTTATTTTCTAATCTGATGGGACCTGTTCTGAATCTGGGAATTTTGGAAAATTAAAACCATTGCATCTGTTATCTTGGCAACCACATCTTCTAAGACTGTAAGTCCCTTTCCAGCTCAGGACTGATGCCCCAAACCCTGGCAATAGTCAGGCAGCATAGATACCTGAACCACACTCTTGACTGCAGAGAATAGTGTCTGTACCCTGAATCTACTGTTCCCAACCATACTACGTTCCTGTCAACTCCTGCCCGTTCGAACGGCTTCCTCTATCCACGGGGCCGTGGTCAGTTTGCTCATCCAGCTTGCAACCATCACTTTCATCCATATATCCAAGAACCTCAAATCTTTTGGAAAATTGCAAAGGCTGAGACTCCTCTACTTCTGCCTGCTGGGTGCCCATACCAATCTCACATGCAGCCACACCCTCCTGTCCCTGACCACAGACTTAATCAGATGACCCCATCTTAAGGGGCGTGACTGCCTCCTGGTGTTCAGGTAATTTACTTCCTCTCAGATGCATCAAAGTATCTCCAGTTTGGCCTCCAATTCAGTGACTCTGATCCAAAGTTCCTCCAGGTACAGACACTTACTGCACACATTTTTGAACTGGACCACCCAGGCATTGCAACACATCATCTGTTCTGTCATCTTTATTACATGCTATAACTAATTTATTTTTAAATTAATTTATAATTATTAAAGTTTTTTGGGGGTTGCGGTGTTTACCCCACTGATTAACCCAACGACAATTCAGAGAACCTTACAAATACTAATAAGTCATACAAGTTTTGAAGATGAACAAATAAACTATGCATCAACCAATCATTTCTCTGTTTTTCTGTGATGCAGCAGTTGGATTTCTCTCAGAATGTAGATTGACAGTCAGGACTGGATTCGATCGCACTGCTTGTCTTTTTCTGCTGAGTTCCGCACTCATTTAGGAAGGCAAAAATGTTGCCCTTTGTGCAAAGGAGCTGATGGTATAAAAGTCGAGGTTCATGTGAATGATCCCACAATGAATGATCCATCTTAAAAGGAAAGTTTGAGCAAGTTCTTTGTCTTGGAGTTTAGAAGAGTGAGAGGTGACCTTGTTGAAACAGAAGGTTGAGAAGGCTTGACAGTTGTTGGGAGGATGTTTATACTTGTGGGAAGTTTACAAAATCAGGGTTGTATTTAAAAGTAAGAGATTTCTCAATTAAGATGGAGATGAGGAGGAATTTCATTTGAGGATTGTTAGTCTTTGGAACTCCCTTTCATAACAGTGCAGCGGTTTAATATTGACAACTGGTTAGTGCTGCTGAGCAACACCAACAGCACGGGTTCAATTCCGTTTGTGGCTGAGGTTATTCATAAAGGCCTCCTTGACCTTGCTTCTTTGTCTGAGGTGCAGTGATCCTCAGGTTAAATCACGACCAGTTGGCTCTTCCCCCTCAAAGGTCATCTGGGGTAATGATGACTTAATATTTGAGGCTGAGTGGGATGGATTGTTGATCTTCAAGCAAGTCAAGGGGAGCAAACAGGAAGCTGGAGTTCTGGCCACAATTATGCATGATCTTGAATTGCAGACAAGAGGACAGCATGGCGATACAGTGGTTAGTACTGCTGCCTTATAGTGCCAGGGACCTGGGTTCGATTCCGGCCTTGGGTGACTGTGGCTGCATGGTGCTCTGATTTCCCCTGGGAGCTCTGGTTTCCTCCCACAATCCAAAGATGTGCGGGATTGGTGGATTGGCCACGCTAAATTGTTCCTTAGTCTCAGTGGCTCTGAGGGTGGGGGGGGGCTAGCAGGGTAAATATATGGGGATAGGGCCTGGGTGGGATTGTCGTCCGTTCAGGCATGATTAGCCAACTGGCTTCCTATTGCACTGAAGGGATCCTATGATAAGCCAAGTGGCTCCGACCTTCTTCTATTTCTTGTTCAGTTGTGCAAAACAAAGGTTGCAAATTTTCTGTTCCAGGTGAAGAAGTGCGAGTAAAAACTTTATTTACTCAAACTGTGTAGGTTGGGAGTGCTCTGAGCAGAGGGCAGCATCTACACCATGATCCAGCCCTGTTGAGTGTGCTGTCACATGTGGCTGCTGCATTTCCGTGTTGCCAATGTTGCAATGTTGTTCCCTGCACACAGTGTGTGTCTGGGCGGAGTGGCGCCATACTGCTGCCCAGCCAATCGCCCATTGCGCTGCAGCGCGGGGCGGGGCGGGGAGGAGAGGGAGAAATACAGCCGCGCGCGGGCCGCTGGGACTTGTAGTCTCCAAGCCAGGCGGGTGTGTCACTGCGGCTGCGCACTGTCCGGCAAAGTGCAAGCTGCGGAACTACAGTTCCCAGGGTGCAGAGAGGGGCGGATCAGGCGGCGCGCCTGCGCAGTGCGCGGGGAGCGCTCTGCTGCCCCGCTGCGGCCGGGCGGGCAGTGTGCAAGCGCCGCCGCGGCTCCGGCTGCATTGTTATCGGGGGGAAAGGCTGCACCCTGCCAGCCAGCAGCGCCAGGCCCGGCCGCCATCTTAACGCGCTCTTGTGGGACCCAGAAAGATACGCCCCAGCGACTGGCGCCGTCAGGCCTCCAACCGCCTTCTCTCCTCAGCTTCCGCGGACGGTGGAACCGCGCCGAGCGGCCTCTGGGAGGAGTCGGGCTGAGTTTTCCCGGAGAGGGAGCGGCGCTCCGCCTTGGCCTGTGTGTGTGTGTGTGTGTGTGTCGGCGGGCGGGGAGCGGTGGCGGCTGCAGCCGAGGTCCGGGCCCGGCTCGGGCTCCCTCACGTGCGGTGAGTGCTTTGTTTATCGCGGGGCCCGGGGCGGGCGGGAACCGGGCCCCGAACTCACGTGGCGGCCGCTTTGTGCGCGGGGCCCCGCCGGGAGGCGGAGCCGCTGCCTCTCGGCCCGGGGCCGCCATGGCGCAGTTGGATTGGCGGCGGGGCGGGAGCGGGACTGGCGGCTGCTGAATGTTCTAGAAGCCGCATTGTTGTTGCAGCCGGTTACATCACCCAGAGGCACGTGACACTCCGGGTCCCCCTCCCCCTGGGTCCTTTGCCCCCCTTCCACCACCCCCCTCCCCCCTTCAACCACCCCCCCATTCTCCCCCCTCCCCCATTCTCCCCCCCTCCCCCTCCCCCCCATTCCCCCCCCCTCCCCCCCCTCCCCCAATCTCCCCCCCTCCCCCTCCCCCCATTCTCCCCCCTCCCCCCCATTCTCCCCCCCTCCCCCCCATTCTCCCCCCCTCCCCCTCCCCCCCATTCTCCCCCCTCCCCCTCCCCCCCATTCTCCCCCTCCCCCTCCCCCTCCCCCTCCCCCTCCCCCCTCCCCCCATTCTCCCCCCCTCCCCCCCCATTCTCCCCCCCTCCCCCCCCATTCTCCCCCCCTCCCCCTCCCCCCCCATTCTCCCCCCTCCCCCTCTCCCCCTCCCCCATTCTCCCCTCCCCATTCGCCCCCTCCCTCCCCTCCCCCTCCCCCATTCGCCCCCTCCCTCCCCTCCCCCTCCCCATTCGCCCCCTCCCTCCCCTCCCCCCTCATTCTCCCTCCCCCCCATTCTCCCCCTCCCTCCCCCCCCCGTTCTCCCCCCCCGTTCTCCCCCTCCCTCCCTCCCCCCGTTCTCCCCCTCCTCCCTCCCCCCCCGTTCTCCCCCTCCCCCCCCGTTCTCCCCCTCCCTCCCCCCCTCCCCTCCCCCCCCGTTCTCCCCTCCCCCCCCCGTTCTCCCCCCTCTCCCCCCCCCCGTTCTCCCCCTCCCCCCCCCCCGTTCTCCCCCTCCCCCCCCCCCGTTCTCCCCCTCCCCCCCCCGTTCTCCCCCCCCCCGTTCTCCCCCCCCCCGTTCTCCTCCCCCTCCCCCCCCGTTCTCCCCCTCCCCCCCCCCGTTCTCCCCCTCCCCCCCCGTTCTCCCCCTCCCCCTCCCCCCCCGTTCTCCCCCTCCCCTCCCCCCCTCCCCCCCGTTCTCCCCCTCCCTCCCCCCCTCCCCCCCGTTCTCCCCTCCTCCCTCCCCCCCCGTTCTCCCCTCCCTCCCTCCCCCCCCCGTTCTCCCCCTCCCTCCCTCCCCCCCCCGTTCTCCCCTCCCTCCCTCCCCCCCCCGTTCTCCCCCTCCCTCCCTCCCCCCCCCGTCTCCCCCTCCCTCCCTCCCCCCCCCGTTCTCCCCTCCCTCCCTCCCCCCCCGTTCTCCCCTCTCCCTCCCTCCCCCCCCGTTCTCCCCCTCCCTCCCTCCCCCCCCGTTCTCCCCTCCCTCCCTCCCCCCCCCGTTCTCCCCCCTCCCCCTCCCCCCCCCCCGTTCTCCCCCTCCCTCCCTCCCCCCCCGTTCTCCCCCTCCCTCCCTCCCCCCCCGTTCTCCCCCTCCCTCCCTCCCCCCCCGTTCTCCCCCTCCCTCCCTCCCCCCCGTTCTCCCCCTCCCTCCCTCCCCCCCCGTTCTCCCTCCCCTCCCTCCCCCCCGTTCCTCCTCCCCCCTTCCTCCCTCCCTCCCTCCCCCCCCCCCCGTTCTCCCCCTCCCTCCCTCCCTCCCCCCCCCGTTCTCCCCCTCCCTCCCTCCCTCCCCCCCCCGGTCTCCCCTCCCTCCCTCCCCCCCCCCCCCGTTCTCCCCCTCCCTCCCCCCCCCCGTTCTCCATTCCCACCCCCCATTCTCCCCCCCTTTCCCCTTCCCCCCCCCTTTCCCCCGCCAGGGGGTCCTTGGCCTCCCTCTCTGTCCACTTTCTCCTCCTCCTTCCCCTGGGGCTCATGCCCTCTGCACCCCCTCCCCTTCTCTTGGGACCTTGGCCTCCCCTCCGCCACACTCCCGCCTTCCACTGGGACCCTTGGCCCACTTCCCATTCTCCCAGCACCCTTGGCCCCACACCACACCCAATCTTCCGCCGGGGCTTTTGGCCCTCTTGCCTTCTCAGATCCTTCCCTTTCTCAGGTTTGCATTTCATTTCATTCCTTTCCTCAGATCAGCGGTCTTGCCCCCAGCTACTTGCCCGATCCCCCCTCAGGTCTTTCCTCCCCCCACACCTTTGCCTTTTCATCCAACCCCTCACTTCTCTGGTCGTTTCACCACCCCAGCCACAGCATGAGCCGTCTCACGGAAATGTGCTCCGTGTCTTTTCCGGCGCACGGAGGCGTTTCCTGTACAGGCTGCTGCTGCACTCCTTCCACTACAGCGTCGTCGCCTGGATACACCTTGGCGGGCCTTATTGTCGCTGCGCGGCGGAGGTCCCTAATGGAGGCCTCTCTACGGAGTGATCTCCCCCAATTACATCGGGGACTTGGGTGGAGGCCGCTGCACGCAGCGGTGCCGTACAACCGTAGGATTCACTGGTTCACGGCCTCCCAAGACTGTTCTTTCTGTGGCCTCGTGGAGTCCGTGGACCACGTCTATGTTTCGTGTTATAGATTGCGCACTCTTTTTGATTTTCTCAAACTCCTTTTATTGATGTTTTGTTTGCACTTCAGTCCCATGCTCCTGATGTACGGACACCTGGTGCGGAGAGGGGAGGGTCGGGATGCCGATCCCCTCGTGAACCTGCTCCTGGGTCTGGCGAGACCCGCCATCAACAGGTCCAGGCAGCGGGCGATTGACGGGGCCGCCCACCCTGTCTGTCTGCCCCTCTACCGCGGCTACGTTCGCGGCCAGGTGTTCCTGGAGAGGGAGCATGCGGTGTCCGTGGGCACAGTCGATGCCTTCCGCGCCCATTGGGCACTGCAGGGGCTGAGGTGCGTTATAGACCCCGACAATACCATTTTGATTTCATGCGTCTTAAGTTTCCTTTGTACTTTCTGTTTTTGTTCGGGCCGTTCCCCCTCCTTTTGGGGAGCCGCCCCCTTTTTCTTTGTCCGAATGTAATTTGGGTTTGTCTACTTAGTTTGACCCAAAAGAGCCCCCCACCCCACCACTTCTCTGAGCATTTCCCCACCACCCACTCTTCTGGTCGTTTGCCTGCACCAACTTCCTCTTCCTCCTCCATGCCTCTGGCCTGTTCCCCAACACCCCCCCCCCCCCGCCAACACACATCAGCCCCGCCTCCCCTGTCCTCAGGTGAGGGGGCCCACCCCCCCAGGTGAGGGGCCATTGCTTCCCTTCCCCTGCCCCCAGGTGAGGGGTTGCATCCCCCTCCTTACCTTCCCTTCCCCCAAGTGAGTGGGCCATATGCCCCCCCCCCCGCCACCCCCCACCCCCAAGGTTAGAGAGCCAAGCAACCTGTGCATTTGTACTGCCAACAGCATGATCTGAAGCTGTCCTTGACCTGAGGGAAGTTCACTCATCCCGAGCAAACTTTGTTTGTGGTTTCCTTTTACCGTGTGTTGTTAACTCCCAGGTGTGCTGTTTGCTGACTGAAATCCTAAATGTGCTGCAGAGCAACTGTCCAGTGGTTTGCACTGGACATTTTGACCCCTTTTTCTGGTCAGTAGATACTTTTACCAGAATGCAAATTGTTTTGGCAGCTATGTTTAATGCTGTCCCTGTTCAGTTTTTTTCCAAAAAACTCCAAAAAATTCCTGATCACTGGTACATACAGTTTGTTGTTATAGAGCCTAGTGCTGAAGTTTCCCTGAAGCTCGGTACTTGCTACTACTGCAGTTTTTGTTTTGGTGGTGTTGGTAGCTAACCTCAGACTATTGGTTCGAAGAGTTAAAGTGTTGACCTTTGCAGTCAGAACCCTTGTCATTGCATAGGACATGACGAAGAGGAGATTGCTCACTACTTTTTGCTAAACTATATTTGCAACTTGCATTGCTTGCATTTATCTCTGTAACATGGAAACTTGTTTGTGATGTTGCTCCAAGCTTTGCTCTTCCTTCAGAACTGTAATTGTGCACAAGTGGACCTCCGTGTCAAACATCACTCTTACGACAACTGCTCAGCAATTCTGATTTAATTGCGGAGGAGCACTGTCCCAATTCTGTTGTGTTCATTTCCTGATCACTGGTACATACAGTTTGCAAGTTACCGGTGTTATAAGGACATCTGCGACACCACCAGATCATTTTTATAAAATACAGTTCTAATGGTAACCAAATTAGGCTCTGTTCTTCCTATGTTACAATTGCCCAGTGAGCAGATGGCATTGTTATCACCATTGTTGTCTTTTTGGTCAATTAGTCTGAGGCAGAAGGCCATGTTTTAAACCATACTTACTGTTTTATTCCATTTCATGATCATTTCAGATGGAAATACTTTTTTTCCGATTTTGAAATGATGAAATTTCTTAGTGTTGTTAGTGTTTTATTCTTAAATGGTCATTGTATTTACATTTCATGATCCCACCATTGTACTTGGTGAAACTCTGATCAAAACACTGTACATTGTATGTGCTTGCTGAGCCAACATTTGGTAGTTTTAGATGTGGAATGATATCGATAAAGAGCAAATTTGAACTTCGAATCAGTGTGAATAGGAGTCTCACAACTTGTTGTCGTGTCCTGAAAAGTTTTGGGCAAGCAAATTAACAATGGGTGACTTTTGTCTTGTGAAAATACTTTGGCTCTTCACAAAAGAATTTTCACAGTCCTGAAGTTGGGTGTTTGCCATTTACTAGTCTAGCTTCCATTGCTGGTGTTGGTCAGACCATTGGGGTTATTGTATTTGGGAACAGTATCCTTTGGGCAGATTGAGAATATTGACCAGAGTTGCAGGTTTTGATTGCTATCCAGCGACCGTGCCATGAAATCTTTCTATACTGTGAACCCATTTTTCTTTTGCTCGAATAATTTGCAGTTATAACCAAGATTCTCACAAGATAATGAACGACCAGGGTTTGGAAATTTGGGAAAACCTGACGGGAAAACCAGTGCAAGGCGTC
Source organism: Carcharhinus amblyrhynchos (assembly GCF_965287045.1). Lineage (NCBI taxonomy): Eukaryota > Metazoa > Chordata > Chondrichthyes > Carcharhiniformes > Carcharhinidae > Carcharhinus > Carcharhinus amblyrhynchos. Next base: position 4,386,078 of record NC_137350.1, read on the forward strand.
GTCAGGAGTGATGATCAAAGTTCAGTTCCTTTGTGGGTTTTCTGCCAGTCTGGTCAGTTATGGATTATTGGATGCTGGAAGCTGTTTTTGCAGTGTATGTAGAACCAACATCTAGTGTCTGCAACTGTTTTTGTTTTTTTAACACTCATACCTGTTTCTTTCCACCTTCCCTGCACTGTCTTATAGTGGACCAAGCCAAGTTGTCATTATTCACTTGCATTGGCCACTTTCTGAACCAAAAAATGACACATGGTTCGATTGGAAGTACTTGGTGGTGAGCGTCGCTCTCTGCCCTTGGGATAGTTCTGCTGCTTTCCTTTTTGACCCCAGTAGCCAGTGTTTGTGTCGAGGTAGTTCATTGGCTAGTTGACTCTGGAAGTTGTTATAGCTGAGGCAGGTTCCATTTTCAGTTGTATGCTTTGAGCAGCAGGCACTGGGCTCAATGCAGAACAGCAACTCGAAGCTGAATTTTATCCCTCCTTGCACACGTGAAGCAAACATGCACCATGTGATCTAAATGATTTGGTTCTGCATCTAATCCTTGTGTTTTGGGAGGATAACTTCACATTGACTGCTACATCTGCATATACTGTGGCGGTATTGGACCAGGAACAACCCTGCGAAGAAAATATTCCATGAGTGAGAAACAGTCTGATCATTTCAGCATCTGGATCTTCTGAGAGTCAGGGTGTTGGTGATGGGAAGGCAGAATGAAAGAAGGCAGAGTTCTGTTGAGGATGTTACTAATTGTGTTGTGATGGTGCAGTGAGATATTTATTGCACCTCTTGCTTTGTGCACAATGCATAATGATCTGTTTGATGTGGCACAATGGAAAATAGAAAGATTTGGTGATGATTATTTCCATAAGGCCCTTGAACATTGAAATGCTGCAACAAGATATTGGTCATTTATATAAAATTCTGCTGGTGATTTGGCTGCACTTTTGTTTAAATTTTAATGTGGTTCTGTTGTGTTAACAAGGTGCTTTTGATGTATGCTTGCCAGCGGCACAGAGAAGCCAGCTGAGATCAGGAATTACCTGCAGCATGCAACTACTTTCGTGTCAACTCAGCTGATAAGTTTTGTTCTTCCTCCTTGTCCATTTGACTGAGTATCTCCCTGGAATGGAATGAGCACCTTGGTGTATGGAACTGTTTCTAATTTTGAAATGTAAAAGCTTTTGTTAAGTGAGATTTGAGCAGAGACAAGAATTCACCATATATTTAAAAAATTATGCTTGAATGGCATTTTTTGAACTGATGGAATTGATGCTCTTATGAAGGAGTCTTGCAGGCTTTCGATACCTTTAAAAATCTGAAGTGTAGCACATCTTGTGTTAACTGTGTGTCAGTAAGTATTACCAATTCCCTAGTTAATTCGGAGCTAGCTAGTGGTTAGGTGGGGAATTAGAGCATGCAACTGAGTGTGTTAACATGTCAACAATCTGCAGATTGGTGAGACCCAGTTCACCACAGGTTTCAGATTATATCTAGTGTTAGTTAAATTATATCTGGTGTTGTCTAACGTTGCTGTAACTGGTGTCTCTTCCTTCTTTAATGAGGGAAAAATGTAAGACTTCCCACTATTGAGGTCTGTCCAATAACCACTATTACACAGTGCACCTTTGGACTTCAGGCTGGCTGGCCCTTCAGCTCCCACTGCTGCTGGCAATATCTAGGTTGGTTATTCTGAATGGTGACTTCAACTGTTTTGTTGCAGCTGGAAGACCAGGCAGGGTTATCAACAAACTGGATGCCACATCCAGATTTTTAATGGAAGCAGTGAAAGGTGCCAAGCTGTGCGATGTCTTCAGCAATCAGCAGAAGGAGCACACATGGATACACCTGGTCACAGATGGTCCTATCCCTTCTGTTGTTGATATCCAGAGCATTCACAGTCTGATCCACCAATCTGAAGCCAGTGTTCTTCTCGGCTGACTACCTCCCACTGTCACTTAGACAGTGAATAAGCGGGGGCTGTTGGGGGGGGGGGGGGTGCCTTAGAAACTGAAGGTGAAGCTGTTCATTCTAGAAAATGTTGAATAACTCTAAAGGGATTGTCAGGGTGGAAACCTCTGCTTGACTGTCTCGTAGGCAGCTGTCAAGGTGAACCTTGAAGTTCTTCATCTTTTGAAGTGCCCAGAAGCTAAGAGACATATGAGGGGCATTGTCGTGACTGCAGGAAAAAAATGAGATTGACTGCAACTGCAGTCAATGGGGATTGACATCAGGAGGATCTCTGAGAGGTGAGGAGCCACCATGCTTTGTTCTGAGCCTCTGATATTCCAAGGTCATCTTCTGATCCAGAGTCTGCTCGTGGAAGAGACGTGCTCTCATTTCCTTCTTCCAAAAGGCACACACAGAGAGCTCTGAGATTATCAGCCTGAAGAAGACAATGACTCGGCAACATCACCGCAGTCTGCCGTTATGAGGATCGGCAAATCTTTTTATTCCAAGTTGCATGACAAACCATAGACAGCATGGCCCTTTCTGCCCCTTATCAATGCTTAGGAGAGTCTGGAGGAACTGGCAAAGGTCGGCCAGTTCTTTGTGACAAATAAAAAAAACTCTTGAAAGCAACAACTTATCGGCTTGCGTGTGTTTGATTCTGTGGGGTTGCAATGGTCCAGACCTGCTGGCCAGCAGCATGTCAGAACACATGAGGAAAGGCATCATTGCCTCAGTAGAAGTGAAGTGTGAAAGGGAGGAAATTAGAAATTGGCAACCGCTTCGCTTTTGAAAGACCACAAAATTCTGTCCAAGGCCATTACCAGTGGGTCAAGCCTGCTGTACAGTTAGTGATTCACCCTGACCACATCTGCATTGAGCCTTGCTCTAGTCAGGGATGTAGTTGCCTCCATGCAGGATGATTGGGGAACACCTACCTCATCAGCCTGGACCAGACAAAAGTCTTTTACAGACTTGATCACACCCCAGGCAATGGACGTGTACAGGTCAAAGTCTCTCTATATACATACGTGATATTGCTGTCTTCTGGTCTGATCATGGTTGATGCATGAATATCTGTGACTCGTTCAGCTTGCCCCAGGAGCCAAGGTAATCGTGACCAGAGTGAGACCATGTTCTTTGGGAACCGGGCTGACTGGTTCTTTGTCCCCTTTACTGTGAGGTGAACCTGCCTGATGGTGCTGGGGAATGGTTCAGAGGGACATGCTTTCAGGCTAAGGCAGAAACTGGATATGTAGGAGTAAAACACCCCGTCCTGTGTAAGAACCTGATCATCAGGTGTAAGGTGCTCTGTGCCCCTCTACGTGGCAAATGTGTGACCCAAACCACTGTATTGTTAATAGTCACCTCAGCCGCTGCCTTGCAGTAGGTCTCCAATATTATCTGCAAGAACACCCTAAGGGAGGGAAGGAAGTGCACCCTCATCCTGATGGACACTTGTGTGTGCAGCTGTATCAAGTTGGGCGTAGCTTTTTGGAATGCAAACTCAGTGTCACTAAGTCCTTACCTGTCCCTAATGTTGCGAAGGATACGTCTGACCACAGGATGCTCCAAGCATTTGGACCATGCCCTGTCACCTATCCTCCATTAAAGTTTGCACAGAAGAAGATCTTTGACCATAAATATTTCAGAAGTAATCCACAAATAACATTCTTGAGTCCTTGTGGGAAAATGAGGTGGTGGATCATGTCAGATGGTTCCTTGAGTAGACTGTCAAAGTAATCTAGCAGAATGCCTCCTCGCTGGAACTTTGAAGCAAGCACCAACTCTTTGGCTGCTGGTGAGAAGGGTGCTCCCAATCAAGTGTTTCAAGTGTGCCCAAAATCTTGTGTTATTGTATGTTGTTCTTGAAGTACCTACAGTTGGGAAGGACTGTTGCTCATCATCTTTTGGGATGTGCCTTTTTAATAATTGTCTGAAAAGAGTTGGTGGCTTTTGTTGAGGTTTTTCCCAAGTAGCTCCTTGGCACAGGACCTGAGGCAAATATCAACTGCTGCTTGATGATTGCCAGGCTGGTGAAAATTGCCGCTTGGTTTGTCCAAGGCTTGCTGGCCTAGCAATGTAGAGTTGTCATAAAAACATAAGAAATAGGAGCAGGAGTAGGCCATCTAGCCCCTCAAGCCTGCCCTACCATTCAATAAGATCAAGGCTGATCTGAAGTGGACCAGTTCCACTTACCCATCTGCTCCCCATAAGCCTTAATTCCCTTATCGATCAGAAATCTATCTACCCGTGACTTAAACGTATTCAACGAGGTAGCCTCCACCACTTCAATGGGCAGAGAATTCCAGAGATTCACCACCCTCTGAGGAAAGTTCCTCCTCAACTCTGTTATAAACTGCACCCTCCCCCCTCCTTATTTTGAGGCTGTGTCCTCTAGTTCTGGTTTCCTTTTTAAGTGGATATTCCTTTCTAAGTTGTCCATAAACGAGTGTTACAGACTGGCATGTTTCACTGTCCAGGGCTACGTGCTGTGGGACACATTTAAGCTTGGTGGCTGCTGCAAAGGCACAATGGGGAAAGGCCACTATCTAAGGCCTTCTCATATAGTGCTCTGATAGACTGGTAACTTCAGGTGTGCGCTTGTTTTAAAATGCAATTGTATTGAGGCAGTTCAGAGTGGTACATGCTCTCTGGTGAGACATGGAATATCATTGCACTCCCCATAATGTTCTTTTTGGAACTGACTTGTGATATTTTGTACATACATTTTTTGCGGGGGTTGGGGTAAAAAGATCTGTTGATGTCGGATGATGCCAAATTTTGGATCAGCTGTCGTGCCTTTCCAAAGTCAGATGTCATAAACTATAGAATCTTTACATTGCAGATTGAGACCATTTGGTCCATCGAGTCTGCATTGACTCCGAAGGCTCAGGTAAAACTTTCCTATCTCACAGTCTTCCCTGCAACCATGGCTAATCCAACTAATTTGCATATCTTTGGACTGAACTAGGTCAAAGCTTTAAGTCTGGGCTTACCTATGAGGAATGGGAGATGCAGTAGAGGGCAGTTGCTGCCTGTAGAATAAGATTCTGAATCTTCAGGAAAGCAGAATCATTTTTCAGGGAAATGAATGGAGCTCGTACATGACAGAACACTATCTGGTAAATTGTCCTGCTGGATCTGGCTTTATGGGTGCATGATATGGAGATGCCGGCTTTGAACTGGGGTAAACACAGTACATAGAACATAGAACATAGAACATTACAGCGCAGAACAGGCCCTTCGGCCCACGATGTTGCGCCGACCAGTTACAAAAACAATGACCCACTAGCCTATACCAATCCCTTTTCGTCCATAAACCTATCCAGAGATCTCTTAATTTTTCAGTATTCTCTAAACTGTGTGTACCTTTATATGCCCTGTTTCAGATCAGAACTCTCTACTCACCTGACAAAGAAACAGCACTCCGAAAGCTAGTGGTGTTTACTACCAAATAAACCTGTTGGACTTTAACCTGGTGCTGTGAGGCTTCTTACTGTGTCTATGGGCACAAACAGCGTGGGAGGTGCCTCCGTTGATCCAGTCCCACTCCTTAATCTGGAGCCATATATTTTAGGCACCGTGGATTAGTAAATGAAGGAAGAGCCCTGGCTCAGTTTCTTGCGTTGCCTCCCCAGTTCTTGGATGTACAGTTCAGTTAGAACATTTCTGATGCTCTGGATAATGCCACTTAATGAACATAGATCAGAGAATCACACTAGGCCACTGTTCTGATTGGGACAACATCTTACCACATGACCCATTTATCAGCAATTTGACATGGTTTTGTATGTGTTTTTAATGAAATATCAAATGAGTTAGTTTTTAATAAGTGCTCAGTACAATTATAGTCCAAGTGCAGTGTACAAGTTACCACTAGTTTGGTCACAGCAAATGCAGTGAGAAAGGTCTGCTCACAAAAAGAATATATATGTGATGCCTTTTAATGTAGAGCAGTTGCAACGTGCTTCAAGTGTCATCGGGTAAAAGTTGAGGCCTGGTTAAAACAGAAGTGGTGTCTGCTCTGGTATTATATGTATCAAATATTTGAGTTGAGTAACTTTTGTTCTGACTGACCTTGAAAATGATTTATTCTTTGCATGATCATAGCATTCTCTTCCAAGCACCTGAATGTTTTTTTTTAGAGCTTGCAAAAATAACAAGCCAAAGTTTTAAGTCAAAATTCATATGTAAAGTTCTGGATATGGGTAGTGGGAAAAATACAACATTAGCGCTTTAAACGTAACTATTTGAGAGGAAGCAGCTACAATTGGCTCAGTTAAGCCATAGAACTCGTGTTCCTGTGATCTGGCTACGTGTTTGGTAGAGATGGACTCAGAATTTAGCCTGTTATTACATTGACATGTTTTCCATCACAAGAATGGCAAAGTGTCCTGATTTCCTTGCATAACCTGAGGTAACTACTCCCTTCGGAGGCTAAGTATTAGCAGTAGTCATACAATCACCAGAGTTTATCAATAACAACTTCTATCTACACATGCTTTTCATGTAAAGGAGAATTTTGAGGCGTTCTATAGAGGCATGTACAAAATGAGAACTGAAGGAGGAGATATTGAGAGATTGCTCAATCAGATTTTTAAAGGAGGGTGTCCAGGAAGGTGGAGAGATGGGGTCAGAAGTTTGATGCTCATGACCGAGGTAACTGCAGACTTGGTCGACCGTGGTTGGGTGATGGGAGAGATGTGCAAAACACATGAGTTTGAGGTTTCATTTCATTTGTTAATGAGCCATTGCTGGCAAAATCGACATGTATTGCCCATCCTTAATTGCTTTTGAGAAGATGGTGATGAGTAATCATCTTGAGTGGTTGTAGTTCATTCAGAGTAGGTGTAGTCTCAGTGCTATTAGGAGGGAGTTTGAGGATTTTGCTTTAGTGACAGTCGGTCAATTATAGTTTCAAATTGGGATGATCTGTGAACGTGCACATCGTGGTGGTCCCTGAGTTGTAGGACAGGAAGAAATTGGGGTGGGGGGAACGGTTGGATGGTGGGGTTCACTGGGTACATGTTGCAAGCTGTGAAAAGATTTAAATATAAGGATAAAAATTTTCGTTTTCAGACATAACAAAGGCATGGAATCAATGTAAGTAATCAGCAGCAGGAATACGGATGAATTGGACTTGTTGTGAGATTGCAAATAGCTGGCAAAGTTTTAAATTAGCTGAAGCTTACAGAAGTTGGAGGTTATCTGACTGGCCAGAAGAGTATTGGAGTAGTCAAGTCTGGATGTAACGAAAAATTCGGTTGAAAGTTTGTGGCGCATTACCAAGGTGCGATATGTTGTGGAAGTTGGTGGTCTTGGTGATGACAAGGATTGGGTCAGAACTTTTGCTCAGGGTCAGTTAAGATTGTGAAAGGTGTGGTTTAGTCTGAGCGGATGTCCGGGGAGAGAAATAGATTGGGTGCAGGATTTGTGATGGGCAAATGTGTCGTGTTTATTTGTCCAGGGCTTGATGAACTCAGTTGGTTTAGATTGCTGATGTGTGGTGCTGAAAGATGCCAACAGTGAGAGTTCTGTTCCTGCACTAGTTGGTAAAGTTCCTCCTGCCTCTTCAACTTGCTCTATGCTTGTCTCTCTAACGTCACAAATAATTGTGTGTCTTGTGACAAAAAATGCCTGTCCAGAGGTAATTGCAGTGCTTGTGATAGATTATGAAAAGTGAGAATTGTGAAAGAACCTGGCTGTTAAATAACACATGTTTGATCTACACTCTTGACTAAGCACTGTGAACTGTGTAACACTTGGCTGAAGCCTTGTGGGTATAAATCTGCCAGCAATGATAAAGCTGGGAGTAGTAGTTTCAGGTGATGAATGAATAAAAAAATTGTTACTTGTGACCTGCACTACAAAGTTATAACAGCCATCCAAATGTAACATGAAGGGACAAAGAAATAAAGGTGACAAAACCAAAGTTACAGAAAATAACTGAAATTTATATTTAGCACAAACAAGTGGACTCCCATAGGTACCTTGCCTATTCTTATCGATGACTGAAAGGACTCTTTTTCATTCTCCCAATTCCACTATTTCCGTAACATCTGTTTGGATAATACAATCATCAATTATCAGTACATCTTCCATTTTCCCCAACCGAAGATACTCACCCAGCACAGTTGATAGGGCCCTTGATCTTGTCACATTAGAACCATAGAATGGTTAGAGGACGCAGAAGGTCAGCTCTCACCCCTTCTGTCAGAATCATAGTAAAGTGCTGCCACCAGTATCAGTATTGAATGGATCATCCTCTGCTGCCTCGACAGTGCTGCCACCACCATACTATCTTCTCTCCTTCACGCATTCCAAAGGGATCGTCCATAACAACTTGGTCCACTTCTCAGTTAACCCCAACTCTCATTCTGTTTCCTGCAGCACATGAACTTGGATACATTTAATCGTCTTCCTTCTCACAATTCAAAGACTGAGCGTCTCCAAAGTGAAACAGTGATTTGTATTTCTTTCAGTTGAATATATTTGCTGCTTGTGATGTGGTCTATACTGGGGAGACCAAACACAGGCTTGGTGATCAATTTGTGGAATAGCTTCGTTCAGTTTCTCGTTGCTAATGGAGTGCTATATTGAGCTTGGCTCGTTGCTGCAAAACAGTCAGTGAAGCATAAGATGGGAGCAGAAACTGTCAGGTATGGGTACAAAGGAAAAGTGGAGCTTTTTCAAGTAACAAATACTGCATGTCCTTGATATGTCCCTGTCAGACAGGGAGGAAATGGCTGAGTGAGGGAACCATGGCTCACAAAGGAGGTTCAATGCCTTTTCAAGAAGAAAAAAGAAGTGTATGTAAGGATGAAAAAATAAGGTTCAGTTGCGTCGCTTGAGGGTTACAAGGTAGCTAGGAATGAGTTAAAGAAAAGGCTTAGGAGAGTTAGGTGGCAAGAGAAGTCCTTGGTAGGTCGGATAAAAGAAAACACCAAGGCTTTTTATTCTTACGTGAGAAATAAAAGAATGACCAGGGTGAGGTAAGGGGCCGGTCAAGGATAGTAGTGGGAACTTGGGCATGGAGTCAGAAGAGATGTGAGGCATTGAATGAATACTTTTCTTCAGTGTTCACTAAGAGGGACCATGTTTTTGAGGAGGTGTGTGAGATACAGGCTGGTAGGATGGAAGAGGCAGGTGTCCTGAGGGAAGATGTATTAGAAATTTTGAAAGACCTGAGAGTCGATACATTCCCTGGGCCAGATGGGATACATCCTAGGATACTTTGGGAGGCAAGGGATGAGATTGTGGAGCCTTTAGCTTTGGTCTTTGGGTCCTCACTATCCATGGGGATTGTGCCAGAGGACTGGAGATTGGCAAATGTTGTTCCTCTCTACAAGACAGGAAATAGGGATGACCCTGGGAATTATTGGCCGATTAGTCTTACTTCAGTAGGGTAATGGCAAGGGTCCTGAGAATAGGATTTACGACCATTTGGAAAGATGCAGTTTAATCTGGGATAGTCAGCAAGGTTTTGTGAGGGGTAACTACTGCCTCACAAATTTGAATTCTTTGAGGAGGTAATTAAGTGTGTAGATGAAGGTAGAGCAGTTGATGCCACATACATGGATTTTAGTAAGGCATTTGATAAGATTCCCCATGGTAGGCTGATGATGGAGGTAAGGATGTGTGGGATAGAAGGAAATTTGGCCAGTTGGATAAGTGACTGGCTGTGTCATAGAAGACAGAAGGTGGTGGTGGAAGGGAAGTTTTCAGACTGGAGGCCAGTTACCAGCGGTGTACCGCAGGGATCAGTGCTGGCTCCTCTGCTATTTGTGATTTTTATCAATGACTTGGAAGAGGGGGCTCAAGGGTGGGTTAGTAAATTTGCTGATGACACAAAGATTGGGGGAGTAGGGGATGAGGTGGAGGGCTCTTGCAGGCTGCAAAGAGACATTGATAGGATGCAGAGCTGGGCAGGAAAGTGGCAGGTGGAGTTTAACCCTGATAAGAGCGAGGTGATTCATTTTGAAAGGACAAACTTGAACGCAGATTACAGGGTCAATGGCAGGGTTCTGAGGAATGTGAAGGAACAGAGATCTTGGGGTTCATATCCACAGATCTCTGAAGGTTGCCACTCAAGTGGATAGAGCTGTGAAGAAGGCTTATACTGTGTTAGCATTTATTAATGGGGTTGGAATTTAAGAGCTGTGGGGTTATGCTGCAACTATACTGGACATTGGTGAGACCACACATTTGGGATATTGTGTTCAGTTCTGGTCACCTCACTATAAGAAGGACGTGGAAGCATTGGATGCAGTGCAGAGGAGATTTACCAGGATGCTGCCTAGTTTGGAGGGTAGGTCTTACGTGGAAACTTTGAGGGAGCTGGGGCTGTTTTCTTGAGAGCGAAGGAGGATGAGAGGCGACTTAATAGAGGTTTATAAGATGATGAGGGGGATAGATAGAGTGGACGTGCAGAGACTATTTCCTCGGGTGGATGTAGCTGTTACTAGAGGGCATAACTATCAGATTGATGGTAAGATATAGGAGGGATGTCCGAGGTTGATTCTTCACTCCGAGAATGGTTGGAGTATGGAATGCACTGCCTGCTGTGATAGTGGAGTCGGACACTTCAGGAACTTTCACGTGGTTATTGAATAGGCACGTGGGGCACACCAGAATGATAGGGAGTGGGATAGCTTGATCTTGGGTTCGGTCATAGCTCAGCACAACATTGAGGGCTGAAGGGCCTGTACTATGCTGTACTGTTCTATGTTGTATGAAGCTAGATCATGAATGTAGCTGTATTTCAGCAGAAAATTCCTTAAGTATTGACAGCCACGTCCTCTCAGTTTGAATTTTCAGTTGCACGTTTTTACTTAACTATCTGTTTGCATTTCCAATTGGACTATTAACCTGTACAGCGGAAGCACAAGAAGCAGACTATGAGCAGTTTGGGAGTGAGTTGCAGGAGACTGAGCCTGAGGGCTGGACTTGGCTAGGTCAAGTATTGAGCATATGGGGCAGGTTAATCCTGATCAGTTCATGCAGAGAATGATGACCTCAATTTAAAAACAGTAGAATATAGAAGCAGTTTGTGTTGAGATGAGAAATAATAAAAGCAACATCACTTGTGGGACTGGTGTACAGATGCACAAATTGTAACTACTCATAGGTCAGCATATAAAGGAAAAGATAATGGGAGCTTTTTGGAAAGCCATGGCGATGCACATTGGGGACTTTAATCTAGGGATTGACTGGAATGATCAGATAGAACATAGATGGGCAAAGTTAGCCTAGGTGAGGTTCCTAGAATGTTTTCAGGGTAGTTTCTTTTAACAGAATGTTTTGGAGCCAACCAGTGAGCATTTTTAATCAGACCTGGCATTGTGAATCAAGATGGAATTAACTGATAACCTCATAGTGAAGGCACCTCTAGCTGGCAGTGATCATAGCATGATTGAATTTTACATTCAGTAGGAGGGAGAGAAAAGTGGGTTCAGGACTAGTATTTTATATGTATGGGCAATCGTGAGGGCATGAAATTGGTACAAGCTAAAGTGAACTGGCACATGAGTTTAAGGAATGGATCCATGGAGATGCAGTGGTAGACATTTAAAGGGATATTTGAAATGCACATTGCCATGTGTTTGCGCTTGTCAGTATATCCCATCATTCCAACGAGCATTATCACCGGCATTGCACTTCAGACCAGGATTCCCGTGGGTCATGAAGTAGTCAGCAAATTTGTGAATGACTTTTCCCAGAGTTAATGATGCATTCATGGCGTATCTGAAATAAAAGGTGGTTATGAAATATTTTAATTTGGCTGTGGAAAAGTTTTATTAAAGATGATGGAATCCTGTCTTAGCTAACACCCAAAACTAAAACCCCTCAACCTGTTCTAGTGGTCCATATTGATAAAGATTCCAGTTTTCTGAACATTTTCATTGAAGAACACCAGAATTCACCTCATTGTTTCTGGGATCCTCTCCTTGGTTTGCTTGCTTTGTTTACAGAATTGGGAATAAAGCAGCTATGTGCATATGTAATATTTTGGGATGATTGAGTGCAATAGAAATAAAATATATTTTGCCCCTTCAAGTAGTAGTATTTCAGTCACCCTTGGATTCTGCTGAATGTTGCATTCCTCCAGAATAAGATTTTTTTGCTTGGTCCCCCCTTGCCCCACCTCCTAAATGGGGTGGACCTGCCTGAAAGAGCACTGTGGAAATAGCTGATGTAATTTAGGGATTTCGAAGTACTGGGGAAATGAGTCATTACCACTCCTGTTCTCTCACTTGTGATGCCCCATAATCAGACAGCTTGCAAAACTCCTGTCAAAGTTTATATGGGAATAATGAGCATGTGGGTGCAATCATGAAATGCAATACAAGTGAGTAGAGGTGGGGGAGAAAGTGAATAAAATTAAAACAGTTTCTACTTTACCGTGAGAAACTTCCTATAGGGATGCAGTTTCGAGAAAAGGATCAAGTACACATGCTAACATGCTCCTATTTATGCAGTAGGGTGTTCTGGAGGCTGTAATCAGAGGCCAAAAAAGCTAATGAGTTAGGACAGGAGGGAATTGAGCAGCGGCTTGTTGTTGAGATGTGGTTTCATAAATGGCATCACCACTTAATCAATCATGTGTACATATTTTATGAACTGCTTTATTTTCCATGACACCTTTTTTATAATTTTTATTGTTTAAATATAAGTTTCTAAGTGGTTTTTGAAATGGAAGAGCAATTCTTGTCTTGACTAAGTGTGAAGCTGAGTTCCTATTTTGGTGTCTTTGTTGCTTAGAACATGTGGCTGCAGTTAACTTATCAGCTTGGTCACAGTATATGTAAGATTTCAGACTTTATAAGAATTCAAGTAATTGTGCTCTGCCAACAAATTTTTGAGATTACTGCTTTATCTTTTTGCCAATAAAATCCTGCAGTACAAATTACCAATGATTGAACGCATTTTGTGTACTAAAAAATTAATTTGAATTCTAATGTTTGGACATTGTTACTTGATTGGGTTGAACTGTTTGAAGAGGGAGAATCAGACCACTGATTCAGTTCTGTTTGCACTAAATGTTTGAATTGTTGTGCAACTTGAAATAATCGTTATCAACAAATATGAACTGAAAACTAGAAATTTTGCTTGAACCTAATTCAAGATAATGTGAATAAAGATGAATGGTTAATATTGGAGGAGATGTCTCAGTGGTTTGTGATTTAAGTTGTAAATGTTGTTTTGTTTTTCTTTCAGGCTAGCAGTTGGAGGAGGGAGTGGAGCTGGCCTCTGTGGTTGGAGAGGCCAGTGTGTCTGCGTCCCAGCGCTGCATGGCTGCGATGGCGCCCGCTCTCACAGAAGCGGCAACTGAAGCTCATCATAGGTTCAAACTGGCGACACCATCCTCCTCCCTCTCTCCATCAGGCGCAACAGACAGTGACAATAGCAAGTCCCTTAACAACAATACCAAACGGAAAGCCTTCGCAGACGACCACGGTCTGGATTTCCGGAACAGCTCCAGGAACGAAGATCGCTGCAAGTTGGTACCCCCGTACCGCTGCCTTGATGCAGCATCCCGTCCACCTCTTCCCCCAGAATCGGTGAAACTACAAGGATCTTTCAGCAAACACGCTGTCATTAAGTCTCATACCATCCTGTCCCATTCGTTACTAGACACTGGTGTGATTAGGGCAGAGCTGGTTGGTGGACAACCAGCCTTGGAATTTTCTCCTGGCCTTTTGAAAACAATGAGTACAAGTAGTAGCCAACCTTCACGGCCTTCTCCCCCACAACCACCAGTGAATGGCTTGGCCAAGAAGTCTGCTATTAATATACGTTCAGATTTTGACCTGAATAGCGCAGAGATTGCAGAAAAGGCCATTGCTGCAGTGCTGCCACACTTTGGGTCCAAGCAAGTGGAAAATTCTGGCAAATTGGCATCCAACAGTAATACAACAAAAAGGGAAGTGACAGGAGAACCAAGTACCTTGGAAGAACTGAGCACTATCACTGAGGATTTATCCAAATCTGAGGCTGGCAGGCAGAGGGAGTTTGGAGAAAATGGTATTGTTAAGACTGGGGCTTTGCCTTTGACAAAAGGCTCTGCTAGTGGAGTTTCTGAAAATACTGATGAATGTAAGTCTTCTGTTTCAAAGACAAACACCATTGGCATTCGGGATACAGAGCTTCACAGTAGGACGCTGCTGGCTCGGACCAGGCAAAGTGAAATTGAAAGAAGGGCTTGCAGACTACGGAAACGACTAGAAGTTGTTCAGGCAAAGCAGGTAGAGCGTCATGTTCAGCAACAATTGGGAGGATTTGTGGAGAAAACTGTACCCAAGCTTCCACATTTGGACTGTCTGAAACGCCAGGATGGGTCATTGCGAAATCCACATTTGGTTTTTGCTTGCAAATCGGATTCTGCCTCATCAAAATGGTGTGAAAGTGCTTCAGAAACATTGGCAAATTTCTTCAAGAGCAGTTCAGCGTCTAAAGGGCTTGAAAAATTTATTTCAAGCTCTGACTCAAAGCTACGATTCAGCGAGAATGCCTTTGATTCAGATGTTACAGAGAGCAGTTCTGGTGGAGAATCTGACATTGAAGAGGAATCGTTTACCAAAGGTGATCCGGAGCAATATCACATACCAATGTGAGTATAGACTGAAATATTTTGACATGAGAGATCTTTGCAGGAGTCAAACTGGAAAATATACTTAAAATATTTCTTTTTACTTTTCAAACTATTGGTGTTCTGGTCCACTATGAATTTGAATTTTGAATGTTGTATTTGTATAACTGGTGGAGTTTCTAAAGGCTGAGTTAAAGCTGGGAGTCAGGGATAAGCTTCATTTTCAAAAATACAAAATCAGTAGAAAAGAATGAGCAGTGGATGACTTCAAGGATGGTAACCAGTATGATTGCTTAATCTGGTTGGGTAATCTATTTCATGCAGTAGCATTGTATAGATCCCCAGTGGGAAACTACATATTTTGACATCCAAGGATTTGCAGACTGTATGGCAGTAAAATGAGAAGATTTCCTTCACACATGCCAGCTACCTGGTGGTTGGCCTGTATTGTACAAAAAATCAGAAAAACTTATTTTTATATTACATCTTAAACATAATAAAATATCCAAAGGTGCAAAATTACTCTGACTCACAGAAGGTAATATTATAGCTGATTACCAAAAGCTTGGTCAGAGATGTGTTTGAGGAAGAAGATCTAAAGTCAAAGAAAAATATGGAGCGTCCATGAAGGGGATTTTTGAGCTGGGGGTCCAGGCAGCTGGAGGCACCATCATCTGGTGGACTGATGAAAATCAGGGGTTCCCAAGAAGCCAGAATGACATGAGTACAGTTATTTCAGTGGCTGTGACCTATTGTATTAGTTGGATGCGGTCATTTTAACTTTGTCACATGTCTGAGTGACCTGTGCCCCAGCTGTAGCTGATTGTGACTCCAGATTGTGTTTGCACCCATTTGTGTCTCTGTCCCAAAAGGTGTGATATAACTGTCTTGATTTGACATTCCATAATAAACAATATTGTGAACTAGCTAAAGCCAGCATCCTGAATTAGAGTTGGTATTGTTGAGTTACTTGAGTGTGAGCAACAGGTTATGCTTCATTTGTTTCAACAGTTTTCATTGACACGACAATTACAGTTGAGAAAGTGGCAGTTCTTTCAGGATAATGGTTGGTTGGCATCAGTCAAACTTTGTTTCACAGATACATTTGTTTCAAAGGGACTAACATTCAATAAAAGCCCAGGACCTGATGGCCTGTGAGCTCTGACTTTGGAAGAGGGAGATACAGAGACAGTGGATGCTTAATTTCACAAACAGGGGGAAAGTGATGGTATAGTAGCGTTGTCACTGGACTAGTAACCCAAAGACCTAGAGTAATGATCCGGAGAATGAGATTCACATGGTGGAATTCAAATTCAATAAAAATCTTGAATTAATGATCACGAAAATATTGTCAATGGTTGTGATAAAAGAGAAGGAAATTGGCCATCCTTACCTGGTCTGGCCTACATGTGACTGCAGGCCCATAGCCATGTGGTTGATGTTTGTCATCTGAAATGGCCAGTAACACATTTAGTTGTATTCAACCACTACGAAGAAAACACAAAGGAATGAAACTGGTTGGACAACTCTATCGATTTGGGCACCAGAAATGTCATAATTAGCCCTGTTGAACATGTCTTGTCCACCATACAAGCATCTGGGAGCCTTTGGGGTTCGCTGAAACATAGACAAGCATCTGGGAGGTTATGGGGTTCATTGAAACATAGACAAAGAAACTTGCTGATTACCATTTCACCACCCTCCGTGATGAGGGAAACCACCACATTGGTGCAAAAGATAAGGCTGAAGCATTTGCAACAGTCTTCAGTCAGAAATGCTGAGGGCCAGAGGTCACAGCATCACAGATGCCAGTCTTGAGCCAGTTCTATTCACTTCGCATGATATCATGAAATGGCTGAAGCACTGGATCCTGCAAAAATCACAGGACTTGACAATATTCCTGTGATAGCACTGAAGACCTGTGCTCCAAAACTTGCTGTGCCCTGAACCAGGCTACTCCAGTATGACTGCAAACACTGGTGTATACCCGGCAATATGAAAAAATCACCAGGTATGACCTCCACACCCAGCAGGGCAAATTCAACATGGCCACTTACACCCCATCAGTGTATTCTCAGTCATCAATAAAGTGATGGAACGGCTCATCGCTCCTGATCATAAGGAAAATGATCATCAAAAGTGGTATCAAGTGGTACTCACTAACTCGGTAATAACTTGCTCACTGTTGCTCAGTTTTGGCTCCTGATCTCATTGCAATTTTCACTCAGATGTGAATATGAGTTGAATTCCAGAAATTTCTGCCCTTGACATCAAGGCAGCATGTGCTGATAGCACAATGTTCAGTACCATTCAGAATGATACAGATACTGAATCAGTTACCATCCAAACACAGCAAGACCTCGACAAAGTTCAGGCTTGGGCTGAAGTGGCAATTAACATTTCTGCCACATGAATGCCAGGCAATAACCATCTTCAACATGAGAGAATCTAACCATTGCTTCATGACATTCATTGGCATTACCATTGCTGAATCTCCTGTGAGCAACATCTTGGAGGGTTACCATTGACCAGAAACATGAACTGACTAGCCATATAAATAGGTTAGAGGCTAGGAATCCTGCAGTGAGGAACTCTCCTCCTGTCACCCCAAATCCTGTTGTCCATCTGCAGGTGTCAGTCAGGAATGTGATGGCATACATTCCTTGGATAAATGCAGCTCCAACACTCAGCTTGATACCATCCAGGAAAAAGCTTGACTGGCAACCCATCCACAAACATTCACTTCTTGCATCAATGACACTTGTGAAAGCTGTGTGTACCATTCCAAAGAGGCACTGCAGGATAGTACCTTCCAAACCATGACTGCTGCCATCTAGGACAAGGGCAGAGCACACGTGGGAGCACCACAGCCTGATTCCACTTGAAACCACACCTCTTACTCATTCCTTCATAGTTGTTGGGTTACAATCTTGCAACTCCCTTACAATTCTATGGCTGTACTTACACCACAGGCACTGAAGCCGTTCAAGAAGGCTGCTCACCACTACCTTCTACAGGTCAGTTAGAGATGGTAAATAAATGCTGGCTTAACCAGTGATGCCTATAGCCCTGAAATGGATTTTTTAAAAAAGTCAGCGTGCTTTTGGAGTTTTACAGCACAGAAAGAGGCCCTTCAGCTTCTTGTGTCTGCACAGGTCATCGAGCACACATCTATTCTAATCCCATTTTCTCGCATTTGAAATGTCATAGCATACAAGGCTACGGATCAAATGCTCATTTAAATGCTTGCGTGTTGAGGGCTCTCGCGCCTATCACCATTTCACACAGTGAATTCCAGATTCCCACAAAGTAAGTTATGTTTGACTAATTGGGACTTTTTGAAGAAGTATTAGTGCTCATGGAATTAAGTGTTAGTGTGATTGAGGATTGGTTGATGGACAGGAAGTAGAGACTAAGGATAAGTGGGGCATTTTCAAGTTGGCAGGCTGCAGAAAAGGTGTTGCCAGGATCAGTGCTTGGGTCTCCACTGTTTATCGATATCAGTAGCTTGTACAGAGTCAGCTACCTGCGTTTGCTGACCATACGTAATGTCAGGTAGCTTTGAGGAGACCACAGATCTAGACGCTGTAAATGAGTGGACAAAAAGATGGCAGATGGAGTGCAGTGTGGGGAAGTTTGATATTCACTGTGACAATAAGAATAGAAAAGCAGAATATATTTTAAAAGGCATGAAACTTGTAAATGTTGATTTTCGGAGGGACTTGGATATTCTTGTACAAGAAACACGAAATTAGTATGCCAATTAAGCAAGTAATTAGGAAGGCAGATGGCATGTTGGCCTTAGTTGCAAGAAGATTGGAGTATAAGAATAAGAAATTTAGCTAAAATGATACAGAGCTTTGAGACTGCACCTAGAATATGTGTGCAGTTTTGGTCACTATTTCAGGAAGAAATGATAGAATTGGAGTTGGTGTAGCGAATGAGAGCATTGCCCTATGATGAGGGGCTTGAGTAAATTGGACCATTTTTCTCAAGTTCAGAAAAATGAGGGCTTATCTTAAGACACTAGATTATTTGCTGTGACTGTGGAATTGAGAATATGGAGCATATTCTTGGGTATTAGGGGTTGATTATCTGGGACTGAGATGAGAAATGTCTTCACTTAATTGTGAGTCTTTGAAGTTTCATACTCAACAGGTTGCAGAAGATCCATTATTGAATACATTCAGAGCTGAGGCAGGCAGATTTTGAGTGTGAATCAAGGAATATGTGGAACAGATGTGAAGGTGGAGTTAAGGCTGATGCTGAGCCATGATTGTATTGAATGCTAGAGTAGGCTCAACAGGATGCACGGTCCATTCCTGTGAGAAACGGTCAGATACTCACTTTATGATTCCCCCCCTTGAATCAAATACACGGATGAGTTCAGCTAACTGTCGGTTTATTCGATCTTGCAAGAAAGGGTGCCGTCCCGTGGGTACACACACCTTGCTTTACACAATCTTAGTTTATATACATTTTTCCTAGATAACAATAGGACAGCCCTCCTTTCTTTATTGGGTACCACTCCTTAATCTCTTTACTGAGTGATCTCCTCCCTTGTTGACATCCCATTAACTCTAATCCAATCACCCCTTTTAAGGCTTAAATCGTTTTACCTCTCATCAATTCAGCTAACTCTTTTTCATTGTCCCGTAAATTGCTTACCCATTTATTTTATATGGTGTAAATCTCTTTTAGGCTATGCTGAAGACCCCGAGCGCCTGCCAGTCTCATGTTTTTTTTCTTCTTTTTCTGCGTGTTTCATCATCTGCTGGTCTTAGCGTTTAACCCCTCAGGTTACACTAACGGTTCTGTCATGGTTTCCGCCCCAGATGGCTTGACTCAAAAATTACACTACCGCTACCATCCCTCACAATCCCCCCTGTTTTTCTTACGCTTTGTAATTTTTGACATTCTTCTGGTGTTCCAGGCGTTCCAGCAGGTCGAGGGCCTGTTCATCCAGAGTTTTATCGCCTAAGAGGCTTATCCTCTCTTCCGTCTCTAAATTCATATTTATCACTTTTCCATTCAGGACATCCCCCCTAGTCAGGGCTGTTTCGATTAGCCGCTGAGCCAACCCCCGAACACAAGGGATGATACAACACCCTAGGGCGGCCAATACCCCTGCCGTTACCATGAAAGAGACAAGGACGGACATTACTACTCCTTTCCATTTGCCGAACCAAGCTTCCAACCACCTAGTGAGATCTAGGTCTGTACCCGAGTTCTCAGCTAGTTCATTAGCTAGGGTCGTTAGCCCTTCGAGGGCTCGGGTAATTGACCCATCGGGAGCTGTGTTATTTGGGATAAAGGTGCAGCATTCAGTTCCTATCATGACGCATACCCCCCCTTTCTCTGCTAGAATCATGTCCAGGGCTAGCCTGTTTTCCCAGGCCATTCTGCTGGTTGCGTCCAATTGTTCCGCTATCCCGCTTATCGCATTTCGGGTATAATTAACAAACCTCTGTTGATTATAATAGATATAGTTGATCCAATCTACATTCTTGTTGACAGTCACCCACCAGAACAGGGATTCAAATCCTGCTGCTATCTGGCTCCTGGCTTTGTACTCATCAGGGACCCCCCTAGGGACCCCTATGGCGTCCAGATATATTCGTTCATCAAAAGAACCCGGGAGGCTCCTTTTCCCTCGTTCTTTTCCACGGGGTCCCTGATGTTCAAATGCCAGGGTAAAGGGTACGGCCAATTGGATAAGTGCACAAGTGCCCTTCCATTTCTGAGGTAAAATGGGTCTCAAAGTCCTCCCTCCACAGTACCACCATAGATCAGCTCTAGGTACCTGGATTTGGGAGTAGTTTCCTCCCTCGGTGGTGTCGCTGACTTCCTTAACTGTTCCACACCTATCGAAGCTTCCCACTTCCCTGTCCAATCCATCCCCAGTCCGGGTGATACAGGTGTGATGTATCCCCGTTACTCCGGAAAAAGTGGGGGGGTTGAGACGCCCTGTTCAGTTTGATTGGGGGAAATGTCAGGCTCAAGGAGCGACAAGTGGGGTCTCCCCAAGCCTCTCTGTTTTGATACAGTTTCACCATACACTCCATTTCAGCTGGTTCTTTATCCCATCCCAGCGGGAATGGGACCACCTGGGGAGTTGGCCGGCTACTGGTGCACGCATAACAGTTACCTTTTCCGACACTTTGTACCGTATATTTGACCCATTCTATCCAGGTGTTCGCTTCCCTGAATCCCGTTTCTATTTCAATGGTCTCTCTTAAATCCTTTACCTCCACTACCCTGACTTCTCCCGAGACTCCCCGGCTAGGGGCGGAGGAGTTCCTGGTTTCGGCATTTTTGACTGTAACCCGCACACAACACAGGGCTGCCCCCACCCTCCCTGTGTGTTCCTTGATCTTGACCCCAAAAACTTGTCCGTCGAGGCCCTCTGTCCCACCGTCGTCTGACTTTTTTATGGTGAGGTAGAGAGGGTTACATTGGTTTAGCTTACAGTCTCTGGGAAAGATCTTCCGTGGAACCAGTGATACTTTCTCGCGAATCCTTAACTTAACGTCTTCATTTAACCCCCCTACTTGACAAGATTCTACTTTCCCCTGTTCATTTTTAGTACACTTTGGGTTCTTATCGAAGACAAGTAATTCTATTTCCCTCCCCTGGTATCTCTTCTGCCCCGTAAGGTCGTCTTTGCAGGGTACCATTCGACAGAGGTCGATCTCAATTACCTGTGCCTGGGGTGATTGGATTATAGTAAGGGAGTACACTTGGGCCGCCTGCCCAGCACCTATGCCCCCATAGAGTAAACATATTATTAGTAACATCCCGCTATTGCCGTATATTGCCCAAATTGACATATCAAAAATCAAGTCCAATCAGTTCTTCGCGGTGTGGTGGCCAGGAGTAGGCACTTCTGCTGGTTCTGGCACCGGTCCTTTCACTCGAGTGTAATGCGTCCAGCCTTTCTCAGCCGTGCGGATAGCCGTTTCCGTGGTCAGAAGTACTAAGTAAGGACCATCCCAGATCGGTTCTAAAGTCCGGAGTTTCCAGTTCTTGATTAGGACCCAATGCCCTGGCTTGATGGTGTGTATCGCAAACTCGAGAGGTGGTGTCTGTGCCAGGAGTCCCTGTTGGCGTAAATGAGATAGAGCAGACCCCAGGACCTCAACATATTTATGCACAAATACATCGCGGGACTCGAATGTGGGGAGTTCCCCTTTTGGCCCATTAAAGGGGAGACCGAACATTATTTCGTATGGGGACACCCCCAAGTCCCGCCGTGGCTGCGTTCGTATTTGCAGCAAGGCAAGGGGAAGGCACTTGGTCCAGGGCAACCCGGTCTCTGTCCTGAGTTTTGTCAGCTGTTTTTTAATAGTCTGATTCATTCTTTCCACCTTGCCCGAGGACGGGGGATGCCAAGGGGTGTGGAAATCCCAGCTTACCCCCACTGCCCGCACTATGTTCTGTAGGACAGTGGACGTAAACTGGCTCCCCTGGTCTGAATCGATGGCCCGGGGGAGTCCGTATCGTGGGATAATTTGTTCGAGAAGGACCTTGCTAACCTGTGTCGCCGAGGCTATGGCGGTTGGGTACGCCTCAACCCACCCTGTCAAGTGGTCCACTATTACCAAAAGATATTTCAGGCGCCCTATGGGGGGGAGTTCGGTATAATCCACTTGGATATACTCGAAGGGCCTATAGGCTGGGCTTCTCCCTCCTTGCTTCGTATTCTGTCTCAGTCCTTTTTTATTTATCTTCCGACAAATTACACAATCTTTCGTGACTTGCTTAGCCACAGTGTATAAACCGGGATGTGCGTACTGACGCAGAAATGCATCGCACATCGCCTGTGTCCCCCAGTGTCCTCCCCGATGGAGATGACTAATTATGTCTCTGGTCATCGGTCGGTTTAATAGTTGTCGACCATCGGGTAATGTCCATTTCCCTCTTTCATCTTTCTGACCCCCAAGTGATTTTAGCTCGGCTTCTTCCTTTTTGCTAAATGCTGGTGTTTCTATTACTTCAGACACTTGGGGCACCCAGACCAAGCAGTCCACTATCTCCTCCTCCGTCCCTGCCAATTTTGCTTGTTCGTCCGCCAACTGGTTCCCCTTTGTCTCTATCCCATTGTCTCTCTGGTGTCCTTTTACATGGACCACAGCAATTTCCCGTGGCCCCAGCAGGTCTTTTAATATTTTAGTAACCAATTCCTCATGTATCAATTCTTTTCCCCTACTATTTATCATTCCCCTTTCCTTCCAAATTTTTCCAAAAGTGTGTACCACCCCGAACACATACTTGGAGTCGGTGTAGATGGTCCCTATCAATCCCTCTAAGCCCTTGAGAGCCCGGTGTAGAGCATATAATTCACATGTCTGGGCAGACCAGACATTAGGCAGTCGCCCCCTTTCTACCAAATTCCAGCCAGCTTCACTAATGATCGCGTATCCATTATGCCTTTTTCCGTTTACCACCCGGGAGGATCCATCTATATACCATCGCTTTCCAGTGTGAAGAGGGGAGTCCCTTAGATCCTCCCTTACCTTACTCTGGAGATCTATTATGTCCGAACAGCAATGTTCGAGTCCCTCGCCTTCTTCCCCCTTCCAGAGGAATTCAGCTGGGTTCTGACAGGAATTGACCTCTATCTTAAGATCGTCCCGATCTAGCAAAATGGCCTCATACTTCAAGATTCTTGAGTCCGTCAGCCATCTCCCAGCCCTCTGATTTAAAATAGTCCTAACCTGGTGGGGGGTAATGACCGTCAAGGGTGCCCCAAATGTCAGCTTCCTACTTTCTTCCACCAATTTGGCCGTGGCAGCCACCGCCTGGACACATTCTGGCCAGCCTCGGGAAACTGGGTCCAGTATCTTTGATAAGAATGCCACTGGCTTCCTTTTTCCCCCCCAATCTTGGGTTAAAACTCCGAGGGCGGTTCCCTGTTTGGCATTTACAAAGAGTCTGAATGCCTTACTGAAATCTGGCAAGCTCAAGACTGGCGCGGTCATCAAT
Source organism: Carcharhinus amblyrhynchos (assembly GCF_965287045.1). Lineage (NCBI taxonomy): Eukaryota > Metazoa > Chordata > Chondrichthyes > Carcharhiniformes > Carcharhinidae > Carcharhinus > Carcharhinus amblyrhynchos. Next base: position 4,409,602 of record NC_137350.1, read on the forward strand.
TTCTGTTTCAGGGTCTCAATTAGTTCCTCCTCTTTCTCGTCCCACTGGATTTTGTTAGGAGCCCCCTCTACAAGTTTTAGGTACAGACCCTTGGTTAGGGGGGCATAGTCGTCTATCCATAATCGGCAATAACCTAAGAGTCCCAAAAACATTCGTAGCTCTCTCTTAGTTCCCGGGAGTCCCAGTTCAACTATTCCCCTCACCCTTTCCGGACTTATTCTCTTCTGTCCCTGGCTTATCAAGTGTCCCAGATACTTAACCTCTCTTTCTGCATATTGGAGCTTCTTCTGGCTCACCCTTAGTCCCTGTCCTGCCAAATAATTCAGAAGGGTATTTGTTCCCGCTACGACCTCCGCTTCTGTGGGTCCGGACAACAGGAGGTCATCCACATACTGTATGAGTTTTAGGGCTGGGGAAAGGATCAGTCCCTCTAATACCTGCTCTAAAATCTGACCAAACAAATTTGGCGATTCAGTGAACCCCTGGGGAAGCACTGTCCAGCGGTATTGCTGCTTCCCGCCCGTGTCAGGGTCCTCCCACTCGAAGGCGAATAAGTCTCTACTGGCCTCGTCCAACGGGCAGGCCCAGAAGGCGTCCTTTAAATCCACTACACTGAACCATTCATGTTCTGGGAGTATCCGCCCCAGTATAGTGTATGGGTTCGGCACCACCGGGTGTCGTACCTGTACAATCTTATTGATTTCCCTCAAGTCTTGGACCATTCTGTAACTGCCGTCAGACTTTCGGACTGGCAAAATGGGAGAGTTATATCTCGACATACATGGTTCCACCAGCCCATCACTTATCAGGTCTTTCATCACTTCTTTCAGGCCCTGTCTCCCTTCCCGGGAGATAGGATACTGACGTATCTTGACAGAGGGGCTCTGGGGCTTAAGATCAATTTTTACAGGCTGAATCGAGAGTCGCCCTCTGTTTCCCTTGGCCGTCCATACTCTAGAGTCTATACCCGTGAGTCGGTCCTCGCTAAGGTATGACATAGTTACCACCAGGTCTTCGTCGTCCCCTACATTTATTCGGAGCCCGAAGCGGATTATCAGGTCCCGCCCCAACAGACCATAGGGGAGATGAGGGAGGTGGAGGAGCTCTGCTAAAAGCTCCTCTTCCTCCCATTGTAGTACCTGTGGTTCAAATAGTTTCGCCCTAAATACCCCTCCCTTTACTCCTGATATGTTCAACATTTTAGTTTGGTAATTGGCTCCTGTAGGATAGATTGGGATTGAGGATCTGCCTGCCCCCGTGTCGACTAAAAATGTAACATCCTCCTTTTGTGGACCCACCTTTAAATTTACCAGGGGTTCTTGGTAGGTCCTTTTTCCGATTCTCCCCTGACCCCTCTAATCAACCTCACATTCCATTTCATAAATCCCTTCTCGTTCCTTCTTAAATTCAGGACACTCTCTTTTGAAGTGTCCCGGTTTCCCACAGTGGTAACACCCGGCCGCCCGGGGCCGGTCACCACCGTAAAATTCTCCTCGTCCTCTACCTCGGCCCCTCCTGGCCCCCCCTTCCTTCCAACCTCCCCTTGACCTTCCCCTACCTACTGTATATCCTTCATCCGTTATCCCGGTGGACTTACATACTTCCCTAACGGCTGCCACCATCATCTTTGCCTTCTGCTTTTCCTTTACAACCTCTCTCTGCACAAAGACCTTCTGCGCTTCCCGCAATAATTCCGCCATGTCCTTCCCACTCCAATCCTCAATCTTTTGTAGTTTTCTCTGGATATCTGGCCAGGATTTCGTTACAAAATTAATTTTTAGCATTCCCTTTCCAATTTCATCATCAGGATCGATTCCTGAATATTTGCGGACAGACTCCCTCAGTCTGTCTAAGAACGTGCTGGGTGATTCATCTTTTCCTTGCCTAATATCAAATGCTTTTGCCACATTCTGCTGCTTGGGGACACATGTCTGGATCCCCCGAATTATAAGATTCCGGAGATCCGACATGTTTGTCCGCCCTTCCTGGGTATTATGATTCCAATTTGGATCCTCAAGAGGGTATTTTTGATCTCCCCTGAGTTGTCCTTGCTGTTGGTGATCCCTATCCCAAATTTCCATGGCCCTATTTCGGATCATAACTCCTTCATCATAGTTGAATAATATGCTCATTATGGCCCGGAGTTCCCCCCAAGTATACATGCTTGGACCCAGGAATTGGTCAAGTTGTGTCGCTACCGCGACAGGGTCCTCTAGGAGAGGGGGCAACTCCTTCCTAAGTTGTCGGATGTCTGCCGAGTTAAGAGGCACCACCACGAACCCTGTCTCTCTTTGTCCGAAGGGAACCTCCCTGAGAGGGTGCATTTCCACCTCGGGCGCTGAAGCCCCATTATTCTGCTGTTGTTCCAGGGACTGTTTTATTACCAACCTCTTGGACCTTCGCAGACCCTCAACTGGGGGTCCGCCTCCTGTGCCGTTCTCAAGATTTATGAGATCTTCCCCTCGGGGCCCTTGGGCCCCATTATTATTTGGTTGATATGCAGGGGGTACATTTGGTACAGGAGGGGGTGGCGGCGGGAGGTTGTCAAGAGGGTCCCATTGCCCCGGTCTGCTCTGTGGGATCATTGGATACAGGGAGACTGGCTGTGGCGATCTACTCATCGCGCCCACCCAACAGGCAGCGTACTTACTTTCCTCGGGGTTAAAGGGTTGTTTACTATTAACATATAAATTTAATATCTGACAGACCCAATCCTCATCCGATCCATATTTTGGCCACAATACAGATGGTTTCCGGATTGGTTCCTTCGTCCACACAAAACAACAATATTTTATCATAACCTTCTTTTTTAAGTCCTTAGTCTTTCGGTCCCCATCCCAATTTTCTAACTGTATCCCCAGAGGACTGTCGGGGGGTATTCCCTTTTCATCATTATTATTTCCCGGTTTCCCATCCTTACTCTTGGACGGTTTACCTCCCATGGTTAGTCTTCAGTTGTCGTCTTGGACACAAGTTAATTTATTTGTGCCCTCAGATCAAACTGTCATAACCATAAAGTCGTCAAGGAAGAAAATGACTCTCACCCTTAATCAGCCGAATTCCCGGGAGAGAAATTTCTTACCTTGATCCGTGCACGGAGTTGTCCGACTTCTTCCAATGATGTGTATACCCCCTCACAGATTTCAGTCACAGTCCTAGCAGTCCTAGTGTATAGAAGTCATCCGTGTGATTTCCAGGGTCCAGAATTATCTCAACTGAGTGGTTTCAGATTCCCCTCCTCCCAGACCAAAACGACGTTTTTACGTGTAAATATACACTAGACGCGTCTTATTCCATCGATTTGGTCTAGTCGAGGGAAACCCCCGTTATAATTCCAGATCCCGGACGAGCCCCCAATTGTGAGAAACGGTCAGATACTCACTTTATGATTCCCCCCCTTGAATCAAATACACGGATGAGTTCAGCTAACTGTCGGTTTATTCGATCTTGCAAGAAAGGGTGCCGTCCCGTGGGTACACACACCTTGCTTTACACAATCTTAGTTTATATACATTTTTCCTAGATAACAATAGGACAGCCCTCCTTTCTTTATTGGGTACCACTCCTTAATCTCTTTACTGAGTGATCTCCTCCCTTGTTGACATCCCATTAACTCTAATCCAATCACCCCTTTTAAGGCTTAAATCGTTTTACCTCTCATCAATTCAGCTAACTCTTTTTCATTGTCCCGTAAATTGCTTACCCATTTATTTTATATGGTGTAAATCTCTTTTAGGCTATGCTGAAGACCCCGAGCGCCTGCCAGTCTCATGTTTTTTTTCTTCTTTTTCTGCGTGTTTCATCATCTGCTGGTCTTAGCGTTTAACCCCTCAGGTTACACTAACGGTTCTGTCATGGTTTCCGCCCCAGATGGCTTGACTCAAAAATTACACTACCGCTACCATCCCTCACATTCCTAATATGTTAAAACTGAACCAGCATCTCGTGGGCTTTGTACGCCACTTCAGGTTTGATCTTGATGCATGCTGATTTAGTCTTGTTTCAGCCAAAGTAGTTCATTTGGTTTCAGTCTTCCTTTAGTTAGAGGGTTAAAAATGGACAAGGTTCCCTACACTGACAGCTATTCAGAATCTAATGGAACTATGCTGCTGGGAATGCCAAAGGAGGACTAGCTCAATCTCCTCAATTTGATGGGCAATAACCTATTAATACTTAGTGCTGAAAAATGCTTTTGTGTTTAAGTTGTTGGAGAGCTGCAGCTGTCACATAGGCAGCCATATTCTTGCATTCGTCACCGTTTTTAGGAATGGTGCAACAACTGGAGGTGGAAAAATCTGAAAGCAATGTACTATCATTGGGTTGCAATCCTGAAATTCCTTACCAGACAACGTTGTGCACCTTCAATACAGACTGCAATCATTTAAGAAGACCCCACCACCTGAAGGGCAACTATAGATGGGCAATAAATGCTGATGATGTCAGTGACGCCTGTGCCCCAAGAAATCTTTCCAAATTCTAGTGCGTTAGTGTCATGGGTTATAGTTTGTTGCACAGAGATGTGAAAAGTGGACAGACTGGTGATGGGTACAGGCAGAGTTTTTTGCAAATCAGTGTAATGCAACCTGATATGGAAATCTTTTGAAGTTCTCACTTTCACAGTCACCTCGTTGCACTGTTAATGTAAGCCTATTTGCGACGATAATAAACTTCTGATCATGAGGGCATTATACCTTGTACAAAATTGCTTTCTGTTAGTGGACATATTCTCATTCCAGTGAAGCTCTTCTCATGGGTATCTTCAAGTTTATTAAAGATAGGTTTCTAAAAATGCCAACATGTTTGGGAGTTGTCAGGAAGTGATGACTGTACATGGATATTATTTGTGTTTTCGGACTTGGGCTACGAATTGCTGGGATGTGACTGCACGATCTAGGGAATGAAGAGCCAAGGACACCTTGGGTGTCTTGGTACATTTACAGAGCTGTCTACTGATACACATGCTGTTCCTCAGACAGGCAGTTCACTGTTTTTATTTACGGACTTGAAGTAAAGCCCCCAATTTTCGAGGACCGTCTAATTGTGAAAATGGTTGTTTGTGTTTGGTAGGAGGGGAAGTTAGAGTAGAATCAATGCAATAATTTGAGCATTCCATTTTTATGCATCCTGTCATGTCAAGGCACTTTGGAGCTTAACAAAGGAATAGACCATTTAACTCCTTGAGCCTCTTCTGCCATTACAAGAGATCACACTGATCTCAGTTGCTGTTGTCCCATGTGCCTTAATATCTGTAATCTCAGATGTAAAATTTAGCATGGTTCAGAGACGTTTATACTGCAGAAGGAGGCCATTTGCCCCATCATGCCTACGCCGATCCAAAAAAAATCTGAATGTTGTCAGTGACGCCCATGTCCGAGGAATTATTTTCCAAATTAACATGGCCTCTAGTACGTTAGTGTCATGGGTTACAGTTTGTTACACAGAGGTGTGAACAGTGGCCAAGTGGACGGACTGGTGATGGGTATTACAGGCACAGGTTTTGTGGCCATTTTCCAGTGTTTAGCCATAGCCCTGAGGTTAAGGCAGTGCAAGTGAACATCTAAACATTTCTTAAATGTTACAAGAGTTTCTGACTTAACAGCCCTTTCAGGCAGTGAGTTCCAGACTCCTAACATCCTCTGGGTGAAAAAGCTTCTCCTCAACTCCTCTCTCAGCCTTGTTCCCCCCCCCCCCCCCCCCCCCCCCCCCCCGCCCCCCCGGTTATTGTCCCCTCAATAAATGGAACATAATGCCTTCCTTTCCACTATATTTATGCCCCTTGTTATCTTTTACAGTTTCATTAGGCCCCCTCTGTACCTTGGCTGCTACATAGCTCAGACCCTCCACCACAGGCAGCACTACCTGGTAAATCTCTTAAGTATCCTCTCCAGTCCAGTCACATTTTCTGTAATATGATCACCCAGACTGCACGCAGTACGCTAGCTGTGGTCACACCAGTGTTTTATGCAATTCCAGTACAATCATTCTGCTGTTGTATTTTATGCGTCAGTTAATAAAGACAAGTAGCTCATATGCTGCCTTAACTATCTCATTTACCTGCCCTGCCACCTTCAGGGATCTGAGGATGTGCACTTCAAGATCCCTGTGATATTTAGCACATTGCAAATCTCACCATTCATAATGTAATTAATCCTTTGCCTTGTTGGCCCTCCCCAGGTGCGTTATCTCACACTTTTCGGGGTTGAATTCTATTTGCCACTACTGTGACCATCTGACCAGTCCGTTGATCTCTTCTTGCAGTCTATGGCTATCCTCGCTATTTACCACACTACCAATTTTTGTCATCTGCGAGCTTCTTGATCATATTCCCGATATTTAAGTCTAAATTATGAATGTACACCACAAATCAAGATCCTCTATGCGCAGATCGACAAGAGATGGGTAAGATCCTAAATGACTCTTTCTCATCAGTATTTACTGCTGAGAAAGGCATGGATGTTGGGGAAATAAATAGTGATGTCTTGAGGAATGTACATGTTGCAGAGAAGGAGGTGCTGGAAGTTTTAATGCACATTGAGGTAGATAAATCCCTGGGACCTGATGAAGTTTATCCCAGGATGTTGAAGGAGGCTGGGGAGGAAATGCAGGTCCCCTAGCAGAGATATTTGTATCATCAACAGCAACAGATGAGGTGTCTGAAGATTGGAGGGTGGTAAATGTTGTGCTTTTGTTTAAGAAGGGCTGCAGGGAAAAGCCTGGGAGCTACAGGCTGGTGAGCCAACATCTGTAGTCGGTAAGATGTTCGAAGATATTTTGAGAGACAGGGTCTACAAGCATTGAGAGAGGCAAGGATTGATGAGAGACAGTCAGCATTTCTTTGAGTGGAAAATCATGTCTCTCAAATTTGACTTAATGGAGCTAAGAACAGTGCATTGATATTGCCCACGTGGATTTTAGCAAGGCTTTTGACAAGGTACCACATGGTTGTTGCATAAGATTAAATCTCACAGGATCAAGGGTGAGGTAGCCAAATGTGCTTGATGATAGAAGACGTAAGGTGATTGTTTTTCAAACTAGAGGTCTGTGACCAGTGGTGTGCTGGGTCCACTGTTACTTGTCATTTATGTTAATGATTTGGATGAAAACTTTGCAGATGACACCAAAATTGGTGACACAGTGAACAGTGAAAAAGGTTATCTTGGATTGCAACAGAACCTTGATCAATTGGGCCAGTGGGCTGATGAATGGCAGAGGGAGTTTAATTTAGATAAATGCGAGAAGGCATTTGGCTTGCTTGGTTTCATTGGTCAGAACATTGAATAAGGAGTTGGGATGTCTTATTGAAGTTGTACAAGACATTGGTAAGGCCACACATGGAATACAGGATATTAAACGAGAAAGAGTGCGGAAAATATTTACTAGGACACAACCGGGACTTGATGGTTTGAGCTCTAAGGAGAGGCTGGATATACTGGGCCTTTTTTCTCTGGAGCGTAGGAGGCTGAGGAGTGATCTTATAGAGATCTAGGAAAATGTAAAACTAGAGGGCATAGGTCTAAGGGGAGAGATACAAAAGGGCCCAAGCAGGCAATTTTTTGATAAATGTCTGGAACGAGCTGCCAAAGATGGTGGTAGAGGCGGATACAATTTTGTTTTCTGAAAAGCATTTAGACAGTTACATAGGTAAAATGGGTTCAGAGGCTTATGGGCCAAACATGGGCAGTTGGGACCAGTTTAATGTTAAAAAGTGGGTGGCATGGACATGTTGAGCCGGAGGGCATGTTTCCATGCTATAAACCTCTTTGACTATAATCTGTACCACTCTGGGTCCCATCTTCCTCTAAACACAATGCTTAGTCAAACTCCTATTTCCAAGTTTTCTCTCCCTGTTCTTTCCTTCTTTTACTGAAGATGGCAGGCTATTTCTATGGGACATCACCATTGTGTTTGATACCCTTCCACATGTTCCAGCAATGTTGTTGGATAGTGACTAACCGTGGTGGGGGGGGGTAGGAATGCTGAGGTCAACAGTAGTCTCTCTCCTGCTTTCCTTTCTGTTTATGCCACTGACCCCCATTGGTGGCTGACTTCACATGGATCGAACCTGGATCCTTTTTTGAGCTATGAGGCTGATTGCATGTTCCTGAGCGACAAATCCAATGAACTGTTTAACATGGGGCTATAGGTTGATTTGCTTTGCCAGGGAGGTAGTGGAAGTAGATATGATAGTGACTTTTAATGGGTGTCTTGACAAATACGTGAATAAGAGGGATCTGGTCCTCTGAAAAGTAGGGGGTTTAAGTTCAGACAGGCATGGTTGGTGCAGATTTGGAGGGCAGAAGGGCCTGTTCCTGTGCTGTAATTTTCTTTGTTCTCTTTGTGTGACTTCAAAAACCAAGTTAATTTTATTTAATGAGAATGTGGAATCTGCACAGAGCTGCTCAGAGAGATGGGTGGTTGGACTGTTTTTTCTACTTCACAATGTTCGATTGTTGCAAATAAATATAAAAGCTTTCTGCTGAAAGGTGCAAATCTGTTGGAGTATTTGCTTTTGAGATCACTGATTTATTTTGTACTGACTCTTGCAGATTATCCCAAGATGTGTGGGTTAGGTTGATTGGCCATGCTAAGAAATTGCCCCTAAGTATCCAGGGATGTGTAAATTAGAGGGATTAGTGGGTATAATATGTAGGGATATGGGGGTAGGGCCGGGGTGGGATTATGTTTGGTGCAGACTTGATGGGCCAAAGGGCCTCTTTCTGCACTGTAGGGTTCTATGATCTATGATTATCCATGGTGTTTTACTTCACTAAGCACTGATTTCCTCCCTCAATATGGTTCTAAGATAGCATGGTGGTTAGCATTGCTGTCTCACAGTGCTCGGGACCTGGGTTTGATTCCTGGCTTGGGCCACTGTCTGTGTGGAGTTTACATGTTCTCCCCGTGTCTGCGTGGGTTTCATCCATGTGCTCCGGTTTCCTTCTATGATCCAAAGATGTGTAGGTTAGGTGGATTGGGCATGCTAAATTGACTCTGTCAGGGGGACTAGCTAGGGTAAATGCATGGGGTTATGGGGATAGGACCTGAGTGGGATTGTGGTTGGTGCAGACTGAATGGGCTGAATGGTGGCCTCCTGCACAGTAGGATTCTATGAAGCTGGATTTGACTGTGACAGGAGGGCAATTGGAAACTGATATACATTGATCAGATTGAATACTGAGGGAGCAAAACAACTTCTCATCTGTTTCATCTTTTTTAATCAGTAATGAAAATATTAGTCCGAAAAGAAATATTTTTTCTCAATATTTAATGGAATCTTTCAAACTTCCCAAGCCTCTCCTTGGCAGCAATAACGTCCAGCTTGTGAAACCAAATTCCTCATTAAGCTGCCATTATAATTTGTAGTTAGTCCTATTTGGACACACTCTTGATAACGCCTTGAATTTCATCAAAAAAATTACAGAAATTGATTGCTTTAGACAGCTGTTGCAGAATTTAAAACACAACCATAGTGAGCACCCACCATCCACTTAGAATAGTGTTTACTCATGATGCTGACTTTGCAAATTTCTTTATATTTCAAGTACAAGTCAGACTTTGTCAAATGAAAGCCTCACTTCATTTTTGGATAGAATGTCAAGGCATACTGGCCTGTGTCTGGGCCCCCATTTTGAACTTGGGAAATGATTGACATTGATTTGCGCCCTGGAATATAATTTTTCGCTTTCTAATTGTTTGGTGACATCATGTGAATACGTATTTCGTGCGGGTTAGGTGCATTGACCATACTCCCTCAGTGTACTTGAACGTGGGTCGGAGTATGGCGACTAGAGTATTTTCACAGTAACTTCATTGCAGTATTAATATGACACTAACAAATAAACTTAAAACCTGAAAAGACTTCATTTTTCAAAAGAGCATGGCCATCTTCAGATGTGGGGTAACTCATTTTTGGTGGGTTGGACATTTTTTTGGTGGGAACATAATTTTTCTGTTGCTGAGAGGGGGAACCAGCTGTACAGACTGAACCATAAGGAAGGGTAGGAAGGAAGTATTAAAATAGGACAACGTGCCTGAATGTGAACATGTGTGTAAATTTTCAGAAACTTGGTATGTTGCTGCGGAAGGTAGGCAGGGGTATGTGTAGTCGTGATCACTGGTTAAATTGTGCATTTGGGTGGGTGCTGTTCTGAAAGGTGATTGCCCCCCCATCTGCAGTAGTTTTGAATCTAATAAACCAGTGATGTTTTATGTATGTCTTGAATTACTATACTTCACTATTCTGAGAGAGAATTTCGTGCATAAATGGCTGCTCTTTGTTCTGTGGATACACTAAATCATTGGATTCCTGGCATGCTTTAACTGAAATTTAGCATGTTCAACGAACCTATTTTTCTCTCAGCAGCATAATGCCTAAAGACAAGAACTGCAACAAGAAAAATGGAAAGGCAATTTATAAATGCAAGTCTTCCTTTGAGATGGGAGGCAATTGTGAGTCAGGAGCCAGTGAAATATATTACAGTAAGAGTTGAGGCACAGGCGTGTGGTGGATGTTCCATTTCTGGACGAATAAATAGCATTAAATGGATCAAGTGCACAAGACTTTGCTCAATTTAAAATCTTGCATAAAATTTTCAGTGTTTGTATGGTTTGTGCTCAATGCTGACAGAATTTTGATTTGTAAATAACTCCATTATCAATACTATAGCTACAAGAGCAGGTCAAAGCTGGGAATTCTGTATGGAGTAACCTCATCTGCTGACTTCCCAAAATCTGTTCACCATCTACAAGGCACAACTTAGCAGTGTGATGGAGTATGGTTTAGTTGGTAGTTCTATTAATGTATAAATGATTAAACATTATCTATAACTTAAAAGCTATTCATCACGTATTAAATGTATTCAATCTTAGTCAAAGATTCATGATTAATGAACAAGCCTGATTTCAATTGTGTGCCCCACAGAGATTGGGTAGGACCATTCATGCAACCCACTCACTAGCCTAGGTTGTCTATCACTGAGAAAGCACACTTCAATCCAGGGACCAATCTAGTGAATCTTTGCTGTGTGCCTCCCATGCAAAAGTATTTTCCCCAACCTTCAACAATGGAAACACAAGCTTTGAACACTCTTTAAGGTTTGGTCCCGGCAAGTCCTTACAATTACATCAAGACCTCCTTGTTCTTTTACTTTTGTCCCTTTGCAATAAAGGCCAATATACCATTTGTCTTCCAAATTGCTTTCCACCTATCTTTGTATCTTCAGAAGTCTTGCTCATTAAATGTTGAGGGATTTAATCTGACAGTGGGGGAGTAGGTGATGGAGAGATGGAGGTACATTTTGTCAACGTACATGTGGAAGTTGATTGCTTCTGTGTCTGTTGCGAAGCGCTAAATTCGGGGAAGGAGTGCTGAGATGGTGATTGAGAATCCTGGGAACTAACTTTTGGTGAGGGAATAATGAGTAGTGGAATTTATTTTTAAATGTGTCAGTTAATGTAGTGATGCTTTAGATTCTGTGCTGTCTAAAATTTGCGAAACTACTTCACAGTTGAAACACCCATCTTGAGTTCCAGAACAGCAGCATGCAACCAGATTAGTGATGAATTCACAGCAGGAATAGTATCATTGGTTATAACACAGAGGGGGCCTTTGATCCATGTTCATGCTAGCTCACTGTAAATGCAACTCTGACACCTTTGCCTGTGGTCTTGCAATTTTTTTCTCTTCGGATAACTATCTTGTACCTATTGGAAAACTGAAATTGAATCTGCCTCAACCACACTCTCAGGCAGTGTATTCCAGATCCTTACCTCTTGCTGTTGGAGGAAAAGAAATCCCCACGTCACCTTTGGTTCTTTTCTTATTCATCCAAAGTCGGTGTGCTCCAGTTTTTATGGATGTGGGCATGGCTGGCGAGGCCAGCTTATCACTAACTACTGCTTCAAATGTGAACCTCTGCAGTCCGTGTGGCATGAGAGCCCGGAACATCACCCAAGCACAATGCAACGCCATCCATGCTGTCAAGACCAACTGCAACATTGTCATCAAACTAGCAGACAAAGGAGGATGACAGTTCGTCATACTGAAGAGAACGGATTACTGCAAAGAAGTGTACCGACAGCTGAGCAAGGAGGAACATTACAGACTGCTACCCGTAGATCTGACCAAAGAACCCACCTGCCAACTCTACACTCTGATGAAGACCTTTGATCCGGATCTTCAGAGGACCCTCTGTGCTCTCATCCCACATACTCCCCGTGTTGGAGATCTCTACTGCCTCCTGAAGATACATACGACAAACACACCTGGCCGTCCCATCATATCGGGCAGTGGAACCCTGTGTGAGAACCTCTCCTGCTACGTCAAAGGCATCCTGAAATCTGTTATACAAAGAACCCCTAGCTTTTGTCACGACAGTACGGATTTTCTACAGAAACTCAGTGCACATGGAGCAGTTGAACCAGGAGCACTCCTCGTCACAATGGATGCCTCGGCACTCTGCACCATCATCCCCCATAATGATGGCATTGCTGCAACTACCTCAGTACTCAACAGTGACAACTGCCAATCTCCAGATGCAATTTTACAACTCATCCGCTTCATTCTGGACCACAATATCTTCACCTTCAACAATCAGTTCTTCATCCAGATACGCGGAACAGCCATGGGGACCAAATTCTCACCTCAATATGCCAATATCTTCATGCACAAGTTCGAACAAGACCTCTTCACCGCACAGGACCTTCACCCGCTGCTATACATCAGTGTTCACCATGAGTCCAAAGGAAAAGAATGTCAATCACAAACAACTGTATGGTGACATCAGCAAGTTCCATCCCACCATCAGACTCACCGTGGACTACTTTCCAGAATTGGTTGCATTCTTGAACACACACACCTCCATCAAGGACAGTAACCTCAGCAGTTCACTCTACCGCAAGCCCAAGTTGTGAGATTTCTTACTGTGTAGATACACCCACAGAGCGAGTTGCAGAATTTTGGCCCTTTGCCAATGGGAGCAATTTCTTTCTTTCTACTTAGTCCCAACTCCCATGATTTTGAATACCTCCAAGTCTTTGCTCAACCTCCTCCTTATAGGGAGTACAAAGAACAAAATCAGCCCGGGAAACAGGCCCTTCGGCCCAACGAGCCCGCGCCGCCATCTCAACACCACCAGTCCACCTCTCTACCCACAACCCCTGTCTAATGTTTTATGGCCATCGAGATTGAAGGAAACTGATTTAGGGACAATTTATTCCTGCCAGTCAGCCTAACAGCACATCTTTGGGGTGTGGGAGGAAACCGGAGCACCCGGAGAAAAACCACGCAAGCACAGGGAGAATGCGCAAACTCCCACAGACACCGGCCCAAATCCATGTGTCTGCACAGCAATCAGCGATAGTCAGTGAGCTGTCGTCTTGCCTAGTATCTTGTCCAGTTTAGGCACACACTAACGACATGAAGCACTAGGCCAATCTCGAACAACCAAGAGCAGCCCCAGTACGACCCATCGCCTGTATGCCCCTCGTTGGACACAAGGTGGACTTAAAACCTGTGAATGAAAAGAGAAAAAACATTATCATACTGTACCCATTTACATTACCAAATATAGCGCATCTTCTCTCAAATTTCCTCATCCCTGGAACTGTTCTCGGATCTTTTCTGTATGCTCTCTGATGCCTTTACATCCTTCATAAAATGCGGTGCCCAGAATTGTATACAATATTCCAGTTTAGACTAAACCGGTGTTGTATGAAAACTCCCCATAATCTCTTTGCATTAGTACGTAGAAAATAGGAATAGAAGTAGACCATTCAGCATTTTGAGCCTGCTGTACCATTTATTATGATCATGGCTGATCATTTAACTCAATAACTTATTTCCACTTTTCCTCATATCCTCTGATAGTTTTTGGGGCAAAAGCGATACCTAATTCCTTCTTGAAAACATGGTGTCTTGACTTCAACTGCTTTCTGTGATCAAGAGAGAATTCCACAGGCTCAGCACTCCGGCTGAAGAAATTTCTCTTCAGTCCTAAATGGTTTATTCCATATTCTTAGATTGTGACATCTGGTTCTGGACCATGTGCACACACGTGCGCAGTTCCTCCAAAAAAACAATCGTTCACCACAACTCTCATTTTTGTTACTCATCAATTTCATCTTTAAGATGCCACATTTCTTTTATCTCCTGGGCTTCACATTTGCTGGTCAGCCTGTTCTGGGGCATTTCATCAAGTGCCTTCTGGAAGTCCATGTACCCTGCATCAACCCTGTTATCCTTATAAAGCCTCTTAACCTCATCAACCCTTTGTTATTTCATCAAAAAATTCAGTCAAGCTAGTTAAGCAAGTTTTGCTTTTTACAAAGACTGACTTGCTTTCCTTAACTTAAATGTATCCATGTGATTTGATTTTTGCCTCAGATTATCAGTTCTAAAAGCTTTTCATGACTGAGGCTAAACTAATTGGTTTTCAGTTGCTGGGCTAATCCTTGCATCCTTTTCTGAACAAAGGTTTAACAATACCCATGAGAAATAAATATGGAGTATCTAAAGCTAGAGTACCGTGGATGACTAAGAATATTGAGAAAATAACAAAGAAAAGAAGAGGCATATAATGCATGCCAGAATAATAATAGCAATTGAAATCAGGCAGAGTATCTCAATTGCAGATTGAGGCTGGAATGAGGAAGGAATGGCAGGCTGTGCTAAAAGAAATAGTAAAATGTTATTCAAACATATTAATGGCGGAAGATCAGTGAAGGGTAGAGAGAGGGCCATAAGGGACAAGCAGGGTAAACTGCTTACTGATGCAGAGGTATTAAATGAGTACTTCTGTCTTTGCCAAGACTGTGGCCCAGTTGAAAATGTGGGTGTTGAGCAATTGAGCAATATAATGATAGATAAAGAAGAGGTGCGAAAAAGGCTGACAACATTCCAGGTTGAGAAGTTGTCAAACCTGGATGAATGCACCCTGGATTGCTGAGAGAGGTAAAGGAGCAAATTATCGGACCATTGGCAGACATTTTCCAGGCCTGTTTGAATTTGTCCTGGGGAACTGGATGATTGCAAATGTGATGCCATTGATTAAGAAATGGGCATAAAATAACTCAGGAAACTACAGAGTTGTCAGCTTGACATCAATAGTGGGAAAACTGATGGAGGCCAGAATATAGGATAAAGTAAGTATACACTTAGAAAAATAAGTCAATTCTAGACTATCTAACTTGGCTTTGTCAAGGATAGGTCATGCCTGACAAATTTTAACTGAGTTCTTTAATGACATGCCACAGGCAGTGGACTTTGACAAAGCATTTGATATGGTGCCGCATGACAGGCTGGTTAGCAAATGAGAAATGTTTGGGATTGATGCGTCCTTGGCAGCATGGATTAAAAGTTATTAAGAGTTAAGAAACGGTGGGTATGTATATAGATGGACATTTCTCAGACTGGAGACAAGTTGAAAGTGGTGTTCCCTAGGGATCACTTTCTGGACCCACCCTCCCCCTTTTCTGATTTATATAAACTATTTACAGATGAGGGAAAAATCTCTCAATTTACGGACGATTCTAAGTTAGGGAGAATAGTAAATTGCGAGGATGACACTGAGCGACTTCAGAGAGACAAATTGGCCAAATGGGTTGACACCTGGCAGGCAAATTTCAGTGAGAGTAATGCATTTTGCTCAAATCAACATGAGACAATCCAGGTTCGATGACACAACTTTTGAGGGGAGTACAGGGGCAGAGGGACCTTGTGCATCATTCTCTGAAGATGGTCAGGCAAGTTGAAACAGTTAAGACTAATAGGGTCCTTGGGTTTATAAATAGAGACATGAACTATAAAAGCAAGGAAATGATGCCAGTCTTTGACAAAACATTAGTCGGACGACATTTAGCATATCAACAACATTGTGTTTGGTTCTGGGCACCTTATGGATGTTAAAGACCTTGAGAGTGCCAAGGAGATTTACTAGAATGATACAAGTGAAGAATTTTGGATGCCTGGCAAGATTAGAAAAATTGGGACTATTCTCCTTTGGCATAGAGAAGATTAAGAGGTGATCTTATTGAGATGTTCAAAACTATGAACAATTTTGACAGGGTAAAGAAGCATATTCTGTTTCCAGTCATTGACAGATCACTGACTAGGGATCATAATTTCAAAACATTCAGCAAGAGAGCTTGAAATGAGATGAGGAGAAACTTCTTTACTCAAGAGTTGTTGGGATTTGGAATGTGCTACCTGGGACAATGGTGGATGTGGATTACATAAGTGCTTGCAAAAAAAAGTATAGCACCGTATCAAATGTTTTCTCAAAGTCCACTGCCTGTGGCATGTATTTAAAGAACTCAGTTAAATTTGTCAGGCATGACCTATCCTTGACAAAGCCACGTTAGATAGTCTAGAATGGATATATATTTGAAAGTGATGCATTTAGAGAGCAACAGAGATAGGGCTGGAGGATGGGATGAACTCTGTAGCTCTTTCAGGAACTGGTGCTGACATGATAGGCCAAATCGCCACCTCCTGTGTTGTAAAATTCTATGATTCTGTCCTTGCAGTTCCCAGGTCTTCTGGTACTGCTCCTGTGCTTAAGGAGGAATAGAAGATTGTGTCTCTGCAATTTCAGCTCTTCCCTCATTATCTTGGGATGCATCTCATCAGGCCCTGGTTATTTATCAAATTAAGTATAGCCAGGCATTCATCAGGATCGGTTTTTGCCTTCCCAATATCCTGACTACCTGCTTTTTCAGTATGACTTGGGCAGCATTTTCATCCATGGGAAAGTTAGGTACAGATTACTAATTTTGTATCTTAGCCATGTACTCTGTCTCAATGCATAAATTTTCTTTTTGTTCCTCAGTTGACCCACATTCCTCCTTTTGCTTTTTTTTCGCTCTTAAAGGCTATATAGCGACATGACAAGCTTGGATTCCCTTTTGTTAGCTGTCATTCTCTCTTCACATACTCTGCTTTTCTTTTTCTATTTACCTCTGAACCTCAAATATTAACCTGTTTGTGCTATCACATGACATGTGTCATACAAAATGTTTTTACTACTGCTTCTCACTTTCTCATCATGGCTTTGTTTGTCCATCTCCCCTTTTGGTGGAATGTGCTTCTCTTGAGAACTGTCTTCTCAAGATAGCGATTGTTCTGTTTCAGTTTTGTATGCCAGTCTTTTGATTCCACTTACCTGGGCCAGATTTGTTCCTATGCCATGAATTTAACCCTTCGCCAATCAGGTATAATCACTTGAGATTGCTGTTTGTTCTCTTTCAAAGCTAATTAAAATGTATTCTGTGAGTACTGTATCCTAAATGTTTCCCCACTGACAGTTAATCCACTTTGCCCACTCGTTTCCTAGAACCAAATCCATGAGTATCATCTTGTTTGTTGGATCAGAAACATAACATCCAGAAAACTTTTTTGAACATCCTTCGGAAATTATTCTCTGTAATGACCTAATTATGTTAGGGGTGTGAGTTTTTTCACTAAAAGATGGGGTTTGCACATGTGGATTCAAAGAAACAACAAATTTATTGAAGAGCTGTTCTCTCAACCTGACAACCTGCTAAGTCATCTAATGACATCGCCATTAATTCATGGGATCGGCTCTTAAAGCAACCTGCAACATCTTTAAATATATAACATTCTCTTTTTCAGTTTTTCTGTTCTTGTACCAGTTTATATTTTTGAAGTCCCTTATTATAATTGTTTATTTTTGAATGATCCTTGATCTTGTATTGAAGTCAGCTCCCAATCCTACACCAAAAAATCCAAACTCTTCCTTATTATCTACTCGTCACTGATGTGAAATCCACTGTGGTCAAACTTGATCAGTCGAAGGCAGCTGTTCAGCTCCTGTCTACACAAAATAATAATGAATACCTTTTGCATTAGTTTTGGTGACTTGGTTGTTGGAAATAATCTCCAAATTGGCAATTCTGCAATCTGTGAGATGATGGAGGCAGGTGGATTTCAACTGCCGAAATAGTACTATTTTATAAGTTGACTCCATACTTTGTGGCTGAAGATTTGACCATAGGAACTTGATTTTTACATGGGTGTTTTCCTTGCAAATTTGACGGAGGTGCAAAACTAGAGAGTATAGTATACACAGGAGGTCAATGGTACCTGCACTGAGGTGAAATCTCTGGAAGTAGATTCCTTCCTTTAGTCCTGGCCATGGACATTTAATTTGTTTTTTCCTTTGAGCACATTCCATTGGATAAGAAACAGTGCCTTGATTGGTTGCCACTGAATGCAGCCCAAGCAGAGAGATTAACCTGGAAACGACCGTACCTTTCAGTATAGAATTCAATAACAGCTCTGTTAATTATAAAATGTTCACTGCTTTTTGTCTGCCAGGTGATGCACATTTTTTTTAAAATGAAGATTGTCTCTAAAATTTTTAAGGCATGTCTTGTATTGCTCAGGGGTCCCCTGCTCTTCTTTGTCATATATACAGTTACCACTGTTGTACAGTTCTGTAACTGGACAAAACAATGTTGCCCTCATAATGCTGGAATCTATTTGATTCTAGTTGAAAGCCATGTTTATTGGGGTTTTGCCATTTGTGAGGTTTCATTGGAACGTAGCCTCATTAATGGTGGGACATCACTGCTGATTGGATCATTGACCGCAGTGCCACAAATCTTTCTTCAGCACTGAACTTTAATCAAGCCTACCACCCTTTCTCCTTTGTTTCTTTCATTTCCCATGTTTCTTGAACACTTTGCAGGAATATTTAGTCCTCAGTTCTGCCTTTTTTGAGTCAAGTTTTTGTTAGTGTTGTAACATTATATTCCTGCTTGACTATCTGCACCTGTAGCTCAGCAATCTTATTTATCACATACTATGCTTTCAGATGCATGCAGTGTAAGCTTAATTTTGACCGTATTGTATTCATTCATTTTTTGGTCCCACTTTGTCATACTGTTTCTTATTCGAATGCCACGGATATCAGAGGTAGGCTCTTTACTCAGAGGGTAGTAAGGGCGTGGAATGCGCTGCCTGCAGCAGTTGTGGACTCGCCAACTTTAAGGGCGTTCAAATGGTCAGTGGATAGGCATATGGATAACATTGGAATAGTTTAGGTTCGAGGGCCATTAGATTGGTTCCACTGGTCGGTGCAACATCGAGGGCCGAAGGGCCTGTACTGCGCTGTTATGTTCTATGATTTCTTGGTCTTCCATCTTTTGTGCACTTAGTTTTCCTTCTCTGATGTTACATCTTGATTCCCGTTCTGCTGCCAAGTTAGTTTGAATCCTCAAGAGAATGAACTAATTTCCTTGGAAGGACATTGCTCCCAGCACTATTCAGGTGCAACCGGTCTGGTTTGTATTGGTCCCATCTTCGTCAGAATTGGCCCATTATTTGCAGGGATAAAAACCCTTCCATCCTGCACCATCTTCCCAGCTGCACACCCATCTGCACGCTCCTCCAATTTCTATAATCTCAAACCCTTGGCACTGGAAGGATTCTGGAGGGATCTATCTTACTAGTTTCTTGCCCGGCTCCCTAAAACTCACTTGCAAGTCCTGGCACTTCAGTCATCATCTTATTGACTGGCAGAGCAGTCTGGAATGGGCTTCCTACTTTCTCTTATGTTCTTATGACTTCATTTTCCTTTTGTACCTATGCCTTTGGCATCCATATGGATCACAACTTCTGGCTGGCTGTTTTACCTCCCTTGCTGTGCAGATGCACAGTGACATTCTTGATCTGGCCACCAGTTCACATACCATCCTGGATTCACATCCATATTGGCAGTCATGGTTTTTTATTCTCTAACCAGAGAATCCCCAGTCACACTTTTCCATTCTTCCTCGTGCTCCCCTGTGTAGCTTAACTATCTGTGTTACTATTGACTTGTCTGCAGCTGCAGTCCCCAGAGGAAACATCATTCCCTCAAACCTTTGGAAATGAATATCGCTTGGAGAGCAAGATGCACCTGAGCAAGGGGGACTCCCACAGTATTGCCGATCTATTTTCCAATTAAGGGAGATTTAGAAATTCTGGTTTGCAAGGCCCACTTCACTTCGTGTCTGAGTGACTTGCCATTCTTGAAAAGAGTATGCTTACCAGTCAGTGTTGAAATTGACTCCATAAAACGTCTTTGATATTGGTACTTTCTGTTTGGGATTCTTGGCGACTTGGCATTTGTGAAGCCGTTCCCAGTGTTAATATTGTTTTTGGGATAAAGCAGCAGTTTTAACAAATGCACAAAAACCTGTGTTATAATTTTGCTGCATGAGTGAGGGAGTCAGTTTTAGAACATGAATCCTGGCAGCTGACTCTTGAATACTGGTCTCCCTCAATCCCAAATTAAACAACAGTAAAAAAAAACTCAGAATAATGCCATAACCTCGTTGAATTGCAAGCATTATGTTCCCTCATTATTGTTTAAAGCTATAATTCTGTTAATTTTATTTTGAACAATTCCTGAGAGATTTTTGCACTGTCCTTGTTCTGGCACTGAGCTTATACTGCTGCATCAGTTTGAAGGCTGCCTTATATGGAGCTTTATGATGAATCAGTAATTTTGAAAATTGAAAAGTAGCTGTGTTGGAAAAGATAAACATGAAGTAAATTTTATAAATGGGCTGATTCCAAATGAAAGCACAGTATTCTTTTAGGGCAAGTGCAACAAGGCCATCTGTATTGAGCAAGTGATTTTTATCTCATCTTTACATGTGCTCTGGATGTTTGATCTAGCTAATGGATTTTTGTTGTTAGATCTGTGTTACATAGACAATGTAAGAAGTCTCTTAACACCAGGTTAAAGTCCAACAAGTTTTTATGGTAGCAAAAGCCTCAAGCTTTCGGAGCGCTGCCCCTTCGTCTGGTGAGTGGGAGTTCTATTACTGTGTTTCTCTTCCTGTGTTTACCCCAGTCCAACGCCGACATCTCCACATCATGACTACCATCAACGCCGCAAACTGCTGGCTCCAAGTGGAGAGGATCTCCAAGAAGATCACACATATTGACACCGACATCAAGTTTCTTGAATAGAACTCCCAGCCACCTGACGAAGGGGGCAGTGCTCCAAAAACTCGTGGCTTTTGCTACCAAATAAACCTGTTGACTTTAACCTGGTGTTGGACTTCTTACTATTTACCCCAGCATCCAACGTTGGCATCTCATCATACAGAGACAATAACAGCAGCCTATCAAGGTCCCCTAGACCATTAAGCAGTTCATGTTTTGTGGGATGAATAATGGCAAACAGTGAACTCCGTGCTCTGTGTTAGAGTAATGCTATGCATCCTTTTTATCTACTCAAATAAGCAAGTAGTGGCTTAACATTTCATCCAAGAGAACATATCTGACAGCATCTCACATCCTCAGTACAGTGCTTGCCTCGGATTATGCAGGCAAACTGGGGTTTGCCACCCACCCGATCAGAGGAGCCAATCCCATCATATCACTGCTGTCTGGAAGTAAGTCAATTCCTACCAGAGCTTGCATCCTTTTGTTATTTTTAGGAAAAACAGAATGGCAGAGTAATATATATATGGTGATAGATTGGGAAATTACTGTCATTTTCACTATAATGAACAGTTCAATGTCAAATTTGAAATTCTTGGGAAATGTTAATTTACAAAAGTACTAGATGTCCTAGTGCACCAGTCACTGAAAACAAGCATGCAGATACAGCAAGCAGTTAGGAAAGCATGTGCAAGAGGACTTGAGTACAGGAGCAAGGATGCCTGAGTACAGGAGCAAGGATGCCTTAATACACCTTTTCGGAACCTTGAAGAAATTACACCTGAAGTATTATGTGCAGTTTTGGTCATAACTAAGAATGTACTTGCGATTGAGTGAGTGCATAGAAAGATAAACCAGACTGATCCTGAGAGGGCAGGATGTCTTATGAGGAGACAGCACTCAATGGAGTTTAGAAGAATGAGAAGGGATCTAATTAAAACATATAAAACTCTTGGACAGATTGGATGCAGGAACGTTGTTTCCTCTAACTGGCGAAGGTACCTAGAACAAGGGGGTCACAGTCTCAGGATTATGACTTGAGGAGGAATGTCTTTACTTCAAGGGTGGTAAATCTGTGGAATTCTCTACCACAGAAAGCTGTGGAAGCCAAATCATTGAATCTTTGGGGAGAAAGATTGAGTAAGGCATTGAGATGAAAAATCAGCTATGATCATATTGAATGGCAGATCAGGCTCAAAAGGTGGAATGACTTACTCTATTTTCTTTGTTTCTATTGCTTATGTTTATTCAGTCACTCTGAAATGAAATTCCTCTATTATACTGCGTATTGTGTTTTATCACATTGCAATTCCCCTCTCAATTTCTCTGTCCTTTTTAAATATCCTATAATCTGGAATATTCGACTTCCAGTCATGTCCAGGTTGCAGTTTAATCTCTCTAAATGTTTACTACATCATATTCTTAAAGTTGAATTTGCTTCTGAATCACTTGTGCTACTTATTATGCTGTGTACAGAAATCTTAGTTGAAAAATTGTTCCCACCTTGTCCGTATGCCCTATTTGGCCTTTTCTCACAATGACATTATAGCGTGGACACTCCCTTCTCGCTCACATAATTTGGTGTTTGTTGAGTAAAAATTATTTTTTGTTAATGGCAGCATCTTTGTGATGCTGTAGTTCCTTGGGTTTTTTGGAGGTTTGGCAGAGTGTTTTGGTTGGGGGTTTGAAGTTGGTTGAAAGAGGCAGCAATTACTGTGAAATATTGGAAAGCAACACCTTCAGGCTTCTTTTAAAAACTGATGATGGTGATATTGTGAATGAAGTTGAGGAAATGTCAAACGTTTTTTACTTGTGCTCGTATTTTGGATAATATGCTAGATTTCTGAAGGAAACTCTTGAATCTGGGCAGGGACTCGCCATAATTAATGAAATTAACTAATAAAAACAAATTGTGACACTAAGGATTGACAAGTTGGTTAGGGTTTAAAGGAATTTGGTAAAAACATTGCAGATGCCGCTAACCTCTCAATCTTCTGAAGTAATGTCTGCTTAGGAAGTGTTCGTGTAGAATGCCTTTTACTTTGCTGTTTAAGAAAGTGAGAGGGAAGAGCCAGACAATTATCGATTATAGACCAGCTAACCAAGTATCTGGTATTGAGAAAATACTGGAGTTCACAATTAACCATAGTGTGCTGATCACATTGGTCATTCTGTTTTCAGTTCATCAGCAAAAATCAGGATAGATTTGTAAAGGATGAGTCATACCTGATGAATTTAGTGGGTTTTTGAAGACTGCTAAACCTTTGGGCAGGGAATATCTGTGAATTTTGTTTTGTAGGTTACCACAAGACATTTGAGGTCCTTCAAGATCCTGTTAGCCAAAGTTGAAGCTTCTGGAATTTAAGACAAATTGCTGATGAGGAAATAAGCTGAGTTGCAGCAAATGGAGATTGGAATAGGGAAGCTGCAACGCAGGACTACGTGCACGCTCAAATGTCTAAGCAGCAGATTAAAAACAACTAAAGCTACCCCACAACCAATGGATCAGGCAAAAACTCTGCAGTCCTGCCAAATCCAATGGTGAATGGTGATGGACAGTGACAGAACTAATAGGTGGGAACTCCAAAATCATCCCCATCCTGAAAGATGGTGGAGTCCACTTGAGATGATAACACAAGTCTGAAATGTTGAGAAAATGCCAAGTGGGTGATCTGGCTAATCTGATCTGGAGGACAAGAATGCAAAGGAATAGAAGCCATGCAAGATTTGAACAAAACTCAGATTAGACCACAGCTAGATACTCTGAGCAATTCTGGACGCTACACCTTAGGAAGGATATATTGGCCTTTAGGAGGGAGTGCAGGTTTGTTGGAATCATATCTGGATTACAGAAAGGTTAAATTGCAAGACAAGGTTGCGCAACGTATATCTCTATTCTCTTGTATTTAGATGGGTGAGGGGTGATTTGATCAGCATTTCGAGAGAAGCAAGTATAGACCACATAATTCAGAGTCTGCTCGGCCATTCAGTGCAATCATGTCTGATTATCTGTCTCAACTTCATTTTGCCATTGATTCTTCAATTCCTAGATTGCATGGAAGACCAATGAGCTGTGTTTCACTGTTAACTACTCAGTGATGGAGCACCCACAACCTATTCAAAGATTCACAACCCTTTGAATGAAGAATATCTCCATCTCTATCCTAAAAGCTTGACCCTTTATCCTGAGACTGCTCCCCTCATCTTCTAGATTTACCAGCCACAAGAATCTCTTGTCTACCTTGTTGAATCTCTCCAAAATCTTGTGTTTCAACGGTATCACTTCACGTTAACACGAACTGATGGGGCTGGAAGGGCGCATTTCCACTGGTTCAGTTGTCACTGAGTGGGGAGCATAGTCTCAAAATAGAACTGAGTATTTCAACAGGGAGGTTAGGAGAAACTTGTACGTGCAAAGAAAGCTGTGTGGAGTGAGCTGACGGATCAACCATGATCTCATTCAATGGCAGAACTGGCTTAATGGACTGAGAGGGTCTGGATTAAGTCAATGTTTAGGGTGGACAGTGAGAGCCTTTTTCCTCGGACGGTGGTGGCTAACACGAGGGGACATAACTTTAAATTGAGGGGTGGTAATTATAGGACGGATGTCAGAGGTAGGTTCTTTACTCGGAGGGTAGTAAGGGTGTGGAATCCCCTGCCTGCAGCAGTAGTGGACTTGCCTACTTTAAGGGCATTCAGATGGTCATTGGATAAGCAAGTGGATGATATTCGAATAGTATAGGTTAGAGGGTCATTAGATTGGTTCCACTGGTCGGCGCAGTATCGAGGTTCGAAGGGCCTGTACTGCGCTGCAATGTTCTATGTCTGTAACTGACATTTTATGTTTACACTGAAATTGTTTCTGGTCTCGCTCCTTATCTTCTGCCTGAAATGTTAAGCAAACCTAGTCAGATTAAGATTGGGCCTGAGTGTGATGCTGTGAATAGTTACACAAGGCATTGGTTAAAATATTGCCATGTGACTTGTGCCGAAGCAACCATAGACCTGCAGGAGTTGGCACTTCAGGATAAAAAGGGTGAAAGAAAAAACAAATTGCAAGGAAGTGACTAATCTCCTAAATCTTTGAAATTTCCAAGGATGAAATAAAAAAATTGATAGCCCAGAGGTGAAATTAAAGCCAGAAAGTGCTGGAAATGCTCAGCGTGCCTGGCAAAATCTGTGGTGAGAGAAACATATTTCAGGTCGGTCCACTTATGTCAGAATTGGGAGTACTTAGACCTATATTAGTATTGAAGGTGGGATGGTAAGAAAAGGGAAGTAGGTGTGTAGAAGGTGGGAGAGATGAAATAACAGAAGAAATGATCAGCAAAATATAGCCAAGAGGCAAGTAAAGAAATAAGTGTCCACTGGAAATGTAAGTTGGAAGGCAAAATCTCCTGTCCAAAAGGAAGCATGAAGGATCTGAAATTGTAGAGCTGTGTTGAGTCCAGAAGGTCCTGAATGGCTTAAGCTCAAGATGAGCTGCTGCTGTTTGAGCTTGTATTGAACTTCATTGGTACAGTGAAGGAAGCTGAGGAAAGGTAGATCATAGTAGGAGTGAAGGGAAGAATTAAAATGACAGGCCCTTGGAAGCTGATGTCACATTGGATTGATGTGGAGTTGCCAGCATTGGACTGGGGTAGGCACAGTCAGTAGTTTCACAACACCAGATTAAAGTCCAACAGGTTTAATTGGTGGCATGAGCTTTCAGAGCAGTGCCCCTTCAACAGGTGAGTCTGATGAAGGGGCAACCTCTGAAAGCTTGTGCTACCAAATAAACCTGTTGGACTTTAACCTGGCATTGTGAGACTATTTAGTGTCACATTGGATTGAAAAAGAGTGTTCCCCAAAGTGATCATCTGACAATGAACTGATGAAAGATTGCAGTAGGATGAGATTGCAATAAATCATTACTGATGTTACAGTGGTAAATCTAGAAGGAGGAGGAACCAGCCAAGTTCATTAGTATTTTGGTAACAGAGGTACATTTTGAAGTGCTGGAATTCTGCCACGTGATACAAATACACTCTTAAACCAGACACTGTAAACTGACTGTTAGATAAGCCCTGTAAATGGGTAGCTACTGATGTTCCGTGACACAGGACTATCTTAATGTAATTTTGGAGGTGTTTTCCACACCTTTAATCAGTGTCACAAATAGGGTTCAAATGCTCTGGAGTGACAAGTGAATGTACTCTCTCCTTCCTCCGCCCCACATGGAAGAGACAGAATCTGAGGAGCTAATGCTCCAATCACAATTCTCTTTCCTCATGTTCAATGCTGTGGCTTCCACCTTTACCTCTCCTGCCGCTTTTGGAGATAGAATCTATGATTGGAGGAGCAGTAAGGGTGGGAGTGTGGGAAACTGTGACTGGAAGCACTGGAGCAGGAAGAATTATAGAAATGATAAAGCACAGAAAGGGCCATTCAGTTCATTTTGACCATGCCAACCCAAATTATTCTGGCTGGCCCCTGCTGCCATTATTATCAATCACTTGGAAGGTAGTTTTGATGGGAGGTGAGAAATGGTTTCTGCTATTAGGTTGGATAACCTGGTTAAATTGGATTTGTAGCATTGGTGGATTGAACCTGCTTCCTGTAGTTCAGTGCTCGACTGACCCTGTTTTGGATGCTTTGGAGCTGGAATGATGATGATGGGTGCATTTGTGATTTTCATTTGCTCAGGACTGCCGAGTGGAGCCTCTTTCACAGATCCCTCAGTGATGCTGCACACACAATTGCAGAACGTGCATGCAACCAAAAATTAATTTTATGAGAGGTCCAAGGGGCCACTTGCAAAAGAGATGAGTCATTTGGAAATTTGGGCTGATTGCTAGCTAGTTGAGTTGGTTTTTGTGGCCATTTTCTTGAAGCTGATCCCCAGCTTGGGCGATGGCACGCTATTAAACTGTGGAAAGAACAGACTGCTTTTTTTTTATTTTATGCTGTCATAAATATTCATCAAGGAGTTATACATATGCATGTAACTCTGGCTTGGCCAGTGGCTGCACCTGACTGAAAGTTTCCTAGACAGTCTGACACTGAGCTCAACCCCGGAAGAAGGAAAGCTGGACACCAACAAATGGCAGGAGTCTTCACTTGGCAATGCTAATCCATGGTCAGTGGCCACTGTACTAGAATTGGGACTGGCACTGACTCAGTCTCTGGACACATGGGTCAGAGATATTTGTGGTGGAAAGAATCAGGAAGAGGAGTGGGACTAACTTGGTTTTTGGAAAATGCCAAAGCAGTGGGCTGAATGGCCTTCTTTTGGGAAGTATGATTCAGTGATAAAACTTCTTCTGCAAATGTACCAAAGAGGCAGGACGTCAGCCACTAATATAATTTAACCAGCTACTAAATAGATTATACCAGGCTCAAAATTATTATCAGCCCATTTGACAAGGACAGGCTAAAACAAGTCGGGGGGGGGGGGAGGGGTGATGTATAATATAATATAAACATCTGTTGCCCAGCTCTGCACAAGGTTGCATAATTCATTGAGATTATATAATGAAACAGGTAACCCATTTTCCTGATTAGTGTATCGCGAGAACTTACTGTGTTACATTACTCTGATCTTTAAAATTGTTGTCAAGTTGCTTTTAACACTGCTTGTTTTTCCCAGAAATTGTTCTTTCTGCAGTTATGTCTTTTAATATCACAACTATGAAAAGGAAGGTTAAAGCAGTGACATGAATAAAACGAATTGCAGGATACAGTCCAAGATGGTGGTGACGTTCATAAACAGACTAAATATTAACATTGAGTCCAAGACGAGTGATTGCGTATGATTGAAGAAGTGAATGGATAGCTGCAGGCAGTCGACACCGTGATGCATGTTTTACACACATGCCTCCATGCACAGAATGCTATATGGGGTATATTTATATGATTTGCTTTGTCATAGTTTTGTGACCTTACTGTTTTGGAACTATTTTCAGGCTATATCAGAGCCAGTTTTGCCTATCAAGCCAATTCAGTATTTGAGTATTTGCTTCCTGTGGGAAGTGTTTTTCTGTTGCTCATTTCTGAGAAGTAGGTATTGCTGGCAAGAGCAGTATAACTGTTTATCCCTAATTGCACTTGAGAAGGTGTCGGTGAACCACTAGACTTCATATTCTGTGGCTACATTTACAATACTATTTGGAGGAAGTTCCAGGATTTTGCCCCATCGCTGAGGGAACAGCAATATCAAAGTTAGGAGGATGATGTCTAATTTAGAGGGGCACTTGCAGGTGGTCAATTATCCACGCATCCAGTGGTCTCGCTCTTCCAAGTGGTCAAGGTGCTACATTAGATGGAGCTCCTGAAGGACTTTGGGGAATTGCTGCAGTGCATCTTGTAAATGGTACCCTTTGTGAACACTCTGCCCTGTGGTAAAGGGAATTAACATTTAAGGTAGTGAATGATGTACAGGCCAGTGGCCTGATCTGTCTTCTGTGGTATTGAGCCTCTTGCGTTGTTGGAACTGCACTTAAGCAGGTGGAAAGTTAGATTCGTAGGTATTTACAGCATTGTATGAGGCCATTTGGCCTACTGTGTCCAGGCAGTTAACAAAGATTTGATTACTCAAATCTTATTTTCCACCCCATAGCTCTGAAGATTACGGCAGTGCAAGTGAGTAGCTAAATACTTACTAAATGTTCCAAGATTTTCTGCCGCAAGCACCCTTCCAGGTACAGTTTCAGACTCCCACCACCTTCACCTACTCTGAGCTTTCTCTCAGTAATTGACCCCTCTACTAATGGAAACTGCCTTTTGATCAACCCAAATATTCCATTACATTCCTGGCTTGTCTTGTTCATGTTTTGAGAGCTCAGTCTCGGGTAAAACTGCAGTGCAAGGTGACCTAGCAGGATGCACTTGGCTCCTGCCTCACTTCGTTGTAATTATACCTGACATGTTAGCATATACTTTTCACTTTGCTGATAGTTGCTTCATGAACTACCAAGGTTTAAGATTCTATGACTTTTTTTGTAGAAAGGATTGGTGTGAGTAGGTTTTCGTTTTTTTTATGTAATTAAGATTCTAATGAGCTAGATTTGATTTTTTCCCACTGGAGGTAAATGACCAATTTGTTAACCAGTATAACCAGGCATTCCTATCGTATTAGCAACCAGATGTTTTTTCTGATGTTGAGTAAGGGAAAGGTTTTATTCAGGAACACAGGAAAATTTTCCATGCTTCTTGAAACAGTGTGGGATCTTCGGGTAGATGGGGCCTCTGCTCATCTAAAAGATGGTATCTTTGACAGTGCAGCGCTCTACCGTGTCAGCCTAGATTTTGGTGTCCAATTCTGTGGTGTGGGAGTTGAACCCACATCCTGTCTATTTATGAGCCAAGTTCAAATTTGTGGAATGAAAGAGACAGTAGCAATAAGAAAACTGTAGTGGTGAACGCTTCAAGGTTCATGGTGAAGTTCTCTAGTGATCAGTATTGGGACCCCTCTTTCTGATGTATAATTGTGACCGAGACCTTAGTGTGCACAGTGGAATTTCAAATGTTGCACATTATACAAAACTTGGAAGTATTGTGAGCTGTGAGGATTGGTGTAGAACTTGTGGGTTGGTGACAGAAGTTTGTCATGGGTGGCAGATGGAATTGAATGTAGACAAGTGTGAAGTGATTCATTTTGGCAGGAAGAATGTGGAAAGACAATATAAGCAGTAATAATACAAACAAAATGAAGTATTATTCCAAATTGGATGAGGGAGCAAAGGACCTGGGGGTATATCTGCATGAATCATTGAATGTGGCACAACAGGCTGAGAGTTTGGTTAATAATGTGCCAGAATCCTGAATACAACAGCAAGGAATCAATGATAAATTAAAAGCCATCCCTCCCATGTCCAACGTGATGTGTGGAGCATCATGTGCAGTTCCGGTTACCGCATTACAGGAAGGATGTAATTGTTGTGGCGAGAGTGTAGAGATTTGCTAGACTGTTGCCAGGGTTGGTGATTGGAGAGGTTGGCGTTGTTTGGAACAGAGAGGGGTGACGTGATTAAGGTATACAAATTGACGGGCGTAGGGAGAGAGAGGACAGGAGAAACCAGTTTCCCTGGGCAGAGACTTCAAAATCTAGGGGTCAGAGACTCAAGCTAAGTAGCAGAAGGATTAGAGGGGACATGAGAAAAAACGTAACTACACAAAGGGTGGTGGGTGTCTGGAATTTGCTGGCTGAGTTGGTGGTGGAGGCAGACACCCTAAATTTGTTTAAAAACTACCTAGATCTGTACCTTAAGTGTCATAAGCTACATGCTATCTACTAGTTGCAGGAGGATGGGATTAGAAAGGGCACCTGGGTGTCTTTGGGTTATCATGGACAAGATGGGCCAAATGCCCCTTTCTATGCTATATCATTTCTATGGTTCAATATCACCACCAAACACCTCTTCCCCTCCCATGTCAACATTCTGAAGGGACTGAGCCCTGTGTCACACCCTGGTCCACTCTTCTATCACCTGAATCACCTCATCCCCTTTCCACAGCACCTTTCAATGCAATTGCTTGAGGTTTAACCTCTGCCTCTTTACCTCCTCTCTCCTCATTGTCCAAGCTGCAAACATGTCTTCCAAGTGAAGAAGCAATTGACTTGTACTTACTTCAATTAAGTTTACTTCAGAAGTTGCAGCGAGACATAGATAGGATGCAACACTGGGTGGAGAAGTGGCAGATGGACTTCAACGGGGATAAATGTGTAGTGGTCCATTTTGGCAGGTCCAGTGGGATGAAGGAGTATAATATTAAAGGTAGGACTCTTAGAAGTGTAGAGGAGCAGAAGGACCTTGGGGTCCAGGTCCATAGGACTCTTAAATAGGCCTTGCAGGTGGGCGATGTGGTCAAGAGGGCGTATGGTGTACTGGCCTTCATTAATCGAGGGATTGAGTTTAGGAGTTGGGAGGTAATGCTGCAACTTTATAAGACCCTTGTCAGACCCTACTTGGAGTACTGTGCGCAGTTCTGGTTGCCTCACTACAAGAAGGATGTGGAAGCTATTGAGAGGGTGCAGAGATTTACAAGGATGTTGCCTGGATTGGGAGGCATGCCTTATGAGGATAGGTTGAGGGAGCCTAGGTCTTTTCTCCCTGGAGAGACAAAGTTTGAGAGGCAACCTGATAGAGGTTTATAAAATGTTGAGAGGTATAGATAGGTTGGATTCTCGGAGGCCATTTCCCAGGGCTGAAATGGTCACTACGAGAGGACACAGGTTTAAGGTGCTGGGGAGTAGGTGCAGAGGAGTTGTCAGGGGTAAGTTTTTCACTCAGAGGGTGGTGAGTGAGTGGAATTGTCTGCCATCGGTGGTGGTAGTGGAGGCGGCGAACTCGTTGGGGTCTTTTAAGAGACTTTAGAATGAGTACGTGGGATTTAATGGGATTGAGGGTTATAGATAGGCCTGGTAGGTATAGATATGATTGGCGCAACTTGTGGGCCGAAGGGCCTGTTTGTGCTGTAGTGTTCTATGTTCTTCATAATGTACCCTTGGAGGGACCAAATTGAGACTGGGTGACAGCTTTGAACACCTCCATTCGGCCTGCAGACATGACTGACCCTGGCCTTTCAGTTGCTTTCCATTTCAGTTCATCATCTTACACTCATGCTCATCTTCTTGTCCTTGGCCTGCTGCAAACAAGCAAGGGAAACACCATTTGCTCTTTCCATTAGGCATTTTACAGTGTCTGGACTCAGTGTCGAGTTCAACAAAAGACTCTGAATCTGAAAACAAAAAAACTCTGATCACCATTTTGTTAATTCTTTCTTGTTTTCAGACAGAGCTGACCTTTATTCTGCTATTCACACCTACTCTGGACCTGTACTTTGTAACTTTTTATTTCTTTCGATACAACTTGCTGTGCCTCCAACTTAGTAGCATTTGCAAATTTGGATGTACAACTCTTTCTTCCTTCACCAACTTCTAAACTTGTGTGGTGAAAAATTGAGACCCCAGTGCAGGTCTCATGGGAATGTATCTCACTTTTAAATGTTAATTTTAAATTTTCTTTCACAATCTCAACTTTCATTTATGGTTAACGTTAAAATTCTTTTTCTCAGTTGTTCCTTTGATGTCTGCTGATAAACAAATTTGGAATAAACTATATAGTTACATTTTTTATTGCATTTCCATTCAATGCCGTTCCGAAGGTTTAGTGATTATCCTTCTGACTAATTGAGAGGTTTGGTTTGGTCCAGAGACATGAGCTCCAATCCTACAATGGCAGCCAGGAATTTAAATCCAGATGATAAATAAATTAGACATAAGAACATAAGAAATAGGAGCAGGAGTAGGCCATCCAGCCCTTCGAGCCTGCCCCGCCATTCAATAAGATCATGGCTGATCTGTCGCTGCTCAGTTCCACTTTCCCGCCCTCTCCCCATAACCTTTAATCCCCTCTCCTATCAAAAACCCATCAACCCGTGTCTTAAAAATATAAAATGCAAGGATCACTAATAGTGCTCATCTAATTAGCAAATTGTGAAAACCTTAATTGCACTAAAGTATAATACACTAGGTATAATTTTCTGTGTTACAAATTTCCACCTCCCGCAGCAGGGTGATCAACTATTAGAGAAGATTAAGAAACACACTGGCACAGGGATCCACCAGACTGATAGTCGGGTGCTGGATGGGGCTTAGAGCAGGTAAACTTAAGCAAAACCAGTACAACGCATGCACAGGTTGTAACAATCTGAATTATGGAGAAACAAAAAAACCCACACAGGAGACTGTGGGCTCAATTAGGGGAAGAAAAATTGCAAAATGAGGTATGGTTGGTCACCCTGTCCCACAGATACCCTGAAATTTAATGACATCGGGTGCTTGCAAAAGCAGTTTAGATGCCCCATCAGTGTAAGAGTGGACTCGCCATCTTACTGGCCATCTACTTGCATGCAAGTGTAGTCCAAAGGTTGAGGGCCCTATTGTAAACCTAAGCTGGACATTTTTATTTTGAGCGTATGCATTGCGTCAAATTCTTTGAAGACACGAACCAAACAACCATCTTGGGTAAATCTTGGTATAAACCATCAAGCTATTTTACTTCGCTGCAAGTAAAAAAGCAGAGCAAGTCATGACTAAACGACTGAATCCCATCTGTACACCTTGTCTTTTCATAACGCTAAAATGATTAACTTACTCCGCTGCAGTTCGTTGTAAGCCTCTTCTTTTAAGTCAGGAGGCCTTCAGAATGGTTACAGAACAGGATGTGGCTATTCAGCCCACTGTGTCGGTACTGGCACTTGACAAGAGCAATTCACCCAGTGCCACTCCCCTGCCTGTTTCCTCTTACACCCACTAACCCTGCAAATTTTCCTCTGCAGGTATTGGCCCAATTTCATTTTTAAAGCCCCAATTGGCCCTGTCTCCACCACGCTCTCAGATAGTACATCTCAGATCCCAACTGTCACTAGGTTGATCACGTGGCCTATTTTATCTCATGTCTGGTCTCACTCACTCACTTCAAATTGCTTTAATAACACAATATACAAGATAGACACCAGAGTATGTAACTGTTTCATGACTACAGACTGTTCCATCTGGTCCAGAGTCTTTAGCTTGATTGCTGATGTAATTATTACATCATTGTATAGATCACTAGCTCTGTTCTATTAACCAACAATACCATATCACCTGCTGGTTCAATTCAACACTACACAAAAAAAAACTTTTTAGTTGGGTGGCACAGTGGTTAGCACTACTTCCTCATGGTGCCAGGGACCTGGATTCAATTCAGGCTTGGGTCACTGTCTCTGCAGATTCTGCATATTCCTCCGGGTGCTCTGGTTTTGTCCCACAGTCAACGATGTGCGTCTAAGGTTAATTGGTGTGGCTAAATTGACCCTAGGTTTGTGGGCTTAGGACAAATATGTGGGGTTATGGAGATAGGGTGGGATTGTTTACAGTGCAGGCTTGATGGGCCGAATGGCCTCCTGTACTGTTGGGATTCTATGAGTAAATGGGAAGTGTAAAATCATCTTTGAATCACCACAAAAGGCGAATGGGACAGTGGGGAGGCAGTACTGATTCTGGGGCTAGAGCAGTTTAGGGACAGGATGAGGCGAAGCAATGAAGGACTTTGAACGAGAATATTACAAATGAGGCTGAACGTGTTGAACACCCTATCTGTGTTTCAGAACTGACCATGAGGTCTGTAGCTGAGTTGATGGGATGAAGCTGAGCAATGATTAAATTTTTTCTTAAGGGGTTGTGGTGGGATGGCATGGTAATTGCTAATTGTGGGACAGAGTCATGTTTGGGATGAAGTGGGAATAAAATTGTTTAAGCTTCTGCGTGTTGAGAGCATGGGCGCAAAAGATGGGGATGGCAAGGGAAGTGTCAGGAGTTGGCATCCAGGCTTGACTCAGTTTTTTTTTTAAAGTTTATTGATGAGTGTCACAAGTGGGCTTACATGACAATTAGGTTACTGTGAAAATCCCATCATTACCTCATTCGAGTACACTGAGGGAGAATTTCGCATGGCCAGTGTACCTAATCCACGTCTTTCAGACTGTAGGAGGAAACCG
This sequence comes from Carcharhinus amblyrhynchos, assembly GCF_965287045.1. Taxonomy (NCBI): domain Eukaryota; kingdom Metazoa; phylum Chordata; class Chondrichthyes; order Carcharhiniformes; family Carcharhinidae; genus Carcharhinus; species Carcharhinus amblyrhynchos. The sequence continues at coordinate 4,444,082 of NC_137350.1, forward strand.
AAGTGCTCGGAGGAAACCCACGCAGACATGCGGGGAGTGTGCAAACACCACACAGTGCCCAAGCTGGGAATCGAACGCGGGTCCCTGGCGCTATGAGGCAACAATGCTAACCATTGTTTGGAACTTGAGCCAACCTTCATCAAGTATTCATCGTATACTTACACTTCCTGTCTACAATTCATGCCTCGTTTTGTTTGTTTTTGTGTCAACATTTATAATGGAAAAACGTTTTCATGCGGAAAATTGTTTTCATGCTGAAAAACAAACTCCTAATCAATTTTTGTTCACAAGATTCTGTTCTGGTCTGAGAAGTCCATCAATAAGTTTGCTCCATTCTCTACTACTGACGTTCTTACCCAACCTCTGCTGCTGTTTGAGTCGCTTCATCATTGGCTGTTCCTTCAGCTGTATAGCACTTGGAATTACCTCCCTAAATCTCCATCTCTCTCTTCCTTCAGGTCCTCTTTAAAATCTACTGCATTGATCAAGCTCTTCACCATCTATTCTAATACCTGGCAATATGTAAATTTGTCACAGCTTATTTGCTAATGTTCCTGTTAAACAGCTTGGGATATCTTACTCTGTTAAAGGTTCTATAGAAATGCAATCTGTTGCTGCTTTATGGGAGGAAAAGACTTAGTTATATGTTGCTTTCATGATCCCACTGTTTTCTCAAGTGCTTTAAAAGCAATTAAGTACTTTTGCAGTGCAGCCACTATGGGAGTGACTAAGACTGACCGGTCACGTGTTTTGTTTCCTGGAATGCAACGCACCAGAGTGGCAGTAAAATGGGCACCACTAAGTGGAAGAAGAAGATGGAGCCAAGTGAAGAAGACCTGGTGAGGAACATTTAAAGAGGAGCTTTAAAGAGCAGAAGGCCATGTTTGCCAGAGGAAAAGAGATTGTGATGAGCAGGGACCAGTGGATGAGTCTTGTTCTCTGTCCCTTGCTGTGTGTAGTACCAGGGAATTAATTCCGTCAGTGTTGGAGACTCAAATTACTTGCTTTGTGCACAGAATAATTGTTACTTTTTTGCATGGATAAGCTGCTGAAGTTTCTTGAAGTCGGGATCGATACTTGAGAGATTAAGTCCAGTTGAGAGTTGTGCACAAGTGATTCCTGTTAAGAACCAATAAAACCTTTTGGTAAAAGGTTCAATAAGACCAATTATCATTTTATTTCATTTCCAGCATTGTAGTTCCCCCCCCCCCTCAACTTTTCTATTGATTTTTAGCACACATTATCAAGACTGTTATAGATTGAGGGGGAAAACAACCAATATAAGCAAGGCAAAGCACATTTCTGTAGCTCAACTGAATGCCGTGCTATTTATCTATAAGACTGTCAAAATGATTTCCATTTGTGTGCCAACTGGACCATTGAGACAAGTTGAGGCAGTTTATAATTATACCAATTCTTCTTAGTTGCACAATCTCATTCATTGTACTGGATGAAGTTTCCTCAAAGGCTAATGTTTGCCAAATTGAGCCACTTCCACCTTAAGCAGCTGAAAATAGCTGTGTGAAAGATGGATCATTCAGCATCTAGATTGCTATAAAGCTTTTGATTTTCCTACACTATTTTACTCAATGTATTAATGAAATTGAAATAGATTATGTTATGGTTCAGATCAGAAATTCCAAAGTGTTTTATGGAGCCCACCTAAATCACAAGTTTTGAACTCTGTATTTGGCTAGGGTAAGCATGATATGTTTCACTTTAGGTATGATTCAAATAACCCACTCTGGAGCCTTTATCAAATAAAGTTTATTTAAGAATATAGTTAACATGTATGGAAAGAGAATTAGCAACTTTTATCAATTACAAACAGAACAACCAAGATAATGTATAACCCGCAACAGATATTTCCAAGATGTTCCAATCAAAACCAATCCCATAAATAACCCTTTAAGCAGGTTCGATACAGCAGAGACTAAAGACTCAAAACAGTTTGAAGTCAGAACAGTTTCCCAGAACACCAGGGAGACGGTAGGCAAACCAACAACAGCAGTTTCTGCTCTTCAGAAAGGCAAGACCTTGCTTTCAGATAACCAGAATTTTCAAATAAAACAGGAAGCGGGAGAAAAACACTTCAGCTGGTTGTCCCTTCTAAAACTCAAACCTGCAGCTCAGGATTGAAAATGAAAGCACTCCTGTTACCTGACCCGCCAATCAGTTTTCTTTCTAATAATGCAAAGTCATAAAAATAAGCAAACCCCCGTTTAAATCATAGAACCCTACATTGCAGAAAGAGGCTCTTCGGCCCATCAAGTCTACACCAAACACAATCTCACCTAGGCCCTACCCCCTATCCCTACATATTATACCCACTAATCCCTCTAACCTCCGCTACCCTGGACACAAAGGGGCAATTAAGCAGCAATAAAAGGAAATCTCCAGACAAGCCAAGGCCAAAACAGAAAAACAACTGAAGCCAAAAAGGCCTGCTGACAACTGCAGAAAACAAGATGTAGAAAAAGCAATCATAAAGATGCACTAATATTACTATTAGTTGATGATGAAATAATTTGACAAAGTAACGAGGAAGCTAAGTCACTTCTGCCAGATGTAGCTTAAAGCGTGATGGGTTGTGTCATTCTTTTGGGAGCCTGGATAGTATATAACAGCAAATTACTCGACAAAAGATCACAATCAAGTTGACGCCTTTCAGCCAATATCAAAAGTCCCATCAGGGATCACTGGATGGCCTTGAGGGACACCTTATTTTTTTCTACCCTGCTTACTTTCCAGCATGGAGAGCAGAGGTGCACACATTCTATAATTGCACTGCTTACCCTTTTCATGATCAGACAACTTTGCACAGTGAATGGAAGTGAGAGCTGCAGGGTTTAGTACCCAACTGGTTACTGTTTGGTCAGAATCCTGGAGTACAGAATCACTCTGTGGACTGCACTAGTTGAAGTCACCTCCAATACCAAGGAAGATAGTTGTAGTTGTTGGAGGCCAATCATCTTAGCTGCAGAAAGTAGCTCCAGGACTTCCTCGGGTTCGTGTTCTCTGGTCAACCATCTTCAGCTGTTTCAGCAATGACCTTCCAGCATGAGATCAAAAATGGGATGCTTGCTGATTATGCAATCTGCATTCAGCACCATTCGTAACGACTCAGATACTGACGCAACCTGCGTTCATCTGCACAAGACCTGGGCACTATTCAGGCTTGAGCTGTTGAATAGTAAGTTGCGCCTGTGCCACGCAATTGCTGACAATGACCACTTCCAACCAAATAGAATTTAAGCATCTCTGGAAAGACGGAGGCCGAGGGGAGACCTGATTGAAGCCCATAAAATTATGAAAGGCATAGACAGGATGGATAGTTGGAGGCTTTTTTTCTAGGGTGAAAGTATCAATTACAATGAGGTATAGGTTCAAGGTGAGAGGAGGGAAAGTTTAAGGGAGATGTGTAGGGGATGTTTTTGATCCAGAGAGTGGTGCACGCCTGGAATGTGCTGCCAGAGGTGATGGTAAAAGCAGGCACATTAGCAACATTTAAGCTATATACCCACTCTGCATGGGTATATGAATAGGGAGGGAATAGAGGGCTACAGATCGAAATAAGAATAGGTTTTTAGTATAGTTAGAGCATCATGTTCGGCACAGGCCTCGGGGCCAAAAGGCCTCTTCCTGTGCTGTACTTTGTGGTTTGTGCCTCCTTATGACATTCAACAGCATTACCATTGCTGAATTCCCCTTCTGTCAACATTCTGGGGGTTGTCAATGGCCAGAAACCTAATCAAGTTAATCATATAAATATTGTGGCTGTAAGAGCAGGTCAGATGTTGGAAATTCTGTGGTGCGTAATTTGACTCCTGACTCCCCCGTGCTGGTCCACTGTTAGGTATTCTTAGCTTGTACTTAGTCAACATCCCATCCAGGGTAAAGCAGCCTGCTTGATTAACACCTCATCCACCATCCTAAACATTTACTCCCTGCACCACAAATGCAAGGTACCAGCAGTGTGAACCACCTACTAGATTCACTGCACACCACCAAGACTCCTTCAGTAGCTTTCAAAGCTGTCACCTCTATCACCTAGAAGAACAAGGGCAGCAGATGCATGGGAGCACTAATTTTTGCCAGTTCCCCTCGAAACCACACACCAACCACCGTGACATGGAATTATATTACAGTAAAAAGTCTGACAACACCAGGTTTTAGTCCAACCGATTTATTTGATAATACTCACAAGCTTTCGAGGGGAATGCCTCTTCGTCAGACGAAGAGGCAGTCCCCTCGAAAGCTTGTGAGTATTATCAAATAAATCGGTTGGACTAAAACCTGGTGTTGTCAGACTTTTTACTGTGTTTACGCCAGTCCAACGCCGGCATTCCCACATCATGGAATTATATTGCCATTCCTTCACTGTCCAGAGTCAAAATCCTGCAATTCCTTTCCTCATAGTACTGTAGGTATACCAACACCACATGGTCCACAGCAGTTCAACAAGGTGCACCAGCACCTTCTCGAGCAATTTGGCATCAGAAACAAACGCTAGCTGCTCCAGCTACGCTCCTACAAAAAAATGAAGACATTTCAGGAGAGAGCTTTCCATAATTTTCTCAGGGCAGCTCAGAGTGGGCAGTAAATGGCCTCTTCCACACCTGCTGAACTAATGGGAGCATTAATGAGCAACAGTTAATACTTGATGTCTACAGACTTTACATCCTTGAGAAATTTTCACAAGGCAGTCTCATGAGACGTTTCTCCTTGAAATAGAGCTAAAAGCAGAATACTAGATGAGCCATTTGCATGAATTGGGATAGTGATGTTTCTGCTGTTACAAAAACTGGTTGATGCTCAGCAAAGTATCTGTTTTAAACAATACCAGAATTGAATGGTTGGAAATGATGTTTGCATGTGCTGCTTGATGTATACAATATGAAGGGGTGCAGGAATTATGGTTGGTGCTTTTTTCACTTGTACTCCCTCCACTCATTTTCTTCCTTCTATTTTTCACCCAATTTATAATTCCTGGGGAATTATCATGACTTACCACTTTATCTGACCAGGAGTACACTAATTAAATTACTTAATGAGGAACCATGCTTGAAATGAGCTATGTTATATGTTCAAGTCTTTTGAAAACTTTATTCTGTTTTTGTGTGGCAGTGTGCTTTCAATTGCTTAAACCAGTCTGGGTACAAAGGATAACACCCAAGTTGTAAAAGGCATTTGTGAAATGAGTCAGTTGTGTTTGTCTCTAAAAGTGAAATGTCAGTGGGTGTGCCTTTTCCCTCATCTCATTGAGGTTTATTATTTCCAATGAGCATTCAGTCATGCACCAAAACCACTGGTACAGTGTACATTCACTGCTACGTCACAAATGAAAACAGCTGTAGTGCACATGCTATGTAGTGTTTAGTGTGGTTCTTAGACACTTCAAAGAATGAATCAATGAACTTTGCCATTTTGACAAACTGTGGCTTTTGAGTATTTTGTTAGCAATATCCAGGAAACAATGTTAATTGATTAAGTGAGAAGATTGCCAAAAATCTAGATGTTAAAAATGAATGCAACTTCTTTTAAATAATAACATGCATTTATACAGTACCTTCAACATACTAAGAATGAGATAATTAAATGCATGTAATGTTGGGAGGGTGACTGAAAATTTAGTCAAAGAGTAAGATTTAAGAGAGCAGTGTTAGAGGTGGAATGGTATTTCAGAACTGGGTGTCTAGGTAACTGAAGATACTGCCATCAATGCTGTAATTATTAAAATTACAAATGCTCAAGAAGCCAAAATTGTAGCAAGACGGTTATCTTGGTGTTGATGAACTGATGGTGTTACAGATATGGGGAGAGGTGAGATGGTGGAGTGAGTTGAAAACAGGGATGAAAATCCTTCCAATATTTTCAGTGTTTATTGTTGTATCAAGTCATAGAGCAATACAGCACGGAAACAGGCTCTTCGGCTCAACTGGTCCATGCTGACCGTGGTGCTCTCCCAGCTAGCCCCAATTGCCTGCATTTGGCCCATGTCCGTCTAATCCTTTCCCATTCATATACTTATCCAAATGCTTTTCAAATGTTGCTATTATACCTGCCTCTTCCACTTTCCCTGGCAGCTCATTCCACATACACACCACATTCTGCGTGAAGAAATACCTTTTAAATCTTTCCCCTCTAACCTTAAATCTGTGCCATCTGGTTTTTAATTCTCTTCCTGGGAAACAGACTCTGTGCGTTTATCCTATCTATGCCCCTCATGATTTTATATCCCTCATTAAGGTCACCCCTCATTCTCCTATGTTCCAAGGAATAGAACCTTAGTTAGGCTGTACTTGGAATATAGTGTTCAATTCTGGTTGCCATGCTACCAGAAAGATGTGGAGGCTTTGGGGCGAGTATAGCAAAGATTTACCTGGATGTTGCCTGGTGTGGAGAGCATTAACTATGAGGAGAGGTTGGAGAAACTTGGTTTGTTCTCACTCGGACGGAGGTTGAGGGGCAACCTGATGAAGTCTACAAGATTGAGTGGCATGGACAGAGTGGGTCGTCAGAAACTTTTTCCTAGGGTGGAAGTGTCAATTACTAGGGGAATAGGTTTAAGGTGCGAGGGGAAAGGTTTAAAGGATATGGGCAAGGCAAGTTTTTCAGAAGGTGGTGGGTGCCTGGAACTTGCTGCCGGGGGAGGTAGTGGAAGCAGATATGATAGTGACTTTAAAGAGGCGCCTTGACAAATATATGAATAGGATGGGAATAGAGGGATACGGTTCCCAGAAGCGTAGGGGTTTTAGTTTGGTTGGGTAGCATGGTTTGGTGCAGGCTTGGAGGGCCGAAGGGCCTGTTCAGTGCTATAATTTTCTTTGCTCTTTGAATAAAGTCTTAGCTTGGCCAACCTCTCCCTATAGCATATTCCGATTGACTTGAGGTACTCGAGCTGATTCTGTGAAACAGCAGATGTTCTACACTTGAGACAATGTCCAAAACGTGGACCCTAAAATTGTATTGTATGGAATGCGGTAGCTGCTGGAAATTTGAATTAAAAGCATAAATACTGTAGGCATCATCAGCCTGTAAGCCAATGTAGGTCAGTGAGCCATTGTTATGGACAGCAAATTTTGGGTAAGCTCGAACTTGGGGCAGTACAGTGGCATAGTGGTTAGTAGGGCTGCCGCACAGTGCCAGAGACCCAATTTCAATTCCTGGCTTGGGTAACTGTGTGGAGTTTGCACATTCTCTCCATATCTGTGTGGGTTTCCTCTGGGTGCTTGGATTTCCTCCCAGACTTCAAAGATGGATTGATTGGCCATGCTAAATTGCCCCTTAGTGTCAGGGGATTAGCAGGGGTAAATATATGAGGCTAGGGGATTGGGCCTGAGAGAGATTGTTGGTGCAGGCATGTTGGGCTGAATGGCCTCCTTCTGCACTGTTATGTGATTCTATGATGAATTATTTGTTCTTGCGTGGGATATGGGTAATGCTGGCAAGGCTAGCATTGGTTGCCCATTTCTAATCATTTGAAACGGAGTGGTTTTCGAGGCCATTTTGGAGGGCAATTCAGTGTCAGTCATATTGCTGAGAGGTTGGATTCACATGTAGGCCAGACTTGGTAAGGATGTCATTTCCTTCCCTAAAGGACATTAGTAAACCATGAGGATATTTACAATAATTGTTGATAGTTTTATGATCACCATTACTGAGATTGCAGATTTAACTTGTCACAGACATAACGGACTAAATGACCTCCTGACTAACTGACTGACCTTCTGGTGTCTAAAAGTGTTGCTGTATGATTTATCTATCCTTATCTAACGAAGTATTTATCCATTCTATCTTTGACAAGGTAGAAGAAGCAACATATGAATAACATACATGTTCGGATAGGATCACATCACTTTTGTTAGTCTATACTGAGAATTACAATAAAATGCCATCAACCTGAAAAATTAATACACAGATCCTGACAGACCTTTTGGGTGTATCCAGCATTTTCAGTTCTGATCATTGTATATTTCAGCATTAGACAAAACGGACAGACTTTTTGAAGCAAGACACTCAAAACGTTTTGTGAAATATCAACTGTGCTGCACATCTTAAGACCCTAATATTGTACAAAATTGAAATGCAGTGGGTGCTGAAATTTGAAATTAAAACTGAAAATACTGTAAATACTGAGTTGCTCTGGCAACATGTATGGAGAGAAACATTTCAGGCTGATAACCCTTCATCAGAACAAGAAAAAGTTAGAAATGTAATAGGTTTTAAGCCCAAAACTCACATTTGCGTTGATTCAGTGAAGAAACTTGAGAGAATGCTTTAGGGGTGTTTTTACATTGTTTTACTTGTGTTGAATTGTGGAAGGTTAGCATTTCTCTGTTGGAATCTTGTGTTTATATTGCTAAATCCAAATCCCTTAGATACAGGACAAATTGGACTATCATGGTCTCCAGTTGGAATGAAACCAGAAGGAACATCAATGTTCTTTAATGAAGTGGCACATTGGCCAGCTGAATTTCTAACAAGAATGAACAACGTATGGCACTTGGCTTGGTGAACTAAGTGACAGATGAATGTTCTCTTTATATTTAATCAGAGCTGCAAAGGCTTGCTTTGCTTCCGACAGCTAATTTCACATGAACAAGTTGAGCTTCTGTTAATAGGGAAAACAATTAGTATTGACATGCTAATATCCAAATTGTAGCTTTATGATTGTTTAGAGCTGTGTTATTGGAGTTCCTTTGTTATTTTCATCAAAGATTGATTCTCCTCAATTTACGTCCATTTGAGAGTCAAACACCTGTTCTTTATAGAATCTTAGAATCCCTACAGTGCCGAAGGAGGCCATTTGGCCCATTGAGCCTGCACCGACAGCAATCCCACCCAGACCATATCCCCTTAACCTCACATATTTACCCTGCTAATCCTCCTGATACTAAGGGACAATTTAGCATGGCCAATCCAGCTAACCTTGGAATGTGAGAGGAAACCCACGCAGACACGGGGAGAATATGCAAACTCCACATAGTGACTCAGGGCTGGAACCCAAGTCCCTGATGCTGTTAGGTAGCAGTGCTAACCATTGCACCATTGTGTCGCATTTCAAAATGTTTATGAAGAGCCATAAAAAATATGTTCCTTTGGTCCGTCTATTCTTGTACCTTATTAAAGTACAGATAATCGTACAAAAAGGTGCATGAACTTGGGAAAAATCATTGAAATATGAAGTACATGCAAATTAAAGCATTGTTATCTGATGGTTAGCTTGATGCTGCGGTATTAATTTGTGTGTATTCTCTGTGTTGCACATTTGGATCTTGGTAACCAATAATTATGGGTAATTATGAGGCTATTAGGAGAGAATTAGGAAGCATAGGTTGGACTAGGAGACTACAGGGGCTGGGAACATCCGAAATGTGGAGTTTTTTTCAAGGAGCAGCTACTGCGAGTCCTTGATATGTATGTGCCTGTCAGGCAAGGAGGAAATGGTCGAGCAAGGGAACCGTGGTGCGCTAAAAAAGTTGTTTCGCTGGTTAAAAGGAAAAAGGAGGCTTATGTCAGGATGAGACTTGAGGGCTCAGGTAGTGCACTGGAAAGCTTTAGATTGGCTAGGAGGGAGTTAAAGAGTGAGTTAAGAAGAGCTAAAAGAGGACACGAGAAGACTTTGGCTGATAGGATTAAGGAGAATCCTAAGGCGTTCTATAGATATGTTAAGAACAGAAGATTGGTTAGGGCAAGATTAGGGCCAGTTAGAGACAGCAGTGGGAAGTTATGTGTGGAACCGGAAGAGATTGGAGAGGCATTGAACCAATATTTCTCTTCAGTATTCACGCAGGGAGACATAAATGTAGCTGTGGAGAACACTGGGTTACAGGGTTGTAAACTGGATAGTATTGCAGTTGATAAGGAGGATGTGCTAGGTATTCTTGAGGGTTTGAAAATAGATAAGTCCCCTGGGCCGGACGGGATTTACCCTAGGATTCTCTGGGAGGCAAGAGAGGCGATTGCAGAGCCTCTGGCTCTGATCTTCAGGTCGTCGTTGGTCACAGGTATAGTGCCAGAGGATTGGAGGATAGCGAATGTTGTCCCATTGTTTAAGAAGGGGAACAGAGACTTCCCCGGGAATTATAGACCGGTGAGTTTTAGAAAAAATTATTAGGGATAGGATTTATAGTTATTTAGAGAGTAATGTATTGATTGGAGATAGTCAGCACGGTTTTGTGAAGGGTAGTCGTGCCTTACTAACCTTATTGAGTTTTTTGAGAAAGTGACCAAAGAGGTGGATGGGGGTAAGGCAGTTGACGTATATATGGACTTTAGTAAGGCGTTTGATAAGGTTCCTCATGGAAGGCTTCTGCAGAAAATGCAGATGTATGGGATTGGGGGTGATTTAGTTAATTGGATCAGGAATTGGCTAGCAGATAGGAGACAGAGGGTGGTGGTTGATGGAAAGTATTCGTCATGGAGTTCGGTTACAAGTGGTGTGCCTCAGGGATCTGTTTTGGGGCCACTGCTGTTTGTAATTTTTATAAATGATCTGGATGAGGGTGCAGTTGGGTGGATCAGTAAATTTGCTGATGACACCAAAGTCGGAGGAGTGGTAGATAGTGAAGAGGGTTGTCATAGTTTACAGAGAGACTTGGACAAGTTGCAGAGCTGGGCCGAGAGGTGGCAGATGGAGTTTAATGCGGAAAAGTGAGAGGTAATTCACTTTGGCAGGAATAACAGATGTGTAGAGTATAGGGCTAACGGGAGGACTCTGAATAGTGTTGATGAACAGAGGGATCTAGGTGTATGTGTACATAGATCCCTGAAAGTTGGGAATCAAGTAGATAAGGTAGTTAGGAAGGCATACGGTGTCTTGGCGTTTATTGGTAGGGGGATTGAATTTAGGAGCCGCAACGTCATGTTGCAACTATACAAAACTCTGGTCCATCCGCACTTGGAGTATTGTGTGCAGTTCTGGTCCCCACATTATAGGAAGGATGTGGAGGCATTGGAGAGGGTGCAGAGGAGGTTTACCAGGATGTTGCCTGGTATGGAGGGAAGGTCCTATGAGGAGAGACTGAGGGATTTGGGGTTGTTTTCGTTAGAAAGAAGGCGGCTAAGAGGGGATCTTATTGAAACATATAAGATGATTAGAGGTTTAGATAGGGTGGACAGTGATAGCCTTTTTCCTCGGATGGAGAAAGCTAGCACAAGGGGGCATAGCTTTAAATTAAGGGGTGGTAGATGTAGGACGGATGTCAGAAGTAGGTTCTTTACCCAGAGGGTGGTGAGGGATTGGAATGCCCTGCCTGCTGCAGTTGTAGATGCACCTAGTTTGGGGGCGTTTAAGAGATCCGTGGATAGGTTTATGGAGGGAAAGGGATTGGTTTAGGTTAGAGGGTCATTGCTTTTTTAATTGGTCGACGCAACATCGTGGGCCGAAGGGCCTGTTCTGCGCTGTTGTGTTCTATGTTATGTTCTATATCCAGACATGTTCTTCAGCATTCATTTAAAACACATGGCAGACTGGTCAAAAAAGCAAAAGCTCATGGAGTATGGGATAATGTGGTAAATTGGATCAAAAGTTGGCATAGTAATAGGAAACAAAGGGTAATGGTTGATGGCTGTGAATGGAATGCTGTTATGGGTATTTCACAGGGCTTGGTGTTGGGATCCTTGCTGTTTGTTTTGTATATTAATAATTTGGAGTGAACATGGGGGCACAGTTGGGAAACTTGTTGATGATACAGAAATTGGCCGTGTAGTGGATAGTACAGGGGATAGTTGTCAGATCCAAAATGATGTAGATGGTTGGTGGAATGGGCAGGAAAGTGGCAGATAGAGTTCAACGCTAAGTATAAGGTAATGCAATTAGGGAGCTTAAAAAGTAAAAGCGAATACACAGTAACTGGGAATATACTGAGGAGGGTAGATGAGTGAAGGATCTTGGCGTGCAAGTAAACAGGTCCCTAAAGGCAGTAGTTCAGGTAGGTAAGGTCGTAAAGAAGTCATGTGGAATGCTGTCCTTCATTTTCAGGGGTATATTTTGATGAAACTGTATAAAATACTGGTGAGGCCACACCTGGAGTGTTGTGTGCAGTTCTGATCACCACATTACAGGAAGGACATACTTGCTCTGGAGAGAGTGCAAATAGATTCACTAGAATGTTGCCAGGGCTGGACAATTGCAGGTACAAGGAGAGATTGGAGTTGGTTTTTCTCCAGAGAACAGAGAAGCTTAAGGGGGTGACACGATTTAAGTATGCAAAATTGAGAGGGGTAGGGAGAAAGGAGAAAGGAGGAACCTGTTTCCCTTGGCAAAGAGCTCAAAAACCAGGGATGAGACATTCGAGCAATGTGGCAGAAGGCTTAGAGGGGACATGTGGAAAGACTTTTTTATGCAGAGGGTAGTGGACATGTGGAAAAACTTTTTTATGCAGAGGGTAGTGGAGGTCTCAAATTTGCTGCATGAGTTGGCGGTGGAGGCAGAAACCCTAAATTTGTTAAAAATGTACTTGTCTGCACCTTAAGTGCTGTAAGCTACAGGGCTAAGGGCCATGTGCAGTAAGAGAGGATTAGAAAGAGCATCTGAATGTCTTTGGGTTGGCATGGACTAATGGGGCGAATGGCTCCATGTCTATGGTCGTAATATAAATATTGAGAGGAAATTTTGAAATAGCAGAACAAAACAAAAGAATGTTAGAAAGTGCTAATTCATTACTTTTTTTTGCAAGGGTCTGCAGATGTTGGATTTCTCCCAATAAGTTAGCTTGTGACAAACAGAATTTTCTAATTTATAAATTGATCCTGTTTCTACGGGAGAATTATTTATCATGTCATGAAAATGTTAAATTTACAAAATAAGTTTACAGGCGCACCAGGACCTGGCTGTCTGATTCCAAGTTGAAACATGAATAAAAAAAACAGCCACAGAAATGTGAACTTGGTGTGAAACTAAGTTGTTGCGCAGTTTCACTCAATTATATTGTATTGCTTCACCTTGCCTCATGACTGTTTGGTGTTTTGTGTATGTCCGTAAAAGGATCTAAATTTCTATTTGTGACGTAATCATCTGAAACTTTGATTATTAACGTTGCAATTGCATCTATACTGCCTGGCTTTATCACTTGTGCCAACTGTTATAGCAAAAAATGTGGCAACCTGAAAAAAAGCTGTTACTGAAGTATAAGAGGGAAGGATTGTAGAAGAATACATTTGTACTACAGTGGTGCATAATTCAGTGTGTGAAAAAGGCAAATGTGCAAAGATTAGATAGGGCTAGAAGAAATATACCAAGCCAATTAAAGCTTAAGGTGTGGCTTGAGCATTCGGGCCAATGCCCTGGATCCTGATAAGTTTGATCTGGGTCAGGATGATTATTCCAAAGCTTGGGAAATGGTTGTTATTGTTTTTTCTTTGCAGCTGTACTTGTGTTTAAATGCAGTAGGATTATATTGTTTACCAAACACAACATTTTATAGAAATGGCTGTGGGGATCTTGCTGCATCTGGTGCTCATGTTCCCTGGTCCAGTGCTGTCCTAATTTTAAATACCCCAACGTTGTCCAATACGTTAATCGCTTACACTTACTGCTGATGTGACTGTTTGTGTTTCTAATCAATAAATAAATGCAGACGCTGTTTGGCATGACATTCACGTGACAGCTGTATGCATAACTTAGCTTTTGCATTTGTTGGTAAAATGATGAGTATAATGCAAATCTTCTTGAGCACTGAATGCTGCACTTGGTTAGTGGATGTTGTTAGAAATTAAGTAAATCTACACATGAAACATATTTACTGTTTCTCTGCATGTGCTGCATTTTACAATGAAATTATTGTGTGGTTAAAACACTCTTGCCGTAATCATACATGGGCCTAGAAAGTCATTTCTGTTGGGACAAATCTTGTCAGAAACTGAAACTTGTGACACAATTATGAGGTGAGGTTTTGTATTTACTGCGGAGGTGGCCCTGAGACTGGTGATGCAGCTGGTTGTTCGGATGCAGCCTTCTGGTGAACTGATATGCTGCGGCTGGTAGCTGCAAGTGTTTTAAGCACATGGTTTCTTTTTAAAAGTGCCTTAATGATTCAAAGCAAAACAGCCTCATTTCGCATCAGTATACTTGGGAGAATGAAATGAAAGCTAACTATGTTTTGATATATTGCAAGCTTACCAGGGTGAGTGCTTTCCATTAACCTTATTTTCAACTTCTGACAGAACTGTTGGGATTTCTAGCATCATCTTTGCCAGTGTGGATTTTAATATTAATTTGTTAATTCATTGTGATGAATGGAGGATATGTTGGAACTTAAGATGTGTCTGTATGCATATATGAAATGGGCATTACAAGTATATAGAGAAAATGAAATAAACTGGAGATAACCACGTCAGCAGTTGTTTCTGACACCTGTCCCTCATACCATTGGTTTAGTAAAACCACATGATATGCCAGCGCCAAGTGAAAATTCCCAAGTGTCCATCAGACTCGTAATGCTTCAGATACTGGTTTCCCTGTGTTAAGAGAATCATAGAATAATTGAAGGGAGCCTTTTGGCTCGTCCTGTCTGTACTGTCTCATTGCAAGAGCAGTTCATCTAATGCCCCTCCCTGTAGCTCTGCAATTATTTATTTTCAAATCATGATCCAGTTCCTCTTTGAATGCCATAATTGAATCTGCCTTCACCACAATATCAGGCAGTGTATTCCAGACCTGAACCACTTGCTACATAAAAAAGGCTTTCCTCATGCTACCATTGTTTCTTTTGCCAATGACTGCAAGCCTGTGCCCTCTGGTTTTTGACCCTTCTGTTAACAGGAACACTTTTTCTCTGTCTTCTCTTTGCATGACATTTGTGATTTTGAACACCTGATAAATTTTATTCTCAAACGCTTGCAAGGAAAGCAGTTCCAGCTACTTGATTCTGTCCAAGAAGCTGAAGTCCTTCATCCATAGGGTCATTCTTGTGAACCTTCTCCAATGTCTTCACATAACTTCCAAAAATTTATCCTTGCTCCACATCACAAACAATTATTTGGCTTCTAATACCTTGGGTATACCTTGTCATACAATTGTAAAAATAGACAAACAAGTTGTTTATTTACCAACTTTTCTATTATTTAATGGGATGTGGGTGTCAGTGGCCAGGCCTTGAGAAGGCGATGGTGAGCTGCCTTACAGCTGCTGCAGTCCATGTGGTTTAGGTATGCCCACTGTGCTGTTACAGATGGAGTTCCAGGATTTTGATTCGCTATAGTGAAGAAGTGGAGATATATTTCCTAGACAGGAGACATGTACTAGTAAAATATCAGATGTGGCTCATCAGTTTTTAAAAACAAAAATAAAAACCTCATTTGTCCTAATCCTTTCCACAGAAAAATGGCCAAAGAGTCTTAAACCTAGATATTCAATGAAGGGGTTTGGTGGGGGTGGGGGGTGGGGGGGGGGGGGGTGCAGGGATGAGGAGAACAAAGTGTTTAAGCTGCAGTGGTTTTTAAACCCTTTCATAGCTTTTTAGCAGCAGGAGCTGAACTTTTAAGATCCATCTACTAAGCCAAACTTATCATTAGTGAAAAAATTGCATGGATTTAAAGGAGCTTTGTAGCTCTTAGCACTTGGTCCAACTTCCATGGCAATCACTGCAGCCAAGGAGTTTGTGAGCCCAAAACCTCATCTTGTGATGAGATCAAGACCCACACTCTGGTGAGCCCTGTGCAATGAAGTGAACTTTGCAGGGGTCATTGCAGATTTACCCAAGAATTTTGAAAATGTGAACAAGGTTTATGAGTCAGGAGTGCATTTTCTTCAAATTTGAGAGAGTATGGTCACAGCCTCTGTGTGGCATGTTGTAACATCTTTCATCTTTCAGTGGAACCTTTCTTAAAATATTTGATATTGGAATGGTTGTTTCAAAATGGAGAAAGTACAGCACAGGAATAAACCCTTGAGCGCCCAAGCCTGCACCGATCATGTTGTCCGACCTTGACCAACCACCTGTATCTGTATTTTTCCCTTCTGTTGATGCGCCTATCCAGCCTTGTCAGTTGCGATTAAATTATTTCTGTAAGGCTCTTTTGTGTTATTTTCTTGTAGTTGGGTTCATCTATTTGATACTGAAATGGGGTTAGAGTGAGTGTAAAAAGATTGTTAGTGTTAAGGAACGTGCACCACCAGTGCATCTGGTGAATTATGTACATTTGCATCTAAGGATTCTGTGCTCCTCATGCTGGGAAGGGACGAGATTTAGACCATGGAGAGCACTGTTAATTACCTTGCAGATTTTTTTAATAAACTATACATATTCAAGCCTATATGTTTGCTGATTGCTTTATTAAAGTTTTATATGTAAATCCTGTTTAAATGCAAGCAAGGCAGATGTTGTTGCTGTTGTCTCTTAATCTGTAAACAGCGGAATACAATCATAGAACATAGAACACTACAGCACAAACAGGCCCTTCGGCCCACGAGTTGCGCCGATCACATCAACACCTACCAATCCATAGACCTATCTATAACCCCCAATCCCATTAAATCCCATATACTCATCCAGAAGTCTTTTAAAAGACCCCAGCGAGTTCGCCTCCACCACCACTGAATCATAAAGCTATCCTATCCCAGCATTTCAAGCTGAGTGGAATAGTTCTGGATAGTTGGACTCTTTTTAATGTAGTTTTCTCAGCCATACTGTGGATGTTGAGGGCCTTTGCTGCTGTATCAACATGGCAGTAACTGACAACAGGGATAGATGAGAGAACAGGATGGAAGGCAGGACAAAATGTGCACAATTGTACTCCATTCCTTCCTTGTATGTATTTATAAATTTGAACTGTGATGTGAATGCAGGTAGGCTTGAATATGTATAGTGCGAAAAAAGTATCTGTAAGTTAATTAACAGGGTCCATCGCTCCCCTCTTTCCCAGCATGAGGAGCACTGAATCCTTAGATGCAAATGCGCATAATTCATCAGGTGCACAAGTGGTGGACAGGAAACATATTTCCGTTTTCCTTCTCTCCATGTCTCTCTTAGACTGTGCCTCCTCATGTCCCAGCCTGTTACCTTGGGCTGCATATAGTATTTGATCAGCTGTGCTTTGGTTCACAGAATACTACAGTGCAGAAGAGGCCCCTTTTGGGCCGTCGAGTCTGCAGCACTGCATGAAAGGCCCTGACCTGCCCACCTAATCCCACATGCCAGCACTTGACTCATAGCCTTGAATGTTAAGGCACGTCATATACTCATCCAGGTACTTTCTAAAGGATGTGAGGCATCTCGCCTCCACCACCCTCCAGACAGTGCATTCCAGACCATCACCACCCTCTGGGTAAAAAAGTTTTTCCTCAAATCCCCTCTTAACCTCCCACCTCTCACTTTTAACTTGTGACCCCTCATAACTGACCCTTCAGCTACAGGAACAGCTGCTCCCTATCCACTCTGTCCATGTCCCTCGTAATCTTGAGCACCTCAATCAGGTCGCCCTCAGTCTTCTGTGCTCCAGAGAAAACAACCCAAGCCTATCCAATCTCTATATCTATAACTTACATGTTCCATCCCAGGCATATTCTGGTGAACTTTCTGTGCACCCCTTCCAATGCATTCATGTCCATCCTATATTGTGGTGCCCTAAACTGCACACAGTACTCCAGCTGTGGCCTCTCCAAAATTCTGTACAATTCCATCATGGCATCTCTGTTTTTGTAATCTATACACTGATTGATAAAGGTGTACGAGCTATATGCTTTTTTAGCCACCCTATTAACCTGTCTTCCCGCCTTCAGAGATCTATGGACAAACACGCCAAGGCCCCCTTGCTGTTCGGAACTTCCTAGTCAGACTTTTCATAGTATAATTCCTTGTCAAATTACTCCTTCCAAAGTCTCACTTTTCAGGGTTAGATTCCATCTGCCACTTAACTGCCCATTTGACCATCTTGTCAGATCTTCCTATAAACTGAGACACTTTACTTCACTGGCTAAAAAATAAGTCAGCCCTTTTATCTTCAATGAATCTAGAATCATCATCTGTTCACATTATAGGTATCTGTCCAAACTAAGCTTTTTGCAGTTCATTACTACTTTCCGGTGCGCTCGGGTCAGGAACGAGAGTTGTTTAGTCTCTGTTGCGAATATTAAATTCAATTAAAGCAAGCTTGGAGTACATTACACTTAAAAGGTTGGGGCCGTGTTTACTTCAGAGGTTAACGTGGAAAACTATGATAAAATAATGAAGTGGGGACTTAATGCCTGCAATCCTTTCAGTAATGGCATTCCAGTGGTGATTTTGTGTTGTCGAGTTAGAGCTAACTTAGTTTAAAAGCACTTGGTAAACCCTGAAATGTTCTAAAACTCAGCAGTCTTAGTAATAGTGACCATGAAACCATTGTCAATTGTCATAAAATCCCATCTAATGCACCCATGTCCTTTCGGGAGTGAAATCTGCCAACCTGGCCTGGCCTATATGTGACTCCAGGCTCCCATAACCTTTGATTGTCTGTTAAATGCACTCTGAAATCACTTAGCAAGCCATTCAGTTGCAACAAACCACTACAAATTCACTGAGTGTATTGACACCACATGGACTAGAGCAGTTCCAGAAGGTGTTTCTCGTGAGTAGTTGGCGATGAATAATTAATACTGGCCTAGTCAGCGATGACCACCTCCCAAGAACAAATAAAGAAATTTTAAAATGAATTCTAAAAGTCAATTCCCCATTTCTTAATTGACTTTTGATTGCCAGTTTAGTTTAGCCATGTTATGATTGGACATGAATTGTTTAACTCTCCTTTGATTCCTGTCTTGCTGTAAGGTGGTCAATTTTGTTTGGTTCACTGATTCCAACCATGGAACTTAGTATGTAGGTAGGATAAGGACAGAAAATGACGGAATTAATCAGGTCATATATTAAAAGGAGAAAGGAGAAAAGACAAGCCAGTGTTTGGAACAGTAGAGACAAAGATTGAGTTGAACTATTAACCTCCCTTTGGTCTTACAGATGCTGAATTGCTTGTCATATGTTTCCTGAATTGTGTGGGGAAATTCAGGAAATTTGAGAAACCAATGTGTAGTATACAGATACTTATTTCAATTCTACTTTATGACCTGAACTCATTTTCCGTAATGTACAGGTGAGCTGTACACTGGTGGATTTCATCTGTTCAGCTGTGTTGTCCAATTTCTGTACACATTTGATACCCAGGGATTAACACATATGAAACATAAGAACATAAGAAATAGGAGCAGGAGTAGGCCATCTAGCCCCTCGAGCCTGCCCCGCCATTCAACAAGATCATGGCTGATCTGAAGTGGATCAGTCCCACTTTCCCCCCGTAACCCTTAATTCCCTTGTCTATCAGAAACCTATCTACCATGACTTAAACATATTCAACGAGGTAGCCTCAACCACTTCAATGGGCAGAGAATTCCAGAGATGTAGCACCCTCTGAGAGGAACTGCGTCCTAACTGCCTCCCCCCTCCCCCCAACACACACACACACACACACACACACACACACACACACACAGACACGAACACAGTTGAAGGCCTGAGTAGTCGCTCCGCTAGACTGTGCATGTGCTTGATATAAGCTGCTCGTGCCGGGTTTACACTCGCAAGAACTTCTATGCTGTAACTTGTTTCTATCTGTTGACCATTTTGTGTTTTGTTCTTTGCATGAATCACTGGGGGGAAAACGTTTGTAAATAATTTGAAAAGTAAAATTGATACCTGTCGTATGTTTGTTTTCAGTGTTTAGATTAAAGTTGATAACAAAGCTACTCTTCACACAGTCATACAGTGTACTTGATGCTCAATTTATATGCTTTGATTGTGAGCATCTTTGATTTATCAGAGGTGTCTTGATTTGACTTAGTTACCAATAATATTCTGCTATTGGGTAGAATATTTAAACTTGAATCATGGTTGTCTTTCAGAATTAAAGGTCCAGAAGTGCAGTGGGGTAGAGATACTGCCACACTTGTCTGCAGTCAGTGATAATTCAGATGTACAAGACATGCTTCAGTGATTTCAAACTTGCAGCTTTGAAACCGCATCCTGTTCCTTTCCTGTCTTTTTACAAGTTTTGTATTTTCATCTTAGGTTGGTATTGTTGCTTGTAGTACTTTGAGAAAAAAAGGTGTTAAGATGCTATTGCGTCTCTTGCTCAAGTGCAAGTTATCCCTTGAAAGCCTCATTTAAAAGTTATCAGCTCAGCTTCTTGCATATATGCTTGCTGACATCCAGCTCTCCTTCTGCCTCTACTTTTCCTGACTCCCACATCCTTGCTGCCTTAACTATCAGGCTACGTTTGCAATGTCTGGTCTTCGATGATTAATAACTTAATGTAGCTAGCATTGGCAAGACTGAAACTATCATTAACCACTGCTGCAAATTGCCAGCCTTTACCAACAACTCCATCCTATTAGCCATTGCTTTGTGCTAAACTAATCCATTTGCAACATTAACATTCTATTCAACCCCTCAAAGATCCAGGGTTAGAAGCTCAATTATGAAGTTAACATAATCACATCAAATATTTTCTGCCTTCTGCCTCAAGCAAAGGCCCGTCTGCTGCTGAAACACTTGTTTGTTCTTTAGACTTACTTACCTTTGCTCTTATTGCTGGCCTCTCATCCGTCATCTGCCATAAACCTCACATGAAGGCTGTATCATATTCTATTGTGTGTGTTCACAAGCAGGCCATATCCTCCCTGACCTACATAAGCTTCCTAGTTGCTATATCTCAGATTTTAAATTCTTATCGATGTGTTTAAATTGTGCTTTTTTATTTCTGTAATCTCATCAATCCCTACCATTACTGCTCACACCCACTGCGCCACCCAAGCGCTCTATTCCCTTCCTTCAGCTGTTCACCCAACACACCCCTGTGCCTTACTGTTAGCAGTAATACTTACAGCTGCCTAGGTAACACTCCCTACATTGTCCACTTCAGCTCCTCCATTTTTCTATCTCTAAGATTTCATATTTCTAAAAAAGCTTTGAACAATAGGTGGGAACTGTTTCCACTGGCTGGAGGGCTGTTAACAAGATGGCGCTTATTAAAGATAAGCAGCTATAATAGGTGAGTTACTTTTATTTTGAGTTATAAAGCAGATTCATTAGCAGCTTCCAAAAGAGAATCAGATAAGTAACGAGTAAAATTTGCAGGACACAGGGTGGAAGTAAGTGTAAGGGAGTGGCATTAACTGGGTAGCTATATTGAAGAACCAACATTGACACACTGGGCCGAATAGCTGTCTCTTGTACTGTATGATTTTTGAGTCTAAAAATAATTTTGCTGGCTCAGGATCTTTCTTCCACCCACCTATTTTAATAAAATTGTGACAATTTGCTCCATTAAAGGCATAGTATAATTTCTCCTCCACCTCCTTCCCTTTTGCACACCCTTGTTCTCAGACATCAACTCATCCTCCCAGAAAAGCATATGCAAACCCAACATCTGTCATGGATAAATATCAGCTGACAGCTTGGTGTCAGTCTGGTTCTGAAGGAAATTAAGTCTGTTTCTTTCTCCATAGATGCTACCAAACCTGCTAAATTTTTCCAGTCTTTTGTTTATACTTATGGCCATGTCAGCTAGTAAAGGGTAATTGAGTTTGTAAAATACATTGCTGATGGCTAGTCTGACTTTAGAATGCCCATCACCATCTCCTTTTCTCCACTCCATAGGAACTCTCCTCCCATCTCTTCCATCAGAACTAGTGTATAGCTGAACAGTTCATTTAACACCCAGCATGCCAGGATAAAACTTGCCGCATTTTTTTAATGTTTCTAGTGTTGGGCCTACCATAGCATTTAAAACATTAGATAAAAATAATGATGGTATTAACGATGGGTGCCCTGGTTATGTTAAACACATAATGCATGCACCCAGCGATCCAGAAGCATTTTATAAGGAGCCACATCAAAGGTTATTGCAGAAAATAAAACTGTGTGTAGTGAGTAACACATTGGCATGGATAGATGATTGGTGAGCTCAGGGGAAGTGAGAGTAGGCATATATAGTCCATTTTCTGTTTGGCAAGATATAATGAGTGATGTTAGGAAACAGGTAGTTTAAGGTATCTATATTTGTATTTTTGGGCTT
This sequence comes from Carcharhinus amblyrhynchos, assembly GCF_965287045.1. Classification (NCBI taxonomy): domain Eukaryota; kingdom Metazoa; phylum Chordata; class Chondrichthyes; order Carcharhiniformes; family Carcharhinidae; genus Carcharhinus; species Carcharhinus amblyrhynchos. The sequence continues at coordinate 4,466,132 of NC_137350.1, forward strand.
TAGAAATAGGGTTATGTTTAAGCTTAATTTGCAGTTGGCAGTTGTGTACTGAGGGTTAAAACGTCACTTAGCTCGTGAACCAAATGTACGTGCATTGCACTTAAAGGGTTTATGAAGTGAAAATAAGCAAGAGATTAAAAGATTGGATTGTTGCTTAGCAACCAGAGACCCACATGGAAATGAAATAAGCACTTGTATTTCAATAGCAACTAGTTACCTGACAAGAATGCAGCTATCTCAGAAACTGCCAGCAGAGAGGCAGGGGCTGTGGAGTAAGGGGCAGAAAGCAAAACCCAGAAACTAAAGAACAAGCTGTTCCAGAAACCAATGAATGAAAGACCCTCGAAGATCAAATTCAAAAGGGCAAAAGAACAAGAATCTGAACAAGGTACTGTTCACTTAAATTAAAGAAAGTGGTCAAGAAAGGCCCTTGGTTGAAGGCAGAGCTGAAACTGCAGACTTGAAGTTGGCTAGTGAGTGAAGTTTTAGAGTTTATTTATTAGTGTCACAAGTAGACTTACATTGCCACTGCAATAAAGTTGTGAAAATCCCCTCGTTGACACACTCCGTTGCCTGTTCCGGTCCAGTGAGAGAGAATTTAGCATTGCCAATGAAACTAACCAATGTGTCTTTCGGGCACAGATAGTGAAGTAATCCCAAGCTTGATGATACCTTAATACCTCCTCTGAATGAGGAGTGTTCTGTTGGCGTAGCTGGGTACCTGAGATATTGTGTGGAAGCCTTGAATGCATGTGGCAATCCAAGGCAGAGGAACATTGGAAGATTTTGAAATTCTGGTCGTGGATCCTTGAGGAAGGCATCTGAGAGAGAGTTGTTTGGGAGAAGATTCTAAAGCATGTTTGTTTGAGGGTGAGTTCGAAAACATTCATGTGGAAATTGGAGTTCCAATGAGTCCAGTTGTACCTGCTCAGTGTGATAAGCACTGGAGGAGACCTTGGTTTCAGTGTGGAGTATATTGGACCATTGTTGGCCTGTTTACTTACCGACGATATTATAGTGTAAGATGTATTTTGTAACTAGTGTTAACTTTAAAAATCCGTGTACAATATAAAGGTATCGTTGAAGTGAAGGAGCAATGTATTAGTCAATCTTCTTTAATAAATGTTTTATTATTGAAAGCTCATTGACAGTCCTGTAACTCTGTTCATCCACGTTTCTAAACTAGAAATAAAATTGTGGCTTATTGAGCCAGGGTTCCATTCTGGGACCTGATTGTCCAGTAGTAACATCAGCTGGAATTGTAACAGTGGTGTACCACAGAAATCAATGCTGGGATCTCGGGGTTTTTACGATTTATATACATGACTTGAATGAACGGGCCAAAGGTATAGTTGCTAAATTTCTGATAACACAACATAGGTAGGAGAGCAAGTTGTGATGAGGGCACAGGAGGCTACAGAAGGATTTTGATAGGGTAAGGGCATGTTCAAAGTCTGGCAAATGGAGTATGATGCAGGAAAAAAAGTGAAATTGCATTTTGGCAGGACAAATAAAAAAAGAGTCTTGTAACCTAAATAGTGAGGGATTGCAGAGGAAAAGTTGAACAGGTTAGGCTTATACCCACTGGAGCTTAGAGTAAGAAGTGAATTGATTGAAACATACACGATCTTGAAGGACCTTGACAGAGTGGCTGTGGAGAGAACGCTTCCTCTTCGGAGAATGTAGAATTAATAGTCACTATTTAGAAATAAGGGGTTGCTCATTTAATATAGAGATTATTTTTCTACAGGGGTTGAGAGTCTTTGGAATCATTGGAATCAGAGTCTTTGAAGAAGCAAGTGGCTGACTCCCAATTCGTATGTTCACAGTGAAGCAAGATTAACAGACCCAGCAATAGATAACATCTTCCACTTATCCATCTTTATCATTGCTAAGAAAACACTGAAATAACAATGCTTCTCTGAAAGCAAATATGGATGAGTGTTTTTTGGAAAGGGATAGAAGTTCGGGGAACAGTTTTAACTGTTGAACGCTAACCGAGCAGTTATTGGAGTTGATAGTCTCAAAGATTGGTCCAAATTAGTCCAGAGATGTGTCCTCAACTTCAATTTATATTACACCTTAAACGTAAAATGTCCTAAGGATTATAGGAGCATTATAAATCTAAATATGACAGGAATATGTACACAGAAGTGCATCACTGGGGTGAGGCAAATATGCCAAAATTACAAACAGTCTTTCTTAATCTGACAGTTGCCAGGGAGAGATCGAGTTAGTGGCGTGGGAATGGATTTTGGAGCAAATCAGTACTTCATTCTTAGTATGTAACTGGAGGAACTGTTTTCTCACGCCATGCTGGCTAACAAATAAGCACAATAAGAAATCTCACAACATCAGATTAAAATCCAACATCTTTATTTGGTATCATGAGCTTTCAGAGCACTGCTCCTTCAGCACTCAGTCGATGAAGGAGCAGCCCTCCAAAAGCTTGTGATACCAAATCAACCTGTTGGACTTTAATCTTGTGTTGTGAGACTTCTCACTGTGCCCACCCCAGTCCAATGTTGACATCTCCACATCACAGTCTGATCATTTAGCAACAATGGAGGAGTTGAGAGAGGTAGTGATGAGGTAGAGTTGTACGCAGTCATCACTGTTAATGTGGAAATATGCACTGTGCCTTCAAATGATGTTGCCGAGGAGCAGCATGTGGATAAGAAATAGAAAGGAGCCAAAAATTGATCTTTGAGGAAACCTGAGGTAACAGTGCAGGAGCAGAAAGGGAAGCCATTGCAAGTAATATTGATTACATAAGGGTATAACCAGAGAAGGGCAGCCCCGCTCAGCTGAATGACAGTGAAGAGGTGTTGGAGGAGGATGGTGTGGTTAATGGTGTCATGCTGGAAGTAACCTCTGAACGGGTGCACTGAGCTTCAGCAGAGTAGCCGTTGGTATTTGCTCTCTGAGGAAAGGAATGTATTGGCTTCTGAACCAAAGCAGCCTGCACAGTTCAAACTTTCAGAGGTTGATAATTGGTTTTGCATCTCAGCTGAATGCTTGCTTATTTTGTCGCTCATTCCTCTGAATTGAGGTATTTGAACGGATTGTAGAGGGTAGATGAAGGGGAACTGCTTGCTCTGGTGAGGGAAGCGGGAACAAGGAGCAGAATCTCAAAATTAAATCTGGACGACTACAAGGTAAAATCAGGAAGTATTTCTTCACAGGTTGACATAAATGTGACATTTTCTGTCCTGAAGAGGATCATGAGGGTCAATTGATGTTTTCACCACTACAACCCGTAGGTGTTATTGGGGAACATGGAGCAAAAGCTGCTGTGCATGGTTGAGTCCTCATCTCCATCTGATCATATCATGAATCACTGGACCGTGAAGTACTGACATGCAGCAATCCTTGCTGATTTTTTTAAATTTCCTCATCAAAGCCCAGAGGTACCAAAGCTAATTCTAGCATCCAAGTTCCTCAGATTTTTTGTTAATTTATTAAAGGCCAGATATCAGACTTGATCCATGTGACCTAATGCCACATTGGGCAGTGTATTCATCCCATAGCAATGAGAATTCAGTTGATTTTGTCTGAGAAGAAACGTGAGTCTATTTTTGAAGGTGTGGTTATGTTATGCATGATGATGTAACTGAGCGCATTGTAGAAAATAAGGACGTATGTTTGCATGGGGAAACGTCAATCAAACAATCACAGTCAAGATAGGGATCGAGAACTTGAGAAGGAAGGGACTTTAGTATGGCAAGCAAAAATATTGGCTTCAGCTCAAGAATCTATGGTGAAATGAGTAGATTCTGTTAAACGTGTACGCAATAGAAAGTTGAGTCGCATCAAAAGTTTCATAAATCATAATGCATTCGTTGTCTGATACTGAGGGATTTGAATGTTGCTGAACGATTTATAGTTTGTAGACTGGGACAAGCAAAAGATAATATAGTGACTTCCAAGAGATATTTGGATTGCATTTGAAAATAGTTGTGCCAGAATGTCATTAATTTATTAATAGCCTCTAGTGGTAGAAAGCAAGACAGCAATATTTACAAAATACAAGTTGTGAAGTATAGCCCCCTCTGTCGGATCAGCTTGAACATTATTTACTTTACATGTTTCATGATCAGCACCAGAAAAGTGGAAGTTTGATTTGCTATTTGTTTTCCTAATTGTCTAAATCCTTTTGGTCTCATTTGCTGCACTCTCAATTCCTTCCAGTTAAACTTCAAGCCATTTCATACACTTTCAAGATTTGGTTCTGCTAATGGACCCTAATGCCTCTCTGTGTCACCTATCATTTGTGGACATGGGCCTCACTGGCTGGCCAGCATTTATTGTCCATCCTTAGCTGCCCTTGAGAAGGTGGTGAGGTGCCGCCTTGAATCGCTGCAGTCCACATGCTGTGGGTTGACCCACAATGCCGTTAGGGAGGGAATTCCAGGATTTTGACCCAGCGACTGCGAAGGAACGACGATATATTTCCAAGTCAGAATGGTGAGTGGCTTGGAGAGGAACTTGCAGGTGGTGGCTTTCCCGTGTACCTGTTGTCCCTTGTCCTTCTGGATTGAAGTGGTCATGGGTTTGGAAGGTGCTGTCTAAGGGTCTTTGGTGAATTGCTGCAGTGCATCTTGTAGATAGTACACACTGCTACTACTGAGTGTTGGTGGTGGAGGGAGTGGATTATTGTAGATGTGGTGCCAATCAACTGGCTGCTTAGTCCTGTATAGTGTCAAGCTTCTTGAGTGTTGTAGGAGCTGCACCCATCCAGGCAAGTGGGGAGTCTTCCATCACACTCCTGACTTGTGTCATGTGGAGGGTGGATAGGCTTTGGGGAGTCAGGAGATGAGTTACTTGCCACAGTTTTCCTAGCCTCTGACCTGTCCTTGCAGCCACTGTGCTAATGCGGTGAGTCCAGTTGAGTTTCTGGTCAGTGGTAACCCCAAGGATGTTGATATCTATTGCAAGTAGTCTGCTCTGTCATCTTGTCCAATGTTCTGCCCTGGATCTTAGCTACCTCGAATCTCTGAAAATTGAAATTTCTGAAAAACGTTTCTGCGTTTTATTATTGAATTTGTGAGAATATAGATGGCTTTTGGTTTTTTTTCACTGTTTACTGGTGGCAGCTATAGTGTGTCTTTGCTTTATTCCCCAGTTAAATTGATTTTATTGCTAACATGTGACTTTTGACATGGCATCATGGAGTAGGCATCATTGGAGTGCAGTGTGATCACATTTACTATTAAGATAAGAATGCAAGAAATAGTAACGAGAGTTGGCCATTTGGCCCATTGAGCCTGTTTTGTCACTCAGGATCATGGCTGATCTGATCACGGCCTTCACTGCACTTTGCTGCCTGTGCCCATAATCTTTGACTCCCTCATTGAGCAAAAATCTGCCGGGCTCAATTTAAAAATACATCTGGTGACTCAGTTTGCACTACTGAGGAAGAAAATTCTAAAAACTGATGACTGAGAATAAATTTCTAATTCCTGCCTTGAACAGAAGACTCCTTATTATGAGATTGTACACCCAGTTTTGGATTGAAAGCAAATTACTGCGGATGTTGGAATCTTAAACCCAAAGAGAAAATGCTGGAAAAGCATCTCTCAGCAGGTCTGTAAGGAGAGTAAAGAGCTGACATTTCGAGTTCAGATGACCCTTCCTCAAAGCTGTTTCAGTTTCAGATTAATCCCTGAGGGGAGACATCATCTTGGCATCTATCCTGTCAAACCCCCTCATAATTTTGTGTTTCAGTAATGTCACCTTTCATTCATCGAAATTGCATTCCAATCTGCTCCATCTTTCTTGGGATGAAGAAGTTGTCTTATCAACCTAATGAATTGTTTTTGAACTGTCTCCAATACAGGTATAATACCTCCTTAAAATCTGTACACTGTACTCTAGATGTGGTCTCATCAATGCCCTATACAATTATCCCTCTTTCATGAAGAATAATACTCTATTTGCCTTCCTAACTGTTGGCTGTACCTGCAAGCTGATTTTTTTTTGTATTGTGTATGAGGATACCCCAATTTCTCTGTACTGCAGCGTTTTGTCACACATGTCCACTTAAATATTCTACTTCTATTCTTCCTGCCTAAATGGATAATCTCACATTTTCCTCAGTCTTCTGTATTTTTGTCCATTCGATTAACCTGTGTGTATCCTTTTTATTCCCTTGCAGACTCTATATCCTCCTCACAAGTTGTTTTCTACCCATCTTTGAATTCAGAAAATTTTGCAACAGTTTCATAAAAACGTAGGAGCAGGAGTAGGCCATTTGAGCTTGTTCCACCATCCACTTAGTCCTTGCATCCAAGTCATGAATATCTGTTGTTAAAAGTTGAGACCCAAGCACTGATCCCTGTGGCACCCTATTAGTTCCAGTTTGCCAACCTGAAAATTACCCATTATCCAGAATATCATCTTATTGGTTAGCTAATCCTCCACGGATGCTACACATCACTCCCAGCACAATGATTGGAACTAATCTTTGTTTTGCACTTGACTTAATTTTCTGTTGTTACCTTAACGGTGTATAGATAGGAGTGTGACACTGGGCTTACAACTCTCAACCTAAGCAACTCCCCTAGTTGCATTTCTTCAAACATTACAGGAATGCAAAGGCATCTGTCCACTCAATGCAAACATTGGAAACTGAGTGCATACTCATTTGAGTCAGAATGTTGTGGGTTAAACCTAGGCCTAAACCTCAATATGGGACTTGATCTCTGTTACCAAGGTTGTTGTGTCTCTGCTGTTATATCAAAGATTCTGCTTTGCTGAAATCTGTGGAGAGAGAGTTCATGTTTCAGGTTATGCTTGAAAGACTGTCTTCCATTTCATAATTGCCTTCTGATTATAGATAGTGACCTTTCATTTGAACTTGTGTGGTTGAGATTTAATTTTGAGGAAGAACAAGGGAACTTACTTGATATCTGACCTGAAAATGTTTGGATGGGCAGTACAGAAAGTGTTATTCTGTATGTAATCCATGTTGTACTTGGATTGGAGTGTTCAATGGATTTGAGAAGATAGCTGATTTTGTGTTTGCTGTATATGAGCAGAATTGCTTCCATGATACCCGAGTGTCACTAGCTTCCCAAAGCACAGACTCATGCCCTATTAGCAGACCTAATATGCAGTTAATGAAGAACATTCAGGTTAGCAACATAAAAATTCAAACCAAAGTTGATCCTGCTGGATCACCAGCCTTATTCCAAGCAGCTGATAATGTGACTTCTATCTTGGCAGCACCAGTATAGATCTCTCAATAGAAAAATGGCTTGGTGATCCTCGAGATGTGTAGCCTGTGGAAAGAGGGTAAAGGCAAGGGATTTTATAAATGCTCACCACTTTGGTCATTTACTGATGCTTGCTCACATGTATCATGGTGTCAGTCTGTTTGCTTTCTAATAACATATCTGAATTTGTTTTGGCCCACAGCTGCTTTGTGTGAGCCATTTAAGACTCAGATGGGACTCTTCAAATTTGTGCTTCAGTGGCTAATTAAAAGTTGGATAAGGGGTGAGCTGACAGGAAAGTGGAATTGAGACCAGGATAAGATCAGCCATGATCATGTTAAACGGCAAGCGGACTCAAAGGGCTGAATTGCCAATTCCCGCTCCTAATTTCGATGTACCATTGAGTGTAGCTGGTGGCATGGTGGCACAGTGTTTAGCACTGTTGCCTCACAAAACCAGGGACCCAGGTTTAATTCTGGCCTCAGGTGACTGTGTGGAGTTTGTATGTTCTCCCCGTGTCTGTGTGGGTTTCCTCAGTCCAAAAACGTGCAGGTTAGGTTGATTGGCCATGCTAAGTTGCCCCTTTGTGTCAGGAGGATTAGCAGGATGAGGTTACGGGGATAGAGCCTAAATGGGATTGTTATCAGTGCAGGCTTGATGGGCAGAATGGCTTTCATCTGCACTATAGAGATTCTATGATTCTATGACTCAGCTTGTAAAGTAATTAAGGGAGAGTAATGTTGCAAATATGCATCTAATTTTAGAATGATCATTTCCTTTGGTTTCCACCCCAGATTGGTCACAGGTGATGTCCCAGACGGTTCAAGAACAGAATCAATTTGGTTAGAGCTAAGGAACAAAAAGGGTGTAATTACATTGCTCAGTGTAGTCTATGGATGACTAACTAATAAAAGGATGCAGAAGAACAAATCTGCAGCAAAATTACAGAAAAATGCAAACATTATCAAGTAGTGTGATAGAAGACTTTAATTATCCAGATGTAGTCTGGGACAGTGATAGCGTAAAGGACAGTGAGGGGCAATGTTCCTAGATTGTGTCCAGGCAAATTTTCCACAGCAGTATGTGTCCAGTCCAGCAAGAAAGAGTGCATGATAGGCCTGATTCTCGGGGATGAGGTGGGCCAAATAGATGGATGTTCCCTCACTGGCACGAGGAGACAGTGATCATTGTATTGTAAAGTTTTAAGACGATTTTCGACAGCAACGAATGTAAGACCCTTACAGTCAGAAACGGAAGAACTCACAACGGGAAATAAAGGAATGGCTGAGGAATTAAATTTGTATTTTGCTTCAGTCTTCACAAAGGAAGACATGAATAATGTACCAGAAGTGCTCAGAGAAGCATGTTTTAGTGAGGAGATGAAGGAAATCAGCATTAGTAGAAAAATGGTTTTGGGAAAATTGTTGGGATTGGAGGTGGATAAATCTCCAGGTCCTGATGATCTTCAACCCAGAGTACTTAAGGAAGTGGCCATGGAAATAATAGAACCAGTGGTTATTTTTCAAAATTCTTTGGACTCTGGAATAGTTCCTACAGATTGGATGGTAGCTAATGTAAACCTGCTATTCCAAAAGGGAGGTAGAGAGAAAACAGCTATAGACCAGAGAGCTTAACATCTGTACTGGGAACGTTCTTAGAGTCCAGAGTCTATATCATCAAGGATTTCATAATTTGACATTTGGAAGGCAGTGGTACATTCAGACAAAATCAGCATGGGTTTACAAAATGGAAATCATGTTTGATGAATCTATTGGAATTTTTTGAGGATGTAACTAGTAGCGTTGACCGAAGAGAACCAGTCGTTGTGATTTATTTAGACTTTCAGAACGCTACTATGTAAAGTTCAAGCATATGGGATTGCAAGTAATGTCTTGAGATGGATAGAAAGCTGGTTAGCAGATATGAAGCAAAGAGTTTGCAAAAAATTGGGTCTTTTTTGATTGGCAGTGGGGTTAGTGACTAGTGGGGTTCTGCAAGGATCTGTGCTAGGACCCCAACTGTTCACGTTATATATTAATGATTTTGAAAGGGGAACTGAATGTATTATCTCCTGATTTACAGATGGTACAAAGTTGGGAGGGAGGGTGAGTTGTGAGGTGGATGCACGGATGTTTCAGCATGATTTGGACAGGCTGTGAGTGGACGTAATGCTGCATCTGCCATGCAAATGTGGATAAATATGAGCTAATCTATGTTGATAGCAATGGTAGGAAGACCGAGTATTACTTGAATGAGTGTAAATTGAGAGAATGGATACTAAGCGAGACTGCGGCATTCTCATGCATCAGTCATTGAAAGTAAGCATGCAGGAACAGCAGGCAGTAAAGAAGGCAAATGGTATGTTGGTCTTCATAGCAAGAGGATTTGAGTATAGGGATAGGGTTGTGTTGCTGCAATTGTATAGGATGTTGGTGAGGTTACATCTGGAGTATTGTGTGCAGTTTTGATGCCCTTATCTGAGAATGATACCCTTGCTATAGAGGGAGCACAGCGAAGGTTTACCAGGCTGATTCGTAGGATGGCAGGTCTGTCATATGAGGAGTCAGTTAGGATTATATTCATTGGGCTTTAGAAGAGTGAGAGGGGATCTCATAAAATTCTAACAGGGTTAGACAGGGTAGATTCAGAAAGAATGTTCCCAGTGGTGGGGGAGTCCAGAACTAGGGGTCACAGTTTTGAGGATAAACTGAGCTGAGGAGAAATTCCTTTGCCCAGAGGGTGTGAATGTATGGAATTCACTTCCAAAGAATGTAGTTGAGGTCAAAATGTTGTCTGGTTTCAAGAAGAAATTAGATAAATCTCTTGCGCTCAAAGGGACATGGGAGAAGGGTGGGGAAATCAGGATATTGAATTTGATGATCAGCCACGATCAAAATGAATGGTGGAGCAGGTTTGAAGGGCCGAATGGCCGACTCAGTGTTTCTAGTTTCTATGTTTCGATGATAGAAAAGAACATTGGCAATCCAGAGTAAAAATAATTAAGTGAAGGAGAGCTGATTTCAATGGAGCAAGAATGAGGCTGGGCCAATTAGACTGGAATGAAAGTTTGGGCCAATTTGTAGTTGAACTTTGAAGCTACCCTCTGTAGTTTTTGAAGCTACCTTCAAACATAAATGCTTTAGACACGGACAGAGTAGCACAGTGATTAGCACTGCTGTCTCACAGCACCAGGGATCCGGGTTTGATTCCTGGCTTTGGGTCACTGTCTCTGTAGAATTTGTACATTCTCCCTGTGTCTGTATGTGTTTCCACTGGACGCTCCGGTTTCCTCCCACACTCCAAGGAAGTGTGGGTTAGATTGATTGGCCATGCTAAATTGACCCTAGTGTCTGGGGGATTGTATGGGGTTATGGGATTAGGCCCTGGGTGGGATGTGTTCGGTGCAGACTCGATGGCCCGAATGGCAGCTTCCTGTGTGGTTGGGATTCAATGATCATGATTGCAGGGGCAATTGCAAAGTTTGCAAATGGTACAAAACTTGGAAATATTGTAAAGTGTGAAGAAAACAATGAAGAACTTCAAAAAGTCATTCACAAGTCGGTGGAGTGGGCAAATAGAACATAGAACACTACAGCACAAACAGGCCCTTCAGCCCACAAGTTGCACTGATCATATCCATACCAGGCCATAGAACTATTTGTAACTCCCAATCCCATTAACTCCCATGTACTCATCAAATAGGTGACAGATAAAATTCATTGTAGAAAAATGTGAGATGTATTTTCGTAGAAAGAACATTATGAGATTAATGTCTGGGTGGGGGTATATTTGCATAGATCAGGAAGTGGAGATAAGTTAATGAACCATATGACTTCCTGGGCTTCTATAATAGGGGCATAGAGTACAAGAGCAGAGAGACTATTCTGAACTAGTATGAGATACTAGTTGGATCTACGCTGGAATATTGTGTACAGTTCTGGGTGCCACACTCCATTAAGGGTGTGAACATATTGAAAAGTGTGCTGAAGAGGTTTTCCAGGATGGTTACGTGGATGAGAAACTTCAGTTGTAAAAATAGATTGGAGAGGTTGGGACTGTTCTCCTTGGAGAGAAGGCTGAGAGGAGATTTAATAAAGATGTTCAAAATCATGATGGGGCCTGGACAGACTAGATCGGAAAAAACTGTTATCCTTCACAAAAGGACTAAGAGCGAGAGAGCACAGATGTAAGATGAATCACAAAGAAGCAAATGTGATGTGAGAAAAACTTTCACAACAGATGATTGGTGTCCGGAATGCATTGCCTAGGAAGTGTAGTGGAGGCAGGTTTAATCAAGGCATTTAATCATCAAGATTACTGATTGTTTGAAGATAAACAACGTGCAGGGATACAGGGCAAAGGCAGGGAATGGCACTAAGCCATATTGTTCGTCCTGGTCCACAAGGCATATAGATGCCCAGTGCTCTAGCAACCCTCTCACTTTTTCCCTTCTTCCCCTCAGCCCTTTCTGATGACGAACAGTACTCTCCATTTGAGCATTCGGATTAAAGTTAATGCCGAGTTTTTGACTCCCATGTTTTCCCATCACAAAATCAGCTTTCCAATGTAACCCACGTGGCCATCCCTTCCTCTGTCATGTACTATTGATTGCAACATCCATACTATTTATCATTTCTCTTGGCCAGCCGTCCATTACGTTCTTCTGTGAGCTTGAGTTGGTCAAAACTGAGCTGCGTAGAAAGATTTGTAACATAAAGTGAAAAGTATTGTTTCTTGCGTGCTACACAGACAAAGCATACCATTCATAGAGAAGGAAATGAGAGAGTGCAGAATGTAGTGTTACAGTCATAGCTAGGGTGTGGAGAAAGATCAATTTAATGCAAGGTAAATCCATTCAAAAGTCTGACAGCAACAGGGAAGAAGCTGTTCTTGAGTTGGTTGGTACGTGATCTCAGACTTTATCTTTTCTTCCCGAAGGAAGAAGGTGGAAGAGAGAATGTCCGGGGTGTGTGGTGTCCTTAATTACGCTGGCTGCTTTGCCAAGACAGCGATAACTGTAGACAGTCAATGGATAGGAGGCTGTTGTATGTGATGGATTGGGCTACATTCACAACTTCGGTTTTGGGCAGAGCAAGAGCCAAATGAAGCTGTGATACAACCAGAAAGAATACTTTCTATGGTGCATCTGTAAAAGTTAGTGAGAGCCATAGCTGACATGCAAAATTTCTTTAGTCTTTTGAGAATGTAGAGGGGTTGGTGGCTTTCTTAACTAGAGTGTTGGCATGGAGAGATCAGGACAGGTTGTTGGTGATCTGGACACCTAAAAGCTTGAAGCTCTCGACCCTTTCTACTTCATCCCTATTGGTGCAAACAGGGGCATGTTCTCCTTTCAGCTCCCTGAAGTAGATGACAATCTCCTTCATTTTGTTGACATTGAGGGAGAGATTATTGTTGCCGCACCAGCTCACCAGATTCTCTACCTCATTCCTGTACTTTGCCTCGACATTGTTTGAGATCCAACCCAGTACGGTGGTATTGTCAGCAAGCTTGAAAATCGAATTGGAGGGGAAGTTGGTTGCACAGTCATAGGTGTATAAGGAGTATAATAGGGGGCTAAGAACACAGGCTCGTGGGGCACTGGTGTTGAGGCTGATCATGAAGGAGGTGTTGTTGCCTGTCCTTACTGATTGTGGCCTGAGAGTTAGCTTGGTGCAGACTCAATGTGCCAAGTGGCCTCCTGCAGCACTGTAGGGATTCTGTGATTCCCCAAATGTTTGAATTCCTTCTTGGCCTCACTTTGCTCTATGTCCAATCTTTTCTGTATGTAACATGCTTCAAGCTCTTCTTCTAACTTTGCCTGCATTAGGACTTTTTTTGTGCTTGGACTCCATGCTGTGGCACACTTTTCCCAATTCCTCTGCTTTAAGACCCTCAAAAACTTTTGTTTGCCTGATTCATGTGGTCTTTGATCAGGCACCCATTTTTTGAGAATGAATTTGGAACATATTGCAGTGTCTTTCTCTATCCAAGGTGCTATGTAAATACAAGTTGTTGACTTGGGGCCTGATTCATAATACTGACAAATTGATTGCAGCTATACCATTTACCATTATCCACTTAGTCTGTGTTTACTGGTGATTTTAGTTGGCTGGGAGAAATGATCACCACTAAGCATAATATTTAGAGTTTTACAGTCGCCACCTGCCTCTTTCTCTGTTCCCTTGTTGACCTTTATTGTTGTTGTAGGCAACAAACATATAGTTAATATATCTGAACGAAACAGCACAACAATTTACATGGAGGCAAACAAGATCATATCCTTAATTGTGTGACTGCAGGATATTGGGTTGTTGCCAAGGGATAGGTATTGATGCTGTTCTAGCAGGGTTGTGTTAGTCCTGGGCAGATGATCTTAGGTTAAGTTTTTATATTTGGTTAGGTTAACAAACACTGCCATACAACGGCTTGGGGTTGTTGTTCTCGATGTCTGAGCAAGTCTGAGGGCTTGTTTTCTCTAGTCATGTGAATCATCAATGTATTGGGGCCAAATGTGCATTTTAGTCACATTTGTTTGCACATCAAGCTGCAATTGTGGTTTGTAGTTGAAAGCAGAATTGATGTGCTGGACAACCACACAGCAAGAGACAGTCTTGTTTAATGCTTGTATGCTTTTTCATACTGAAGCCATGCAGCTAAGAGTTCTCTTCATAAATACACGTCAAAAATTCATAGAATGTTGTAAAGCTCTTTCATTAAACATGAAAGCTCATGGAAAAGGTCAGCATTGTGTTTGCATGTGTTAACTTTGCAGGTGAAGAGTTAAATGATATTTAATTGTACCGTGTGTTCAAATATAATTGAACCACTTAAAAAATATTATTGATCCAAACTCTCTTAGTTTATAGAGACTGGTACCCAGAGGGACCTTATTGAATTCAGAGAGATTGTAATGCTGCGACTTTTACATTGTGGATGCAGTTTGACTGCATGGAAAACAGGAGATTCCAAATCCGGACTTTACAGATGTGGTAGCAGCGCAAATGTTGGGAAAATGGTGGTGGGGGAGAAGGAAGAGAAAATCAGTGAACAGGGAGAATTGGACATTTGGGACATTGGGATTAAGGCTGAACTGGCGGAGGAAGAGAGGAGTGCTGCAGAGGATGTGGCCAGAGGCTTCTGGAAATGGGCTTTGGCCGGGACCCTGGAATCTGGAAGAGAGAGGACCTGGAAGAGGCTGTGGAGAGGTAGAACAGAGGTGGGCTATACTGTATCAGAACAAAATATATGACTTTGTCAGGCTTGTGTTCTATATGATTTTGGGACAAAGGAATTTTCTCGTGGAATTGAGAAGAGAATTTGAGAAGTACCTTGGAATGCTGTCATCCATTGTTTTATTGTGTTCAATTTCTGGGTTGTGTTCTGACCCCAACGCTGGTGTAATGTCACCAGCTGCTGCTTTGCTGCTGTTATCTGTCTTCAGGTCATTAGTGTTATGTAGCACCAGAATTTACAGAAAACTGTTCAACATTGCTTGCTTGAGATCCAGGACAAAGGTGTGTCAAGCCCTCCAGAGAATTGCTGCTTGCTGATGATGCTGGAGTGACATTCCAAACCGTCAGGCGTCTTCAAATTGCGATTCTCTCAGTGTTGTGAAGAGTTTGGTTTGACCATCAGCAAAACAAATGTTATGGTCCAGGATTTTTCTATATCACCATCTCTCAGCACTGACAGTGTGATGCTAGAAGTTGTTGATAGCGTCACATATCTAGGCTCCACAATCACGAGTAATCTGTCACTTGGTGCTGAAATCAACACACATTGTAAAAGCTGCAGCTGTTAAATCCGTGCTAATTAAGTGTGCATGGAACCACAGCAACTTGATTGAGAACACCATACTGCGAGTCATCCAAGACTGTGTCCTTGGTATAACCCTCTGCCAAACTGCTCACCACTGCAGATTTACAGGAAATTTGGGGAAAAGGCTGAACAGTTTTCAACTTGGCTGACTCAGACATGTCCTTGTGCCAAATGTTAGCTTGTCAACCAAACTACTCATATGTACTTTAACATTCTTCGTGTTTGAAAATTTGGTCAATTCCTGATATTATAGTTCCTGTTTCATCCAGGATAAAAGCCTCCATGTTCTAATAACCATTGATGCGCAAACACATAGCTCCTTTGTTTTTGTACCTGAGCTAGTGTCATTAGCCCAAGTTTGTTGATAATCACCATGTTAGTAAGGGGCATTATTTACAGAAATGCAGTGAGTTGCACTCGTCTTCAGACTAGTTTTTTTTTACACAGGTCGATCCAGCTAATGCTTTCCTGTTCTTGTGTCACATGATTCAGCTGCAAATTATTTTTTTCTGATTGACTCATAGTCACAACTTGTTTATATAATAAAAACTGCTTGCAAAAAAATTTGCTGTACTCCATTTGCACTCTGCCATATGCCAGCTCAAATTGCCTACTCCTGATGCTTTTGCATGTGTACAGGGCAGCACGGTTGAGCAGTGGTTAGCACTGCTGCCTCATAGCACCAGGCACCCGGGTCTAATTCTGGTGTCGGGCTACTGTCTGTGGAGACTGCACGTTCCCTCCGTGCCTGCGTGGGTTTCCTCTGGGTGCTCCGGTTTCTCCCCACAGTCCAAAGATGTGCGGGTTAGAGTGATTGGCCATGCTAAATTGCCCCATAGTGTTAGGGGGATTAGCAGGGTAAATAGAATCATAGAATCCTACAGTGCAGAAGGAGGCCATTCGGCCCATCGAGTCTGCATTGACCATAATTCCGTCCAAGCCCTAGCCCCATAATCCCATACGTTTACTCTAGCCAGTCTCCCTGACACTAAAGAGGCAATTTAGCCTAACACGCACATCTTTGGACTCCTATGGATGGAATCTTTTGGCGGTTCGTGCCAATGGGATTCTCCCTTCCTGCTGCAATGAATGGAGATTTGGCTTAGTGCCAAATTCCCCGTTCTCAATGTCCGCGGTGGCGGGATGTGAACAGCCGGAAAATTCCACCCTGTAAATCTCCTCTTGACCTTCTCTGTTCGAAGGGTAATTATCAAAGTCTCTTCCTATAACACAACCTGCTTCCATTCTCAGAAATCTGCTCTGCTGCCCCTCTGATATATACTTTTTATTCATTTGTGGGACATGAGTGTTGCTGGCTGGTCAGCACCCCTCGCCCATCCCCAGTTGCCCTTGGAGGGCAGCCAACTGCACCACCATGGCTCTGGGGTCACACATAAAAAGTAAAGTTTATTTATCAGTCAGAAGTAAGGTCCACATTAACACTGCAATGAAGCCAGTGCGAAACTCCCCCAGTCGCCACACTCCGGCGCTCGCTCAGGTCAATGCACCCCAACCAGCACGCCTCCCAGAATGTGGGAAACCAGAGCACCCAGAGGAAACCCACCCAGACACGGGCAGAACGTGCAAACTCCACACTGGCAGCGACCCAAGCTAGGGATTGAACCTGGGTCCCTGGTGCCGTGAGGAAGCAGTGTCAATCACCGTGCTACCCCATGCAGGCCAGAGCAGGCAAGGATGGCAAATCTCCCTCCCCAGTCGAGGGCCGAAGGACCTGTAATGCGCTGGGTCTGTGGTACGACTGCGGTTAGTGCAGACTCAATGGGTCGAATGACCTCCTGCACTAGAGGGATTCTATGATATATTTCTATTCTTCTTGTTCAAATATTTAGTCAATTCCCTTTAAATTGTTATAGCACATGTTTCATCGCAGATAAATCATTCAAAGTCCTGATCATCAGTGTGAATTTATTTTTCTACCTTCCTGCTTTGTTATTAACTGAATTAGTTTGTGGATAAGGGTATAACGAAGAAAATGACTGTGGGATCAGGTAACTAGACAGATGGCCAGGACCATGCCCTTGTACTTTTTTTTGCACCTGTTTGATCCACTTCGAACCCCACATTGTGCTGTATTCACTCTGTTTGCAGGATAGGATTGAGGAGCTCCACTGCACAAAGTGTGCATGCTTCATAGAGTTATGTTGGGGATGCTTATTGTGGCCTCCCTGGAAATGAGGAGCACAGTGTTGACATGGATGGGTTGAAAGCTTATCCTGATAGTCAGCAAAACAACACAGTTGGCATCTTCATTGGCCATTGACTGATGGTGCCACCTGGAGGCAGGGTTTGGAATTTCCTTACCCTGTTTTTATGTGTTGTTTTTGGACATTCAGAATTCAAGTGGGGATAACAAGATTGGATACTGAGCTGTTAAGGCCTGACCATTGGAGTAGATGTCTACTGTGGATTCTGTAAAAATGAGTGAATTGCTGTAAATGGGAAGAAAAAATTGCTAAGATCTGTCTAGAATGTTCGTAATGTTTATGAACTCAGAGATCTGACTTCATACACTTCTTTCTGTAGTTAATGGTGTTACACTCACTCCGACAGAAGTGTATGACTTACGGGACCAGAGCTTAAAGTCCAGATTTACTGTAATATGGAATAGAATCCCTACAATATAAAAGGAGAACTCAATGTAGAATTCAGCCCATCAAGTCTGCACCAATGCTCCAAAAGAGCACCCCCCCAATCCCATGCACACACACACACACCATACATTTAGCATGGCCAATCCACCTAATGTGCACATCTTTGGAGTGTAGGAGGAAACTGCACAGACAAACCCAAGGATGGAATCGAACCTTGCTCCCTGGCACTGTCACATAACAGATCTAACCACTGTGCTGCCCATCTTTCTACCTAGAGAACTCCGCTGCTGTGATCTAATTGCCTGCTCCTTAATTTACAAACTTCACAGTCGGAACTCTGTGACCTTCCTGAAGACTCACCAATGTGTCCTTCCCAGCTTTGAGTGCCTCCCTCTACCCCAGCCAGCTTTTAAGCTGCATTTTGACAAATCGTGTCTCTGGGTTTGTACTGACCAAAGCATGTCCTCTTGAATACAATTTACAGTTGTAATTTTGATGTAGTTTAATGAGTATATAGCCTCATCCATTTTAGTGGAGTCTCTCCTTTCTTGGAGAACAATTTGCCTAGCTGCTGTCAAATCACTCCTGGTGCCGCCTGCAAAGATAGGGAACAGATCATTTGTAAACCCAGTTTACTGTTCTGAGTAGTTGTAAAGGGAATTGATTTTCTGTGTTAACATTTCTGTTAAAGCTAACAGTACATCACAAAGACATCCTAGATTTGGCTATATAAATTTTCTGTTTATTTTTAATTTTCTATTCTGGAGTTAATAGTGTTTCTATAATTCAGACTGTAGTTACTTGGTCTTTCATTGTTTTCAAGTTGAAATTCAGTCCATAAGTTACCTTTGCTGATATTGAGGTCTTCACCTATTATCTATGGAGCAGTCTGCCACCTAGTGCAACTGGAATTTGATAACTTCCCGATAAAGCAGGCAACAAGGTGGCGTTGCAAAAGAATGTTGACAGTACAGTGAACAGAATGGACTGCATGACTTTTCTGTTGTGTATTTTTTTATTTCCACTGCACGGTTTAAAAATTCACAGTGCCTTGAGGCAAAATCTTTCAGTTCTAAGTTTTTGACACTTTTCTAAGTGTGGAAATGTTTTGGTTTCTCTGTGGTGTGGCTGCAATCCAGAAGCTTTTTTTTGTAAGGAATTGATGTGAATCTGTCACCCTCTGAATGACTCTGCTCAAAGTTTTCTGCTGTAAAATCTCTTTCTTCTTGAGGGCAATTAAGGATGCGCAATAAATGCTGACTTTGTAGCAATACTTAGATTGAATTAACGAATTGAAGACAAAACAATAAGCAGTTATTACAGCCAGCCAAGAGGAAAACCATTCTTTGGAGCTCTCTGAAAAAGAAATCTGCCTGATCCCTTACCCCTTTTGAAATAGTATGATTTTTAAATGCCTGTTTGTTCATGTCCTGTTTAAAAGCTACTCCCAATTCTGCTGTAACCAGTTTCTGGTGGAACATTTCAGTTGCAGGTAATCTCTAAGTCCTCCCTCTGGAATTCTTTTGCAGTTTTATCAACTAGTCCTGTCATTCTTAAATAATTAATTCTCTGCCCTGTGATATTTTGCTGTTTAATATTTGTCTTTACCTTCTGCCCCACCTAGATTTTTTCACTCGATTGAATTTCATGTGATACCTATCTGTCCAGTCTACAAAGTTTTCTCATTTGTCTAAAGTCACTCAAGCCCTCTTGTTATAGTTCTGGTTAGAAACTCCAAAGTGTTTTATGAAGCCCACCTGAACCATAAGTTTTTCATCTTGAATTTGGTTAGAAAATGCTGAGATGTTTCACTTCAGGTATTAATTCAAGTGACCCACTTGGGAACTTTTATCAAACAGTTTTATTTAGGAATATAGTTAACATGTATAATAAGAAAATTAACAAGAACTTTTATCAATTACAAGTGAGAAACAAAACAATCACTGCAATGTGTAACCCTTGATGAATATCTCTAATGTGTTCCGACTAAACCAAACTGATAGTTTTAAAAAACCCTTCAAACAGGTTTACCACAGCACAAATTAATGCACACTCGATACTGGGATCGAGGCTGGGGGTTGAGGAAATCCAACTCAAACCTGCAGCTCAGAACTGCAACTACAAACGATCCCTTTTACCTGACTTAATAGTTTCCTTTTCTTCTCCCAACACGGACGTCACCTGAGACTGTGACCATGAAATCACCGAAGCTGTGAGCTGCAGAAATGTTTTTTAAAAAAGCTTTGCTTAAAGGGACACTCATGTCACACTCTTCACTTTGCCACGTTCCCTACTTTTGCTATGTGAAGATTTTGATTTCCCCTTTACCAGAGCTCCCATCTGAAGTGATGTTGGAGCATTCCGTTCAGGGCAAGAGGAACAGCATAATTTGGCAGTATTGGGCATGTGTCCCTGGATTCTAAATATTTGAATTTGAATAAGGATTATGTTCTTCACTCATCTGTAGAGTGGTTCCTGAATTCTGCCTGAGCTATATGATAAAGCATAACCATTCGTGTTTGTTTTTTATCTGCAGGTGGCAACGCTCAGAATGGCGCTGGGCAATCGAACGGGCTGCAATTGTGAGTCGTTGGAACTGGCTGCAGGCTCATGTATCAGATTTGGAGTATCGCATCCGCCAACAGACAGACATTTACAGGCAAATCCGTGCTAATAAGGTCAGTGCAACAGCAAGTAATTGCTAAAACCACTTATGTGTATGCAGAGTCTTTCAGCTACTACTTTCTGCTAATGTTAAGGTCTACAAATGTGTACAAATCTGAATGTTGAAGATTTTGTATGTATTTATTGAACCATATATACAAGAGAATTTTGATCATCTGTATGTTTCCAGACCAACAGGAAGGGAGCAAAAATAAGCATATTATCGCTGGGATTTGAAACAAGAATAAGGGATGTTGAAAAAACTCAGCAGGTCTGGCAGCACCCGTGGGGAGTGAAAACAGAGTCAACATTTTGAGTCCTTCTGAAACATTAACTCTTTTTTTCTCTCCCTACAAATGCTGCCAGATTCGCTGAGTTTTTCCAGCGTTTCTTATTGTAAAGGGTGGGAGCAATGTAGAAGAGGGAGTATTTGGGTATCCGTGATAATGTGATCAGTTTTATAATAATTATGGATAAAAAATAATCAACATCTAGATGAAATGCTACTTAACTGGAGTAAGCTAATTTTGGAAAGCTGAACTAACATCTGTCCCTGTCCCAGGTGAATTAGAATCAAAGGATGGCATGCAAAATAATATTTGAACAATGGGGTGAGGCCAAATACTGAGAATTTGGATATAGAATAAACACATTTCTATAAGGGAGAAGGGAAGGACATTTAAATGTAAGCTCCCGTGATAATTAAAAATGTAGAAATTAAAATGAAACAGAAAAAGGAAACTTATGTAAATGATGGGTTCCCAATACAGTAGGGAACCACTATAGAATACAAAGGGCATAGATTTTGTTTGCTAAGAAAAGGAATAATTGGGACAAAAATAAATTTAGAATAGATTGTGGATCTTTACTTATAAACAGTGCAAGTTGTGAAAGCTCAGCCAAGCATGAGTGGGAACAATTCTGGATCAAAAAGGATCTTAAGGCAAAGGACGCAGCTGAGTTCCAGGTGAATTTCTTTCTCTCTGTCTTCACTAAATAAGATGCTAATGTCACAGAAAAGAAGGATGTAGTGGAGATAGTGTCTAAAAGGCGATAGTTGAATGGTTAGCAGTCTCAGTAGGAAAGGTCACTCAGTCCAGATGGATGCATTCTAGATTGGTGAGAAAAGTAAGGGTGGGATTCCAGAGGCTCTGGCCACAACTCCTAATTATCATTCAATATGAGATGGTGTCAGAGAGCTGGAGGATTGCAAAAGTTCAAAACAGGAATGAGGGATAAACTTAACAAATGGAGGCTGGCCAACCTAGGATGGGAAACTGTTGGAAAAGTACAAGGTCAATCAATAAACACCACCACAGATTTTGGATTTGATGAACTTGATATGAGTTATTTGAGGTCACAGAGAGGGCTGATGAGGCTAGTGCAGTTGGGGCTTTCAAGAGATGTTTGATGAAGCAGCACAAATAGATTTGACAGCAAAACTGAAGCCCATAGTTTCAAGGGATAATGGCAGCATGGATATAGAATTAGAATACAGAAAGCAAAGGGTAGAGGAAAAAGCTTATTTTTCAGACTAGAGCAAAATGTACAGTGGTATTCTACAGTGGTCCATATGAAGACCACTGCTTCTTTTAACATTTATTCATGACCTTGACTTAGATATACAAGGCATCGTTTCTATGTTTGCAGGTGACTTGAAGTTTGGAAATGTTGTGATTGCAACATCAAGACGATTAATGAAATTGGCAAATGCATGACAAATGAATTTTAATCCAGACAACTGAAGTGATATATTTTTTAAAAAGAATGAGGAGAGGCAATCTGTGGTTTTGATGGAATAAATGAGAACAGGTAACCAGTGACTAGAGGACATTGATTTAATGTCATCAGCAAAAAGACCAGAGGCAAAATGAGGAGGGGAAAATAACTACCAAGCAAGTTCCTGCAAGACTGGTCGGAGAAGATTCAAAGGGAAACTGGCAAACTAGAGTTTGCCAAGAGTAGAGCGTGGGAATGATTAGATAGCATGCCAGTAGAGTCTCTGAGTGGGATGGTGGCCTCCTATATGCTCTCACGCTATGATTCACTCGAACTGGAATGTTGCAGTGTTTTTCCACTCTGATTTTAATAATACATGCTGGGCACGTGTCCTGGTTACAAGACTCTTAGATAATAGAGCAGTCTGTATTCTGAGTGCAACACAAGAATATATGCAAAATTACATAATACTACTTAAAGTTCTGCTGATGAGATATTGATACTGATGCACTCAACTCAGTGACAAAACTGACATTCTGTCCTTTTAAAGGCTGTTTTCTAAGAATTGCTTCGGTTCGTTGGACACAGCAAAAAAATCTTTCAATACCAGTCACCTAATAATGGAACGGTGCTCTGAAAGCTCATAATTCTAAATAAACCTGTTGGACTTTAACCTGGTGTTATGAGACTTCTTAGTGTATCCACCCCAGTCCAACACTGACATCTCCACGTCGCAGTTAGTTGAAAACCTTGTAGTGGTGAGAAAACATCAGTTTTTCAGGGTGGGTTAAATTGATAATGGCAGCTGTATTTAAGTATGCTAATCCACATTTAAATTAAGCGATCTCTGGGAAGTGTTGAAGTACACAGTGAAAAGAATTCTAGTGTGATTTCAGGGCAGTGAGTTGAATGAGTTGTTACAGTAGCTGCTTAAATCTGAAACTCTTGGATATGTGACCCATGATCCTCCTTTATGTATATGCATATATTTACAATGTCACTTGCATCTTCAGGTGCCATTCCTTTTCTATTAATGGTAAGCACTGCAACCTTGTGCTGTTTCGACCAACTGCTGTATTATATTTAGGCTCACTGCTGGACAGAAGTTACAATAGATCCTGGTGGGGTGTAATTTGGATTTAATGTTATAAATTAATTTCTACTAAGAAATAAAGATAGCTTTGGCTGTGCCAGCAGTTGTATGCAGAGAGGAAATTCAGGGGAGATTGATTTTACATTTGACTTCGTTGCAGAAACATTAAAAAAAAACACCCAATGAAAATGGTTGAAAGGAAATAAGTCCTGGGGAACAGAATTAGCTCACTGTTTATTTTCATACGGGGGAACTTTATATTCAGAACTCTCTGTTTTACTCAACTTTATTCTGTGGTGTTGTAGCTGGTGAGTTTTACTACTGCACCATTAATCGCACTGCTGAAAAGAAATTTACTATAAATGTGATATTGTCAAGTTAGTTGGACCTTGGTAGAATCCTGGGACCTACGTTATGGACAGGTGAGAGACAAGCAAACTTTCCTCTCTCCAACTGTCTATAAGCAGAAGATGTTTTGAATTTTTAAATAATGCTGTGGCATGTTTTCCCTAACTCAATTTATGTGATCCAATTTACCAATAAATCGGAGCAAACTTGTATTATGCTTTAAAACTTTATTTCATGGGTTGTAGGCATTGCTGGCTCAGCAAGCATATATCGCTTATCCCTAATTGCCCCTCAGGAGGTGATATTGCTCTTTTAAACTGATGCAATCCAAATGGTGTAGGTATACCTGCAGTGCTGTTAAGGAAGGAGTTCCAGGAATTTGACCCAGACACAGTGGAACTATATCATCATTCCTTCGATGAGGATGATGTGTGGTTTGTAGGAAAACTTGCAGTTTGTGGAGTGACTATGCACCTGCTGCCTTTATCGTCCAAGATGGCAGTGACAGTGGGTTTGGGAAATGCTTTCAAAGGAACCTGGGTGAGTTGCTGCGGTGCTTTTTGTAGACTTTGCACACTGCTGCAACTTTGCGTTGGTGGGGGAGGGAGTGGATGAAAAAGGTGGGAGCTGGGGTGACAATCAAGCAGCTGCTTTGCCCTGGATGGTGTTGAGCTTCTTGAGTGATGTTATACTCATCCAGGCAAGTGGACAGTATTCTGTCACATTCCTGACTTGCGCCTTGTTGATGGTCGACAGGCCTTGGAGACTCAAAACGTGAGTTACTCACCACAGGATCCTAGCCTCCGACCTGCTCTTGCAGCGACGGTATCCATTTAGCTTTACCAATTCAGTTTCTGGTTCTCGGTAATCCCTAGCATGTTGATAGTGGGGCATTCAGCAATGCTAATGGAATATCAAGGCAAGATGCCTAGATTCTCTTGTGTTAGGGATGGTTGGTGTCGTGAGAATTTCACTTGCCATTTAGCCCAAGCCTGAATGTTGTCGGGGTCTTACTGCTCTTGGGCATGGACTGCTTCAGCATCAGAGGAGTTGTAAATAGTGCTGAGCACTGTGCAGTTGTCAACGAACATCCCTACTTCTGACCTTATGATGGAAGGAAGTCATTGATGAAGTAGTTGAAGATGGTTGAGCCTAGGACAGTACCCTAAGGAGCTCCTGCAGTCATGTCCTGGGACCAAGGTGATTGATCTGCAACCATCTTCCTTTGTGCTTGGTATGACTCTAACCAATGGAGAGTGTTCCCCTGATTCCTATTGACTTCAGTTTTGCTAGGGCTTCTTGATGCCACATTTGGTCAAATGCTGCCTTGGTGGCAAGGGCAACCACCCTCACCTCAACTCTGGAATTCAGCTCTTCAATCCCTGTTTGGACCAAGGCCGTAATGAGGTCAGGAGCTGAGTGGCTTTGGAATAACTCAAATTGAGCATCAGTGAAACTGTTACTTAGTTGATGCTAAGTAAGTGTCACTTGATAACACTGTTGACAACACTTTCCATTGTTTGATGATCTCGAGTTGACCGAAGGGGTGTTAATTGAGCAGGTTGGGTTTTGTTTCTTTTTGTGGACTGGATATACCTGGGCAGTTTTTTAGATGTCACATCAGTGTTGTAGCTGCACTAGAATAGCTTGGCTCAGATTAGCAACAGGTTACTTTATTTCACATTCAGGACCGGGGAGAGGTATTCGCAAAACACATGCGCGTGCGCACTCAGGGAGGAATAGAGAAAAGAAACTTAACAACTGTGAATAGTAACAGTACAAGAATCACAGAAATTGATATCAGTTCAGGTTATTTCCAGGTCAAGGTGGTTAGGTGGTTTTGACTGGCACAGGTGCAATGGGCTGGAGGGCATTTTTTTGTACTGTAGACCCCTGTGACTCTCTTGTGATCTAGAACTAGTTGCTTCCAGTTAAGTCTAAAAATAAAAAGTCTTTTATTCAGTGATTTGTTTCTGCAAATTTGTTTCTTGTATCCTTTCTATTTCTGCATGCTAACTGTTGTTGCCTTGATCCCCTTCTGCCTTCCTTCACCTTTCACTCACACATATGACCAGCTACTCTTAATATCAGGACTCTACTCCAGACACCCTTATTGTTGGATCCTCTGGCTCCTTGCTCCTATTAATCAGTCACTCTGCCTTTCACTTACTTTATTGTGGTTAAGTAAATGGATATCCTGCCCTTGACTTGCCTTTTACTAAAATCTCCTTGCCACCATGCCACCCAAATTGTCCTGATACGCCATTTGCTGACAGATCATATATTGGTCTCTGGCTCTGGCCCCGGTACTTTTCTTTGGAGCATCGCTTGTTAAAGCACACTTTTGCTTTTCTTTTTAAAAATCAACATTGTCTTCCTCCCTCTAACCTGCATTCCTCACTGATCTGTCAGAGACTGCCTACTTGCATCACCAAAATATGCCTTATTCCAACTCGCCTTCCAAAATCCCCTGCTTGTTTTACTTTCAAAATCAACAATTCCAATGCTCACCAGCCTGCCCTCTTATCCTCCAAAATATAGAACTTATCTAAAACTTTTCTGCTGGCATTTTGCACTGCATGAATTCCCAGTCATCTATCATCCTGTCTTTGCTGGCTGACATTAACTTGTTACAAGTCTCACTTGCATTGAGGATGCAACACAGAGCTAGGCCATTTGGCTCACTAGTTTGTGCTAGAATAAAATAGAAAATGCTGGAACTAGCCTCTTGAAGGAGAGAGTTAACAATTCAGATGAATGACCTTTCATCAGAACTGGACAAAGTCAAAGATGTAACAGATTTTGCCAAGTACAGAAGCAGGGAAAGGAGCAAGCTGGAAAGTCTATCGGAGGGTAGAAGTCAACCATGCTTAAATGAGAAAAGGCATATGGAGCAAGGCAAAAGGGAATGATAGTAAGACAGAGCAAAAAGAGATGGGCCTCCGAGACACTTTCCTTGCAATTCCTGTGCCATGTGGGCACTTAAGGACACTTTACGTATCTTGGGGGACTGCTTGCATTGGGAAGTGTCTCCAGCTGTTTGAATTCAAGCCCAGGATTTCTGACCGTGCGCAGTTAGAGCTTTTATGGAACGCCAGGGAACATGAGAGTTTCCAGGATTACAGGTTCCAAGAGGTGGCCACCACACAGGTAGAATTGAGGATATTGAACAGATGGCCACCCTGAAGAGGAGGAGATGGGAAATGCAGGAGTTTCCCGTTTTCAGAAATTTTTGCTCCCAAACTGGTACACAGCATCAGTGATGCTGAGAGTGGTGGCACTCTGAAGGAATGCAGTCCAGCCCTGAAAACTAATAGGCAAAGGATTGCACAGGAATTAATAGAAAAGAGTAGAAATGTAATTGTTAAACACTATTCTATTGTCAGGGGGATTGATGGGCGTTTCTCTAAAAGTTATTGAGAGTCACACCTGGTGTGCCCTCATGCCAGTGTAAAATGTTTCACACAAAGGCTGCAGAATATTCTGCAGGGGGAAGGAAGTGAGCCAAAAGTTGTAGTGCACATTGGTGGGAATATTTGATTTGATTTATTACTGTCACGTACTAGTATACAGTGATATGGAACTGAAACCTACGCCGGAATTCTGCTGTTCCACCGCCAAGAAATCTAAGCGCATGAGGGGAGGACAACAGAAATGTTTGTTGAACTTGGGCAGGAATTTCCAGTTTCACTCGAGTGAGGTCATAAAGTCCAGTCCCTATGGTCAGGCATTCAGTAGCTAAGGAGGTTATACAACAGGACCTTCAAGGTAGTAGTCTCTGGATTACCACCACCACCACCCCCGGTGAAGGAAGAGGATCAATGTGCTGCTTGTAACATGGTGCAGGAGCAAGGAGTACCTTTTCAAAAGGAATGAGTTTCACCTCAATAGGAGTGTGACCTTGGGTTGGTGGTGGGGTGCACCACCAGAAGAGAAGGAAGGGGTATATTATAAGACACCATTTGGCCCATCGACTCTGCACCAACCACAATCCCACCCAGGCCAACCCCCATATTTTACCCACTCATCTGTCTAACCTATGCATCTTATCTCACTAAGGGGCAATTTTAGCATGGTCAGTCAACCTAACCTGCACATCTTTGGACTGTTGGATAGTACTGGCAAAAGAAATAGCTTCACAATAGTTAGCAAACTAAGGCAGACTCCAAAGAAGACTCTTGATTTACAATGCATTTATGTTAATGAACAAGATGTGGTAAATAAGTTTGGTGAACTCCATGAGCAAATAGCTATATAGGAATAGGGTGAAGTGCCAATAATGTAGTCGCTGCTTAAAAATGGAAGAACTAGATACTTTCTTTGCACAGCTACAAAGTTGAAAGGTTTAAAATTGATGAGGTGGTATTAGTAGGCTGTCTGCACTTAAAATTGATAAGGCACCAGGAGTGGATGAAATGCACACCATAGATACTGAGAGAAGTGAGCGTGGCAATTGTCATAATTTTCCAGATGTCAGAGGACTGGGGAATTTCAAATGTTATGCCATTGTTCAAAAATGATGCACCCATTGGCCAATTGGTTTAAATATGGCGATGTCTTCCTTTGTGAAGACAGAAGCAAAGTACAAATTTAGTTCCTCAGCCGTTTCTTTGTTCCCCATTATGAATTCTTGTATTTCTGACTGTAAGAGGCCTACATCCTTCTTTGTCAATCTTTTTCTCTTTACATACCTGTAAAAACTTTTACAGTTAGTTTCGCTGTTCCCTGCTAGCTTACTTTCATACTCTATTTTCCCCTTTTTGATCAATCTCTTGTTCCGCCTTTGCTGAATTTTAAATTGCACCCGATTCTCAAGAGTTTATGCATTGGTTGGGATATTTCAAAAGGCCTTAGATTCTGGTAAGATCCCAATGGAGTGGAAATGCACTAATGTGATGCCTTTTTGCAAAAATGGAGAGAGGCAAAATGTAGCAAACTATAGGCTGGCTAGCTTGACCGCTGGTGGGAAAATTGCTGATTAAGGAGATGAGAAAGGAGCATTTGGAGAGACTAAGTTCAATCCATCATTGGTTTTATGAATGCCAAGTCATGCTTGACAAACTTGCTTGAATTCTTTGAGGACATAACCAGCAAGGTGAATAATGGGGAACCTGTGGATGTGGTATATTTGGACTTCCAAAAGGCATTTGACAAGGTGCCACATAAAAAAACTGATCCAGAAGGTGATATCTCAGGGAACTGGAGGTAGAGTAGTGGATTGGATTGAGGATTGGCTGACTGACAAAAAGCAGAGGGTCGGGAAAAAATGGATCAATCCTCAGACCTCAAATGTTTACAACCTATATAAGTGATCCGCGAGCATGGTCAGAGTGTAACATGGCAAAATTTGCAGATGATACTGAAATAGGTTGGAAAGCAGGCAGTGAAGAGAATCTAAAAATGTCACAGACTAATATAGATAGTTTGGGCCAAAATTGGCAGATGGAGTTTAATGCGGATAAGTGTGAAGTTGTCCATTTTGGCAGAAAAAATGGAAAGGTAAATTATTAATAAATGGAAAGCAGATTCAAAATGCTTCCTGGCAGAGGGATCTGGGTGTCTGTGTTCATGAATTGCAGAAAGTCAGAATGCGGATACAGCATGTAATAAAAAAGACAAATGGGATTTACTGCCTAGGGATTGAAGTATAAAAGTAGAGACGTGTTATTACCATTGTATCAAGTGTCGGTGAGACCTCATCTGAAGTATTGTGCCCAGTTTTCGTCTCCTTATTTGAGGAAGGATGTGGTGGCATTGGAGGTAATTCATAGGAGGTTCACCAGATTGATTCTGGGATGAAAGGGTTGACATATAAGGCGAGATGAAACAATTTGGGCTTGTACTTGCTGGAGTTTAGAAGGATGAAAGGGGATCTGGTCAAGATGTATAACATTTTCAAAGGAATCAATGAAGTAAATGTAGACCAAGTGTTTCCCTTTGTGGGGCAATCTAGAACAAGAGGTCACATGTATAGGTTGAGAGGCGGTAGATTTAAAATAAATGAGGAGGAACTACTTGCACAGGGAGGTGAATTTGTGGAACTCACTGCTGTATAGAGTGCATAGTTTGAGTCATTGAATGGTTTCAAGAAGTAGATATATTTCTGATTGGGGAAAAAAAGGATAAGATGATATGGGGACCAAGTGGGGAGAGACCAAGTGAGACCAGGAAAAGAACAACCATGAACTGATTGAATGCTGGAGCAGGCTCAAAGGACTGAATTTGCCTAGTTCTGCTCATGGTTCCTATGTTCCTCAAGTCTATTGCTTTTACCTAGCAACACTAGCTGTACTGCCGCATTGTACACCACCAGGATTGCAACGGTTCAAGAAGGCAACTCATCACCGCCATCTCAAGGGCAGTTAGGAATGGGCAATAAACACTGGCCTAACCAATGGCACCCATGCCTGATGAGAGTACAGCCAAGCAAGGACCGTGCTACCAAGCTGAGTGAAAGCGGGAGAAGTGACAGTGGGAGAAAAATAGAAGAAAGATATGAGTTCAGGGCCAGGAACAGGTTGCGTGGGGGCTGCAAAACCTCTCGAGAAAAATTTGATCTGTGCGTTTGGTGAGTGAGTGAGGTGGCAGAGGCAACAGATCAGATGGTTTCAATCTTGCTGACAAAGAAATCCATGAGTTCTTTGCACTTGTTGGACACGACTGGAGAATACAGAAGAGAGGGATTTGAGAAGATGGCTTTCAGTAGTAGAGATAAACTGGAGTTATTTTCCCAGGATTATCCTGGAAAACAATTGAGTAATTTTGGCAGACATAGAGCAGGACCCAATCTGACGATGGCAAAACCTGACCATGTTCAAATTTGTACCTCTTGGATTTGAAAGATCAAGCCCATACCAGAGGGAATGATCGCGATAACAGAGTAATGGTTTTATTTGGGACAGTGTTGTGCCTGCCGCATAGTGTGTTCTAACTTTTATGTGATGAACAAGAAACTGCAAGTCAGCTTCTTGTTAATACAGTAACATTTATTCATACACAATTAATGTTAATTAACCACACAATCAATTTGTTATTTTACAGAGTACTAAAGTTCAAGTTCAGTACTAGACCTTGACTAACTTTTGCATAACTGGCAAGTACCCTGGCAGATATTGGCCTTTATCCTCCTGTTGGTCTCTGTAGTCCTCAGTATTGTCTGGCCTGCTACTCTGGCTCTGGTCTTATTTCTGGTCATTGGTGTGGTGGCTCTTGTAGTAGTAGCAGTTGGTGGCGGTCACCATTGTTTTGTTACTGTCTCTTCCTTGACCTTGTGGCTGTGTTGCTCTTGAGAGAGAGAGATCCTGGCATTGTGCAGCACCTTTTATCCCTCATGGGTTTTATGCCATTTTGGGCAGTATCATGGTTATTACCAATCAATCGATCAGGGCTTGATCACCCTGATGGATAAGAGTCCAATCAGGTGTTGCCACACCGATTTCTGGGTGTGTATCCAACGGCTGTGCAGTGAGTGCTGGAGGCATGTAGGTGATGTACCTCCCTCTCAAATAAGGGGTTAAACAAGTATGTTTAACCAGAGAGTGCCCATTGTCTTTGAGATGGCCTATGTCCTATGTATTCTGTAGTCTGGAGCTGCAGCCTGTTCCTCTCTGTACTTGACCAATCCTAGTGTGTTTTGCAAATTGCCATCTTGGTGACACGTTTGGCCTGAACAGGAATACTGAACGTGAGAGTGTTATTGTGTGAGTCAATAACTGCAGAAATGTTGTAGTCAGTGGAAGACCAAAGACTGAGAATTTTGAAATTACAGTTCCAAGTATATTGGAAAAAACACTTTTTCCAGGGACAAACATGAAATGGGCTGCAAAGGGAGATTTTGATGTGGCTGGAGAATGACATGAGGAAAGGAGATGGCCTTCTCTGTGATTGTTACTATTTGAGGTGTGAGACTATGTGAGATGGCAAATTAAGTAGCAGTTGTGTGTAGATGGACTGGGTAGCGAATTTGAAGTGTGATGAGGTGGTAGGAGAGTAGTAAATTGAGTGTGAACATGTTGAATTGAAATGGAAATTGAAGAATCTATGACGAGAGGTTGTTTGGTATTGAGACTGGAGAAAGGCAGCCATGAAGTTAATTGATAAGGAAATTCATAGTGGAGTCTAGCTGGGCAGTAGGAAAGTTGGATTTTGCAGAATACGAGAGAGGGTGAAACGAAGTGAAGGTCAATATGTGCTTGAGTAAAACAGTGTCAAAAGAGTAAGGGAACAGACCTAGATGTGATTTTGTGTTAATTTTGAGAATTTAATTTCACCTCAAAACGATTGAAATGTAGAACCCTCCTGACAGTCCTTGATTAACCTGTACACTTACGCACTCTCAAATTTTAACACTCATTATGGATATGACATTTAAACACTGATTTGGAGATGCAATAAGCAGACAAAAAGGCTAATAGATGCCCAGTTGACTCATAAACTTATCACGATGGTAATAATGGGCGCGACTTGCTGTGGCTGGTACAGACTTTATTTGCTTCAGTTGTATTGATGGATAACAGTACATGTGCGGAAATGTAAAATAAATCATGGAAAATGCATTTGGTGCCATGCTGAATAGAGAGATATAACTGTCAAAGACAGTAAAGCCTGTGAGTATCAAACTGAACTATTTTCTTTCTGTGACTAATATTGGAGGTTTTCCTTTTGCAATATGGTCTCAAACCAATTGCTGAGATGTTGCTGTTCATCATCATTTCTCTTCATCCTACTTCCCGATACTATTGTTAAAACGTAGTTTCACAAAAGTCAGCCCTTCAAATAGTTATCCAGTGCATGAATAACACACTGAGCAATACACCTGACAGAAATGTTGTAGTTACTTTAACCAAGAGCTGTCTTTGTATTTGGCACCCAAGCCTTGATGTTTCACTGTCCATCCTCGTGGGAAGAAATCAGCTGCTTCAAGTATTTTATGATTTCAATACAGTGGAATGGTTGGAAGAAATTTTCTTTCTCTGCTCAAAACAAATGTTTAAAGATATAAATTCAAAATTTAATTGCCTGGAGAGACCTTTATGAATTAATAAATGACTCAGAAGGTGCATATTTGTTGCAGCGGCACAGCGATTAGCACCTTTGCCTCACAGAGCCAGAGACCGGGTTCAATTCTTGGTTTGGATCACTGTCTGTGCAGAGTCTGCACATTCTCCCTGTGTCTGCATCTTCTGGGTGTTTTGGTTTCCTCCAACAGTCCAAAAGACGTGCTGGTTAGGTGCATTGGCCATGTTAAATTCTCCCTCAGTGTTCCTGAACAGGTACCAGAGTGTGGCAACGTGGGGATTTTCATGACAACTTCATTGCAGTGTTAATGTAAGCCTACTTGTGACACTAATAAAATAAACTTTAAACTTTATGAATTTTTATTTGCTTTGGTGCAGTTTTTCCAATGAAGTATTTGTTACTGGTATGCCTAACAAGATTTAAATTTTACTTTACATTGCATGTCACCTTGAGCAAATACTTTATCTAAGCATTTTTCCCATAGGGTTCAGTTGTGCTTGGAGACTCTCCACCCCCAGAAGACTTAAGCCGGCTGGTAGGAAGCTCTCCAGATGGGTCTGATTGTCCATCTCAAACAGAACTGAAAGCTAATGGTGCTGGTGACAAGCTTGAGATGTCAGTCTGCAGTCATTCTTCACCTCCCAAAGTTGTGGGTAAACAGGTATGATTCCAACTCACTAATGCTAATTTTTAACCCTTCTGGCTAGGCAATTGTGTTGATTCCTCTTCATGCTAAGAGATCTGGAGTATTTCCTGCATCTGAACATCTAGCTGAATGACTACTGCATAAAGGTATTTTGGAGAAATAGAATATTCAAAATGTCCTGTTATACCCGTGAATTATCTGATGTTCACTATTGCTTATAAACACTTTTTTAATGCAAAATAAACTTTTTGAAGCTGATTTTTTTTCCACTTTTGAATGGGGCAACACTGATTTCCCCATTTACGGGTCACATTCTGGACTTCAGTGTGGCCAGCACAGATGAGAAAAACTTCATCAGCAGATGGTGAAGCACTCCAGGCAATGTGCCACTTGCTGTGTTCAAAAAAATCTTTCTCACAGTCGCATAGGATCAGAGGTGAGCTGGCATGGTAGATACAGAACTGGCTCAGTCATAGTGGCACAGGGTAGCAGTGGAAGGGTGTGTTTCTGAATGGAGGGCTGTGACAAGTGGCGTTACTCAGGGATCAGTGCCGACAATTTGGCTGTTCGTAACGTATATAAATGATTTGGAAGAAAATGTAACTGGTTTGATAAGTTTGCGGATGACTCAAAGGTTGGTGGATTCGTGGATAGCGATGAGGACCATCAGAAGATCCAGCCGGGTATAGATTGGTTGGAGACTTGGGTGGAGTGATGGCAGATGGAGTTTAATCCGGACAAATGTGAGGTAATGCCACACTTAGAATTCCGGTCGCCACACTACAGGAAGGATGTGGAGGCTTCAGAGAGGATACAGAAAAGATTTACCAGGATGTTGCCTTGCATGAAGAGGTTGGAGAAACTTGATTTGTTCTCACTAGAATGACAGAGGTTGAGGGGCGACCTGATAGAAGCCTACAAGATTGAGGAGCTTGGACAGAGTGGATAGTCAAAAGCTTATTCCCAGAGTGGAAGAGTCAATTACTAGGGGGCATAGGTTTAAAGGAGATATACGAGGCAAGTTTTTTACACAGAAGGTCGTGGGTGCCTGGAACTCGCTGCCAGGGGAGGTAGTGGAACCAGATATGAAAGTGAGCTTAAAGGGTGTCTGGAAAAATAGCTGAATAGGCTGGGAATAGAGGGACATGGTCTCCGGAAGGGTAAGGGGTTTTAGTTCAGTTGGGCAGCATGGTTGGTGCCGGCTTGAAGGGCCGAAGGGCCTGTTCTCCTGCTGTAATTTTCTTTGATCTTTGTTCACATCACACTTTCTTTGAAAATCATTTAAAATCTGTGCTTTTTATCCTTGATTCTTTACAAGCAGAGTAAATGTCTCCTCTCTTTAGTCCCTCCATGATTTTGAACTCCTCTATCAAATCTCCAGTCTATCTCATTACTGAAGTTTCTCATCCTTGCAACAATTCTTGTAATCAGTTGAAACTTTGGCAGTGGTAGGATTCTGACCCATGTCTCTATGAACCTGGGAGCCTCAATCGAGTGCCTTCGACAACTTAGCCAAGCTACTGCTGCATTCATGTGGTCCATTCTTAATAAATTTGAAATGGTGTGCAATCATCTTTCAGACTTTCGCTCATATCCCCCACCCTCAACACGCCAGTTTTAATATTTTGAATAATTCGTATGTTCCTTTGCATAAGAAACTTTCAGCATCATCCCACAATGTCTTAAATATTGCATCATAAGAGATAAACTAGATGAAATCAAATGGCAAGCTAAGATTCCAGTTTTTTTCTAAATTCATTTATGGGATGTGAGCTTCATTGGCCAGGCCTTCACTAATTGCCCTGGAGAAGGTGACGATGAGCTGCTGCCTTGAGCTACTGCAGTCCATGTGGTATAGGTATACCCACAGTGCTGTTAGGGAGAGAGTTCCAAGATTCTTACTTGGCAATAGTGAAGAAACAGTGATGTATTTCCAAGTCAGGATTGTGAGTGGCTTGGAGGGGAATCTCCAGCTCATAATGTTCCTATCCATCTGCTGTCCTTGTCCTTCTAGATAGTCGCATTGGTGTATTTGGAATGTAATGTCTGAGAAGTCTTGGTGAGTTGCTAGTACATTATTTTCTTGATGGGAGGAACTCCTGCAGTGATGTTCTAGAGCCGAGATGATTGACTTCCAACCACTACAACTACCTTCATTTATGCTAGGTATAATTCCAACCAACAGAGCTTTCCTCCAATACCCATTGACTCCAGTTTTGCTTGGGCTGTTTGCCATACTTGGCCAAATGCAGCCTCGATGTCAAGCGCTGCTACTCTTTGCCTCACCTCTGGAGTTCAGGTCTTTTGTCATGTTTGAGCCATGGTTGTAATGAGGTCAGAAGCCGAGTAGCCTGGTAGAACCTAAACTGAATGTCCGTGCTCAGATTGTTGCGAAGCAGGTACCACCTGATAATGCTGTTGATGACCCCTTCCAACATTTTACTAATTGAGGCAGCAATTGACAAGGTTTGACTTGTCCTGCTTGCTGTGTACATGATATCCCTGTGTAATTTTCCACTTTGCTGGGTACATACCACTCTTGTATTTATTATGGAACAGTGTGATTAGAGGGTGTGGCAAGTTAGGGAGCACGTCTTCAGTATTTCTGCCAGAATATTGTCAAGCTCCATAGCATTTGCAATATCCAGTATCTTCAGCTGTTTCTCTGGAGGAGGCTGAGATGGATTATCCTCCTGGCGCTTCTGGCTGAAGATTGTCACAAATGCTTTAGCCTTTTGCACTGATATGTTGGGCTCCTCCATCATTGAGGATGGGGATATCTGTGGAGTCTCCTCCTCCAGTGAGTAGTTGTTCGTTTGTCCATCCCATCCGAGAGTGGCAATACTGCAGACCTTGAATCTAAAGCCTTTGTTGTGGAATCACTTAGCTTTGTCTATTGTTGCTTACGCTGTTTTGCAGGCAGGTAGCCTGGTGTTGTGACTTCAGCAGTTGACACCTCATTTTTCACTCTATTTGGCATTGGTCCTGGCATGTCCTCTAGGGTTAAGCACCTGGCTTGGTGCTAATGGTAGAGTGGGGCATCTGCCAGGCCATGAGGTTACAGATTCTGTTCAAGTACAATTCGGCTGCTGTTGATAGCCCAGCAGGCATTTTTAGTGCTCGGTTTTGAGCTGCTGTATCTGTTTGAAGACCATCCCATTAACGTGGTGGTGCCACATGGGACTTCTCTGCAAGGACTGTGCGGCGGGTACTGCTACTGATCCTATCTTGGGCAGACACATCTGTGGCAGGCAGGTTGGTGAAGTTGAGAACAAGTATGTTTTCCAGCTTGTTTGTTTCTCTCTCTCACTCACTCACTCTCTCTCACTCACACACACACACACACACACACACACACACACACACACACACACACACAAACAAACACACCAATTTGCTTTCCCATTATTTCAGTGATGTGCACATTTGGCTATGGTACACTTGGAAGTGAAGCTGCCATCATCCCAGAGTGCAATAGGCAAGAGCTGACTGGTGGTGATTTAAACTGACAACCACCACACCTCAGACGAGAAGATAAGTTGAGAAGCTATGCCTTCGTGAATAGCCTTAGCAGGTATAGGAATTGAACCCGTGCTGTTGGCATTACCAGCCAGCCAGCTGCTCATTTCATAGTACATTCTATCCCTGCTATTTAGTTTGTAAATAGTTGGGGCACCAGGACCGAACCCTGTGGTGCACCAGTAATTACAGCTTTCCGACTAGAAAAAGACCCATTTATCCCAAGTCTCTGCTTTCTGCAGGTTAGCCTACTCTCTATCCTAGCTCATTTATTGCCCCCAACCTTCTGAAACCTTGTGTATTAAACCTCTATGCAGCACCTATTCAAATGCCTTCTGCAAGTCCCGATACATGACATCTACAGGACTCCATTACCCACTCTGCCTGTTACATAGAATCCTAAAGTGCAGAAGGAGGTCGTTGAGCCCATCGGGACTGCACTGACCCCAGTCTCACCCAGACCTATCCCCATAACCCTATGCATTTACCCTGACTAGTCCCCCGACATGTTAAAAGAACTCCAACGAATTAGTCAAATGCTATAATTGGTCAAACACTCTTTATCCTTGATAAAATGATGCTGACTCTGGATTG
Source organism: Carcharhinus amblyrhynchos (assembly GCF_965287045.1). Taxonomy (NCBI): domain Eukaryota; kingdom Metazoa; phylum Chordata; class Chondrichthyes; order Carcharhiniformes; family Carcharhinidae; genus Carcharhinus; species Carcharhinus amblyrhynchos. The sequence continues at coordinate 4,503,380 of NC_137350.1, forward strand.
TCTTTTGGCTTTCCAAATCTTCTGTTACTGCTTCCTTCATAATGGGTTCCAGCATTTTCCCTTTTCTCCCTTTTTGAACAGGGGCATTATATTAACTTTTTTCCAATCCGCTGGAACCTTTCCAGAATCCAGGGAATTTTGGAATATTTCAACAAATGCCTTCACTCTTCTGCTGCTGCTTCCTGAGCCATTGGGCTCTGGGGAATTGTCTTCCTTTAATTCCAATAGTTTGCTCAGTACTTTACGCCTCATAATGGTGATTGTTTTACGTTCCCCCTTTTCAGCAACCTCTATGTTACTTGTTACTATTGGGATGGTTCTACTGTCTTCCACTGTGAAAACCAAGGCAAAATATTGATTGTGTCTGCCGTTTCAGTGTTCCTCATTATTAACTTCCCAGTCTCATTCTCAAAGGGGCCAATGTTGACTTTAGCCATTCTCTTCCTATTTATACGTTTGCAGAATTGTTTGTTATCTGTTTGTATATTTTGTGCTAGATTTCTTTCATAATTTATTGTTGTTCTGTTATTTTTTAGAACCCTTTATTTATCTTTAAAAGTTTCCCAATCCTTCAGCCTGCCACTGATTTTTGTAATATGGTATGCCTTTGTTTTTGCCTTTGTTATCTTTAATCTCCATGCTCAGCCACGGATGCATTTCCCCTCTTAGAATCTTTTTTCCCCTCTGGAATATATTTTAGTTGGGAGTAATTGAATATCTCCTGAACTGTCTGCCACTGTTCATCAAATGTCCTACCTGTTTGTTTTTCTGCTCAGCTCACTTGGGCCAAACCTGTCCTCAGACCTGCGTAATTACCTTGGTTTCACAGCACAATGATCTGTCCACGGGATGCTACATTGTGCCCCTCATTGTTCACAATGCATTGGATGCTGCAATGTATCATAGACTGCACACACACCGCTGGATGTAGCCATGTGTCTCATGCTGGATGCAGCAGTGCATCTCATGCTGGGGCAAGGGAGGCTGGCCAGGGGTGCATTGGAAGAGTCAAGTTTAGAATTAACAAGAGCAGAGTTGAGGGTTTCAGCAGCAGATGAACTGAAGCTGGAGTGAGTCGGGCGTTAATGTAAATACGTGATTGGCAGCACAACTCCGGTTCAGATATGACATAGAGGCTGCAGGCAGCCTGGTTCATCTTCAGACATTTGCCAGGGTGGAGGATATTGAGTTATGAGGATAGATCATAGACATCATAGAAAACTTAGAAACCCTACAGTACAGATGGAGGCCATTCGGCCCCTCAAGGCTGCACCGGCAACAATTGGAGAGGTTGAGACTGTTCTCCTTGGAGGGAAGATGGCTGAGAGGAGATTTGACAAAAATGTCCAAAATCATGAGGGGGTTGGACAGAGTAGGTAGAGCGAAACTGTTCCCGTTCGTAAAAGGATCAGAACAAGAGGGCACAGATTTGATGTGATGTGAGATGAAGCTTTTTCTGGTTGATGTCTGGAATGCACTGCCTGAGTGTGGTGGTGGCCTGTTCTATTGAGGCAATCCAGGTATTAGATAATTATTTGAACAGAAACAACGTGCAGGGGTATGGGGAAAAGACAGGCAAATGACACTAAGACACATTTAGAGAGCAGGTGCAAATGCAGTGGGCTGAATGGCTTCCTTCCATGCCGTAACAATTCTGAGATTCTAGTAGGGCCAAAAGACTAAGGCTTCATCCTTCCCAACACTTAAAAGACAAGCAAAATGCTGCAGCTGCTGGAAATCTGAAATGAAGATAGAAAATGCTGGGAGTACTCAGGTCAGCAGCATTTTTGGAAAAAGAAGTTGAGCTAATAGGTTAGGTCAGTGATTTCCATAAGACACTTAAGAGTTAACTCCACAGACTTGCACAGAATTGCCAGCACCTTCTGTTTAGGTGATGGAAATTTTTCTCATCCGGTAGTGGATGTTGGGGAAGTCGTCCGAAACTCTCAAGTAAACTAACAGGTATAGAGGGATCGTAGTGAGTTATAACTGACTGTCGTCAGTGTACATTTGAAAACTGATGCTTGTTTTTTGGATGGTGTTGCCAAGGGAACAGATTGTTAGCTGAGTAAATGAGGTGTGGAAAATTCTCTGAACAAGTGTTACTATTTCTCTGTGGGTGTGTAATCAGTACTTCACAGTTAGCTTGTAGAGATGATGTGCATTTCTTCCCACAATTTTAAACTTTTCCTCTTAAGTTCAGAAGACATAGACTCAACACTTGACTGAAGAGCAGTTTGTTATCAGTGAGGTTAAAGTGGAGTATTTGTCACTTTTTTCTTGGCTAACACGCTTTGAACTCTTCAGGGGAGGTTGGAAAAAACCCATTAAATCTCATAACCCTCAGATCCTCTCAGTAATGGAAGAGTTGATGGCAGCTGTTCTGAAAGGCTTTCATAAATCTTTTCTATTTAACAACAAAGGACAGAAAATGTATCTGACCGCTGGTACTATATTCTAATCTTAAAAAAAAATCAGAGCTGGAGGGGAAGCTGTGAACAGTATTTGTTTAAGCACTACCCCAAAATGGGCAAGCAGATGAACTTTAACATGTAGAATTGCAAAATATTTCTTCTTGGACAAAATAGTGCACGATAGAAATGCCAAATAAATACGACAGAATTAGCTGACTTCTCTGTCAAAAAACCCAATTAAGTTCCCTTTCCAATGTTTGGTTACTATAGCGAAGAAATTGAAAAAATGTGGAGATATGTAGCCAGAAGAGTGAAATACAGGTCAACTGTAGTCCATATAAGTATGGTAAGGCCATAGCTGGAGTACTATCGTGATGCTGCAGGAGGTATTTTTAAGCATTGGGAGAACAAAACTTTTCATGCAAAAGTGATTATTTTGATCTCTAACTTTATTGAATGAAGTTGCTGAATTGTCGAGGGGACTGTTTATTTCTCTGCTGCATGAGTTCTCATGTATATGTTTGTTTTCAGGTTATTTCTCCTGTTAACCCTGTAGAAAATGTGACATCTTGTTCTGCACCGACAGAGTCCATACCAACAAAACCCTGCAGTCACCTCAAGCCTGTCAATGGAGTCGTCAACAGGTAATCAATATATTGCTTCAGTGTTGAGATTTGGACCATTTCAGGATGCAGCAACCACTATGAAAAGCTTTTGAAATTTTCTCATTAAACTTGGAAGTGGAATGGCACATGGCTCTAAAGTGATGAAAGGAATAGTTATAATAGATGAGAATGAATTATCCTCAATTGTGATTGGAGGGTGCAAGGACTTGGCAAATTTGAAACAGCAATAGAAATGAGGTGAGGGAGTGCTTGTAATGCATTTATGTAGTACATAAGCACCAGTAGTTCTTTGGTTTTATCAAGAGTTCATGAGTAGTGAATCAATTTGAACAAAACATTGGTTAGGTCATGGTTAGAATGTACTGTTCTGGCCACCCACTTTACACAAACTTTCTAGTAGGAAGCAATGGGCAATGGTCAAGAATGGGTTCCCTGGCCTAGATTGCTATGATGTGGAGATGCCAGTGTTGGACTGGGGTAAACACAATAAGAAGTCTCACAGCAGCAGGTTAAAGTCCAAAAGGTTTATTTGGTAGCGCAAGCCACTAGCTTTTGGAGCACTGCCCCTTCATCAGATGAGTGGGAGTTCTATTCACAAACAGGACATATAAAGACGCAAACTCAACTTACAAGATAATGGTTGGAATGCAAGTGTTTACAGGTAATAAAGTCTTAAAGGTACAGACAATGTGAGTGTTAAACACAGGTTAAAGAGATGTGTATTGTTTCCAGACAGGACAGCTAGTGAGATTTTACAAGCTCAGGCAAGTCGTGGGGGTTACAGATAGTGTGACATGAACCCAAAATTCCAATTGAGGTCATCCTCGTGTGTGGAACTTGGCTATCAGTTTCTGCTCAGTGACTCTGCGCTGCGACAGACATCTCCAGATGCTGAAAGATGCCCTCATAAGAACAGGATATGGCACTCGATTCATCAACTGTTACGTCGCACCACAGCGAGAAACCACACCGACCTCCTCAGAAAACAAACACGGGACATGGCAGACAGAGTACCTTTTGTCATCCTGTATTTTCCCGCAGTGGAGAAGCTATGACTTCTCTGGGGCCTTCAACATGTCTCGCCAAGACCATTCCCACTCCCCCACTTCTTGCCTTCAAACAACTGCGCAACCTCAAACAGACCATTGCCCGCACCAAGCTACCCAGCCTTCAGGAGAACAGTGACCACCACACCACACAACCCTGTCACAGCAACTTCTGCTAGACGTGTCAGATCATCACACGGATGCCATCATTTCACGAGAGAACATCATGCACCAGGTATACTGTACATAAACTTGCAACTTGGCCAACTAGTCTACCTGATACGTTGCAGGAAAGGATGTCCTGAGGCATGGTACATTGGGGAGACCATGCAGATGCTACAACAATGGATGAATGAACACTGCTCAACAATCACCAGGTAAGAGTGTTCTCTTCCTGTTGGGGAACATTTCAGCAGTCACCGGCATTCGGTCTCTGATCTTTGGGTAAGCGTTCTCCAAGGCGGCCTTCACAGCACACGACAGTGCAGAGCCGCTGAGCAGAAACTGAGAACCAAGCTCCACACGTGAGTCTGCCCTCAACCGGGATCTTGGGTTTGTGTCACACTATCTGTAACCCCATAGCTTGCCTGGGCTTGCAAAGTCTCACTAACTGTCCTGTATGGAGACAATACTCACCTCTTTAACCTGTGCTTAACCTGCTGTACACTCACGTCTGCACATTTAAGACTTGATTACCTGTAAAGACTTGCATTCCAACATTTTTTTGTAAATTGAGTTTGTGTCTTTATATGTCCTGTTTGTGAATAGAACCTGATGAAGAGGCAGTGCTCTGAAAACTAATGGCTTATGCTACCAAAAAACCTGTTGGACTTTAACCTGGTGTTGTGAGATTTCTTACTAGGTTCCTATACCAGTTGCTTTTGAAATTGTCCTTTCAGAAATTTGCATGAAGCACCAGAGTGGGAAGCACTTGGCCAAAAATGCAAGGTTAGCCTATGGATGTATATTTTGTTCAAAACACTCAGAACCTAATGGTCTTGAGTCTGAATGAAATGAAGGATAACGCAGCCTGAGAGCTATCCAACATCAGCAAGCATTGTAAAGTCTTGAAGTTCCCCACTGGCCATGCAACTAGTCCAATGTGATAGCACAAGAGACCACTCTTAATGGTCACCAAGTTGGTAAGAAATTTAATGGAGTTCTTCAATAGTTAGATTACTTGGAACAACTGTATGTACGACATAGAAGTGGGCCGCGTTCGTCTTTGTTACTCCATTCCATGTTGGAGATTATGTACCAAACAAGCCTCCTGCTGCCCCTCTTCATCGAAACCTGACAGCATTAACATCTATTCCTTTGTTAGATTTTGTAACTTAAATTTAAAAGAATGGGATTCATGAATAAAACTTGTAGTAATATTTCTGATCCTTACTTTTAGCTAAAAAAGGCTCTGTACTTCAGCAAAGTCTTTGCTGTTTGATTCTAAGTTAAAATAAAATTCTAGAATATAACAAGGGCAAATCAATCCATTGAACAAAAACTATTCATGTTCGACTTTCATTCCTCTTTGTCACCTTGTTTAAATTATTCCTCCGTGGCATCATCAAGTGGCCTCAGTTTTTGTGAAATCTACAGTGAAAGTGTTTGATGTGCATGGGTTGCAACATGATGCACAGGACTGAGGTGGATGGAATGGTACTTGAGATGTGCAATTTTTAATAAGCTGGGCAAATGTTGTACTGCTGACGGTTGGACTGTACACCAAGTCACTTCCCTGCTGGGAGGAACTAGTAACCTGAGTGAAGTGTTGTCAGAGCATCAGACACTGGGAAGTGGCATCAGCTCCATCATGTCTTTGTTCCAAACCTTTCTGATGGCTGTGTGACCTGGTATGTTGCCTGGTGAGGATAAATTTAATGCAGTAATAGAATAGAATAATTAAATTTTGCCAAGCTCAAGCTGGTTGGAAGAAAGTGAGATAGTGAATTTCATGCCTCTATAGCAGCAGAACCAGTTAAGGTAAAGTGGACTGTTTATTCTGTTTTTGTTTGAATTTCAATTATATTTGGTAACGGTAAAAAGTGTTTCTTGGCCAAGTGAGTGTGATGACATGACCCAGGCCATTGCCAGCATCACCCACTTACAGGACCATTCATGGGTATTATGTCCACACATACCAGCCTGCATTGAAGAAACCCCTGGCTGCACCTGAAACCTTCCTTTATTGTACCACCAAGGTTGGGTGTACACAGTACAGGGCATTGTGGGCATCAGTACATGTACCAGCCCTTGGAACACTAGCGTATGCACTGTTAGCATGATATAAACTGTCATCAGTGTGTCCTGTCAAGCAAGGCTGTCATCTAGGATTCTAACAGCTTTCAAACCCAGTTGCTTAGACAGGAGGAATACAAAGGATTTTGAATTGTTTTCCAGCTTGGCTGGCTCAGATACCTGTAGGAACTTGTCATGTGGATGAAAGCTTTCCTCATGCCCTAGTCACTTAGATAGTAAATGGGAATTTCGCCTGGAGCCACCACTTTACCTGAATTCACAGCTGAGTGACCTGGGACTTGACCACATGGTCTCCTTACAGATAAGCGAAGATACGTTGCAGCTGCTGAGCTCGGTAGATACTTCTGCAGTATATTATGAATGTTGTAGCTCACTCTGCCATGATGGCTGACAATTCAAACCAAATTTGTGCAAGTCCATGTGTGCTGTGTAGTCTTAATTGTTGTCTGGTGTTACCACTTAGTGCGCTTAACACTGTTAATTCGCTTGGGAGGTAGTTGATACTAAAATGTAATGCACAAAAGTTCAGGATCAGCGATCTTCTATTCTACGTATGTTCATGGAAATACTTGTCTTTAAAAAAAAAACTCCAAGCTCCTTCCAGTGGATAACTTTGTTTGGCAAAACACAGCAAAAACCATCGCGAGCTCAATTCCTTGTCTCAAATCAGCAGTTTAAACATACGTGCGTTAAGCAATGGGAATCGGTGTGCCTTGAGCTCCACTGGGGTGCTGGGTCACGATCCTGAACTTTATTCCTGTATCCCCAGTCTTCACAAAATGGCCATGGGTTTAAAACTGGACCCAAAGCACAGCAAAGAAACCAACTTGAGAGCTGGAGCAGTTGTAGAAGTCCTTTTGCTCATTCCCTTGTACACAAGAACCAAATTGCTATCCAGCCCACAAATGGTATATTCAGTTTCTCAGGGTGGGGATACCATGCTGTCCAGATTGTCCTCATGGGTCACGTGCACTTCAGTCTATACCCAATCTCCAGAACTCAGCATATACTTTAGACTGATCGTTCCTGCTTTTACTCCAGCCTGCTTCTTGGGCTTTGGGCTTCATTCCCAGCCTGCCAAAGACACCACTTCTGCATCCTGCACTTTTTGCTGTTGTCAACACCTGCTGATCTGGACCTGCCAACAGAATCTCCCGGTATTCGTGGGGAATGCTCTGCAGAAGGTGGCGTGCAACTGCGTGCTGATGTTGGAAGTGGGGATCCAGGACCCATTGTCACTTCCCTGCTGCATGCTTCCCTGCTAATGAATTACTGTCAAAGCAACTCTGTCTCATGCAATTACTGTTTACTAAGCAATTGCATAACTAGAAAGGTGGATTAACTCTGAAAGCTAAAACATTTGAATCATCATCGTTCATGATAGCGTTTCTTTCATTGGTCACTGATCTGGGCATGTGGTGAGGCTTAGGATGATAGAGAGCATTTGCTGTAAGTTACCTTCTGTGCATAAGATTTTGTAGGAGTGTCCAGAGATCACGTAACTTCCTGTTTCTCAATGGAACCTGGGTTAGATCCCATTGAGCTGGGGTCTATGTCATTCCTGTCTTCAGGGACATCATAAGCAGGAATATATGTTGTTTCCCTACATGACATTTCTGCATTTTCCTCAGGTACTGGATTAACTAGCCTTGTTTGGATACACCCCCTAAATTTGTAAGATACAGGTCATATTGGGATTCAACATCATTATCTGACTCTTCACTTCAGCCACTGCCAGCTGGCATGTCATGTTCAGCTACACCATCAAGTCTGCTGCTCCAAATTATCTTCAAGGCTTCTGGCATCAAGCAGCTCCCCAACGTCAACCATCTTCCCAACTTGCTGTCCAATTACTACTACTACGACAAAAGTGTGAGCAGAGTGTCAAGGCACTTGACAATGTTGGGGATCCTGGGCATCCTGTATCGTATTTCATCCTTTTATATTTCAAAACCTGAAGAATACTCTCGCACCATTAGGGAGATCAATTTGGATGGTCTTGTGGTTCTGCAGTTCTTTGAGTTCTTTCCCTCTTGTCTTGGATGACACCTCAGATTTTTGATTTAGTTTTGTACGGCGCTCAGCTACAAAAGCATCAGTTTGTCATCACTTTCAGAATGTGCGCTGAGCCCATGGGACAACAGAATCTTTCCCAAAGAGATAGTGCAGTGAATAGCCTGTTGAGGAATATAGGCTACTGTTGTATGCATAAACCAGTTCTGGAAGGTACCTGGGCCATTTGTGTTTGCTCTGAGAAGATCAGGTGCACAACCTGTCATGAAGGTTGCGGCTGCTTCATTTATACTGTCCATTACCCTCTGGATGATAGGGGGTAATGTGACTCTTGGCAGTCTTGTACACCTTTCAGAGCTGTATTTTTGTTTTCAAGGTTGCACCTTCAGTCACTGTGCATTGTATATGGAATGTTCAAACCAATCATGCACCAGAGCTCTGGCTGTGATTGAGACTTTCTGTTCGCAGGTGGGAATTACGTGAAGATATCTGAGTGTACAGGATATATTTGGTCCCGTAGGTACTGGGATCGAGGACCATGATATTCATGGCCGGTACTTCCAAAGGCCAAGTAACAGTCAGGGATTCCCATGCTGTGTTGAAGTTGCTTTCCTGTCTTCACCAAAGTAAACCTCTTACGGTTCTGCCAGCAACCGTGCCAGGCCAGTATCACTGCTTTCTTAGCAGAATTGTCTTTTCCAATGCTTTGTGCCCTGCCTAATCGTGAACTGCTTTCATGTTGAGGTTACTGGCAAAGATGAATTGCTTCATCTCTTTCCTACTGTCACAGGCCGCCAATTGAGAACACCTTTTCCTCCCTGATCCTCTTCCCGTACCTCAACAATTTACACACCTTTTTGGGCTCATTCATAAGTTAGCATTGGCTAGGTGAATGTTTTGTCTTTCAGTCATGGTGAAATCTACTGATGTCTTTGTTAACAAGTTGAAGCTTCCAGGGGTCCTCCTTTGAGGTAGAAGGTAAATGTTAGATTATGGGTATTCTACCTCTTTGGTCTGGTTTGGATATCACTCAGAAGCGCATCAGTGACACATTGCCGAATTATAAATTTCCTGGGGAAATTGGTGTTTGAATGTTGCCTTTTGCTTGAGGCAATGGAATAGCATCAGCCAAAGTCCCCTCCCATGATCAGTCTTCCGGCTCAGAGCTTCAGCATCCATGTTACATTTGCCTGACCTGTATCTTATCTGGAATCTGAACTGGGGGAATTTCGTTGTCTATCAGGTCACTGTTGCTTCAAGCTTGGCAAATGTAGAAATAACCGAGTGGGTTGTTACTTGTATATTCAATTCTCTGAGCTACTGAGAACTAAACTACCTCAAAGCCAGCAGTTTGAGCTTCATGCTGGAATAATGCTGCTCTTTCATCATCTTGAGTCTCTGATTGGCGTAAATATGATTATTTTTTTGCCCTTTACAAATGTGATAGCATAGCACCGAGACCAAGAAAATGCAACCCAAATTTGTACAGGTCCCATTGTGCTATTTGTTGCCTGATGTTACCATCCAGTGTAATTGCCACCGAAGTTAACTTGTTTGGGAGGCAGCTGGTTGTTATTTGGAATTGAGCAGTGGCTGTGCAGCAAATTGCACCTGACTTCACTCCATAATCAAACCTTTTGGCACTCAGCATGGTGCATAGACTTTGTATCCCAGAGCGAAACAACTGGGGCTCAGAATTAAATTATTTTCTCGCCTAGTATCCATGTTTATCAATACGTTAATGAGAAAACAAGTTTGAGATCTTGGATTGTGCTGAAGTTGATTTGTCTACAAGTATGTGTTGTTATCTTTTACTTAGTGTTGTGGTTTTCTTCTAATGCAAGAACCAAAAGGAACAGTACCATACCCAATGTGTCTGTTGGTCATGATTCTTTATAAATCGTCATCTCAATTATTCTAAAATGATGATTCTGTGACTGGGGGCACTTTGAAGGGAAAAATGGGAGTGGCACTTTTTTGTTAGAGGAAATGTCAGCTGACTGAATGCAGGGTTTAAAATGTTGATGATGGATAATGTATATGTAGGCAAACTGTTGAACTGAACTTGGATTTAAAGTAAGCTCAATTGCATGTGTAATGCTATATTATGTGCGTGGTTTGTAAAAGAATGCATTTGATAGCTCATCTAGTCTTTTTATTCGACCTCGTGTAGTTTTAAACTTCCCTGTGGAAACACTCACCCAACACCACATCTGGCAACTAAGTTTGACTGGCACCATTTGAGCTCTTAATCTGCATGTGTTGAGAGGCAAGTGTGTTTCTGGGATTTCACATGTGAATATAATTATATTTCGAACCAAATTCCCCTTGTACATGGCATGGGAAATTTATTAGGGAATGGCTGACTGTAAATTCAATAGTTGAAGCAAAATGTATGTTTTTAACTCTTCATGCACATTCTCTTTCTCCTGACAGTGTTCACAGTTTACTCCCAGACAGCAGTTCGACTGACAGCTCGGACGCTGAAGAGCTACTAAATAAAAAACAGAGGTTAAATGTGTTGCCAGTGCCGCCCGATAACACCTGCATCGCAGCTCGAGTTCGTCCATTGCTGACCTGCAAAAAACGGAGGCTCATCAGGCCCAACAACATTCAGCCGATAAATCGGAAAGTGAGTGCAAAACATACTGTTGTGTGTATAAACACAATCTTTCCTAATTCCATAATATTTCAGACTGCAGGGTCATTGAGTATGACCAAGCTGGAGCATGAATGATTTGCCAGTAGAAATGGTTGGGGTTCTCTTTGAGGCAGAATTGGATGAAAGTAGGTTTTGAGGCAGGGGAGTTGATTTTGAATCACACTGAGCTTCAACACAATCAGAAATGCACCAGAAGCATTGTATGTTCTTCGGGATTGTTGTTAGAACCTTTGTTACTTGTTACTTGTATAAATGATTTGAATATGAATGTATAAGGCACGGTTACTAAGTTTGCCAATGGTACTAAATTAGGAGGTATTGTTGATAGGGAAGGTGGTCATCAAAAATTGCAGGGAGACCTTGAAGTGGGCCAAGGATTGGCAAACTGATTTCAATACAGATAAGTGTGAGGCATTGCATTTTGGAAAGTCAAACCAGGGTGGGACTTGTACAGTGAATGGAAGGGTCCTGAGTAGTGTTGAGGGGCAGGGGGACCTAGGAGTACGTAGTTTGTTGAAAATGGCGCCGCAGGTAGAGTGGTGAAGAAGATGTTTAGCACACTGGCCTTCATCAGTTAGGGCACCGAGTCTCGAAGTTGGGACATTATGTTACAATTATGTAAGTAGTTGGTGAGGCCACACTTGGAGTATTGTGTACCTTTTTGGTCACCCTGTTTTAGGAAAGGTATTGGCAAATTGGAAAGAGTGCAAAGAAGATTTATGAGGATGTTGCCAGGACTAGTGGGCCTGAGTTATAGTGAGAGTTTTTATTCTTAGGAATATAGGAGAGTGAGAAGTGACGTTACTGAGGTGTATACAGTCATGAAGGGCATAGATAGGATGAATACACAAAGTCTTTTTCCAAGGAAAGGGGAATTGAAACTAGAGGGGAAAGATTTAAAAGAGATTTGAGGGGCAACATCGTCACAGAGTGGTGCATATATGGAATGAGCTGGCAGACAAAGTGGTTGAGGCAGATATAAATAGCAACATTTAAAAAGCATTTGGATAAGTACTTGGATGGGAAAGGATTAGTGGAATGCGGGCCAAACCTGGGCAACTGGGACTAGCTGGGAGGGTACCGTGGTCGCCATACATGGGTTGAGCTGAAGGGTCTGTTTCCCTGCTGTATTGCTCTATGATTCTCTGTATTTTGAAGGTTTATGCATAAGATATTGAATTAAATTCTCAAACAAATTAGAAACTTTATGGTGTGCTTAATTAATGATGCACACTAAGGGTAATGCCAATGCCATGCTGGGAAATTCATTGTTATCTTTTTGCAGCCAAAGGACAGTTGGGTTGTGACCCAAATTAAAGCAACACTATAAGAGAATGTTAGGATACAGTTAAATATATTGGTGGAGTCGTGTTGGAGTAGGAAATAATTCAGCTTAGTTTGGTACATTGAAGGTGGTGAACAGATAGGGAGTGTGGGTTAATTAAAACTGGTTAATTTGGGGATGTGGGATGATTAGGCCACGTATGTTAGAGTGACTAGCTGGAATTTAGAGAATAGTTTCTTTTCATTTTTGGAATATGGATATCACTGGCAAGATTAGCATTTATTATCCATCCTTTATTGTACTTGAGATGATTGTAGTGGGCTGTCTTTCTAAATCACTGTAGTCTATATGATGAATATGCTCCCATTATGTAGAATTCCACGATTTTGACCCTATGTCGATGAAAGAATAATGTTTGCACAAATCAGTGATTGGTTGATAGGGATTAGGAAATAGGGGGAACATGGTTAAAGTTGGGAGACGTGAAAAAGCTTGGTTGAGATTGGATGTTGCGGCATTATATTACAGTTCACTCGTAGAGTCAACAGCCAGAAAGCTATGGCAACTTGCATTTTTACATGCATGTTTTAGTTGGAATAATAGATAGTGATGGTAGATGCTCCAATTTTCTTTCCATTGCCTATCTGACCGGGTATCTTATCGTTGGCGTGTGTTGGAAGAATTATAAATTGACACTCAGCCTATTGGCTGTCTAATTCCTTGACCATCAAGTCCCAGGGTGGAACTTGAACCCTGAGCTCTGACTCAAAAGCAGAGACGCTAAACACTGTGCCATAAGACCTCAGGATATTGTGGGATGGTAAATTGGAGTTAGGAAACAGTAGAGTATTTGATTGGGCTCCAGAATAAGGGGTCACCTGTTGGATATACTGAGATGATAACTGATGGGAAATCATAGAAAACCTACAGTGCAGGAAGAGGCCATTCAACCCATTTAGTCTGCACTGACAACGATCCCACTCCAGGCCCTATCCTCACGACCCCACACATTTTTACCCTGCTAATCCCTCTAACCTACACATCCTAGGACACCATGGGCAATTTAGCATGACCAATCAACCTAACCTGCACATCTTTGAACTTTGGGAGGAAACTGGAACACCCGGAGGAAACCCACGCAGGCATTGGGAGAATGTGCAGACTCCACACACTTTATTTCAGTTGTGTGGAACCAAGAAAAGCATTCAAAATTGAGATTTTGGGAGTAATTAAAGAGAAACCATTTCCAGTGGTAAGAAAATGTTACAGAAAAAAAAGAAACATGCTGTTGAAGTTTTCCTCTTGGATACATCAGGACAGATTTGCAAAAATACTAAATTGCAAAGGGAATCCTGCAAATCTGGCCTGATGAGTGCAAGAGGGAAATCTTCAGCGGGATAAACTGGGGTTGCTTTCCTTAGAGCAGAGGAGAAGAGGGGGACATGATTGAGATGTATAAAATTATGAGGGGCATAGAGTAGCCAAGGAAGAACCATCAACCCCCACACACCCCCACTCCGGTGGAAGAATCAGTGACCCTTCATTAAATCATAGATTTGAGGTACGAGGCAGGAGGTTTGGACAAGATGTAAAGAACAGCCTTTTCACCCAGAGGGTGGTGAGAATCTGGAACTTACTGCCTGAGAGGGTGGTGGAGGCATTTAAGCAGTATTTAGATGTGCACTTGCGATGCCAAGGTATAAAAGGCTATGGACCAAGTGTTGGAAAATGGGATTAGAATAGTTGAATGGTTTGCCTTTGACCGGCGCAGAAGCGATGGGCCGAAGAGCCCTTTACTGTGCTGTGGACCTCTGACTCAAACTCACTTTTTTCAGCAATACTCTAGTCTGTACTACAAAGTGACTGGATTTAAGATGATTGGCAAAAGGACTAAAGAGGAGATGAGACTTTTGATGCATCATGTTATGGTTTGGAATGCATTTTTGAACCCAGTTCAAGCATAATATAAAGAGAATTGGCTATGTACTTGAAAACAAGAACTTTGCAGGGTATGGAAGAGTAAGTAAGGGAATACCTCTTACAAAGAGCCAGCGCATACATAATAAACCAGAAACTACCTCCTCCTAGTATGTTTTGTCAGTTACGTGAGTGTGATCATGTCAGATGTTCAATAATTTCAGTTTGGTTGTTGACATGTAATTTGTTTTCCTAATTGCCACTGTGCAGTTAGATTTGCTACTAAATTATCATTTTTGCACGTTGTCTACCAATGGAAAGTATCCTGATTCTCTTGTACATGCAATCTCAGCTGCCAAACCCTTGGCAGTGGTTTTGTAAGCAATATGACTGCTTGGTTCCCACCCTGACCAGTTTTGAACTTGGTGTCATTTTTAGTGGCTGCACAATTTCTGTTTGTGAAGTGTCACTGCATCACAGCTGAATTGGTTTAATTAGTGGGATTTTCGAGGATGTTTCGGTCGCACCCTAAGTATACAAACCTTGAGCCATGATTTCCCCACTGAGCCCTCTTTCACTTGATCCGTCAGCTGTTACGACATTTGACCACCATCAGGAACTTGGAAAGGGGAGGTTTGGTGCCTGTGCATCTGCACTCATACCACAAAGGTCACAGTTGTATCTCTGTTGGTAACTAGTAAGATGTGGTGAGCCATGCCATGGAGGATTCTGTGCATGATCATACTAATCTGGTTTTTAGTGCAGAAATTATGCTGCAAGCTTTACAGTTTTTAACCGCTTACCCAGAGTGTTGTGTTGTGCATGCTTTACTTTGTACAGTGCTTTCTGCCAATTCAGGACTGTTCTTCCTGTTCACAGACCCAGCGTCATCTTTCCGTGCGATGTAACTGTGATGTTACAACATCTTGCATTATGTGTGGCTCCAAGAATTCTGAGTTACTTGAGAATCGATATGACATGTCCATGTCAGAGCGGCTAGCGTTGTTAGATCCCTGTCTCCACCCAGTCCTTTCACTTTCTGATGGTAAGTTCTCTACATACTGCAAATCCACCTGTGTGATGGCTGCATTGAAAGTATTAATTACATGACTGAGACAATGAGCATCATTATCTGGTGATGTGATGTTACTGATTCCTGCACCTATGGGATATTTGGCTTAAATTGTGTATTGCAGCTTGCATTTTTTGTGAACTCACCGAATTGAAGCTTCTGATCTAATTGCATGGTAAGTGCTCCTGATTATATTTTAGTCTGTTCCTATTTGTATTCTCGTATCTGTTTCAGAATTTATGTTGATTGCACATCAGCTCCAGTTGTTGGTGTTCCAGTTCTGTAGTACGTGCTCCAGGTTGTTATCTCACTACACTGTGTTACACTGAGATTCTTAATGTCCCATTGTATATTGCCCACCATGGGTCACCGTTTATATTTTAATTGCTCCTTTCTTTCAGTTACATGCCACCTTTGTTTATGTTAAGTCATGGAAAGTGGGTGATACTGGCAAGGTCCATATTTATTGTCCATCCCCAATTGATTTTGAGGCGGCATTGGCGAGATGCTTTCTTGAACAAGCTGAGTCCCTATGATGAAGATATTCACACAGTGCTATTTGGGAAAGCTATCCAGGATTCTGACACGGAAGTGATGAAGGAATTATGTATTTTCGAGCTAGGATGGTGGAGAACTTAAGAGTTGGCCATGTTCCCAAGCAGGTGCTGCTCTTGCACAGAAAATGCTGGAAATTCTCTGCAGATTTGACAGCATCTGTGGAGAGAAAATAAGGCTAACGTTTTGAGTCTGATGACTGATACTGCATTGGCAATAATTTGTCCTTTAACTGCTGCTCTTGCCCTTCTAGATGGGAGATGTTGCCAAAGAATCCTTACCAAATTGTTACATTGCATCCTGTAGATAATGTCCTTGCAAATACTGTATACAAATGGTCAAGGGAGCGGATGCTTCGGGGTAGTTGGTGGGATACCAATCAAGCAGACAACTCCTTGTCCTATCCCAAAAACCCTAGGCAGTTAGCATGGCCAATCTTCTAATTTATCTACCCACTCATAGACTCCCTAAGTAACAGAAATACCTTCTCTCTTTCCACCTTATCTGTTCCCCTTAATCACTTGGAAATTTTGATCAAATCTTGCTAAATTTGTAAATGCCAGGGAATAAATCTGGGGATTTGAGTCTTTGAATAAGTAAACTGCAAGTTCAAGATTAGGGGTATACTTTCAGGAGTGAAATTATGAAAAACCTTTACAAACAGAAGGTGGTAGAAGATTAGAACTCTTGTTACTAATGGCAGTTGGTGCTAGATCAGTTCTAAATGTTAAATCTGAGATTGTTTGCTTTTCAAAGGTTTAAGGGAATATGGTGCAAAAATCAATCTTGATCTCATTGAGTGGCTGTATAGACTGACGGGGCTGATGGTCTATTCCTGTTCCTGTAACTTTTACACATTGTTCCAGGCTTCAGGCAGGGCAATTAAGCCTAAGTTCCTGTTTACCAATTTATGATGTGGGTATGCCGGCGTTGGACTGGCGTAAACACAGTAAAAAGTCTGTACTTTTTACTGTGTTTACCAATTTATGAACATACAAATTAGGAGCCGGAGTAAGCGACCTGGGGCCTTGAGCCTGCCCCGCCATTCGATACAATCATGGCTGATCTGATTGTGGCCTCTCATTCTTGCCTACACCTTTTGACTTCCTCATTAGTCCGAGATCTCTCTGCCTCTGCCTCAAAAATATTCAATGACTTGTCCTCCAGCAATCATTGTGGAGCGGAGTTCCAAAAAAAAATTATTCTCAACTGCCTTAAATGGGAGTCCCCTTATTTTAAACCGTGCTTCCTAGTCCACATGTTTCCCACAAGGAAAAACACCCTTTCAGCATCCACCCTGTCAAATTCCCTCAGGAACTTTTATGTTTCATTAAGATCATCTCTCAATCTTCTAAATTCCAGCAGATATAGATCCAGCCTGTCCAATCTTTCCTTAGAAGATAAAACCCCCATCCCAAGGATCAGACAAGTGAGCTTTCTCTGAACTGTTTCTCACTCATAAGCAGATCAAAACTTACACAGTACTCTAGATGTGGTCTTACCATGCTCTGTACAGCTGTAGCAAAACATTGCTACTTCAGTTTCCACTGTCCTTACAATAAATGACAGTGTTCCATTTAGCTTCTGAGTCACTTCCTAAAGCAGCAAACTATCTATTTGTGATTCATGTACCAGATACCCAGATCCCTGTCTGCATTGAGCTCTGCAATCTTAATCCATTTAGATAATATGCTGCATTTTTATTCTTTCTGCCAAAATGGACAAGTTCACATTTGCCCACATTATACTCTATCTCCACATCTTTGCCCACTTAGCGTATCTATATCCGTTGGTCAACTCCTTCTGTCCTCAGCATGGATTTTCGCCTACCTTTGTGTCATCAGCATATTTAGCAACCATATGTTTGGTCCTTTTATCCAGGGTATAAATTGTAAAACGTTGAGGCCCCAACACTGGTCCTTGTGGCACTGCATTCATTACATCTTGCCAACCTGAAATTTATGCCATTTTAATAGCTAACCAATCCTGTATTGATGCTAATTAATATGTTACACAATATACAATGAGCTGTTATTTTGCATTGTGACCTTTGATGTGGCACCATGTCAAATGCCTTCTGGAAATTGAAGTATAGCGCAGCCACATGTTTACCATGATGGTTACTTCCTCAAAGATCTTCAATATGTTAGTCAACGATGATTTCCCTTTCACAGAACAGTGTTGATTCTGCTTGATTGCATCGAGATTTTTGAAGTGCCCCGCTATAACCTCCTTAATGATAGATTTCAGGATTTCTAAGTGCATTGATCTGTAGTTTCCTTTCAGTCTGCCTCATTTCTTGGAGGAGCTGTGGTTGTTCACAGAGCAAAGGAGATTGTGGGGAGAAGTGATGAAGGTATACAACGTTATAACTGGCTTAGAGAAGTAGACAAAGCTGGTGGTGGCAGGGCTAGGAGAGACACAGATTTTGGAAAGGGGTATGTCAAGAATAACCTTTGTAATGGCCTGGAATTTGCTGCCCAGGAGGGTGATAGAAAGGAGACTGTCAATAATTTCAAAAAGAATTTGCCTGGGCACTTGAGGGAAAAAACTTAGAGGGATATGGGAATAGAACAGAGGAATGGGACTGCCTGAGTTGTTCCACAGTGTGCATCGTAAGAAATAGGAACAAGCTTAGACCATTCAGCCCTTCAGCCTGTTCTGCCATTGTGAGATCCTGGTTGACCACCTCCTTCAACACCATTTTTCTGTAGTCTTCTCGATCCCTGATGTTTTGAATATGTAGAAATCCCATCAGTCTCAAGCTTGATTATATTCAAGCACAACCTCCACAGTCGTCTTGAGCGGAGAATTTCAAAGCTTCACCATCCTCCTCTGAGGGAAGAAATTCTTCATGTCAATCCTAAATAGCCTGTCCTGTATTCTGAAATTGTCTCCCTGCTTCAAGAGGAAATATTATTCCTGCGTCTACCCTGTCAAACCCTGTAAGAAGTTTCAATATTTCGGTGAGATTACCTCATTCTTTTTAACTCTGGAGAATTAAGGCCCAGTCTATTTAATCCTTCCTCAAAGGAAAATTCTTCCATCCCAGGAGTTAGTTCAGTGAACCTTTGTTGCAATTCCTCTATAGAAAGTATATCTTACGTTAGGTAAGGAGACCAAAACTGCCCATACTACCCCAAGTATAATCTCACCAAGGCTCTGTATATTTGCTGTGAGACATCTTTGCTCCTATACTCAAATCATCAGCTAAGAAAGGCAGACATACCATTTGCCTCCTTAATGACTGGCTAGGCGTGCAAATTAGCTTTTAGTGCCTTTGAAGTTCAAGACTTCCCAGCCTCTCGCCATTCAAGAAATACTCTAATTCTGCTTTCACAGACTCTTTACAGTGCAAAAGAGGCCATTTGGCTTATTGAGTCTGCACTACCTGTCAGAGAGCATTCTACCCAGTTCCACTCCCCTGCCTTATCCCCATAACCTTACACATTCATTCTTTTCAGATAGCAATCCAATTTCCTTTTGAATACCTCGATTGAACCTGCCTTCACCACCCTCTCAGGAAGTTTGTTCCAGACTTCAGCCATCCTTTGCGTAAAAAGAACTTTTCCTCTGTGATGCTTTCTTGAATGGGAACAGTTTCTCACTATTTACCGTGTCCATATCCCTCAGCATCTTGAATCCTTCTATCAAGTATCCTCTCAGTATCCAAGCAGAACAAACCCAATACTTCCAGTTGATCCTCATATCTACAATTCCTTATCCCTGAAATAATTCATGTGAATTTCTTATGTAATCTCTCCATGCAATCTTTCTCAAGTATTGTGCCCAGAACTGGACAAGGTATTCCAGATGAGGCCTAAACTAGTGTCTTACGCAAAATCAACGTGACCGTACTCTTGTACTCAATGCTCCAATTAATAAGATGATTGGTCCCAGATATGGAGGGATTTTCCTATGTGGCAAGGTTGGACAGGTTGGGCCTGTACTCATTGGGGTTTAGAAGAATAAGAGGCAACCTTATTGAGACAGATAGGATTCTCAGGGGCTTGACAGGGTTGAGAGGTTGTTTCCCCTTGTGGGAGAGTCTAGGACTAGAGGGCATAATCTCAGAGTAGGGGGGTCACCTGTTTAAGACAGAGATGAAGAGGAATTTCTTCTCTGGGGGTAGTAAATTTGTGACATTCTTTACTGTGTAGGGCTGTTCAGGCTGGGTCATTAAATATGCTCAAAGCTGAGATAAGACATTCTTCAATCAGTAAAGGGATCAAAGGTTATGAGGATAAGGTTGCAAAATGTAGGTTAGGATTATCACAATAGATCAGCTATGATCTCATTGACAGAGCAGAGTTGATGAACAAAATGACCTATTTCTGCTCATATGTCTTATGGTCTTGAGATACTATATTTTTTATTAACTGTTCTCTCAACATGCCCTGCCATCTTCGATAATTTATGTACATATACACTGAGATCCCTCCGTTCCTGAACCACCTCTTTAGTTTCTCCCTTTGTTTTATATTGTCCCTCCATGTTCTTCCTGCCAAAATGAATCACTTCACATTTCTCTGAACATTACATGCCACTGTCTGCCCAATCCACCAACATACCCATGTCTTTTTGAAGTTCAAGACCATCCTCATCACAGTTGACAAAGTTTCCAACCTATGTATTACCTACAAATTTTGAAATCATGCCCTGAACACCGCAGTCTAGGTCATTTGGAAGAGCAAGGGCCCCAACACCAACCTCTGGGGAACTCCACTACACAGCATCCTCCAATCCAAAAGCAACTATTCATCACCACTCTGTTTCCTGTCACTCAGTTTCTTATTTAAATGCCTATTTTCCCTTTTATGAGCTGGAATTTTGCTCACAGACTGTTGTGTGGCAATGTATCAAATGTCTTTTGAAAATCCATATACATCAGCGGAGCCTTTACCAACCTTCTTTGTTATCTCCTCAGAGAACTTGCAGGTTTGTTCAGCATGATTTTCCTTTAATGAATCTATGCTCACTTAATTATCCTGGACTTGCCTAGTGATTACTGATTTTGTCCCAAATTAAAGAGTGGAACTCTCTGTCTCTGAGTCCAAGTGCGGTGGTGGGTATCTCCAGCAGTGCCTTTCCTACTGAACAGATTGGTGGATCCCACACCAGATTCTGTACTTCGAATTATGCACTGATTATGCACTGTCACATTCCCCTCCATGTCTCCTGGCGGACTGGCAGCTGATTCTTACACCTGCTGGCAGCTGACCAGTTTGAAGGGTCTGCAGCCCGATACTGAGCCCATCACAGCTGGGGATATTGAATGTAGGACGGCTCTGAACACCAGGCTGTCCAGTTTTGCCTTGGAGCACATTGCCCTTGTCCCTCACTGCTGGGAATCACTATGCTTCCTGCTGTATGCCCACTGCTCTTCTGCATTGTCTCCTATCACCAATTTCAGACTGAGATTTACATATCTCTGGACAACTTACTATCTGTGACTCCTTTCCAGTTCTCAGCAGAAATGTCGGCACTTTGTGACTCCTGTCTGCCAGTCCTTGAACTTAAACGAGAGCCTTGACATACTTCTTGTTTCCAAAGAGGACTATGAACACCAGTAACCTTTACAAAGCACTGCAGCGCCGACCTGTTTAGTATTCATATGAACCATCTAATATATTACACTAACAGACATCCATCTCATAATCTAAGATCTGTGTGGATCCCCTTCCTTTGACCCTCTCAATGGTCTACGTTTCATGCAACCTTGTTGAGGTCTAGCTCCTGTTCCCTCAGCCGTCCCTCTGCCTTCTATTGTTCATTCTCTTCATTTACCTCCTTGCACCTCTGACTGCCATCATGACCCCTCACCCTACCATGCCAGCCCCCTCTTGCACCCTCCTCATTCCACATTGCCCTCCTCATCTTTGTCAGCGCGTCCTGACCCCTTGCCTCACACTCCAACCTTGGTCAAACTTCAGACATTTGCGTAGATGACCCATGCAGCACAGTGCATGGGGAGGAGAAGATGACCCCTGTACTCCCCAACTCCAGGCACAGGGCTGATCCAAATTAGTGACATTGAAGGCTCCATGGCATCAACAGCAATATGCTGTCTAGCCCAGCATGATATTGAGGGCAGGAACCAGCCTGTCCTGGTAGAGTGATATACGGCACATCAGGAGCACCATAGCAGCATGGCATGTAGGCTTTGTTACCCTCGTTTCAAAGTTTCCTACAAAATGAGGACAGCCTTGGGCACACCACTCATCAGTTGGGTTTTAGACCAATGTAACTTCATGCTTCATGGATGTGAGATTGGAAGGCCTGATGGGATGCTGACAGGAAGGTCTTTTAACCAGCATTCATCTGATGCAAATGGCGTTCATACGTGATTTTACACTGGCAGGTTTCTGATATTTTGGTTCAATTCTTCGCTCCTGCCCACCACTGAACCTGCCACAGGTGGTTTGGGAGAATTCCACCCATAGTTTCCAGAGGTTTCCCCACCAATGAAGTCAAACTGACTGGTCTGTAGTTTTTCCGAGCCAAGTGGATAATTTTGTAATTCTCCACATTGTATTCCATCTGTCAAATTCTGCCCACTTGCATAGCCTATCCAAATCCCTCAAGGCATCTTTACGTCCTCACAGCTGGCATATTTCACCTAGTTTTGTCATTTGCAAACTTGAAAATATTCCATTTCATCCCCACACCCAAATCATTGCAATAGGTTATTAATGGCTGGAGCCCAAGCACTGGCCCTTGTGGTACCCAGCTAGTCACAGCCTACCAACCTGAAAATGACCCATTTATTCCTACACTGTTTTCTGCCCATTAATCACCTCTTAATCCATAACCAGTTTATTATCCCTATCCCTTGTGCGCTCCTTTTGTTTATTAACCTCTTATGCGGGACCTAAGAACATAAGAAATAGGAGCAGGAGTAGGCCATCTAGCCCTTCGAGCCTGCCCCGCCATTCAATAAGATCATGGCTGATCTGAAGTGGATCAGTTCCACTTACCTGCTTTCTCCCCATAACCATTAATTCCCTCGTCTATCAGAAACCTATCTACTCGTGACTTAAATATATTTAGCGAGGTAGCCTCCACCACTTCAACGGGCAGAGAATTCCAGAGATTCACCACCCTTTGAGTGAAGAAGTTTCTCCTCAACTTTGATCTAAACTGCTCCCCCGACCCCCCTTATCTTAAGGCTGTGCCCTCTAGTCCTGCTATCCTTTCTAAGCAGGAAGAATCTCTCTACCTCTACCCCTATCCATCCCCTTCATTATCTTGTACATCTCTATAAGATCCCCCCTCATCCTTCTAAACTCCAACAAGTACAGACCCAGTCTATTTAGTCTCTCTTCATAGTCCAACCCCCTCACCTCCGGTATCAGCCGAGTGAACCTCCTCTTCACTCCCTCCAAGGCCAAAATATCAGACCTTATCAAAAGCTTTCTGAAAATGTAATTGCTAATAATGGCTTATTATTTAGATTCTAATGGAAAACAACATCTGAGCTTAACTACAACATATTAACCATTTAGTACCTCAGTCCCATTCAACTCGCGCAAATACGCTTATGTTTTAAAGAGTCTTTTTTTAAGTATTTTCTGTGGAAAAAAGATTTCAAGAGAAAAACTAAGGCATAAGTTAACTGAATAATTGGGAGAATAAATGGTCAGTTGTTAGTATTACGTTGCTGAGAATTGTTTTGTTTTTGAGCACAAGTTTTCACGATTACAGCTGGTACATGTAGTTTTAGAATTAATGCTGCATGGCATGTTATAGTCACAGTGCCGAAGATAGCACACGTTCTTCATTCATTGCTCTGCGTATGGTGCTCATGGGAAAGGCTGTGACGTATGGATTGTTTTATCAGTAACCATTACTAAATTATAGTTAGCACTTTCAATAAGATGTACACTAATGTTCTGTCTCATTCTTAGCGCAAGTCACGTACATACTCAAAATGAAACACGATTGAGTTAAATTGAAAATGGAATGGGAGCGAATAGATATGGGAAATATTTCAAAATACTTAGTTATTTTGTAACAAAGCAATTTCACTGCCATTAACCGTGGCCTGTGAATCGATAATGTTGCACAGCAATGTCATCTCACAGACCACTGTGATATTTACACTCATTTGTCTATTCAAATAGGATTTATTACCCAGTGCAAAGGGATAAGTGACAATTACTGCAAGGTGAGAATGTCATTCTTTTGTTCCCTGGGAAATAAAAGCAGAACCAGAAATCAAATAAAATCTCTGTCTGCGAATAAAGACAGATTAACATTTAATGTGGATTTATGAGAGGAAAATCCTTTTACCTAGAGGGAGAGTTGTCTCACGTCTTTAAAAAGTATCTGATGAGCACTTGGCACGTCATAACATTCAAGGCTATGGGCCAAGTGGTGGCAGGTGGGATTATGTAGGAGGTCAGGTGTCTCTAATGCATTGCTGCAGCCTCGAGTTGAAGGGCCTCTTCTGTGCACGATGATTCTCGATATGATCTCCATCCAGAAGAATATGTGGCAGTCTATCTCTCCCGTTCTCTCTCACTCCTCCCTCTCGTCTCTCTATCTTTGACATTTGGATGAAGCTGCAGGATTACTGAAGCAGGATCTGCTTCTGGGGAATGCAGTGTTCTCTCTTATCACAGGTTGAGTCACCACCTTGTGGCTGGAAGTGGATCTGTCGTTTAGAGTCAGTATCAGAAAGGAGCAGGTTGGACAATGATTATGTTCCCTTTTGCATTTGGCATCATCATCACAGCACAGAGACTATTCAGTCCTTGATAGCTCTCAGCTATCTAGTCTGTCCCAGTCCCAGTTCTATCCCTACAACCCTGGAACACTATTTGCCACCCTCCTCATAAGCAATAAGTATCAGGTCATTAAAAGTTTGACAGGAACAGTGCAGCTGTTATCCTGCCCTCAAAAACATGTGGCCAGAAGTTTCTGTAACAGTCAATGCTCACAGCAGATGCATCATCATTTTTCAGCATGTGGACTCTTTCAGTGTCACTCCAACTTAGCACATGGTGGCTGCACCATGCAACTAAAGGGAGATCTGTGAGCTTTCATTAGCGTCTGGGAAATTTGGCATGTCAGTTATGAGTCTCAGCGACTTATACAGATGCACTGTAGAAAGTTTCATGTGGCTCCTGCTCTGTCCAAGACTGCAAGGAACTGCAGAGTCATGAATGTAGCCCAATCCATCACGCAAACTAGCCTCCCATCCAATGACTCTGTCTACACTTCCTGCTGCCTCGGCAAAGCAGCCAGCATAATTAAGGACTCCACACACCCCAGACATTCTCTCTTCCACCTCCTTCCGTCGGGGGAAAAAAATACAAAATCTGAAGACCGTAGAACAGCTTCTTCCCTGCTGCTGTCAGACTTTTGAATGGACTTGCCTTGCATTAAGTTAATCTTTCTCTACACCTTAGCTATGACTGTAACACTACATTCTGCACTCTCTCCTTCTCTATGAACAGTACGCTTTGTCTGTATAGTGCACAAGAAACAATTTTCGCTATGTTAACACATGTGACAATAATAAATAAAATCATATCATTGGGAATAGAAGGTAAGAAATAGGAGCTGAACTAAGCCACTTGGTCTCTTGAGTCTTCTGTCAGTCAACGAGGTCATAGCTAATCTTCTGCCATAACTCTACCTTTATCCCCATATCCTCAATATCCAAATGCTGTCTTGGATACTCAGTCATTGAGTATTTCTACCTTCTCTGAGGTACAGAATTCTAAAGGTCCAGTTTTTTGAATGAAGAAATTTTTCCTCTCAGTCCTAAATATGGGACTGTGGTCCCATGTTTTAAATTCACCAGCAAAGGGTAACATTTTCTCAGCCTTTACCTTGCCAACTCCCTTAAGAATTATACATTTTGCATTATATTTTTGAAATGCAAGGGAACAAGCTGGGGATACAATTCCAAAAGATTTCTAAAGATTCTTCCAGTTTTGAATTGAAAATTTTAAATGGGAGGTCTTCATCCCATCTGCATCAAAATACTGTACAGTTAACTACTACTGTAGAATTTCTTTTCTAATGCTGCCTATTTAAAAATATAACGTAAGAAATAATAGGTCACTAGACACTGAAACCTGCTCTGCTATTTAAATAAATCATGGCTGATATTCATCCACTGACTCCATTGTCCCTCCCTTTCCATTCTGAATCCAAAAGTGCATCAAATCTCTGCCTTAAGTGTACCCAATGAATTAGCATCTACAGTTCTGTCAGGTTCCAAAAATTCCCAAACCTCTTGAATGAAGAACTTTCACACCTTAATCCGAAATGGCTATTCCCTTGGCCTGAAGGCTCTGAACACTGTTTCCAATGAAGGATTGTCAGCAGGGGAAATGGTGTCTCAATCGTATCTCAGTGTTATCATCTAAGTTTCTAACCTCCAGTGCACACAAATCGACCTTTTATAAACAGTACCCTCATCTCAGCAATCAATCCAGTGAACCGCCATTATGCTGTCTCTAAGGGAAGTTAATCCTTCCATAAATATGGAGACTATAACTATACGCACTGTTCCAGGTGTGGTCTTGCCAAAGATGCCAACAATTGCAGAACACTTGCTACTTCTTTACCCCAATTCCCTTATAAAGATCAACATACCATTTGTATTTCTACTTACGCTGTTTCCATATGCTAACTTGGTATGTACAGACTCGCGATACCCTCTAACCACCAGCATACTTATGCCATTTAAAAAAAGGTTTTGTTTTCTATTCTTATCAAAGTGAATAATGTAATATTTCCCCACATTATATTCCATCAGTCTCCTTATTGCTCACTCATTCATGTGTCAGCAGCCACTCCATTGGTAGAACTCTTGCCTCTGTGACACAATGTTGTGGGATCAGGTCTGGCAATCCAGTGCAGAACTGACAGAGTGTTGCATCCTCAGATGCTGTTTTTAAACATTACATACTCTGTCTGCTGGATATAAAGTTACCATGACATCATATTGGGGAAAAGCAGAGGAGTGTCCTGGTTAGGTTATTACCTCGTCGTGATCACATTGCTGTTAGTGGGAACTTTCTGAATGTTAGTTGGCTGCTGCTTTTCCTACATTATAACAACGATCAAAAGTAGTTCCATTTTCTATAAAAACACTTTGAGATGTCCAGTGGAGTTGGTGCAGACTCGATGGGCTGAATGGCTTTTTCAGCAGTGTCGGGATTCTATGGCTGCAAAATGTGCTATATAAATGCAAATCTTTAGTCTTTCACTTCACCTATCTTGCAGTTCACTCATCTAATTTTGTATCGTCTACAGCTTGGGATCATGATACTGGTTCCCTTCATCTGGAAATAAATTGTAAATAGCTGAGGCCCACCATGGATCTTTGAAGCACCCAATAACAGCCTGTCAAGCTGAAAATAACCCATTTATTCCTGCTGTATTTTCTACCTTTAACCAGTCTTCAATTCATGCCAATATATTAACATGTATTCATGAGCCTTTGTTTTCTGCAAAAACCTTTGGAAATTTCCGTATCCAGTGCCTTTTTTGAGTTCCAGATTTACCATATCCACTGATTCCCTTTATTTATTATCAGATAGATCTCAGAAAATTCTAATTGTCAAACATGCTTTCCCTTTCATAAAACCATGCCAACTCTAATGATTTTATGATTTTCTGAGTGCTCTGTTATCACTTCCTTAATAGAGTCCAAGCAGTTTCCTGACCACTAATAGGTTAACTAGCTGGGATTTCATGTTCTCTCCCTTTCTCCCCCTTCTTTTTAGTTTCATAACCTACACAGAAGCACCACTGCAACTAGTTAATCGCATCCACCGATATATTTCTGTCCCGATGATTAACCATAACTGCTATTGTAAGCTATTGCAGTTTGCTCCATTCTCAGGTAAATGTGTACAGTTTAGGTTGGTGTGCTGTATTTTTGCCACACTGGCACTTGATGTTGCTGGGAAGGATGCACGTTAACATAGTCTCGTTTTGTGGTTTTAAATGTTTGGTTGACAGCTTGAAAAGGGTGTGTTATTTGCCCCCTCATGGTGAAATTATGTATACACAAAAACAACGCATTTTCTGGCTGTTTGAAATTCTAATTTTGACTTACTCAACGTTGTAAAGGCAACCATTTGCAACCAGACTCTTCAGCACTCTGTTGTAAAGCTTGCATCACTGAAATCAAAGAGGTGAAGGATGGACTATTCCAATCATTTGTTGATGTTGTGTATGGAAGGATGTGAATGTGTATTTCTTTTGTTCTTTCAGACATTCCACAGAGCATGCACTTCCAGCCTCTACTGAAAGGTCATTGGCAGAATAAATCACTGGACAAGAACAAAGCCTCCAAGAAGCTCTCGTTAAAACATAAAGGCTTGTTAACAGCCAGCCTGTCAGACCCATCCCGCAGAGCACGGCAAAAACTTGCCAACTCCATAATCGGCTCTGACAGTAAGTGTCAAGGTCAGTGTGTGTGACTTTTGGGGGCATTTTCCTTCAATATTGCCCATCTCTATAGGTAGCGGGCACTAAGAGTCAACCACATTGGCTCTGGAATCACATATAGACCAGACAGGGTAAGGATGGCAGACTTCTTTTCCTGAAGTAATTAGTGAACCAGATGGTTTTGACGATGATCTGGTTTCGTGGTCACATTTACTGATGCTAGCTTTTTTCATTCCAGATGTATTTAACTGAATTTCAGTTCCATGGTGAGATTTGAATTTGTATCAATGGATTACCAGTGCCGTAACAAAGCTGTTACAATACCTCCTGTTAAATACCTATTTCAGAAATGCAGCTATGGTTCATTATCCCCTCTCAAATAACCAAGTAGTAGCTCCAAGAGCAAAGAACAAGTGCTCCAATATCAAGGATTTGGAGCAAATTGCATCCATTAAGAGATGACTGCTTTGTGATTGTGAAGGTTTTAATTGAACTTGGTCAGGGTTTGTGAACCTAGCGTCAACGTTAGAGAGGAAACAAAGTGCACAGGGAATTGCGAGAGACAGATACACGGCAAGAAGGAACAGTAAGATTTTCTGTGCAGTCGGAGTGAGCGGGAATGCGATAAATTTTTACAGTGCACGTATGAGAATCCTTGGAGTATGGCAAGTAAAGTTGGTGAGCTGTGGATTCAGACAGTTATGTAGGAACACAATACTGGAGACCTAGCTCAAAGTGGGAGGACTGGGTATTCCTGGACACAGGTGTTCAGGAAAGATGGGAAAGGAATGAGAGGAGGAGACGTGGCAGAATTGGTTAAGAAGATACCGTGCTGGAGAGATGTCCCAGGTAGTCAAGGACAGAACCTGGTTGTTGAGTGTGAAGGAACAGTGATACCATTACACCACTGAGTATGTTCTGTAGGCCACTAACAAGTGGGGGGAGAATTAAAAGATGAGAGAGTGATACAAAAATAGTTTTGAGGCTGGGGTGTTGATAGTATAACATGTGATTGAATTATTGATCAGGAATCGGTGAAAAAGACTGCCTCAGTTCCTAGTACTGTTTTGTAACAAATTATTTAATGGAAGAATCAAGAGTTGGACGCAAGTATTGAAACTGGTACAAGTAAAAACATATTGAATCATTACATGCTTGTACTTTTTTTGCAGAGTATGCTCACAATAAGAATCGTACAGAGAAGCCATGTAAACAGCACTTCGATGATTTATTGTCTGTGTCCAAACTGGAGAGTACTCCAGTGCAGGAAAAATTCCTGAACAAAAAGAGGCAGCGAGAACTTTCCACCGAACTAACGGAAGGTAAGTTCAACATCAGCTGCAAATTATTTAAAAGGGAGAAAAATCTGTGTGTGCAGTTATAACCTGGTTTATGCATACTTGGTTTAATGTGTGTACAGTGATGTTAGTTGGCCACAGTTTTTATAGCAGGGGATCTACATGTAGGTACCACAATATACAGCATCCTCCAAGACGAAATAACCTTGAACCACTCACTACAGCAGGGACTCCAACAAGGACCTGCTCTTTCTACTCAGCTGGCTTTTGCTGTATTTGTGTAAATAATGAAACGTTTCCAGCATTAGACTCTTTTATCCAGGATTCAGAATCAAAGCTAAGAAATCATTGTGTTTCTTGAAAAATGACAGTTCGTGTTTACATGTTAACAGCGTTCATTATCATAAATCACAATTGAAGTCAAACAGGTTCTAACTGCTACTGCAGATCTGGCCGTGTTTTGGTGTTCACTTAATGGGAGTAAAGCAGTTGTAGGGAGGAGTAGCCATTTTGTCCCCTGAAGCTGGCTCTGCCAATGAGTAAGGTTATTTGTGACCTTAAGTCCATACCCCCACCCTCCCACCCCCAAAAACCAGCCCCCCTGGTCCTTTTGTACCCACACCTCTCACCGAAACAAGTCACATGTGGGGGCCCTCCCGATGGGGATCCCTGCCTAACCCCCTAGAGGCCCCTGCTGGGCATCGCCCACCCACCCCTGGGCTTCAGTGTCCTCTGAGCCCCCCTAGCATGATTGCTTGAGGTCGGTGCTATTGTAGATCAATAATGATTCTCACTTGTATTGCACCATGCCCAAAGGCTGGTGGATTCCGTGCGCTGGAATTTTGGTGGGTTATGCATATTTAAATGCTACTTTAAATATGCTAATTGGCCTTGCTCCCATTTTGGATTTTAGCCAGTTTGTGCCATTAGAAAGGGTCAAGAGAATAGCCAGCTATTTGGCGCTGGGTGTGAAACTGATTTTTAGACCTGCACACTATTCACCAGGATTGGCACGGTATACTAAATCCACGTTGAGGTCAGAAAATAACCCTCGTCGTAAAAAGTAAGGCAGATGGTAACAGATAAAGACAGACTGGTAAAATAGGTCAACATATGGCAAATGAAAATTAATGTGAAATATGAAGTGATACATTTTGATAACGAGGAGAGGCAAAATGAACAAAATGCTACAATTTTAAAGGAACAGAGAGAGTAATGCCAGTTTTATGCATATAAATATTTGAAGCTATCAGGACAGGTTGAGAAGGACACATAAAAGTTTATGGGATCCTTAACTTTATTAACAGAGAATAGGGTAGAAAAACCAAAAAGTTATACTATATATTTATAAAATCCAGTCTGGGCCCTAGATTGTGGATCATGTGTAGCTATGGGCACCACACTTTAGGAAGGTTGGCACATGGTTAACACTGCAGCTTCCCAGTGCCAGGGACCCAGATTCAGTTCCATACTTAGGTTAATGCCTGTTTGGAATGGAATAGAATATTCTCTCCCCATGGGTTTTCTCCAGGTGCTCGTCTCCCGGTTTCCTTCCACAGTCCAAAATGTGCAAGTTAGGTGGATTGGTATCAATTGGATAGCTCTGACCAAAGTTTGGCGCACTCGCACACTGGCCAAATGACATCTTCAGTGCTGCATTGTTCTATGAGGCAACAGCATTAAATAGCCCTTGGCCAGAATTGCAGACTGCAAAAGGCAAAATAATAACAAAAAGCATGTAGAGCAAATGGGTTTGAGTTGGCTGGTCTTCATGCGCTGGATTCGTCAGGATAGGTCACATTTTGACCACCGCTACTTAGAACATTGGTATAGTACATGAGAGTAGTTTGGCCCCAGTGATGGATGGGTTCTGTTAATCACCCCATTGAAAGTCTTGTATGTTTGAGGTGACACTCTTTCGAATCTATTAACAGTGAATTGTTTCATGAATGTTAATCAAGCTTTGAAATGCAGCAACATTTGCACTTCAACATGCCAAGTTGTTCAGAATTTCTTTTTTTCATATTCTTGCAGCAAGTCAGGCCTTGACAGACGTGGGGAGTTCATACCGTTCTGCGATTAGCTCTCATACCTCAGTTCACAGCCCACTGCTGCGGCAACTGTCCACCTCTTCAGAAAGCTCTGCACAGAATACAACCAACACACAGAGTATAGCATCCATGCTGGTAAGGAGGATACTTTGTACAGGAGAAATAGAAAATTGCAAAGCAAGGAGTTGGACAGCGTAAAGAGAGTGTGTAAATAATTAGTTATTTAAACAGAGCAAATTAAAACGGCAGGTACTGATTTGGTGATGTTTTGTGCTGAAAGTTCGGTGTTAGTACTGGAAACAGAATTCCCACTTTGATAATGGATGTGTTTTGTTTCTCAGACACCTTGCTGTTTTAGCTGGAATTATGTGCAAGGGCAGGGACATGACTCACAGTGTCACTGTAATTTTCAGTTAAAATTCCGGTTCAGATTTTGCTTGTTAGAATCTCAATTTAATCTTCCACACAAATTTAACTGCCTGATTGCCACAACCAACTGAAGAGCAGTCTGTCCAACTCAAATTGAGAATGCAGTTCTCTTTTCTTGCATGAAGATGCTGACACTTGGGGTGTCACATGGTCATAATCTTCAATGGTTTGTCCTGAGTTTGAGCCCAGCGAGAAATGTCGAACTTTGTCATCTGGGGGGGCTATGCTCAGTCCTGTCTCTAAATGGTCCTTCTTCACCGCGCACGCACACACTCATACACACACACACACATACACACACACACACACACACACACACACACACCAGAAATCACTGGATAAATATCACAAAGGAGCTATTGCTGATTTTTGTTTTCCCTCCATCTTCTGAGCCCAGAGTGCTGAGATCAACTGAGATGACACAGCTCTTGGCAATCTACTACTTCTGCTCAGTTTCTATTCTGTGTTATGCATCCACAGTCTTGTCGCACTGAATTTTTGAGGAGAAACTTTAATAATCTGCACATAAGGAGTGAATGTTCAAAATATTATTTTGGTGTTAAAAAGATAGATGTAATTGTTGGTGGCCAATTACTTCAGCCCCAGCACATGCTGTAGGAGTTCTTCAGCATTGTCTGTGAGACAATCATTTTGAGCTGCTTCATTCATGTTCCTCCCTCTGGTATAAGGTCAGAAGTGAGCTGTTTGCTAATGATTGCACAGTATTTAGTTCCATTTGCAATACTCAGATAATGAGGTCGTTTGTGCCTGCATGTGAGAGCTGGACAACATCCAGACTTGGACTGTTAAGTGCCAAGTAATATTAGTGCCATTGAAGTGCCAGGCAATGACCATCCCCAACCAGAGAAATTCTAATAAACATCATCCCTTGATGTTTAATGATTTTCCCATTATGTCTTCCCCACGATAATCATTCCGGGTGTCACCATTGACCAGAAACTTAACTGGATCAGCACATAAATGATGTGGTTACAAGAGAAGGTCAGAGGCTGGATATCAGTGGTAAATGACTCACCACATGCCTTTTCGCCATTTAAAAGGCACACGACAAATACGTGGTGGCATGTTGTGCACTTGCCTGGAGAGTGGTTCCAAGGACACTCTAGAAGCTGGACATCATCCAGGGCAAAGCAGTCTGCTTGACTGGCAATCCATCCACAACCTTAAACATTGAGTGCCCTTACCACTGGAACACTGTGGCTGCAGTAACAAGATGCACTGCCAAAGTCCCAAACCTGCAACTTTCAGGGCAGCAGTTAATGGGAGCACCATCACTTCCCTCATTCCTGTCAATATATGACATGATCTTGACCTGGGCGCATACCTTCATCATTGCTGAGTCAAAATCCAGGAACTTCTTAGCTCACAGCAATGAGCTTATTGCATAAACTGCAGTGGTTCAAGAAAGCAAGTCGCTATCACCTTCTCAACACTAGTTAGGATGGACAATAAATGCCAACCATGCCAAAAAGTATTTAATTCCCAAACGTGGAATAAAAATGGATGTCACCAAGTCATGGGGCCTGGGTTCAGATCTAAGTACGAGTCTCCTCTTAGTTTGCTGGCTGCGCGGAGTCTATATGAAAAGGATTTTAGATTTTGTCAGTCCAGTTTTTATAGGTCTTCAAGATCACAAAGATGGTATTTAGGGACATTTTGGATACAATTTTCTGTCCTAAATTTTCTGCTACCTTCAAGGTGCTGGCACTTACTGGGAGATTACTACATGTTTCCCATACTTAGCAAAATCGCAGTGAAGTGCCAGGGAGCTTTACCACATGTATGTAACTTGGTAGCACTTGTGCTGGTGGGGAGGAAGCCAAGAACGGAAGTCATAGAGGTTTACAGCACGGAAGCAGGCCCTTCTGCCCAACTTGTCCATGCCGCCCTTTTTTTAAAATCCCCAAGCTGATCCCAATTGCCCGCATTTGGCCCATATCCTTCTGTACCCGTCATACCCATGTAATTATCTAAATGCTTTTTAAAAGACAATATTATACCCGTCTCTACAGCTTGTTCCAGATACTTACCACCTTCTGTGTGAAAAATTTGCCCCTCTGGTCACTTTTGTATCTCTCCCCTCTCACCTTAAACCTAAACCCTCTAGTTTTAGACTCCCCTACCTTTGGGAAAAGATTATTGACTATCTAGCTGATCTGTACTCCTCGTTATTTTCTAGATCTCAATAAGATCACCCCTCAGCCTTCTACGTTCCAGAGAAAAATGTCCCAGTCTATCCAGCCTCTCCTTATAACTCAATCCATCGATTTAATGATATCCTTTCTATAATAGGGTGATCAGAATTGCACACAGTATTCCAAGTTTGGCCTTACCGATGTCTTGTACAACTTCAACAAGATATTTCAACACCTGTATTCAATGTTCTGACCAATGAAACCAAGCATGCCGAATGCCGCCTTCACCGCTTTGTCCACCTGTGACTCCACTTTCAAGGAGTTATGAACATGTGCCTCTAGATCTCTTTGTTCTGTAACTCTTCCCAATTGGGAAGTTATTACTATTACCCTCACTACCAAAAACCCCCAATTTGGTAAAGCACAGAAGTTAGCCTGCCCTCTTTCCTCCAGCCTTCCTTCCTTCAGATAAAAATAAACTCAGACTGAAAATCTTGATGAAGCCCCTTTCTGAAAGCTAATACCTTGTTGAGTACCTGCGTGACCCAAGGCACCTTGGTATATTACAATTGTTTTGAATCTTGTTTCTTAAAACAGCAGGCGGCCAGGAGGAAAAGGGGAGAAAGTTCCTTTGACATAAACAACATTGTAATCCCAATGTCTGTTGCTGCAACCACTCGTGTGGAAAAGCTCCAATATAAGGAAATCTTGACACCAAGGTATGCATTCAGGGTTTGTTCAAAATCCTCATAATTTTCATTCCGCAGATCGAGCTGTGGCCATAGTGTAATGGAGATCTTGGTTTCTTCAAATGTAAATGGTGCACAGTTATTGATTGACTTTTTTTGGGTATTGCATTGTAGTGTCTGCAATTCTCCAAAAAATTTGATTTCAAAATTTAGAATTTTGTTCCACTGTATATTAGTGCATGATCAGTGCAGCATAGTGGCTAGCACTGCTGCTTCACAGCGCCAGGGACCCAGGTTCAGTTCCGGCTTCGGGTGACTGAGGAGTTTGCACATTCTCCCTGTATCTGCGCAAGTTCCCTCCGGGTGCTCTGGTTTCGTCCCACAGTCTAAAGATGTGCAGGTCAGGTGAATTGGCCATGCTAAATGTGTGGGGTCATGGGGATAGGATGGGGGAGTGGGTTGTGACTTGAAGCAGACTCCATACATCCATTTTGCACTGCAAGTGATTCTCTGGATTAGATCCTTTGGCAATGTACTGCCATGCCCATGAGGGATGGGTGTGTGCTGTATTACATTATACAAATGTCACTTGTGAATAGCCTAAGTGTTGTACTCAAGGTGACTGGTGATAGTTCGAATGCAGTTGTTACCAGGGGAGAAACTGGGGAGAAAAATTGTATGTTGACATGGCTTGTTAAAGGGTTAGTTGGTGGTTGACTGTGAACCTGGGCACCTCTTAATTCAAAGAGAGAAATAGGATTGGCCAGATTCTTGTCACAATAATCTTTTTCCTCTTACCTGACTAGTTGGCGTGTGGTGGATGTAAAAGCTGATTCGGCAAACCACAGACTCAATGAAGAGGACCATGAAGAGGTAATACATCGCAACTATAATACAAACAACAAACCTGTGCAGAGTTCATTTGCCTTGAACAGAAAATTCGTAACAATGTGAAATGTTGCATCTGTTGTAGATGGAGGATTTTTCTGACGCAGTGTTCGCATCTCGGCATGCAAAATACGAAGAGTTTGAGCGTTTGAGGTGGACAACGTGGACAGCCTCTCCAGTCAGTGCACAGAGACGTGGAAGCAGGTATTAATCAGGATCAGGCAAAGCTGTGGCATGATGCTTTGATCATTGTGATCTTTTGTGTGGCCTTGTCTAAGCCAGGAGCTGACAGTTTGGTTCCAGCAGTGCTGCTGTGGATAAGCAGAGGGTATTGGTAGGTAACGTGGTCTGTTTCTTTCCCACCCAACAATGCAGGATTCAGGCCTCTAATTGGCTCCTGACTGAAAATAGGAAGTTCCTTTCAGGCTGGATTCTGACTTGGAGGCGTTCAGTCATAATCCCACGTGACTGAACCCAGGTCCTCACTCCATGCTGCAGTGTAGATTTGGAGGTTGATAAAAATAAGTAACCAGTATGTGAAATTAATGAAGTACATGGGTTATTGACGGGACTATTTAACTGCCTCTGAATAAACTGGCAAGAAGAGGTCCCAAAACGAGTACAGGGAATTGAGTTTTTCTGAACTGTGCAGGACTCCTTCCCCTTTCCCAGTATGTTAAAGGCGTAACTGAAAAAGGAGCACAGCTGAATGTAATAAGGGCATTTATCCACATTATACAGTAGCTGTCATGCATTTTCCAAGACACTCAAGTTGTCCAAATCACACAAGTGATTATCCTCCCACCCAGCTTTGTGTCATCTTCAAATTTGGAAAAATTGCATTTAGTTCCCTCATCTAAATCATTATATGTTGTGAATAGCTGGGGTCCCAGCAATGATCCCTGCGGTAAACCATCAGTCATTGTCCGTTTATTCCTACTCTGCTTCCAGTTTCTATCCACCTCAATACACTACCCCCAATCCCATACACTTTAATTTTACATACTAATCTGGGACTTTGTCAAAAAATTTCTGAAAGTCAATAAACCCCATCCACTGGGCGGCACGGTAGCACAGTGGTTAGCACTGCTGCTTCACAGCTCCAGGGACCTGGGTTCAATTCCTGGCTCAGGTCACTGTCTGTGTGGAGTTTGCACATTCTCCTCGTGTCTGCGTGGGTTTCCTCTGGGTGCTCCGGTTTCCCCCCACAGTCCAAAGATGTGCAGGTTAGGTTGATTGGCCATGCTAAAATTGCCCTTAGTGTCCTGAGATGTGTAGGTTAGAGGGATTAGTGGGTAAATATGAAGGGATATGGGGGTAGGACCTGGGTGGGATTGTGGTTGGTGCAGACTTGATGGGTGAATGGCCACTTTCTGTACTGTAGGGTTTCTATGATTCACTGGTTTCCCCTCATTAATTCTACTAACTGCATTCTTAAAGAATTCCAGATTTGTTGAGCATAGAATCCCTACAGTGCAGAAGGAGGCCATTAAGCCCATTAAGTCTGTACTGACCACAATCCCATCCAGGCCCTATCCCATTGACTGTGCGTATTTACCCCGCTAATCCCCCTGACACTAAAGGGCAGTTTAGCATGGCCAATCAGTCTGTCCTGCACACCTTTAGACTGTGGCAGGAAACCCGCGCAGACGGGAGAATGGGCAAACGCCACCCAGTCACCCGAGGCTGGAATTGAACCTGAGTCCCTGGCATTGTGAAACAGCAGTGCTAACCACTGTGCCGCTCCTTTCCCTTTTGTAAATTCATGCTGACTCTGTCCAATCCTGTGGCTGTTTTCCAAGTGTTTTGCTATAAAATCTTTAATAATGAATTCTAGATTTTTACCCACTACTGATGTCAGGCTGACTGGTCTATAATTCTGTTTTCTCTCTACCTCCCTTCTTAAATAGTGGGGTTACATTAACTACCCTCCAGTTTGTAGGAACTGTTCCAGAGTCCATAGAATCTTTGAGTGGTGGTACTGAGTAAGAAGTAAATGTAGTGATGTACTAAATGAGCCTTTCCACTTCTGTATGTCAGGCAGGATCAGGCTATTGAATTACGTGGAAACTAGAAGCAGGAGTAGGCCAGTTGGCCCTTTGGGCCTGCTCCGCCATTCATCTTGATCAAGGTTGATTGTTGAATTCAATATCCTGATCCCCCTTGATTTGTGAGCACAGGGCATAATTTGACATTTGCTGATGATATAAGGCCTGAGAGCACTAATAAAGAATGAGGATGGGAATAAACTTCAAGAAGACCAGCAGGCCGGTGGCATGGGCGGGCATATGATTAATGAAAATCAGCACAAGTGTAGTTGATGCGTTTTGATAGAAAAAAATTGAGATGCAATACATGCTAAATTTTAAAGGAGGTACAAAATTGACAGACCGTGGGCATGTTTGTGTACATCTTTGCAAGTGGCAGGACAGGTTAACAAAACAGTTAAGAATAAAATATATGGAATCCTGGGCTATATGAATAGAAACATTGATACAAAAGCCAGGATGTTATGCTGAACCTGTATAAAACATGAGCTGGAGCAGTGTTCCTAATTCTGGGCATCACGCTTGAACAATGTGAAGGTTTTGGAGAGGATGCAGGAAGGATTGGCTGGAATGGTTCCACGGATGCAGAATTATAGTAATGTGGATTGACTGGAGTAAAACTTGGGTTATTCTCCTTAACAGAGACAGTGAGGAAGAGGAATTCAAGTTCTTCAAGGACTGGATAGATTGAATAGAAAGGAACTGTTTCTAGTGGTTGAAGTAACGATAATCAGAAGACTGACATGAAAGGAAATTTCTTTACGCGATGTGTGATTAGGACTTGCAGCACTGCCTGATAGGTGCTGGAACCTTCAAAGGAGCATTGGCTAGATTTTGACTGAAAAAGGAACAGGATGAAGCTAACTGTTTATCAGAAGGGCCTCTGTGAATCTAATGGGTTGAATGGTCTCCTGTGTTACTCTGGTATTGATTTTTGGTTTGTATTCTTTTACCCATTATGGTGAATCTCTACTACTGTCTGCTTTTTTATATAAGGTCTTTTGGTTTGATTTCTCACATTCCTTGTTGACCAGGCTTATTTACAAAAATAAAGCCTTTCTCCTCCTACAGGATACACCAGTCCTTTTTTTTTGACAAGTGCCTTCTGTTCATCAGTATTTTTATCTATTCGCAGTTCTGTTCAGTCTGTTATAGTAATTTTATGGCTTATCTCTCCATAGTCAATCTTGGTTAAATTCAAAACTTTGGTTCTTGGCTCATTCCTCTTCTCATTAATATCAAATTCAATCATTGTGGGCACTGTCAGCTGGTTGCTCCCTTGCTATTAAATTACTGACAAATTCAGTACCAAACCTGTTCTCTTGTTGGTTCAAGAATACATTATCCCAACAACTCTTAAGTCTTGTTTGCGTTTCCACTTCTCGGTTCTGTCCAGTATATCTACAGACCACTTACTCTGATTCTCAAGAATCCTGTAGTAGTATCCCTTGTCAATATTGCTGCTACTCCTTTTCCATTTTCCTTGGAACCTTTATTATGCAGAATATTTAGCCATACCCAGTTTGTGGCCAGATGTCAACCCACTATGTCACACTTTTTCAGTTGAATTTGTGCTTCCTGTTTTGCTACTTGCATTATTGTATCAAGCTTTTGATTGGGAAATAAACTCTTTGCCCTGATATTGTTTTCACGCGATCCTTATTTTTTATAATGGCTATTTTATTTTCAAGTTATTTTCTGTACTTTTTTTTCTGAACCTGAAGGCTTTTTGTTAATGTTACACAATTGAGTACCTAGATTTCACTCTTATCCCGTGGCTGACAGAGGCAGGAATCTTTCTTGTGGGTGGAGTGATTGTGATGTGATGAAGTTTTTTTATTTCCCAAATCACAGATCTTACAAATCGACAGATGAACATTCCACCCCTCAGCCCGGTAACACAAATCCTTCGACCCCTCAACCTGCTTCCCCTGACGTCAGCTTCCACAGTCTTGGAGATTTACCCCTCACACCTTCACCTTGCAGCCCTTCTGCACCGCCGGTCAGCCCAGACACGTTTTATTCTTCTCTTTCTCGAGAGAGTGCTGGACGTGTCTCAAATGAGGATACACGATGTTCAACTCCAGATATTGGTCACGAAGAGCAGGTGAGAACAAGCAGTCAAACCAGGTGTAAAATATTGCACTGTGTTAAATATCTAACTGACCCATTGTCTGATATCAAACTGTTTGACTTAAAGGCACCCAGCCATGGCAGGTTGTTTATTGTCCCGTGGTCACCAGGGCGCGAGAGAGCAGATCTTCAGTGAAAGGACAGGTGGTAGATGTTAATACTTGTTAACGAAGGGAGAACAAGTTAAGCCAGAAAATTTCTGATTCTAGTTGTTCAAGGGCTATGGGCATTGGTTTGTGAAGGACACAACTTCCTTGTCTGGTTTGGCACAGCTGTTCTCTGGTAATTATGTAAATAGAAAGTGGGAGGCCTTCAAAGGAGAAATTTTGAGAGTGCAGAGTTTGTATGTTCCTGTCAGGATTAAAGGCAAAGTAAATAGGAATAAGGAACCTTGGTTGTCAAGGGAGCTTGTAACGCTGATTAAGAGGAAGAGAGAGTTGTATGAAAAGTGCAGGCAGCAAGGAACAGATCAGATGCTCGAGGAGTATAAAAAGTGCAAGAAGCTACTTAAGACGGAAATCAGGAGGGCTAAAAGAAGACATGAGGTTGCTTTGGCAGACAGAGTGAAGGAAAATCCAAAGAGCTTCTGTAGGTATGTTAGGAGCAAAAGGATACTGAGGGATAAAATTGATCATCTTGAAGACCAGAGTGGTAGACTGTGTATGGAACCAAAAGAGATGGGGGAGATACTAAGCAGTTTTTTTGCATCCGTATTTACTGAGGAAACAGGCATGGAGTCTACAGAAATAGGGCAAACAGGTAGAGAGGTCATGGAACCTTTATAGATTAAAGAGGAGGTGGTGCTGGCTGCCTTGAGGCAAATCAGAGTGGATAAATCCCCAGGACCAGACAGGGTTTTTCCCCGGACCTTGAGGGAGGCTAGTAGTGAACTTGCAGGGGCCCTGGCAGACATATTTAAAATGTCAGTGTGCACGGGGGAGGTGCCGGATGATTGGAGGGTGGATCATGTTGTTCCGTCGTTTAAAATAGATTCCAAAAGAAATCTGGGAAATTATAGGCCAGTAAGTTTGACTTCGGAGGTGGGCAAGTTATTGGAAGGTGTGATAAGGGATAGGATCTACAAATATTTGGATAGACAGGGACTTATTAGGGAGAGTCACCATGGCTTTGTGCATGGTAGGTCATGTTTGACCAATCTATTAGAGTTTTTTGAGGAGGTTACCAGGAAAGTGGATGAAGGGAAGGCGGTGGATGTTGTCTACCTGGATTTTAGCAAGGCCTTTGACAAGGTCCCTCCTGGGAGGTTAGTTAGGAAGGTTCAGTCACTAGGTATATATGGGGAGGTAGTAAATTGGATTGGACACTTCAACGGAAGAAGCCAGAGAGTGGTTGTGGAGGCTTATGACTAGTAGTGTGCCGCAGGGATCGGTGTTGGGTCCATTGTTGTTTGTCATCTGTATCAATGATCTGGATGATAATGTGGTACATTGGATCAGCAAATTTGCTGATGATACAAAGATTGGAGGTGCAGTGGACAGTGAGGAAGGCTTTCCAAGCTTGCAGAGGGATTTGGACCAACTGGAAAAATGGGCTGAAAAATTGCAAATGGAATTTAACGCAGACAAGTGTGAGGTATTGCACTTTGGAAGGACAAACCAAAGTAGAACGTACAGGGTAAATGGTAGAACGCTGAAGGGTGCAGTTGAACAGAGGGATTTGGGAATACAGGTACAAAATTCCCTAAAAGTGATGTCATGGGTGGATAGGGTTGTAAAGAGTGCTTTTGGTACATTGGCCTCTATAAATTGGAGTATCGAGTATAAAAGTTGGAGTGTTATGGTAAGGTTATATAATGCATTGGTGAGGCCGAATTTAGAGTATTGTGTACAGTTTTGGTCACATAGTTACAGGAAGGATGTAAATAAGGTTGAAAGAGTGCAGAAAAAGGTTCACAAGGATGTTGCCGGGACTTGAGAAGCTGGGTTACAGAGAGAGATTGAATAGATTAGGACTTTATTCCCTGGAGCGTAGAAGAATGAGGGGAGATTTGATAGAGGTGTATAAGATTTTGATGGGTATAGATAGAGTGAATGCAAGCAGGTTTTTTCCACGGGGGCTAGGGGAGAAAAAAACCAGAGGGAATGGGTTAAGGGTGAAAGGAGAAAAGTTTAAAGGGAATATTGTGTGGGGGCGGGAGCTTCTTCACGCAGAGAGTGGTGGGAGTGTGGAATGAGCTGCTGGATGAAGTGGTAAATGCAGGGTCACTTCTAACATTT
The DNA here is from genome assembly GCF_965287045.1 of Carcharhinus amblyrhynchos. Classification (NCBI taxonomy): domain Eukaryota; kingdom Metazoa; phylum Chordata; class Chondrichthyes; order Carcharhiniformes; family Carcharhinidae; genus Carcharhinus; species Carcharhinus amblyrhynchos. The sequence continues at coordinate 4,545,572 of NC_137350.1, forward strand.
AAGAAAAACTTGGATGGGTTCATGGATGAGAGGGGTGTGGAGGGATATGGTTCAAGTGCAGGTCAGTGGGACTCGGCAAAAATGGTTCGGCACAGACAAGAAGGGCCAAAAGGCCTGTTTCTGAGCTGGAATTTTCTATGGTTTGCAATTTTACAGAAGTTACAATCTGTGGGCAAAATGAATGTTGTACATGTAGATTTTCAAATGACGTTTGGTAATTGCGTCAGAGAATTGTAGAACATTAGTCACAATGTCCCCACTTGATTCATGAAGCGAAACACTGAGAATTCTTTAGTGGATGTAGATATCAATTCTGAGGCTTCTTTTGGTTTGCATGAAGACAGAAGAGGAATGGGACTGAGGTTTGTTGCTGATCTGAGGAAGAATTATTTCACAGGATAACAGAGTGGGAGATAGTTGCAGGACAATATGAGATGCAATTTGAAAAATAGAACAGTGAAATGAAAAGGTAAGATTCTTGATAGCAGAACAGTTGAGGACAGCAAATCTCCTAATCTAGGAGCACTGTTAGTGATTGCCATGAAGATAAATGGCATCCTGGGATTTGTACACAATGGCATTGAACATAAGATGTTTCTCATAGCCAGTTTCTGAACAATATCCAACAAACAGCAGTGAGGGAAATAACCTGATAATTTATTTTTGATGTTGATCTTTAGAACTGATCTGGATATTCAAAGAATTGGCATAGGAATGATGAACAAAATGGGCTTCCTTGAATGCTATACTGTTCTTTGCATTCTGGCTAAGAAACCAAGGAAAGCATCCACGCTGTTTTCAAATGGTGCAATCAATCTCTTATATCCACTTGAGGGCAAATGGGACTTTGGTTTAACATCTCATCTGACTGATCACACTTCAGACAATACAGCACTCCTTCAGTACTGCACTGAAGTATAAGCCAAATTGCACACTTAAATCTCTGGATTGTAATGTGAATCCGCAAGTTCCTCAATTGTGTGCAACTACTATCACTGAACTAGGATTGAGAAAACAAGGAATGTGTTGAATTTGTACAAAGTATTAGCCACAGTTATAGTTCCATGTGAGGTTCTGGACAGCTCATTGCAAGAACTATGCAAAGGAGGCAGTGAAAGTTATATCAGGAATTATACTTCACTGTTGTGAAGAAGTTCAGAACGATGTTTTAGAAGTAAAAACTAGTCGCTAAAGAGGGCATCAAAAGGTAGTGTCAAAATATGGAAGATATTAACTCAGCCATAAAAGATTTTCAAAAGAACAAAGGGTGAGGTTAGATGAAAGGTGTCGAGACCATGGAGAAGTTGCATCTGAGATTTTATTTCAGACTAAAGAAACTAGAATGACACAATTGAAGTGTTAAAAGAATTATTAAAGGGTTTTGAAGAAGTACATCAGGCAAAAAATTATTTTCACTCATTGGTAGCCAGCATGTAAACTTAAAATCACCAAAGAGGAGTGAGCATTTAGGATTTATTTTCACAAATGGTCATTAGGACATGGAATGCATTAGAGAAACAGTAGTGAAAGCAGAATCCATGATGTGTAAAAGGGAAATCATTGAAAGAGTCTGGGGTAGGGGGCAATTTAGAACATAAGCGTAAGAAATAGGAGCAGGAGTAGGCCATCTAGCCCTTCGAGCCTGCCCCGCCATTCAATAAGATCATGGCTGATCTGAAGTGGCTCAGTTCCACTTTCCCGCTTTCTCCCCATAACCCTTAATTCCCTTGCCTACCAAAAACCTATCTACCCGCGTCTTAAATATATTTAGCGAGGTAGCCTCCACCACTTCAACGGGCAGAGAATTCCAGAGATTTGCTCTTTGAGAAAGCTAGCTTGGGTGCAGCAGGCTGGATGGTTGCTTCCTGTGTGCTAATGCTATGCTGATAGCTGATATAAGTTGAATTATTATAGCGTTGGGTTCTTTTGTGTGTTTAACTGGATGGAGCTGTACAATGTATCCAAACGTTGAATCTGGATGATGTGATGGTGTGACAATACATGCATAGTGTGATTTTGAATCTGGTTTATTCCTTTCATCTGTTAGGCTAACTAAGGTAATCATTTGGCACTAGAAAGATCCCAAAGTCCATCCAATCACACATCTAAGCTTGGATAAATAAAAACCTCTTTCTGTAGAACTAACAGTGAGAGTTTCTGCCCATTAGTTTTGACCAGATTATCTAAGCGGTGTCTCCATCCCTGCTCTCTTCATGATCTTGCTCAGGTTGCTGCTGAGCTGCCCACCACAACTCACATTGGAGTACTCTGAGACTGCCACAAGCGGTAGTCATACAGGTTTACAGCGTGGAAACAGGCCCTTCGGCCCAACTTGTCCATGCCACCCTTATTTTTCTTAAACCTCTAAGCTAATCCCAAATGCCCATGTTTGGCCCATATCCCTCTATACCCATCATACCCATGTAACTATCTAAATGCTTTTTAAAAGACCAACTTGTACCCGCTTCTTCTACTACCTCTTGCAGTTTGTTCCAGACACTCACCATCCTCTGTGTGAAAAAATTGCCCCTCTGGATATTTTTGTATCTCTCTCCTCTCACCTTAAACCTATGCCCTCTAGTTTTAGACTCTCCTACCTTGGGAAAAGATATTGACCATCTGTGGCCCTCATTATTTTGTAGACCTCTATAAGGTCACCCCTCAGCCTCCTATGCTCCAGAGAAAAAAGTCCCAGTCAATCCAGCCTCTCCATGTAACTCAATCCTTCAAGTCCTGGTAGCATCCTAGTAAATCTTTTCTGCACACTTTTGAGTTTAGTAATATCCTTTCTATCATAGGGTGACCAGAAGTGGACACAGTATTCCAAATGTGGCCTTACAATGCCTTGTACAATTTCAACAAGACATTCCAACTCCTGTATTCAATGTTCTGACTGATGAAATCAAGCATGCTGAATGCTGCCTTCACCACTCTGTCCACCTGTGACTCCACTTTCAAGGAGCTGTAAACATGTACCCCTAGATCTCTTTGTTTTGTAACTCTCCCCAGTGCCCTACCATTAACTGAGTAAGTCCTGCCCTGGTTCAATCTGCCAAAGTGCATCACCTCACATTTGTCCAAATTAAACTCCATCTGCCATTTGTCAGCCCACTGGTGCAATTGATCAAGATCCCATTGCAATTGGAAATAACTTTCTTCACTGCCACTAATCTTAGTGTCATTGGAAAACTTACTAACCAGGCCTCCTATATTCTCTTCCAAATCATTAATATAAATGACAAATAACAATGGACCCAGCACTGATCCCTGAGGCACAGCGTTGGTCACAGGCTTCTTGTTTGAAGAACAACTCTCTACAACCACCTTCTGGCTTCTGTCAGGAAGCCAATTTCATATCCATTTAGATACCTCACCCTGAATCCCATGAGATTTAACCTGATGCGACAATGTACCATGTGATACCTTGTCAAAAGCCTTGCCAAAGTGCATGTAGACAACATCAACTGCACTGCCCTCATCTACCTTCTTGGTCACCCCTTCAAAAAATTCAAATCAAATTTGTGAGACATGATTTTCCATTCTAAAGCCATGCTGACTGTCTCTAATCAGTACTTGCCTGTAGATCCTGTCTCTGAATACCTTCCAACAATTTACCCACCACAGATGTGAGACTCACTGGCCTGTAGTTCCCAGGCTTTTCCCTGCAGCCCTTTTTAAACAAAGATACAACATTTGCCACCCTCCAATCTTCAGGCTCTTCACCCGTGACTATCGATGATTCAAATATCTCGGCTAGGGGATCTGCAATTAGCCTCCCACAATGTTCTGGGATACACTTCACAAGTCCTGGGGATTTATCTATCTTGATGCGCTTTAAGACTTCCAACACCACCTTCTCTGTAATATGTACATTCCTCAAGACATCACAATTTATTCCCCAAGTTCCTTAACATCCATGCTTTTCTCACGTGCTGTGAGCACCTTCACTCAGTCTCTTCAGTTTTTCACTTGAGACTCAGTACCAAACAATACCAGCAGTGCAGCTTCAACACAGGTTCGATAGAGTAAAGCCTCCCAAATGCTGTTTCATTGAACACTTCAGGAGGCAAAAACAGCAAGAGTTAGATACAGATACAGAGTAAAGCACCCTCTACCCAGCCATTTTCAGTCAGGTGTGCTGCAGTGGTAATGTCATTGGACTAGAAATTAGAGGCCTAGGCTCAGGAACATGGCAGCTAGTGCAATTTAAATTCCGTTAAAATCCAGACCGAGAAGCCACGTTCCATGATGATGACCATGAAACCATTGTCAATTGTTGTAAAACCTGTCTGGTTCATTAATGTTCCTTAGGGAGGGAAATCTGCCACCCTTACCTGATCTGGTCTACAAGTGACTCCAGACCCACAGCAATGTGGTTAACTCTTAACTGCCCACTGAAATAGTTTTGCAAATCACTCAGTTCAAGGGGCAATTAGGGATGGGCAATAAATGCTGCTTTTATCAGCAACGCCTACACCGATGAAAGAAGAACTGTGTGCCATTTCAAACATTCGCTGTTCGATGGTCTTTGAGTGAATTTTAATCTGAGCTGCACTATGCCTGTGCAGACTCATTTCATGGTTCATGGCCTCGGCACAAGCAACTAATGCCTTTGTATGCGACATATTTTACACTGTGCTTAAAGCAAAGGTAAAGCTTTGTCCCATTCATCCAGGGTGGGCAGCGGTGAAAGGCAGTTGGACTATCCTGATGAGTATGTATAATGGTGTGACACTGTGTTGTGTCTGTAATCAGCATCTCTGATTTATTCCAGACTGTTCAACCATGGGAGAAGCGAACATTCCCGCTGGCGTTTGATCCTGGCACTGAACGTGCGAGTCGAACTGAAACCAGCCACAGACAGACCAGAAACAGTCGCCGATCATCTGGAAGCAGCAGAGGAAGCAAAGAGACAGACAGTGGTTCACTGTCCTCGGTTCAGCACAATGACAAACAGAGACATTCTGTACCTCTGCGGCTCACACACAGATAAACAAACTTTAGTGGCAACTACATTTTGTTCTTGACGTTTGATATTCAAACTTCACCCAAAACAAAATTCACAGTTTTTAGTGAATTTAGAGTCCATTTTAGATAGCTTTCTTAGATTAAATTTTTTGTCACCGGCCACAGTTATCACGATGAAGAGGTTAGTTTGGTTATGTTAGATTCTAGGGTAAAAGCTGGATTAACTGATATTTCGGGTATTGGGCTGTATCAGTAGACCTGTAAACAGAGTTGCTAACTTCATTTGGTTGCGTGTAGTGATTATTGATCTCATAAATCAACAATGGAGCACACAGACATTAATGTTTAAAAGCAGTCCCGTTTTGTAATTGTTTCTGTTTCTGTGTTTTGCCATTTTCTCATCAGCGGCTATGATGACTAAATGTTTCACTCTTTTAAACAAACTGCATCACTTCCTACTTTGAGCTGTAAGGAAGCAGCAACCAAAGTGCACCACAGGCAGCAGCTCCACTCCAGGGATTAAATTGAAACGAAACCCCATCGAGGTTTGAATTGAATTTATTCTAGACTCGGTGAGTTGCTAAATGCAGTGGTCACGAGCACTTCCTGAGCTAACTGAGTTCAAAGAGGGAAGCAGATTGCTGTATAGTTCTGAATGATTTGGCAGTTGGATCCATGCTGATGTTGGCTCCTTACTGGTTTCTGCATTCTGCTTTAGCACTGGTGCAGTGGCAGCCTGGAATCAGATGTCCGATTAAGAGTTGGCAATTTGAAAGACTAATGATTAATTCCTAGTAGTGACCAGCTATTATGCCTGTCTCAGGTGCCTGTGGGAACAAGGTTAAAATGGCAATAAATGTACAGAAAGCATTCCATTTGTATCATCACAAATAATCTTACACTTTTAAACAGCTCAGAACTCTTGTGGCTGCTTCACCTCCCTTATGTTAAAGGAGGTGACGGGGTGTAGTCATCTTGAAAGGAGCTGTGTGAAGATGTTCTCACTACCGACAATCAGAGAATAGGCAAAAAAAACTGTCAGCAACTGGGCATGCTCGTTACCATTTATTCCCATCTGAATTGCTGGTAGTAAGTTGTGCTGAGCAGTGGATTCCATGCTGAAATAATCAAAGATTAATTTTCTCCATGCATAGTTCCATTCTGCTTGAACCTTCAGACACTTACGTCAGCACTTGATCAGGATATTGAATTAAATGAGGTGCTACAGCGCAGGAACGTGGGGGCTGCAGCAGTTTATGTCAAACACTTCAAATGCACTTGAAAACAAAACTAGGGCCAACTTGTCAAGGTTTAAAATGGGATTTTAAATGCTGAGAACAGAATCTTCCCGCACCAGAGCTGTAATGTAAAAGTAATACCCCAGAAGAAAAAGAGTAGAAAAGCACAAGAAATATACAGCAGGCCAGAGAGCACCTTGGATGAGAAGAGGCCAGTTAATTTACAGACTTGTCATAATAGCTCCCCAAAAGCAGTAAGCATTTATCCTTTCTCCACCTCATTCTTTACCTACCTTCCTGACCTACAGGCTGTTAATGTTGAGGGATGGGAATTTGAATCTCCATTCACACCACCAATCCTGTGGTGGAATTGTTGTGATATTTCCTGGGAGCCATCGTGAATGGAGGAGACTTGAGTTTTGTGGAATTGTACACACTGATTTCCTCCTTTTTGAACAGTAGTACTTCCTTCTGGATAAGATTTATGAAGGTTGGAGGTGCTCCATCTTAATTCCTACCCTATTTTGGTATCCTTGTTTTCCATGTTATGGCAATAGAGATCCAAATTAAATACAGGCCTCTATAATGCGATACTGGGGGATAATGTGCAGCTGTTGACACAAAATATTGATCACCGAAAGGCATTGATTTCCACTTAATGTGGGACTTGACAGTTCTAAAGCCAGTTCCATGGGGGAAGAATCCTTCCAGCCACTGTTTACTGTATTTTCAGGGCTACTCTGCAGGATTAGATCCATCTTTGAAAACAGATGGTCAGCAAAGCAAATGACTCATCCTCACCTCCGGCACAGAGATTCATCTGAATCTGATGCACCCTGCTCCTGGGTCAGCAACAATAAAGGCTAAACTCCTCCGAAGTTCCAACCATTCTACTTATTTAGACTGGCATGGAGACAGCTGCACCGCTGTGTGGCAGTCTTCTCTGCTCCTCCACTGGCACTGCTTGGTGCAACTCATTGCCATGATTGTTGAGCCAATGGAGAGCGAGAGAGAGAGATAGGTAGAGGAGCTCAACCATCTGAATCTGATTTGTCCACAATTGCTTGTGAGGTGCAGTGAGACAAGGATCTTATGTTTGTCGGGTGGGATGGGAGTGGAGGGAAGGGAACAAAAACTTGTGTTCCACAACATAGCATTGGTAATGAAGTGTGTAGTGAATCCAATCTGAATGGTTGAATTCACGGCATCTGACTGTCGCGAGAGGGGACTCTGACTGTCTGCCTCTGAGCTGCCTTTAGTCAGCGTATCCATCCAGTTTGGGCAAACTAGTGCCGCAATAATGGTCATAAAATGTTAAATATGCGTTTGCCCAAGGCTGTATAGCTTGTTGCGATTAGAACAGATTGATCCATGTTGGAACATTTAAGTTATGTGATTTATGCTAGGTGATTGAGGGTTTCAAAACTGCAAAGCAAAATCCAGGAAACCTGTTTGGATCTGTGGTCTGCCAAAGAAAAGACTTTACTAAACTGTAATCGGAGATCGGTCTTGTTGGGACTGAAGAGTGTCATTCAGTTTTCAATAAGCGTGCTAAAAGTTCTTTAGCTCTAGGTGTTTTTCTAAGTGTGACTGCCATACATAGCCGCTGGGTGTGACTGTGTCACGTACAAGTGATCAATAATCCTGGATACTTTACCTCTGTTCGGTAGCACTGCTGTGTGGAGATTTGAACAGAATGAATCTAGATCAGTGTTAACCTATATTTAGGTTTCAGCTAATGTTCCTCTTTTCTCAGTGCTTAGCATTCTGTGAATGCGGAACATCAGAAACAAACAGCTTGGTAAAAAGCATAGCAGATTCTCCCATTCACTCAAAAACTAAATGCATCTTATCAGTCGTTCAGAACATCACCCTGTCAAGAAACAGCATGAAAGCACGCACCATACTGTTCAGTTTGGTTGGTATATTTGCCTTCTAACCTGGGATTGTGTAACGTGTCTTGTGATTTAAAACTGGACTTCCAACTGAATCTGTGCAATCGAATGCAGTTAGCAAATTAATATGGTAACAGTCCTATCTTTCGGACTTTTCTGTGCTTCTGAGGGTTAATGCAACATGATGGGCGTAATTTTATCGGCACATCCACCCGAGGTTCATACGATCCTGCCCAAGACCAAAGGAGAATGTTCTTCTCCGAGTCTCGCCCGCCCCCAGAATCAGCAACTAATTGACCCCTCAAAACCAGCCATCGTAATTTTCATGAAGGCATTTCAGGTCAGTCTGTGTATCCCAATGCCCTGTCTACACACCAGCTGTTCATTCACCCAGTGATGGTTCTCCCTTTGTGTGACTTGTGTCTCCAGTTAGTCGAGCTGAGAATCCAAAGTATTTTTACATTTTGCTTAAATGTTTGCATTCATGAGCCTCCTTGTACTTGTTCAGTCAGGGCAACTTGTCACTTTATCGTTGAGGTAATGTTGTTTTGCGATCATGTGGACTTGTTAGCTTTTAAGATGCATCATCCAGATTTATTCTTAGAACAATCTGCTTTCAAGTACTTACTTAATCCTTCAGACTGGGTTTTCCGTGGCCTGTTTATGGAATTTTGGGAGTACGTTGGAAACAGGTTAACAAGTAACATAGATTCACTCTGGCAAAGCAGGAGGCCATTCAGCCACCGGGTTCATGCTAGTAAGGTAGAAACAGCAGTGAGAAAACGTTTGTGTGTAAGGACCCACTTGAATCTCCATTCCCACCCAAGTTGTTTTCAAGCTTGCACAGTCATAAGAATATTGCTTGTAGATCTGAACCTGTCCATCGATCGACCTGCCATGTTGAAGCCTGTTTGCCCACCTACTTGCACGCTGTTGTAAGGAATGGCAGAGTCTGTTGGAGCAGCCCTGGGGATTGGACTTGCGTTTCATAAAGAAGTGATATTTGGTGTTTGTCCTGCAGACGCCGTGGCCATTTCCACTCTGACATCGTCCCTTATCATTTTGGAAATTGTTCAAACTGTCCTTCAGTTGTACCCTCCCTTCCCATGTGGTGTCGAAAGCTAGTTCATTGTTAGCTTTGTGCCTGTCTGTATATTTCCATCTCAAAGTCAATGAAAAGTGTAAAAAAAATCAATTTTTTGATCTTTTATATACATTAAATAAAAATTGTAGCTGACTGCTTTGATTGTAGCACCCCTTAGCCTTGTAAAAATGTTCTATTTTGTACATATTTTCTCTTTTTTGAAAGCTGTGTATGGAGGTATGGGCTCTAGTTGTCCTTGCTGTATAGAAGGCTTTTCTTCATGCAGAGAAGCAGTGACTTTATGACTTAATCAACCCTAATGTTAAGCACATTCTGTGCTTATAAAAAGTTTAAAAATTTTAAAAATATTAAAAAAAGTTGAAGACTTTCTGGATTTGTTGGCATTTTCATTTGTCACACGAATATTCATTACGACTGACTTAAATGCATGTATTGTGTTCTTTCACTCTGCACCTCGTGATTATTTTGGAAATAGGTTGGAACAGGTAGAGGGGGCTAGATGTCAACATCTCATATAGAGATTACCATCTCCGGAACTGTAGCAATCCCTGCAGCAAAATACCAGAATGTCAGACTGGATTGTGTTCTCGGAATAATTCAGGAGAGAGCTTTACCAACCGTTGTACCTCTTATGACAATGTGTGTGAATCAGGTGCGTGGCTGAGAATGTGCAACAAGCATCTAGTTCCCTGGCTCCAACACTCAGGATGGTTAAAGCTGGAGCATTTCACTTGTGTCTGCTGGGCTCTTCCCAGCCACCCCACTACTGCAATAGGAAAAGCCAGCTCTCTGCCACCCCTACTATTATGGAGGAGGAAAACAGTCAGTCCAAGTCACACTCTATTCTGATTTTGATATATCACAATTGTTGCTTGTCATTGGGTCAGCATCCTGGAATTCTCTGCCCTTGGACAAATGGACTGTTCACAGAGCAGGCTACTCACCGTTTGATGACTATGAATGAAAAAATAAATGATTAGCTTCTCCCAAATCTCAAGAAGAGACTGTTTACTGGGCTGAGTGACGTGCGAATATGAACAAGGAGCAGGAGTAGGCCGTAGGAGTCGTGCCTGATCTGCTGTTTAGTAAGATTTTGGCTGATCTGATAAACTAACATCAAATTTGTATCCCACCTACCCTCAATAACTTATCACCCCTGCACTCCCCTTACCAAGAACCTGTCCACCTCTATAAATATTCGAAGGCTCTGCTTCTACCATCATCTCAGGAAGGGAGTTCCAAAGAATCATAAACCTCTGATAGAAAAAAATTTCAAGAACCTGTCCACCTCTATAAATATTCGAAGGTCTGCTTCTACCATCATCTCAGGAGGGAGTTCCAAAGAATCATAAACCTCTGATAGAAAAAAATTTCACCTCATCTCCACTTCAAATGGACAGCCCCTTATTTTGAAACAGTGATTCCAAGCTCTAGGTTCTCTCACAAGAGGAAGTATTATCATCTCCACATGCATCCTGTTAAGTCCCCTGAGAATCTTGTATATTTCAATCAAGTTGTCTTTTGCTAAACTTAAGTGGATACAAACCTAGCCTGTCCTGATTTTTCCTCTTAGGACAACCCACCCATTAAAGTATTAGTCTGGTAAACCTCCTCTGAACTGCTTCCAATGCATTTACATTTTTCCTTAAAATAGGAGACCAATACTGTACACAGTGCTACAAATGTGGTCACTCTAATGCTTTATTTAATTGAAGCATAATCTCCTTACTTTTGTATTCAATTTCCCTCAAGTGTTAAAGTTAGCTTTGACAAAGGGTCATCTGGACTCAACGTCAGCTCTTTTCTTTCCTTACAGATGGGGCCAGACCTGAGATTTTCCAGCATTTTTTTGGTTTTGGAAGTGATGTTCCTAACTGCTTTCCGCACTTGCATAATAGCCATTGATGTTCATGCACTAAGACACCCAGATAGCTCTGCAATCTCTCACTATTTAGATCATATGCTTATTTTTTATTCTTCCTGTCAAAATGAACGATTTCACATTTCCCACATCACACTCCAATTTGCCAGATCTTTGCCCACTCAACCTGTCTATATCTTTTTGTATGAAAGCAAAATATTGCCGATGCTGGGAATCATAAACAAAAGCAGAAAATGCTGGAAACCCTCAGCAGGTCTGACAGCACCTGTGAGGAGAGAGTAGAGCCAACGTTTCAAATCTGGATAAGGCCACCAGACTCCAAATATCAGCTCCATCTCTCCCCACGGGTGCTATCAGATCTGAGCTCAAATATTCCAGCATTTTATATCTTTTTGTAGCCTATGTTCTCTTCACAACTTACTTTCCTACCTGTCTGTATTATCAGCAGATTTGGCAAGTCATCCCTTCATCTAAGTCATTTATGTAAACAGCATTGATTCCTGTGGCACACCACTTGTTAACATCCTGCCAATCTGAAAAAGACCCCTTTACACATTTTCTCTGCTTCCTGTTAGCCAGCCAATCTTCTATCCATTGCCAATATGTTACCCCCAAGACCATGAGATTTTCCACCTTGATGTGGCGCTTTATCAAATGTTTTCTGGAAATCTTAGGGACAGTACATCCACCATTCCCCTTTATCCACAGGAAGCTACTTCTTCAAAGATCTCCAGTAAGTAGGTTGGTTACATCTGATTTCCCTCTCACAAAACCATGTTGAGCCTGCCTGATTAATGTGATAAAACCCTCCAGCAGATGTTCAGCTAACTGGCCTGAGGTTACCCATTTTCTGTCTCCCTTCCTGAGTAATGGAGTTACATTGGAAGATGGCCAATCTAATGGGACGTTCCCGGAATCCAGAGAGTTTTGGAAAATTAATGCATCAGCTCTCATTGGATACTTCTAAGACCCAAGGATGAAGTCCATCACACCAGGTTCTTGTTAGTCCACAGCTCAAACAGTTTACTCAGTACCACTTAGTCATACAGTACAGAAGAGGCTCTTTGGCCCATTGGGTCTACACGGACAAAGGGATAATGAATCTACACTATTCCCACTTTCCAGGACTTGGTTCATAGCCTTGAATATTACGACAGTTCAAGTGCTCACCCATGTATTGTTTAATGGTTATGATGGTTCCTGCCTCTACTACCCTCCCAGACAGTACATTCCAGACTCCTGCTACCCTCTGGGTGAAAAACTTTTCCTTAAATCTCCTCGAAACCTTCTGCCTCACCTTAATTCACCCCCTCCCCCTCCTCCCCCCCTTCTCCGCCCCAGGCATCATCCGCGACACAACCACAGCCACCGCCCACCACCCCCTGCTGTCAACCAGTGCAATCACATCCTTCCTATAGTGAGGTGACCAGAACTGCGCACACTACTCCAGCTGTGGTCTAACCAAAGTTTTGTGCAGTTCCAACACAACCTCCTTGCTCTTGTACTCTCTGACATGATTGATTAAGGCAAGTATCCTGCATGCCTTAACTACTCTATTAACGTGTCCTGCCACCTTCAAGGATCTGTGGACAAGCACCCCCACGTTTCTCAGTTCCTTTGTGCTTTTTGGTGTCCACTAAGTACCCCTTTGTCTTGTTACTCCTTCCAAAGTGCATCACCTCGCTGTTTTCTATCTGCCACTGATTTGCCCATCTGACCAATCCGTCACTACCTTCCTGTAACCTAAGACGGTCTTCGTCACTATTAACCACTCTGACAATCTTGATGTCATCCACAAACTGACTTATCGTAGCTCTCGTCCCCAACCACCACCCCCCCACCCCATACACACACACACACACACTCATCATCTATTTTGTTTATATGTGTGACTAATAAGGGACCTAGCACTGACCTGTGTGGTACTCCATTGGACACTGGCCTCCAGTCACACAAACAGCCTTCTACCTTCACCCTCTGTCTCTGACCACTGAGCCAGTTTTGCACCCAACTTGCTAAGTTACCATGGGTCCCATGTCCTTTTACCTTCTTTATCAGCCTCCCATTTGGGACCTTGTCAAAGGCTTTGCTGGAATTCATATAAACTACATTGACTGCACTGCCCTTGTCTATACACCTGGTCATCTTGAAAATTGAATTAAATTTGTTAGGCATGCCCTCCCCTGATGAAGCCCTGCTGACTATCTCTGATCAACTCTTGCCTCTCCAAGTGGAGAGAGATGTTCTCTTTCAAAAATTTCTCCAGTAGTTTCCCTACCATTGATGTGAGACTAACTGGTGTATAGTTCCCTGATTTAGCTACCACCCTTCTTGAAAAGTGTAATGATATTAGCTGTTCTCCTGTCCTCTGGCATTTCCACTGTGTAAGAAGTCTCACAAGTTAAAGTCCAACAGGTTTATTTGGCGGTAAAAGCCACTAGCTTCTGGGCCTCTGGCCCTTCGTCAGCTGAGTGGAGAGTTCTGATCACAAACGGGGCACGTAAAGACACACACTCAGTTTACAGAATACTGATTAGAATGCGAATCTTTACAGCTAATCAAGTCTTAAAGGTGCTGAAGTGTTCGCGGGAAAAAGGAGAGGGGTCACGGGCATTTGGCCTCTGACCTTTGGGTAAGCGTTCTCCAAGGTGGCCTTCACGACATACGACAGCGCAGAGTCACTGAGCAGAAACTGATAGCCAAGTTCTGCACAATACCAGATTTAAGTCCAACAGGTTTATTTGGTAGTACTAGCCACAAACTTTGTGTTCTCCTTCATCAGGTGATTGGGAGTCATGTTCTCAAACAGGGCGTATAAAGACACAAGCTCAATTTACAAAATAATGGTTGGAATGCGAGTCTTTACAGGTAATCAAGTCTTAAAGGTGCAGACGATGTGAGTGGAGAGAGCGTTAAGCACAGGTTAAAGAGATGTGTATTGTCTCCAGCCAGGACAGTTAGTGACATTTTGCAAGCCGAGACAAGGCGGGGGGGGGGGGGGGGGGGTGTGTGTGTGTGGGGGGGGGGGGGGGGTGGGGTGGTGTGGGGGTGGTGGGGGGGGTGGTGGGGGGGGTGGGGGGGGTGGGGGGGGGGGTGGGGTGGTGGGGGGGGGGGTGGGGGGGTGGTGGGGTGGTGGGGGGGGGGGTGGGGGTGGGGTGGTGGGGTGGGTGGGGTGGGGTGGGGGGGTGGGGGGGCAGTGGGGGGTGGGGTGGGGTGGGGGGGGTGGGGGGTGGGGGGGGGGTGGGGGGTGGGGGGGGGGTGTGGGGGCAGGTGGGTGAGGATGGGGATTACAGATAGTGTGATGTGAACCCAAGATCCCGGTTGAGGCCGTCCTCATGTGTGCAGAACTTGGCTATCAGTCTCTGCTCAGTGACTCTGTACTGTCGTGTGTTGTGGTCACCTTGGAGAATGCTTACCCGAAGATCAGAGGCTGAATGCCCGTGACCACTGACTATCAGGAAGGGAACACTCGTGCCTGGTGATTATTAAGCAGTGTTCATTCACCCGTTGTTGGAACGCCTGCATGGTCTCCCCAATGTACTATGCTTCCCAAAGCATGAATGTTAAAACATGAATGAGGCTAATTTTAGACTCCCCTACCTTTGGGAAAAGATGTTCACTATCTACCTTATCTATGCCCTTCATTATTTTATAGACCTCTATAACATCACCCCTCAGCCTCCTATGTTCTGGGGAAAAGTCCTCTTCTATCCTTATAACTCAAACCAAGTCCCAGTAGCATCATAGTAAATCTTTTCTGCACTTTCTAGTTTAATAATATCTTTCCCATAATAGGGTGACCAGAACTGCATACAGTATTCCAAGTGTAGCCTTATCATTATCTTGTACAATTTCAACAAGGCATCCTAACTTGGTCTACATTGTCTACGTATCTCTATTGTTCGCTGACTGTTTGGAGGTCTATAATACACTCCCAATAACGTAACTGACCTTTTTCCTAAGCTCTACCTACAAAGCCTCATTTGAAGACCCTTCGATGTTGTTCAATGTGTCAATCCACACCCTTCACTCATCAGTGTTCCTGTAACACTCCTATCATTAAAGCAGAGACCATCCAGCCTTGCCTTGCTCCTTTGAAACTCAGTAAGAAGTCTGACAACACCAGGTTTAAGTCCAACCGATGTATTTGATAGTAAACTCACAATAAATCGGTTGGACTTAAACCTGGTGTTGTCAGACTTCTTACTGTGTTTACCCCAGTCCAACGCTGGCATCTCCACACCTTTGAAACTCCACATGGTTGAACTCCCTCTGTCTTGGTTCCTTTACTTGCCTCACTACCACTTCTTTTTTTGATTAGTTTTCCTGAGTACATCCCTCCTTTCCATCCCTGATTTATATCTGTTCCTGGGATGTCCCGTGTAACTCTGTAGTGAAGACTGATACAAAATACCTGCTGAATTCATCTGCCATTTCCTTAATCTTAATTTCCATTATTAATGCTCCAGACTCATTTTCCATAGAATCTCCACAGTGCAGAAGGAGGCCATTTGGCCCATTGAGTCTGTACCACCACTTTGAAAGAGCATCTAACCCCATCCGCCTGCCCCCCTTCTCCCCCGCTCCCCCCCACAACATATAACCCTGTGCATTTACCATGACTAGTCCACAAAAAGGTGAGTGGGTGTGAAGTAAGTAAGCGGTACAGTGTCACAGATTGAGAAAGTATTTCTCTTCACCTCACTAGGAAACATTGTCAACTAATTGGCAAGATGCAAAAATGAGGGTGGATTCCTACAGCCACCGCTCTGCTCAGTAAGCGTGGTGGGAGACACAGATCAGCGATAAAACTAAGAACATGTGTTTGGAAAAGGCTAACAAACAGCCTGGGAAAGGGTTTGAGTGACTGTGTTCTGAATGCAGGTTTAAATAGATCCAACGCCAGAGAGCTGGGCCAGTGAGGAAGACTCGAGTTGCAGCCTGTGTGATCTTTGTCTGTGAATCTTTTTATAGTTACTTGTTCAATTTACATTGTTTTATTTTGAATTAGACAGTGTGGAGGAGGATAAGTTGTGATAAAATGGTGGAGGGGTTGTTAGAGAAATTGCTTTGTTTCTGATGGGAGAATGAAGATTCTGGAACAATAAAATGAGACACTTTGGCTTAAATTCAAAAGATTGTGGTTGTGGAAAGTTATCAAACCTACCTTTTTTATACATAATTTCTTGAGAATTTACCTTTTCCTTTGCGTTTTAATTACAGAATTGCAAAAAAAGAATGAACATTACTTTTGAACCTATTTCCTATATTTTTGTTAAATATTCTATTTTCATTTCAATTTTCAATGTTAAGATTGAATTTCAGTAAGGTTACAAGCTGTGGAGATTATGGAGGGAGTTTTCCTGTCTCACCCACCACGGGAATCGTAGTGGGTGCTGGGGGTGGGGGCCATGCAAAGGTCCATTAATCTTGGGTGGGACTTCCTGGTTCTGGGGTGGTGCGGCTGGACAATCCTGCCCTTTTGTGTTGGGAAGCTTCCATGAGTAATTGAGTATGTGTGTTTAAGAAATTGTCTGGGTTTCCTATGTTGTGTTGCTAACTTTAGTTTTTCCTTTTCTCTTTGCAGTGGCAAAAGCCTATATTGTCTTGTATAGCATATCGTCAAAGTGGAATGGGGAGTATTTTTAAAGAAGATTAATCGGTTTCCTATCGATGACATCCTTCAGTTCCAACAAATGCCCATTTGACCGTAAGTTGCTCTAAGGATGACCAACTAAGAAGTAAAGGGTATATATAAAGCTAATTACGGTGGGGTTGGGTCAACTAATGTTTTCTGTTGGGCAGTTCTGAACACACTGAGATATGATGTAAAGAGGAAATAAAGAGTTCCCTCTGAATGGAGCAGTTTTCAGTTTGTCAGTTAATGAACAGATCTTAGTCTTGTAACAGGTCTCTGAGAATAAAACAGATCCTGTGTTAGTCAGTGTTGCAGAGTCCACCAGACTATCTAAAGGCCTGAGGGAAGGGGAATTCTGGGGATTTTGTACCACTGAGGACTGGCGTGACCCAAGTGAGGAAGTGTTTATACACAAGAGCCTTGTCGGTGAGGAGTTCAGGCAGAATACCATCACTGGTGAATATGACTCAAGGGTGAAACCAGGTGAGTGGGAAGTGGAGGCTGATCTGCCGTTCATGTGGAAAATAATGCTGGTGCTTATAACAATGTGAGTCAAATCCTTATTGCATTTGGGGGGGGTGGATAGAAACTTGCATTACTTGTTTTTTGCCTTAACAAAACATGACAGCAGCCACTTTCAAATCAACAGAACTGCCCTGTGCACAGTCAAATCACCGGAAAGTGGAAAGGGAGTAAGAATAGCTGAAAGGGAGGGGAACAGACCTGTCTCCGGTAAGTCAAAGAAAATTCGGGTGCAATCAAGGTGCACTCCCAATAAGATGGAAAACTGGATAACAAAGCCTGAGCTCCTGGAAGATGTAAAATATAAAGAATGGGTTAAAGAACTGTCTGTGTGTGTTTGTGTGTGTGAGTGCACATGTGTATGTATCTGTGTGTGTGTGTGTGTGTGTATCTGTGTGTCTGTGTGTGTATCTGTGTGTCTGTGTGTGTGTGTGTATCTGTGTGTCTGTGTGTGTGTGTATCTGTGTGTGCGTGTGTGCATGTGTGTGTGTATGTGTGTGTGTGCATGTCTGCGTGTGTGTGTGTCTGTGTGTGCGCGTGTGTGCATGTCTGCGTGTGTGTGTGTCTGTGTGTGCGCGTGTGTGCATGTCTGTGTGTGTATGTGTGTGTGTGTGCATGTCTGTGTGTGTGTGTGTGTGTGTATGTATCTGTGTGTGTGTGTATCTGTGTGTGTGTGTGTGCATGTCTGTGTGTGTGTATCTGTGTGTGTGTGTGCATTCTGTGTGTGCATGTATGTGTGTATGTTTGTGGGTGTATGTATGTGTGTGTTCCTGAATGTGTATGTGTCTGTGTTTATGTGTGTCTGTTTGTGTGTGTTTATCAGGTTCTTAATGCAACAACAATTTACACAGCCTCTTTAATGGAATGGAACCTCCCGGGGTACTTTTAATCCTCCCCAGTTTAGGTTGGGGAGTTTACAGTGAGAGAGGATAAAAGAGCAGCAAACTCAGAGGAGAGAGAAGGCAGTGAGCTGAAACTGAGGTTGGTCTGAGGGGATGAGGAGTTGTTTGGTGCAGAGACTGAAGGAGGGACGCTGTGAAGAACCTGGCTGAGAAAATGTTTATTGTACCTGGGAGGCGGGAGTGAATACGGATTTTCAATGAATGGTGAGAGGATTACACAAGAGGAGATACTGGGAGGAGTAGGGGGTCAGGGCAGGGTGCGATCCTGTGATAATCTCCACACCACCAGTGCCAGTGTGCTGGGGCAAGTGGAGGAAAGTGTAGCAGGAGGGTGAGCTCCATTAAGGGGATGGTGTTATATAATATTATAATGGTGTTGTACATTGAAATAGTGCATGGTTGCTTCAAGAGCAGGTCGTATGATTGCTGCTGATGGCACTGGGCTGTCTCAGGGACTCCTGCTTTTCATTTCAGTTTGTTCTGTGTTCAGGCCAGAGTTCCTAGTGTGCAAATCACATCATTTCCCCACCACCCCTAACATAGTTTGGACATCAGAATGATAGGGAGTGGGATAGCTTGATCTTGGGATTGGACACAGCTCGGCACAACATCGAGGGCCGAAGGGCCTATACTGTGCTGTAATGTTCTTTGTTCTATGACATTAGAAAAAGAAGATTGGTGATGAGGATGGGGTTTTACTTCTTTGAGATCATCAAGAGGAAAGAAGACCTCATGAGTCCTCACACCTCGAGTATTAGAAAACTGGGGTAAAGAAACATCCGGATTGAAGACTGAAGTTCCAGTGCAGGGAGATCAAGTCAGAATAAAGCTCTCTGTGCACTTTTAAAGGAGGGATTTTCTTCTGGTCAGAGAAGAGCAAGAGTCCAGACAGTATTCGGCATCTTTGAAAAGAAAGGTGAGCCGTCTCGAGTCTCTAGTGTCTGCAAGAGAAATGATTGGTCAATTGGGACCTTTCAATGAAGAAAGAATCAGTTGGTTTCTGTGCAAAGTGGTTTCAGTATTTTAAACAAGCCAATAGCCTTGCAAATGAGATGCTGGTACTGGTTTTTCTCAATACAATCGGAAGTTGTTTATCAAACTGGAGGCCTGTGACCAGCGGTGTGCCTCAGGGGTCGGTGCTGGGTCCACTGTTATTTGTCATTTATGTTAACGCTTTGGATGAGAATATAGGAGGCATGGTTAGTAAGTTTGCAGATGACACCAAGATTGGTGGCACAGTGGACAGTGAAGAAGGTTATTTAGGATTGCAATGGGATCTTGATCAATTGGGCCAGTGGGCGGACGAATGACAGATGGAGTTTAATTTAGATAAATGCGAGGTGATGCATTTTGGGAGATCGAACCAGGGTAGGATTTACTTAGTTAATGGTAGGGCACTGGGGAGAGTTACAGAATACAGCGATCTAGGGGTACAGGTTCATAGCTCCTTGAAAGTGGAGTCACAGGTGGACAGAGTGGTGAAGAAGGCATTCGGCATGCTTGGTTTCATCGGTCAGAATATTGAATACAGGAGTTGGGACGTCTTGTTGAAGTTGTACAAGACATTGGTAAGGCCACACTTGGAATACTGTGTACAGTTCTGGTCACCCTATTATAGAAAGAATATTATTAAACTAGAAAGAGTGCAGAATAGATTTACTGGGATGCTATTGGGGCTTAGTGGTTGGAGAGGCTGGATAGACTGGGACTTTTTTCTCTGGAGTGTAGAATACTGAGGGGTGATCTTATAGAGGTCTATAAAATAATGAGAGGCACAGATCAGCTAGATAGTCAATATCTTTTCCCAAAGGGAGGGGAGTCTAAAATTAGAGGGCATAGGTTTAAGGTCAGAAAGGAGAAATACAAAAGTGTCCAGAGGGGTAATTTTTTCACACAGAGGGTGGTGAGTGTCTGGAACAAGCGGCTAGAGGTAGTAGTATAGGTGGGTACAATTTTGTCTTTTAAAAAGGATTTAGACAGTTACATGAGTAAGATTGGTAGCAAGAGATATGGGCCAAATGCGGGCAATTGGCACTAGTTTAGGTGTTAAAAAAGGGCAGTATGGACAAGTTGGGCCGAAGGGTCTGTTTCCATGCTGTAAACCCCTGTGACTCTAAGTTAAAACCTTCAATTTGCTCGAGAGCGTGGTTCATTCACCAAATCTAGGAATGAAAGCTTAGGAACACTTGACAATAATCCTTGAACAGCATTACTCTCCAAAACCACTGATCATCACAGAATGGTTCAGGTCCCACCGAAGGAATCAAGTGGAAGGCAGAAGCATTGCTCCATTTGTGGCAACCTTAAAAAGGCCGGCACA
Source organism: Carcharhinus amblyrhynchos (assembly GCF_965287045.1). Lineage (NCBI taxonomy): Eukaryota > Metazoa > Chordata > Chondrichthyes > Carcharhiniformes > Carcharhinidae > Carcharhinus > Carcharhinus amblyrhynchos. The sequence continues at coordinate 4,566,042 of NC_137350.1, forward strand.
ACAACTGGGAGTTGTTAGAAGATACTCATCGAGATTGTCCAGCTTGCAGACTCCAAAATGTCGCTATCCAAGGAAGATTGCTCACTGTACATGCTTTGAGTTTAAAGACAGCAATGTCACAATGCCATTGGAACTGGCTGCCTAAATATCTTCACAATTTGGTGCAGGAATCGGTCCGCAGGTGGGGAACTGTCCATTAGAAATTGAAACAGCAACACAATGTCACAGATGTGCCAAAATGGGCCATTCAGTGAGTGAATACTGGAGCAAGATAGTCAATGCAAGAGTTGTGGCAAAATGGGTCACATTACCAAAACTTGCTGGGCCAGAGCAGCTTCCCCATGAGAAGAATGTTCAGAAGAAGAATCTGGGATCTTCAAGAAAAAGAACAAGTTGCATTCTACAAAAATAGTTCAGAAACATGGGTAGAGGTAGAGAGATTCTTCCTGCTTAGAAAGGACAGCAGGACTAGAGGGCACAGCCTCAAGATAAGGGGGGGGGAGTTTAGATCAGAGTTGAGGAGGAACTTCTTCACTCAAAGGGTGGTGAATCTCTGGAATTCTCTGCCCGTTGAAGTGGTGGAGGCTGCCTCATTGAATATATTTAAGACGCGGGTAGATAGGTTTCTGATAGACAAGGGAATTAAGGGTTATGGGGAGAAAGCGGGAAAGTGGAACTGATCCACTTCAGATCAGCCATGATCTTATTGAATGGCGGGGCAGGCTCGAAGGGCTAGATGGCCTACTCCTGCTCCTATTTCTTATGTTCTTATGAAAAGAATTGCAACTGTGAAGAGACTGTCCAGAAATGGCAAAGAGGTTTTCTGCAGGGGAGGCCGCGTTTCACAATCCTGATGGAGTTTTTTGAGAGTAAGTGATGAAGATGAGGGCAGGGCAGTACATGGACTTCAGCAAGGTCCTTGACAAGGTCCCTCATGGCCGGCTGATACAGAAGGTGAAGAACATGGGCCCTGTGGTGAGCTGGGAAGACGGACACAGAACTGGTTTGGTCATCGAAGACAGAGAGTAGCGGTAGAAGGGTGTTTTTTGACTGGAAATCTGTGATCAGCGGTGTTCCGCAGGGATCAGGACCTGTGTTGTTTGTAATTTATATAAACGATCTGGAGGAGAATGTAGGAGGTCTGTTTAGTAAGTTTGTACATGACCCGAAGACTGGGGGAGCTGCGGATAGTGAGAGGGATTGCCAGAGGATGCAGCAGGATATGAAAGGCTGGAGACTGGGCAGAGAAATGGCAGCTAGAATCCCTACAGCCATTCGGCCCATTGAGTCTGCACTGACCACAATCCCACCCAGACCCCATCCCCACAACCCCACATCTACCCTAACTAGGAATTTAATCTGGACAAATGCGAGGTGATGTATTTTGGAAAGTCTATGCAGAAAGGAAATGTACAATAACCAAAAGACAAAATACTGGAAAATCTCAGCAGGTCTGGCAGCATCTGTAAGGAGAGAAAAGAACTGACATTTCGAATCCAGATGACACTTGTCAAAGCTTTGACAAAGATTTTCCAGCGTTTTCTCTTCTGGTTTCAGATTCCAGCATCCACAGTAATTTGCTTTTATTAGGAAGTATACAGTAAATGGTAGTGCCCTTAGAAGCTTAATATACGGAGGGATCTCGGCAGACAGGTCCACGGTTCCCTAAAAGCAGTGACACAAGTGGATCGGGTGGTCAAGGCCGCAGATGGCATGCTTGCCTTCAGCAGTCAGGGCACAGGGCATAAAAATTGGCAGTAACGGGTGGGGTGCCACAGGGATCGGTGCTGGGACCCCAGATATTCACAATATATATTAATGATTTGGATGAGGGAATAAAATGTAACATCTGAAAGTTTGCAGACGATACCAGGTTGGGTGGGAGGGTGAACTGTGATGAGGATGTGGGGATCCTTCAGAATGATCTGGACAGGTTGGGTGAGTGGGCAAATCAATGACAGACGCAGTATAATTTGGATAAATGTGAGGTTATTCACTTTGGAAGCAAAAACAAGAAGGCAGAAGGCTTGAATGGCTGTAAATTGGGAGCGGGGAGCGTGCAGAGGGACCTGGGTGTCCTTGTGCACCAGTCATTGAATGTAAGCATGCAGGAGCAGCAGGCAGTAAAGAAGGCTTGTGATATGTTGGCCTTCGTTGTGAGAGTTTTGAGCACAGGAGCAGGGATATCTTGCTGCAATTGTAAATTGGATTAGACACTGGCTCAATGGAAGAAGCCAGAGAGTGGTTGTGGAGGATTGCTTCTCTGAGTGGAGGCCTGTGACTGGTGGTGTGCCGCAGGGATCGGTGTTGGGTCCATTGTTGTTTGTCATCTATATCAATGATCTGGATGATAATGTGGTAAATTGGATCAGCAAATTTGCTGATGATACAAAGATTGGAGGTGTAGTGGACAGTGAGGAAGGTTTTCAAAGCTTGCAGAGGGATTTGGACCAACTAGAAAAATGGGCTGAAAAATGGCAGATGGAATTTAACGCAGACAAGTGTGAGGTATTCAACTTGAAAGGACAAACCAAAGTAGAACCTACAGGGTAAATGGTAGGACACTGAAGAGTGCAGTAGAACAGAGGGATCTGGGAATACAGATACATAATTCCCTAAAAGTGGCGTCACAGGTAGATAGGGTCATAAAAAGGCGTTTGATAATGTGCCTCACAAAAGGTTGCTTCAGAAGGTTAGGGGGCACGGAGTTGGGGGTAAGGTGTTAGCGTAGATAGAGGATTGGTTGCCTAATAGGAGGCAGAGAGTTGGTATCAATGGGTTCTATTCGGATTGGCGGTTGGTGACTAGTGGAGTGCCGCAGGGATCGGTGCCGGGGCCTCAGCTATTTACCATTTATATAGATGATCTGGAGGAGGGGGCTGAGTGTAGGGTGATAAAATTTGCTGATGACACGAAGATGAGTGGAAAAGCAAATTGTGCAGAGGGTGTGGAAAGTCTGCAGAGGGATCTAGATAGGCTGGGCGAGTGGGCGAGGACCTGGCAGATGGAGTACAATGTTAGCAAGTGTGAGGTTATCCACTTTGGCAGGAATAATAGTAGGAGGGATTACTATTTAAAGGGCGAAAAGCTGCAGCATGCTACGGTGCAGAGGGACCTGGGGGTCCTTGTGCACAATTTGCAAAAACCCAGTCTGCAGGTGCAGCAGGTGATCAAGAAGGTGAATGGGATGCTGGCCTTCGTAGCGAGGGGGATAGAATATAAAAGCAGGGAGGTCTTGCTGCAACAGTATAGGGTACTGGTGAGGCCGCAGCTGGAGTACTGTGTGCAGTTTAGGTTGCTGCACTTGCGGAAGGATATATTGGCCTTGGAGGGAGTGCAGAGGAGGTTCACTAGGCTGATACCGGAGATGAGGGGGTTGGCCTATGAAGAGAGACTAAATAGACTGGGTGTGTACTCGTTGGAGTTTAGAAGGATGAGGGGGGATCTTATAGAGGTGTATAAGATAATGAAGGGGATGGATAGGGTAGAGGTAGAGAGATTCTTCCCGCTTAGAAAGGATAGCAGGACTAGAGGGCACAGCCTCAAGATAAGGGGGGGTGCAGTTTAGATCAGAGTTGAGGAGGAACTTCTTCACTCAAAGGGTGGTGAATCTCTGGAATTCTCTGCCCGTTGAAGTGGTGGAGGCTACCTCGCTAAATATATTTAAGTCACGAGTAGATAGGTTTCTGGTAGACAGGGGAATTAAGGGTTATGGGGAGAAAGCGGGAATGTGGAACTGATCCACTTCAGATCAGCCATGATCTTATTGAATGGCGGGGCAGGCTCGAAGGGCTAGATGGCCTACTCCTGCTCCTATTTCTTATGTTCTTATGTTGCCGGGACTTGAGAAGCTGGGTTACAGAGTGAGATTGAATAGGTTAGGACTTTATTCCCTGGAGCGTAGAAGAATGAGGGGAGATTTGAGAGAGGTGTATAAGATTTTGATGGGTATCGATAGAGTGAATGCAAGCAGGTTTTTTCCACGGGGGCTAGGGGAGAAAAAAACCAGAGGGAATGGGTTAAGGGTGAAAGGAGAAAAGTTTAAAGGGAATATTGTGTGGGGACGGGAGCTTCTTCACGCAGAGAGTGGTGGGAGTGTGGAATGAGCTGCCGGATAAATGCGGGGTCACTTTTAACATTTAAGAGAAACTTGGACGGGTTCATGGATGAGAGGGGCGTGGAGGGATATGGTTCAAGTGCAGGTCAGTGGGACTAGGCAAAAAATGGTTCGGCACAGACAAGAAGGGCCAAAAGGCCTGTTTCTGAGCTGTAATTTTCTATGGTTCTAATTACACGGGGCCTTGGTGAGGCTACACTGAGAGTATTGTGTGCAGTTTTGGTCTCCTTTCTCTGAGGAAGGATGTTCTTGCTCTGGAGGGAGTGCAGTGAGGGTTCACCAGGCTGATCCCGGGGATGGCGGGGCTGAGGGATGAGGAGAGATTGACCAGGTTAGGATTGTTTTCGCTGGAGTTCAGATGAATGAGGAGGGAATCTCATAGGGATTTATAACATTCTAACAGGACCGGACAGAGTAGATGCAGGGCGGATGTTCCTGATGGTGGGGGAGTCCAGAACCAGGGGTCACAGTCTGAGGATTCGGGGTAGACCGTTTAGGACGGAGGTGAGGAGACATTTCTTCACCCGGAGAGTGGTGAGCCTGTGGAATTCATTACCACAGGAAATAGTTAATACCAAAACATTGAATGTATTCAAGAGGCGGATGGATATAGCACTTGGGGTGAATGGGACCAAAGGTTATGGGGAGAAAGCAGGATTGGGCTATTGAGTCGGATGATCAGCCATGATCATAATGAATGGCGGAGCAGGCTCGAAGGGCGAATGGCCTCCTCCTGCTCCTATCTCCGATGTTTGTAAGGCAGCTGGCCGAGGGGCAGAGTGGGGAGGGGGTAAGGAGAGCGGGAATGCAGAAGTGGAAAAATGGAAGAGAGAAAGGAGGATGATAAAAATGAGCTGGAAAAAAGAAACAGATTGAAATAAATGGAAATGGGGTGAAGGGGGTGGAGAGAGTTGATGCTCTGAAGTTGTTGAACTCAATGTTCAGTCCAGGAAGTTTGTAAAATGCCCAGTCGGAAAATGAGGTGCTGTTCCTGGGATTCGGGGTTCACTAGAACATTGCAAAAGGCCAGGGACGGACATGTGGACAGGAGAGCAGGGTGGTGTGTTTGCAATGGTGACAGGAAGGTCTGGGTCCCACTTGCGGACGGACTGAAGGTGGTCACCCAGTCTGATTCCTGGCTCTCTGCGATGTAGAATGGACCGCACTGGGAGCAGCGATTGCAACAGACAAGATCAAAGGAGGTGCACTTGAAACGGGGTGTTTAGGACCTGGGACACTGAGCAGGGAGGAGGTAAAGGGGCAGGTGTTACACCTTCTGCGATTGCATGGGAAGGTGCCGTGGGCAGGGGTGTGATGGAGGAGTGGACCAGGATGTCCCGGAGAGAGCGGTCCCTGCGGAATGCTGACCGGGGAAGTGAGGGGAAGATGTGATTGGTGGTGGCATCACGCTGGAGTTGGTGGGAATGGTGAAGGATGATCCTTTGAATGAGGAGGCTGGTGGGGTGAAAAGTGAGGACAAGGGAGTGAGGGGAAGGGGTGACAGCATTGGCCGGGTGGCACGGTAGCACAGTGGTCAGCACTGCTGCTTCACAGCTCCAGGGTCCTGGGTTCGATTCCCGGTTCAGGTCACTGTCTGTGTGGAGTTTGCACATTCTCCCCGTGTCTGTGTGGGTTTCCTCCGGGTGCTCCGGTTTCTTCCCACAGTCCAAAGATGTGTGGGTTAGGTTGATTGGCCGTGCTAAGAAATTGCCCCTTAGTGTCCAGGGATGCGTAGGTTAGAGGGATTAGTGGGGTATAATATGTAGGGATATGGGGGTAGGGTCTGGGTGGGATTGTGTTCGGTGCAGACTCGATGGGCCGAAGGGCCTCTTTCTGCACTGTAGGGTTCTATGATTCTAGGTCAGACACGGTTGAGAACCCTGTCACCCACAACCCTACATCCTCCTCTGCTTCACAGTTTACAGACTAAAAACCACAGAGCTTGATACACATACTTTATTTCCAAACTTTTACTTTTACAGCAACATTTATCAATGTAAACCAGTGATTAAAACAGGTACAGCGTCGCGCAATCACAGACAAGAAGCAAAGCCACTGAACATTAGCAAAGATGTTACATGGGGATAAAGATACCCTGTGTCTCACATCTCAAAGAGCAAGCTTTAGGAAATAACATGCAGCTGTTACAAACACACCTTCATGTCGGCACTAACCTGTCGGAGCCCAGAGAAATCCCGAGTAGAAGAAGGAATCTCTGTTCAAAGAGATCAGCTTTGATGGTTTAAGAACCTCTCCCAAAACCCTGACTATTCCCATGTCCTCAGCCTCTGAGAGAAATGTGGAGGCTGACAATTGCTACAAGACTAAGATACAGATCAGTGTCTGAACCCAGCACAGGGAGTCATCCTGGACACTGCCGTCCTGTCCTGATCTGCGTAGAAAACAAATCAACTTGTGTCCCAGGAACTGAGCTGGTGTCAGTCACAGTGGCTCAGTTAACTGTGGGCGCAGTAAGAAATCTCACAACACCAGGTTAGCACTGCTGCCACACTCACCTGATGAAGGAGCAGCACTCTGAAAGCTCGTGATACCAGATAAACCTGCTGGATGTTAACCTTGTGTTGTGAGACTTCTTACTGTGTTTACCCCAGTCCAACGACACATCGTGACTACCACCGACACCTCGGTGAACTATGGACCAGTTTGTCTGTAACCGATATCAGGACAGGAGGTTTTGGTTGGGAAATGATTACCCGGTTGAGTTACCCCTGTGCAGTCAGGTTCCAGCGGCCGCAGCTCAGAGCTGGACATTGATGGGCAATAAGGAGCTGCTTTTGGACACAGCTTCCAATTTGGAAATGAATCAATAAGTTTGGAACACTGACAAGACCAATTGGATATGTTGCTGGTAACTCATAAACCAGGAACTCCTCAGAGCCTCTCGCACTCTCCCACTTTGTGCAAGTGATTTCGTCAGAGTGCAGGGAAACTCCGTTGTCCAAATAATCAGGGTTTTGCTGCACCCTGTCCTGGACTTTCATTTTTAAAGTAGGAACAGCCACCATGAATTCTGTGACCAGTGATCCTGGGTTCAGTCAGAATTCCAGAGGAAAGCTGTGTCCCTTTTGCTCCCAGACTCACTGCGGTGGGCAAACAGGTCACAGAGTTGGAGAAGCTACTACCCGTTTGTGGGTTTTCCGTGAGTGAATCTCTGCCAGAAGGTCTGGGAATGATCCATTCCAGGTTTAAAGGAGTTAGTTCATATTGATCAGAAGTGGTTTGGATCTGGATCTGAACCCTTTAACACAGCTTCGACAAACTGAGTGCAGATTCCAGCAGTTCTCAGTCTGCCCATGACTGTGCTAGGTCTGGTTATTCAGTACCAGCTAATTACAAAATACTCACCACGTTCCTGACTCTGGATACTACACACAGAAAGCTTTTTCACAAATATTAGAACAATCAGATACAATCAATGTGAGCAAAGCCACAGCGTCCATCAGCGACAACAGAAACCTCTCAGCTGACCCGCTGGGCTCAGTGTTAAAACACTCACACATTCTGCAGGGAGTCACACATCCACAGTACACCGAATCAGAACATGGGCAAATGTGGAACTGGTTGCTACACAGAGTCGTTGGAAAAGTTAACAGCATTAACGGAAAGGAAGGCTTGATGCAAAGAGAAAGGATTGGAAGGATATATCAACATTATGAGACGAGCTTGTCAGGATGGGAGAAGCCTCATGTGGTGGGAGTCCATTTGTCAGCCTGAGTCCAACCTCTGTTCAAACAGCTGCCCATTCAATCTATCTCAGCTAATCAGACACCTCATCATAACTCTACCTTCTAACCAGTCATTCAGGTACTAGGTATTACTGCTAGTTAGCTCTGGCAAACTCTTCCGTTGCCAGTTAAGGTCAATTTGTACCAGTGTAGGATCATTAACCAGTCTGTCCTGTAGGTCCAGGATTGCTGAGACAGGTAGTGGGATGGATTGTGATTGGGTTCCCAGGGAATGACATTCAGGGCCAGGGATTAATCTCAATTAGAGATTTCCTCCTTCATATTTTCCAGAAAATCTTCAGATGCAATAATGTGAAGATGAAAAATGTGAATAGTCACTGGAGGCAATGAGAGCAGTGGACAGTGATCCAGTGGACAGTGATCCAGTGGACAATGAGTCAGGAAACAATGAACCCAGTGGGCAGTGAGATCAGTGGACAGTGAGATCAATGGACAGTGATCCAGTGGACAGTGAGTCAGGGAACAATGAACCCAATGGGCAGTGAGATCAGTGGACAGTGAGCCCAATGGGCAGTGATCCAGTGAGATGGATGGACAGTTTGTGTGTGTGTGGTTTACGAAGGGAACCCACATTGATGCTTCCGTTCACACATTAGGCTGGGTTAATGTGATCAGTAATGAGAACTGAGGATATTTAAACGTGGCAGAAGGGTCTCTCTCTGTTGTCCCACCTCCATTTCACACACATCCCATCTCTGCTGTCATGGGAAGGAGGCAGGGTGTGACTCATAGGTGGGAAGATCAAACATAATCGGATCACTTGTACTCATTGCTGGATAGATACAGCTCCATTTTCACTGTCAAGTTTTAAACCCCCAACCTTTTAAATATCCTGCGTTAGTCAGGGTTGGAAAAAGTCAATTTTAGCAGTAACAGTGGCTGCTTGTTGACATAAGGTTGGCTGCGGAATGGGGGTGGGGGGCGGTAAATTCAGATTACCGTAGGATTAACTGTCTTTGAGGGAGGGTTGTGAATACAAGACTTGTTTAGATAAGGGTTTAAGTACTTGAGGGGCTTTTAAAGTTTTGAATGGGCCTTCATGAATGGAAGTGTTTATTTATTATGGTGAAGGCTATAATAGATATTTAGACCTTTGTTAATTTAGTCTCAGTATGGCTCCTGAGATCTACCCAAGATGGATACTGGTTGGGTTGAACGATGTCAGGACAAAGGCTGGGGGGGGCCATGAATTGGTTTTAGGTTGGCATGGAGGGTAAAGAGGGCCATGTGGCATGAGTTGACATGGACAGGGCATGAGGGGTGGGTAGGGGGTGAGGGTGTGCAAAGGTCACAGCTAGAGGGCCTAATATTTAACAAAACATGAGCTAAATGCCCAGAGACAAGCAAGTCTTTTAACTTGTTTGCCCTGACTCTCTGTGGCCCCTGTGGCTTTTTCTGATCTGTGTCCCGGAGTGGTAGGTGGGATTCTGTCCCCCACAACACACCCCGAGGAAAAAATAATCAAATTCAGAGCATTGTGTGTGTGTGTGTGTGTGTGTATGTGTGTGTGTGTGTGTGTGTGTGTGTGTGTATGGGGTGGGGTGCTGGGGGAGGGTTGGAGGTTGGGGTGCAGATTTCAAACCACAACTGGAGAGAATGATCTGCATGCTGGGTGTTTTTAAGGTCCTCTTGTTGACCCACACCCACTGACCCACACCCCCTGACCCACACCCACTGACCCACACCCCCCTGACCCACACCCCCTGACCCACACCCCCTGACCCACACCCCCCTGACCCACACCCCCTGACCCACACCCACTGACCCACACCCCCGACCCACACCCACTGACCCACACCCCCTGACCCAAACCCCCTGACCCACACCCACTGACCCACACCCCCTGACCCACACCCCCTGACCCAAACCCCCTGACCCAAACCCCCTGACCCACACCCACTGACCCACACCCACTGACCCACACCCACTGACCCACATCCACTGACCCACACCCACTGACCCAAACCCACACCCCCTGACTCACACCCCCTGACCCAAACCCACTGACCCACACCCACTGACCCACACCCCCTGACCCAAACCCCCTGACTCACACCCCCTGACTCACACCCCCTGACCCAAACCCACTGACCCAAACCCACTGACCCACACCCCCTGACCCAAACCCCCTGACTCACACCCCCTGACCCACACCCCTGACCCACACCCCCTGACCCACACCCCCACTGACCCACACCCCCTGACCCCAAAACCCCCTGACCCACACCCCCTGACCCAAACCCCCTGACCCACACCCACTGACCCAACCCCCTGACCCACACCCCCTGACCCACACCCCCTGACCCACACCCCCTGACCCACACCCCCCTGACCCACACCCCCCTGACCCACACCCCCTGACCCACACCCCCCTGACCCACACCCCCTGACCACACCCCCCTGACCCACACCCCCTGACCCACACCCACTGACCCACACCCACTGACCCAAACCCACACCCCCTGACTCACACCCCCTGACCCAAACCCACTGACCCACACCCACTGACCCACACCCCCTGACCCAAACCCCCTGACTCACACCCCCTGACTCACACCCCCTGACCCAAACCCACTGACCCAAACCCACTGACCCACACCCCCTGACCCAAACCCCCTGACTCACACCCCCTGACCCACACCCCCTGACCCACACCCACTGACCCACACCCCCTGACCCAAACCCCCCTGACCACACCCCCTGACCCAAACCCCCTGACCCACACCCACTGACCCACACCCCCTGACCCAAACCCCCCGACCCAAACCCACTGACCCCACACCCCCTGACCCACACCCCTTGACCCACACCCCTGACCCAAACCCCCTGACCCACACCCCCTGACCCAAACCCACTGACCCACACCCCCTGACCCAAACCCACTGACCCAAACCCACTGACCCAAACCCCTTGACCCACACCCCCTGACCCAAACCCCTGACCCACACCCCCTGACCCAAACCCCTGACCCAAACCCACTGACCCCACCCCCTGACCCAAACCCCCTGACCCCAAACCCACTGACCCACACCCCCTGACCCACACCCCTTGACCCACACCCCCTGACCCAAACCCCTTGACCCACACCCCCTGACCCAAACCCCCTGACCCACACCCCCTGACCCCAAACCCCCTGACCCACACCCCCTGACCCAAACCCACTGACCCAAACCCACTGACCCCAAACCCCCTGACCCACACCCCCTGACCCAAACCCACTGACCCAAACCCCCTGACCCAAACCCACTGACCCACACCCCTGACCCACACCCACTGACCCACACCCCCCGACCCAAACCCCCTGACCCACACCCCCTGACCCAAACCCACTGACCCACACCCACTGACCCAAACCCACTGACCCAAACCCCCTGACCCAAACCCACTGACCCAAACCCCCTGACCCAAACCCACTGACCCAAACCCCCTGACCCAAACCCACTGACCCAAACCCCCTGACCCACACCCCCTGACCCAAACCCACTGACCCAAACCCCCTGACCCAAACCCACTGACCCACACCCCTTGACCCACACCCCCTGACCCAAACCCCTGACCCAAACCCACTGACCCACACCCCCTGACCCACACCCCCCGACCCACACCCACTGACCCACACCCCCTGACCCACACCCCCTGACCCACACCCCCGACCCACACCCACTGACCCACACCCCCCTGACCCACCACCCCCTGACCCACACCCCCTGACCCACACCCCACTGACCCACACCCCTGACCCACACCCCCGACCCACACCCCCGACCCACACCCACTGACCCACACCCCCTGACCCACACCCACTGACCCACACCCACTGACCCACACCCACTGACCCACACCCCCTGACCCCACACCCCCTGACCCACACCCACTGACCCACACCCCCTGACCCACACCCCCTGACCCACACCCACTGACCCACACCCCCTGACCCACACCCCCTGACCCACACCCACTGACCCACACCCCCCGACCCACACCCCCTGACCCACACCCACTGACCCACACCCACTGACCCACACCCCCTGACCCACACCCACTGACCCACACCCCCTGACCCACACCCCCTGACCCACACCCACTGACCCACACCCCCTGACCCACACCCACTGACCCACACCCACTGACCCACACCCCTGACCCCTGACCCAGACCCACATTAAACAGAGTGAGGTACAGAATGGATTGAGCTTAGCATCAATTTCAGGTGTGCCAACACAGCTTAGCCAGTGGCAATCCAGTACTCATGATGTGGAGATACCGGTGTTGGACTGGGGTAAACACAGTAAGAAGTCTCACAAACACCAGGTTGAAGTCCAGCAGGTTTATTTGGTAGGAAACCCCACTAGCTTTTGGGATTTGCCCCTTTGTTTTGAGTGAGTGGGGGTTTCTGATCACATGCATTTTTAACTCACCTGACGAAGGGGCAAACCCCAAAAGCTAGTGGGGTTTCCTACCAAATAAACCTGTTGGACTTTAACCTGGTGTCGCAATCCATATCCAAACAGAGGGTTTCCGAAACCCAGGCTGAAGGGAGGGGATTGAAGGAGAGGCGAGGGGATTGGAAGAAAGGGTTGGGAGGAAGATGGTAGTGGAAGAGAGGGGAGAGGAGATGACAGGATGAGAGGGGATGGGGGAGAGAGTATGGGGGGGGTTCTGTTTGTAGTGGCATCTGTGTCTGGTGGACGTAGTGTTTGTCTGGGTTTGTCTGGTGGGGCTGGGCTTCATTGTGTTTGCCTGGTTGAGGGGGGGGGTAGTTTGTCTGGGACAATCTGGTGGGGTGGGTGGTGGGGGAAGTGGTTTGGGGGGGGGGGGCTTGTATGGGACTGTCAAGTTGTCGGGGGGGGGGAGCGGGTGGGAAGGGGAGGGGGGCGGTTTAGATCCTCTCTGGTGAGGCAGGGACTCGGCTAAATCTGTCTGGCAGAGTGGGGTTTGTCTGGCCCAGTCTGGTGGGTGGCAGGGATTGGGGCAGCGGGGGGGAGCTATCTGGGTAGATCTGTCTGGTGGGCGGTGGGGGGCGAGGGGTCTGTCTGGTGGGGTGGGGGGGGGGCTTGTCTGGGTCTGTCCAATGGGATGAAGTTTGTCTGGTCCAGTCTGGTGAGTGGCGGAGGTGGGTGGGTGGGGGGGGTTGTCTGGGTGGGTCTGTCTAGTGGGTGAGGGGGGGGGGGGGTGCTTCTCTGGGCCTGTCTGATGGGGGTGAGGTTTGTCTGGCCCAGTCTGGTGGGTGGTGGGGGTGGGGGGGGTGCGGGGTTGTTGCGTGGGTCTGTCTGTCAGGTGGGTGGGTGGTGGGTGTGGGGGGTTGTTGTGTGGGTCTGTCAGGTGGGTGGGTGGGTGAGAGCGGGCGGTTTGTCTGTGTCTGGTGGGGGGCTGGGGGGCGGGGGGGGGGGTGGTGGTCTGGACCTATCTCGCTGCTATCCTCTGACTGGCCTCTGAGGTTCCCAATGGACAGTTTGACCTTCACCACAGGCTCTCGGTCCTTTACACAGAGCCGGGATTTTCTCATCCTGCCGACTGCGGGATAATAATGGTCTCTGTCTGAGTCCCGCCAGGGCAGGATGGGAAAATCCAGGCCCAGAAACGATACCAGGGCCGATTAAATAATGGCTGCGTTGACTAGACTGGCATTCTGCCGAGTGTCAAAGACTAAGGCCCACCTAGAGAAAACGTTTAAAATGATTAAAGGATGTGGGTGAAGAGGAATTATTTTCTAATGTGGGGGGGGGAGTTTAGAAGACAGGCCTCACCATTGGAGCCAGGCCACTGA